>NC_091625.1:75689600-76314600 GCF_027580195.1 Bos mutus
AGTACTTAACTATATACAGTCCTGAATTGCTCAGTGTAGATTTTTGTAAGTTACACGTGTCTCAAAGTCTCCTGTGCTATGCTGTACTCAGATGCTCAGTCATGTCCAACTCTTTTGCAACCCCATGGCCTGTAGCCTGTTAGCTTCCTCTGTCCTTGGGATTCTTCGGGCAATAACACTGGAGTGGGATACCATTAATAAATTCCTCATCTAACCAAAGTGATGGAGAAGGGCCTGCCAACCCACTCCAGTATTCTTGCCCAGAGAATCCCATGGACAGAGGAGCCTGGCAGGCTACATCCATGGGATCGCAAAGAGTTGGACACAACTGAAGCGACTTAGCAACCAAAGTGAACCAAAGCTTAAAATAGCCTAAATTACTTTGTATTCTCCAAACTATGATGTTGGTCAGGTTTCCTTTTTACTGAATGTCCAAACACTTGTAAAAGTCATTTGCCTCAAAAATTTCTTTTCAGATTAAAAAATTTTTAGAAAATGTATTTTAGCAACTTTTTTCCTGTGGTTTTTCTAGTCTCGTGTAAGCAAATATTAGTTAATAGAGCATTTTGAGGTTGAGTTATGAACAATATCTGTCTGGAACACAAAATCAACACTTTATTGCCATAAGGATGGGTCCCCAGTCATTTACCAAAGATTATATGGTGTTTATGAGTGATGCCAGACTAAGGCTAGGAATTCCTGGTGTTGTGCACTCTCAAAACATATTAAGAAATTGCTGCAAAGAATGTTTAAAGCAACTCAGGACTGTTTTTGTGACTCTCATTTAACTAAATAACTCTTTCCAATTATTTTCTTGGCTGTGTATTTCATAGAAATGATGCAAGTGCTACCTTTTATCCACTATGAGGATATTTCTTATAAAATTGACAGATTCTATTAAAATATCTCTAGGTATTTTTTTTAAATAATCCCTTTATTTTTATTTAAGTGACACCTTAGTGGGCATAAAAATCTCTGGGTATTAAATCACTAAATTAATTAATTTAAATTAGGTATTAAATCTAGGTATTAAATCACTAAAAAGAAAACTGTCTCTAGGTATTAAATCACTTAATTAATTAATTAAAATTAGGTATTAAATCTAGGTGTTAAATCACTAAAAAAGAAAACTGTTAGTCAATCTGGCATCACAAATGCCAGTTGTGTGTGAAGTCCTTACATTCATGATTATCATTATAATAGTAAAAATATTATCATTATATAGAATTTTCTATGAATAAAATATTAATTATGTACTGGGCTAGAAGTTGACTTACCCATTACTCTATAATGCAGAGATACACAGTCCCCTGTATACAATCACCTGAGTGATTTCATAGAGAATTTAGAGAACTTGAAAACATTCTGTTTAGCTGGGAAAGCTGACACAAGTTCACGGTCAAAGCTTATGAATACAGTTTTTTATAACCATAAAGAGATTCAGTTCTTTATCCTTAAGAAAAGGTAATAATCTCCCTAAAAGATAAAGATTGGTACAGAATAGACTAAATAATACAACCTGAGGATGTACTGGGCTACAGCTAATGGAAATTCTTAGCTTAATTCTTATGACTTTAATAATATTGCTGCTGCTGCTAAGTCGAGTCAGTTGTGTCCGACTCTGTGCGACCCCATAGACGGAAGCCCACCAGGCTCCGCCGTCCCTGGGATTCTCCAGGCAAGAACACTGGAGTGGATTGCCATTTCCTTCTCCAATGCATGAAAGTGAAAAGTGAAAGTGAAGTCGCTCAGTCGTGTCCGACTCTTCGAGACCCCATGGACTACAGCTTACCAGGCTCCTCCATCCATGGGATTTTCCAGGCAATGTAAAAAAGAAAAAAAGAAAAGATAACATAATATTTTCAGGCTCAGCATTCTTATTACAAATCAAAAAAAAAAAAAAAAGTAACAGCAATCCTGGAATATCCAGGAAATCTGATCTCACTGTTGAGGAAGCTACCAAGTATGGGCGCACAGAGGGATATAATTTTCCAGGGCAAATTCTCTGAGGTATATAGAGTTGGGAATACCCTTACTAAAAATTCCTTTTCCAAATTGAATGTAAAAAGATCTGCTTAATTGTTAGAATGTAACTTATGGGAAAAGCAGTAGTCATGATATGGGGAATCACCCAGAGTTTTCTATAGACTCATAGGATCCAAGTAATCAGAGGCACTCATTTCGGAAGACCTGCTTCAAATGACATTTCCTTCTGATCCACAATGGGTTTCTTTCTGTTTCATGTTGCCTGTGCACAGTCTACACAGGAATCTAGGGTTGTCACCCATAGAGAAAAGAGGCAAAAATGTGTGTGCCACCCCCACACACTTCTGAAAATGAGATCTACATCAATATATAGAATAGCCTGAACCCTAACTGTACACTGTATGACTATAACAGAACTCTGGCTTCAGTGGTTAGTAAATGTGAAATACAAAGACAAAAAGAGGGTTTCCATTGCCATATGAATCAGATTTGCTGTCATACCCCCAAGGCATAAAAGAATTGTAAAAGTCTAGGACCCCATTGGCTTCCTGGAAGAGATCCCCCACCCCCCACATCTCCATGCTCTGCCCAGCTAATACCATTCAGAGACCCTCGAGCTCCTGGAGTGAACACTTCCAGGGCAGTGATGAATAGCAAGGATGCTGGAACCAACCTGAGCTGCCACTTAAAAAAAGGGTGGCCTTGGGCATGTTACTTACCCTCTCTTTGCATAAGTTTTTGTATGTGAAATGAGGATAATAATAGTGCCTACTTTATTAAGTGATTTATGAAGATTAAATAGCTACTGCTTATAAAACACTAGACTATTACCAACCACAAGGTCAGTGCTGTCAGCTATTAATTGTTACTATTAATACCAAAACACTAGAACTTTACCGAGCACATGGTAAGTGCTATATCAGTTATTAACTGTTATTATTAAATTAATACCTGCCATGCCAACAGTTCTCTTGAGGGTTTCCCTGTGTGTTTGTCACTCAGTTGTGTCTCTTTTGCGTCCCCATGAATGGTAATCCACTAGGGCCCTCTGTCCATGAATTCTCCAGGCAAGAATACTGCAGTGAGTAGCCATTCCTTTCTCCAGGCGATCTTCCAGACCTAGAGATAGAACCTGGGTCTGCATTGCAGGCAGATTCTTTACCATCTGAGCCACCAGGGAGGCCCTGAAAGCTTCCCTTGCCTGTCTTAAATAGACATCTCCATACAGGCCCTGCATTGACCTCACCCCCACTTTATATAACCGTATTTAGTTCTCACTACCTCAGTGTGCTTTCCTCAAAATTGGATGGTCATTTATACCCATGTGCTTCCCTGATAACTGAGTTGGTAAAGAATCCGCCTGCAATGCAGGAGACCAGGTTCGATTCCTGGGTCAGGAAGATCCACTGGAGAAGGAATAGGCTACCTACTCCAGTATTCTTGGGCTTCCCTTATGGCTCAGCTGGTAAAAAATCCACCTGCAATGCAGGAGACCTGGGTTTCAATCCCTGGGTTGGGAAGATCCCCTGAAGGGAAAGGCTACCCACTCCAGTGTTCTGGCTTGGAGAATTCCACAGACTATATAGTCCATTGGGTTTCAAGGAGTCAGACATGACTGAACAACTATCCCACCCTAGGCTCTGGGATAACCATGTTCACTTCATTTTACACCCATAGTGTGATCAGCAAATTCTCTCTCATGTAATCTGAGCTGATCAGCTCTGAGGCCTAATCAGATTCTGGTAGGTTCTTGTCTTCACATTCTGTTTCAGCCATGGATGCTAGCATTGGAATTCTAACATTTTAATTCATCTCTGCTAGGATATCAAAAAAGCTTTCTGTACTTCATTTCTTTGTGTCTTCACAATAACTGACTCTTTTTAGTCCCACTTTACACATGAGGAGACTAAGACACTAAGATTTAAAGGCTTTTCACTGAAAGTGATGAGGCCTGTGACAGAGGTAGATCTGACTCCAAGGCCTTTGCTCTCCCATATTAGCCACCCATCTGCCAACTCTTGTGGATGCTATCCATCTCTGAAAACCTCAGACATTCTTCACCTCCATCAGAGTAAGATCATTACAGTTCTAGACTGACTGGGAGACAGGAAACAATGGCCTATGAGCTGATCATGTTTTCACATTTTTAAGTGGTTGAAAGCAAATCAAAGAAAAAATAGTACTTTGTGACATATGAAAAGTATGTGAAATTCAAGTGTCAGTCTTCATAAATAAAGGTTATTGGACCACAGCTGCAATCATTTCTTTATGTATTATCAATGGCTGCTTTCACAGTATGCTCGCAGGGCTGCACAGATATGGTGGAGACCATGTGAGCCACAGAACCAAAGCTATTTACTATCCGGCCATCTCTGCCCTAGACCTTTGCTACTCACTGTGCGATTCAGAGACCAAGAGCATCAGTAACGCTGGGGAGCTCATGAGAAAAGCAAAGTCTTGGTCTCCATCTCAGAATCTGAATTTTAAACCCAGTAACCCATCTGCATATGAAAGTTTGTGCTGCACTGGTCTAAGGAGAGGACCATGTCAAAGAGGTTTGAGGAGGGATGAGGGGTTCTGAGCCTGACAGTCCTGTTCCAACATTTCTTGTCTATATAGCCTTCCTTGGGTGTAACACAGAATTTAATCCTCGGGTTTCACAGCTGTAAAATGGATACAAGACCATCTACCTTTAGGTATCAGGTAGAGGAGTAGAGCTCCTCTGTATAGTGGACCTATCCCAGTGACAGTCACATAACAAGCAATTAACTCCAAATATTATGAACCCTGAACATTTGGGGCATGCTGCTGCTGCTGCTAAGTCACTTCAGTTGTGTCCGACTCTGTGTGACCCCATAGACAGCAGCCCACCAGGCTCCCCCGTCTCCGGGACTCTCCAGGCAAGAATACTGGAGTGGGTTGCCATTTCCTTCTCCAACGCATGAAAGTTAAAAGTCAAAGTGAAGTCGCTCAGTCGTGTTTGACTCTTAGTGACCTCATGGACTGCAGCCTACTAGGCTCCTCTGTCCATGGGATTTTCCAGGCAAGAGTACTGGAGTGGGGTGCCATTGCCTTCTCCGATTTGGGGCATATGACTTACTTAAAAAGAGTCCACCATCTTGGCTTCATGGAAACTGAGGAAATGGGCAACATTTTTCAATGGCTTTGATCAAAATTGTAGACCATTTCAACATATGCTGCGGATCGAATGTGCTCCCCCCACACACGTTCAAATATGAAATCTAATCTGTAATGTGTTGGTAATTGGAGGCAGCACATTTGGAAGTGATTAGGTCTTGAGGAGAGAGCCCTCATGGATGAGATTACAGCCCTTATAAAAGAGGCCCCAGAGAGCTCCCTTGTCCCCTCCCCCACATGAGGGCACAGTGGTCATTTCTAAACCAGCAAGAGAGTCCTCATCAGACACCAAATCTGCCAGCACCTTAAGCTTGGACGTCCCTGTCTCCGGGACTATGAGAAATAAATTTCTGTTGTTTATAAGCCACCATTCTTTGGCATTTTTGTTATCACATCCCTAGCAGGCTAAGACAGTACATTTGATCAAAAATGAAGACCTGATAACAATGTAAAGCTGCCAAAGAATAAGTGTGGAACTGCCTGCCTACTCCTTATTCTCCTAATTTCCCCACTGGACCCTTGACCAGCCCCTGAAGGCTCAGCCCCACCCTAGGCTCTGGGATAACCACATTCTTAGTGTACAGGTGACTCAACATCAGGTCAACTCCACTGACAGACCTGCTGGCACCATAAGTCCTACATTCAGAAATTGGATGCCTGCCTCATGACTCACATATTCACACCACAAATACTTAGTTGAATGGCTCCTATGTGCCAAGCAGAGGACCTCCTGAAAACACACATATAGCTCCTAGGAAGAGTCTTTTACTTTATGCCCCAGTTAGTATTAATTTCACCTGAGAACCTGCCTTGCTAAAATGCCAAATATTTCAGTTTCTCCAAGACCATGTCCTAGACTTTATCCCCCTAGTTCCTCTAGGACTGAGGTCCTCTGCCACCTAGTCCAGCCAGCATCTCCTGCCAGTGCTGTGACCACGTGGATCTCCATGCCCACTGCTCCCAGACTCCAGGCCTGTCCTCCTGTGGGACTTCATCCATGCTGACTTTCTCACCCATTGGTGGTCTCTGGCTCCAGGTCTCCACTCCTGGAAGTAGTCTACTCTCTTCCTCTCTGACAGAGCAGCCTTCTGGATGCTTTAGTGATGATCTCTCATTCTTTACCATGACAAGCCTCACCAGCCTGCTGTAGAAACAAGCCCACGCTGATCACATCAATGGAAACTATAAAAGGAACTCTAGCTTTGTTCATTCACCTTGTGTGATCATGGGACAGTCCTGTGTCCTGTGACTCATGCTGAATGCCTTGAGTATGCTCTTCCCTGGGCAGTCAATTTCCCCTGATTCACTGGCCACATGCTTTTTCCCCCTTGGGAATAAGCAATTCACTGGATCATCTTTTTATGTGCTGAAATATTTCTTGAAAGTTAGGTTACCTGGGAAAGGCCAATTGGAGGTGTGGCACAAATGAGTTTCCTTCCAAACAAAGGCATTTAAAAGGGAAGACAAATAACTGAATAGATTCCTCCCTGATACTGCTGCTATGGTACAGTCAGATCACATGAAAATGTAAATCGTGTTCCCTGAAAGCAAAGGCAGCTGAAAAGATCATTAATTTCCCCCAGGACTTTTTCGGGTTGATTTTCAAGAAGGGCCAGGAACTGTATCCCCAAGTTGAGGTATGATTTTATTAACAAAAAGAAAACCTACACTAGCATGACAATGTTTCCGTTCCAGATGAAGAGGCATGCTCGGACATGCAGTCAAATAGTATCTCAGTTTATTTTACACTTGATTTTGTTTAACTTGTTCAAAATCTGCTAAATTACGCATTGTGGTTAAGAGCACAGACTTTGGCGACAAGCAAATCTTCAGTACTGTACCAGTTTTGTCAGTTTCTATATTTGTAAACTTGATTCTGCTAATTTATCTGGAAAATGGGATAATGATACCCACTTGTGAAGATTAAACATGATAAGACAAATAAAACATTAAGCTCAGTATCAAGCATACAAGGAGTCTGCCACAAAGGGGTATAAAACACGTGGATATCAGGCGCCAAGTATCAGAAGAGGATAATAGAGGCTCTCCATTTGATTGACAGCTGAGCAACCCTAATCAAATCCTCGACTATCTTGTGGTGGGAGATTCTTTACCTTCAAAATAGAAATAGAATCTATATAGTATTTGGCAATATTTTCTTCATACTGTACACAGTTGTGAAGAGATATGTGAAAGGCATGTCCTGTTCAGTCACCTCTGTCTGGGTGCTGATACCTTCCTGGATAAGCCAGGTGTCCAAGTGGGACTTCTAGTCACCTTGAAAAACCTGCCACAGAGGTCAGTAGGACAGAGGAAAGAGTGCAAAGACAGGGAAATTATTTCTATTCCAGAGTATAGACAAGTATGAGTCATAATAATGGAAATTTCAGGTGATTGGAGAGACTAATATATCTTAATAGATTAGTCACACTTACTCCAGGATATGGCAGTAGAGTGTGCATTTGTCATATACTGTATTTTCTGAGCACACAAAGGACGAGGCACTGTATATTATCTTCATTTAATCCTTAAAATAACTTCTTGAAGTCAGTACTATTATTATCCCTCTTCCTATTAGCTCCACTTTATCACATCTTCTACTGAGGGATACAAAACTAGTTAAATGGAAAGACATACCATATTCTTGAACAAAAAGCTTCAACATCATAAATATATAGTCTTCCTTTAAAATTTATAAACTTAAGGCACTCCGTTCACCAAAAAATGATTTAATTTTGTTGTAAGGGGAGGGACTAGATAAATGGATTCTTCATATGAGAAAGTAAATAAGCAAGATTAGCTAAGAACATTCTTGAAAAAATTAGAAGATATATACACTTATTAGATTATTTCCCAGGTGGCTCAGTAGTAAAGAATCCACCTGCAAAGCAGAAGACGAAGGTTCAGTCCCTGGGTAGAGATGATCCCCTGGAGAAGGAAATGGCAACCCACACCAGTATTATTGCCAGAGAAATTCCATGGACAGAGGAGCCTGGCAGACTACAGTCCATGGGGTCACAAAGAGTCGGACACAACTTAGTGACTAAAGAACAGCAACTCTATCAGATATTAGATTTTAATAGTCTAATTGTTAAAACAGTATTTTTTTGCATAAGAAAAGACCAAAAAATCAGCAAGACAGTCTAGTAAGTCCAAGCATATTTTAAAAGATGTACAGAAATTTAGGCTATGATAAATTCAATTGGAGATTAGTGTATTATTTAATAAGTGACTTTTGAACAACCAAAATATTCAAAAGGAAGTTGGGAGATTTTAATTTTTAATTTCAGAGTGAGAAAGACCTTTCTAAATATGATATTTAAAAAAAATCATAGACATATCTATATTTGCAATTCATACACAGACAAAAGACTATTTTCGTGTATATAAGCAGTTCTTCAGAGAAGGCAATGGCACCCCACTCCAGTACTGTTGTCTGGAAAATCCCAGGGACGGGGGAGCCTGGTTGGCTGACGTCTATGGGGTCACACAGAGTCGGACACGACTGAAGTGACTTAGCAGCAGCAGCAGCAGCAGCAAGCAGTTCTTACATTCTAGTAGGAGGAAAGCCAACACCCAAGAGAAAATGCACAAGACTGAGCAGTTACAGAAAGGTTCTTTAAAACATGAAAGAATGCTCACCCTTAGTGGTGACAAGAGAACATAAAACCAGCATGATATGCTATTTTCACCCAACAATTTCATAAAGATTTCCATGAGGAAACGTCACTGACAGGCCTGGATATAACGGGACAGCCACAGTGCAGAACAATTTGGCACTATCCATCCAACTTTCAAAAACAAATATGTTTTTACCCAATATTTCCACTTATAAAGTATATCTTACAGAGATGTATTCCTATGGCCCATCCACACTGCAGCATTGCCTACCAGAACAAGAGACTAAACACAGCCTAAATGTCCATCAACAGTTAAATCATGGTCCAGCTATATAATGAAATACTGTGTAGCTATTTTAAAAAATAATAACGTGAAATCACATGTGTTAATATGGGTCAATTCCAAGATATTTTAAGTGAAAAAATATGTAAGCCTGAGGAAAGAGGCTTTGTGAAATTGAGTAACTTGCCTAAAATAACCTCGCTATTCTAGGGTTGTTGGTACTAGAACCCTATTCTTTCTGAGTACAAGGCCCTGCTTAAATGTGCACTGCTGTTCTGCTGTTGTGGAAAAGTCATGTTGTAGAAAGATATGAGGTCAATGGATTACATGTCTTCTGTGAATCTATGGATTCACTGTTTCTTTGGGCAGTTTTTCAAGGAGGAGGGGAGAGCATGTGGAGTGTGGAATTGACTGCATAACTTCACTCTAGTTAACCCTGTTTCCTGAGCAATTTATTAAAGCGTTCCCCTTAATCTCTCAGACATACCAGGACTGGCAGGGGAGGTATGGCTTACTGATTCCTCTCTGTGTCTCTGGACCAGAATTGAAGCTGAGGGATCTAGTACTACCTAACCCTTGGAGTTATTGACTATGCCAAAGCCTTTGACTGTGTGGATCACATATGCAGAGTATATCATGAGAAACGCTGGGCTTGAAGAAGCACAAGCTGGAATCAAGATTGCCGGGAAAAATATCAATCACCTCAGATATGCAGATGACACCACCCTTATGGCAGAAAGTGAAGAGGAACTAAAAAGCCTCTTGATGAAAGTGAAAGAGGAGAGTGAAAAAGTTGGCTTAAAGCTCCACATTCAGAAAACTAAGATCATGGCATCTGGTCCCATCACTTCATGGGAAATAGATGGGGAAACAGTGGAAACAGTGTCAGACTTTATTTTGGGGGGGGCTCCAAAATCATGGCAGATGGTGATTGCAGCCATGAAATTAAAAGATGCTTACTCCTTGGAAGGAAAGTTATGACCAACCTACATAGCATATTCAAAAGCAGAGACGTTGCTTTGCCAACAAAGGTCCGTCTAGTCAAGGCTATGGTTTTTCCAGTGGTCATGTATGGATGTGAGGGTTGGACTGTGAAGAAAGCTGAGTGCTGAAGAATTGATGCTTCTGAACTGTGGTGTTGGAGAAGACTCTTGAGAGTCCCTTGGACTGAAAGGAGATCCAACTAGTCCATTCTGAAGGAGATCAGCCCTGGGATTTCTTTGGAAAGAATGATGCTAAAGCTGAAACTCCAGTACTTTGGCCATCTCATGCGAAGAATTGACTCACTGGAAAAGACTCTGATGCTGGGAGGGATTGGGGGCAGGAGGAGAAGGGGATGACAGAGGATGAGATGGCTGGATGGCGTCACTGACTCAATGGACGTGAGTCTGAGTGAACTCTGGGAGTTGGTGATGGACAGGGAGGTCTGGCGTGCTGCGATTCATGGGGTCGCAAAGAGTCGGACACGACTGACCGACTGAAGTGAACTGAACTGAACCCTTGGAAAGCACTGTGTACCTTGAAAAGGGCCAAGTACTTATGGCAAAACCTTTCCATTTTCTGAAGGGAAAAGCCATTCAGCAAATGAAGGCATTAACAGTCGTTGAAAGGTGTTCAGCAAACAAGGGCATTAATAGTCATTGAAAGTTATGTGGCAACATCACAATTCAATTTATGAACGGAAATGAAGGCAGAATTCTTATCTAATTAAAACAGCTTGAGGAAAGAAAGTGGGCAAAGGCTAATTACCTAACTTGGCATCTGGCCCAGAAAAGAAAGGTTAGTATTTTCCTTCAAAAACTGTCAGGAAAACTTCAAATTATAATACTTGCTTTAAAGCTGTAGGGAATTTTTCATCCCTGAATCCCATAGTGCCTGACACATGTGAATTATTTGGCCTTGGGATCCTTCTTTTAAAAAGCAAGTATTCATTTTTATATAGATAAGGTAGTTAGATTTGATTAAGGAGCTGAAGTTTTTACAAAACAATCTAAAGGCCCAATATCTGGTATCTTATATAACTTCTAAATTCTAGTTCCCTTGGTTTAGTCTTTACTGTTTTTATCAAGTGGAGGAAGTTCTATTTAGGAAAAATGTGTTGGTATTTCCTAGTGATATTCAGGGGTTTTCTGGTTGTCGTTTGCAAGTTTGTTTGTTTTTACTTTAATCTGTTTGAACATTTCCATGGCCGCATGGTAAAGAATGTGGTCCATTGGGCACCTGGAAACCTATGGCTTTTTTGGTTTCCTATTAACCCGCTATGTGTCCCTGGACATATCAGTGCATCTTGAAGTGGTTCAGTTTCTTCATCTGTAAAATGAGGAAATGTGCAAAATAAGATTAATTCTTATCAGGAACTGCAAAATACAAAATGGATGGAAGCAATGCCTTTAGGTGTGACCGTGGAGATTCACCCTTCCTACCCATCCTGTGTGGCTATAAGGATGACCTTCAGATCATCTCCTAGGAATATTAAGATTCCTGTGTAGGGGGAAATAGTGGTCAAAGGGCACACACTTTCAGTTATAAGAGATTAAGAATCTCACCGTCTACAGACTGAGCTAGCCGGACACTAAACTTTCAGTTATAAGATGAATAAGTTCTCAGGATCTAATGTACACTATGGTGACTATAGTTGATAATACTATATTGTATACTGCTGCTGCTGCTAAGTCGCTTCAGTCGTGTCTGACTCTGTGCAACCCCTGAGACAGCAGCCCACCAGGCTCCCCTGTCCCTGAGATTCTCCAGACAAGAACACTGGAGCGGGTTGCCATTTCCTCCAATGCATGAAAGTGAAAAGTGAAAGTCAAGTCGCTCAGTCATGTCGGACTCTTAGCGACCCCATGGACTGCAGCATACCAGGCTCTTCCATCCATGGGATTTTCCAGGCAAGAGTACTGGAGTGGGGTGCCATTGCCTTCTCCGATATTGTATACTGGAAGCTTGCTAAGAAACTAGCTTTCAGGTGCTCTCATCTATATATATATCTGTATACCAAAATATGTTGTACACCTTAAATATATACAATTTTTATTTTTTAAGGAAGTAAATTATGATGTGGACAAGAAATCATTAACATAAAATAATTGATTTTTATAAAACTCAGTGAATTAAAAATAAGAGTACAAATAAGAGTTTGATTCTTAGGAATCAAAACTGGTTTACTGTGCTCTTTTTTAAAATGAAGCAAAAAATTAAAATGTCTTGTTGAAAAACAATTTTATATACTGGATACTTGAAATTTGCTAAGAGAGTAGACTTTAATTGTTGTCACCACACACACACAATGGTGTGAGATTATGTGAGAGTATGGATGTGTTAATTAGCTTGGTGTGGTAATCATTTCACAATATTTACATGAATTAAATGATTCCATTTATCTTAAAGATATACAATCTTTTTCAATTGTAATTCAATAAAGCTGGATAAAAATGTTCATTAAAAAATTAAAATATTGTCAAAAAAGGAAAGAAAAGAAAATTACCAGCTTTGATGATTTCAAAAGTCCCATCAAGCTCTAATATTCAATAGTTCTATAATTCTATATTTGTGGGGAAAAAAGTAAATGTATAAAGAAATTCTTGAACTCCCTTGCAGAATAAAGACAATACTCTTCCCCAAAACATATGGAAAACAAACATGAAATGCCTTGTTGTGCCTTTTAGTATGATTAAGCAAACCTTGAAATAAAATAATTTGTCCTGACAGGAAAATGAACAATTAATAATAACTAACATTACTATGTACCAGTCACTGTTCTAAGCACATCACATGTATTAGTTTATTTAATGCTTGTAATAACCCTAGGTCTTATTATTATCTCCAGTTTTCAAATGCAGAGCTCAAGGCAAAGAAGTGAAGTAACTTGCCCAAGATCTTTCAGCTAATAAATGACTGAGTTGAACTTTGAACCCAGTAGCGTGATTCAACCCTGTACACAGATTTCCATATTAAATGTAACCTACTGGTATATTAATCTATATACAATTTTCTTGATAGAACCAAACAAGGATAAAATATTGGAAATGGAATGACACTTAGGTATCAGTGCATACAAATTTTTCATTTTTTAAAAATTTTAATTGGAGGTTAATTACTTTAAACTATTGTATTGTTTTTGTCATACATTCACATGAATCAGCCATGTATGTACATGTGTTCCCCATTCTTAACCCCCCTTCCACCGCCTTCCCCATCCCATCCCTCTGGGTCATCCCAGTGCACCAGCCCTGAGCACCCTGTCTCATGCATCGAAACTGGACTGGCAATCTGTTTCACCTATGATAATATACATGTTTCAATGCTATTCTCTCAAATCTCCCCACCCTTGCCTTCTCCCACAGAGTCCAAATGACTGTTCTATATGTCTGTATCTCTTTTGCTGTTTCGCATATAGGGTTATCGTTACCATCTTTCTAAATTCCATATATGTGCATTCCATATTTATATTGGTGTTTTTCTTTCTGGCTTTCTTCACTCTGTATAATAGGCTCCAGTTTCATCCACCTCATTAGAACTGATTCAAATGTATTCTTTTTAATGGCTAAGTAATATTGCACTGTGTATATGTACCAAAGCTTTCTTATCCATTTGTCTGCTGATGGACATCTAGGTTACTTCCATGTCCTGGCTATTATAAACAGTGCTGCAATGAACATTGGGGTACACGTGTCTCTTTCAGTTCTGGTTTCCTCAGTGTGTATGCCCAGCAGTGGGATTGCTGGGTTATATGGGAGGAACTCCCGTATATGGAACTCCGTATATGGAGGAGTATATGGAGGAACTCCCGTATATGGAACTCCATAAATGGAACATTTACAATTTTTTAAGGAATCTCCACACTGTTCTCCATAGTGGCTGTACTAGTTGGCATTCCCACCAACAGTGTAAGAAGGTTCCCTTTTCTCCATCCCCTCTCCAGCATTTATTGTTTGTAGACTTTTGGATAGCAGCCATTCTGACCAGCGTGAGATGGTACCTCATTGTGGTTTTGATTTGCATTTCTCTGATAATGAATGACGTTGAGCATCTTTTCATGTGTTTTTTAGCCATCTGTATGTCTTCTTTGGAGAAATGTCTGTTTAGTTCTTTGGCCCATTTTTTGATTCAGTTCAGTTCAGTCGCTCAGTCATGTCCAACTCTTTGTGACCCCATGAATCGCAGCACACCAGGCCTCCCTGTCCATTACCACCTCCCGGAGTTCACTCAAACTCACATCCATCGAGTCAGTGATGCCATCCAGCCATCTCATCCTCTGTCATCCCCTTTTCCTCCTGCCCCCAATTCCTCCCAGCATCAGAGTCTTTTCCAATGAGTCAACTCTTCACATGAGGTGGCCAAAGTATTGGCGTTTCAGCTTTAGCATCATTCCTTCCAAAGAACACCCAGGGCTGATCTCCTTTAGAATGGACTAGTTGGATCTCCTTGCAGTCCAAGGGACTCTCAGGAGTCTTCTCCAACACCACAGTTCAAAGGCATCAATTCTTCCGTGCTCAGCTTTCTTCACAGTCCAACTCTCACATCCATACATGACCACTAGAAAAACCATAGCCTTGACTAGACAGACCTTTGTTGGCAAAGTAATGTCTTTGCTTTTCAATATGCTATCTAGGTTGGTCATAACTTTTCTTCCAAGGAGTAGTCGATTGGGTTGTTTATTTTTCTGGAATTGAGCTACAGGAGTTGCTTGTATATTTTTGAGATTAATTCTTTGTCAGTTGCTTCATTTGCTATTATTTTCTCACATTCTGAAAGCCGTCTTTTCACCTTGCTTATAGTTTCCTTTGTTGTGCAAAAGATTTAAGTTTAATTAGGTCCCACTTGTTTGTTTTTGCTTTTATTTCCATTACTCTGGGAGGTGGGTCATAGATTTATGACCTGCTGTGATTTATGTCAGAGAGTGTTTTGCCTATGTTTTCTTCTAGCAGTTTTATAGTTTCTGGTCTTACGTTTAGATCTTTAACCCATTTTGAGTTTATTTTTGTGTATGGTGTTAGAAAGTGTTCTAGTTTCATTCTTTTACAAATGGTTGACCAGTTTTCCCAGCATCAATTGTTAAAGAAATTATCTTTTCTCCATTGTATATTCTTGCCTCCTTTGTCAAAGATAAGATGTCCATAGGTGCATGGATTTATCTCTGGGCTTTCTATTTTGTTTCATTGATCTATCTTCTGTCTTTGTGCCAGTACCATCCTGTCTTGATGACTGTAGCTTGGTAGTATAGCCTGAAGTCAGGCAGGTTGATTCGTCCAATTCCATTCTTCTTTCTCAAGATTGCTTTGGCTATTCAAGGTTTTTTGTATTTCCATACAAATTGTGGCATTATTTGTTCTAGTTCTGTGAAAAATATTGTTGGTAGCTTGATAGGGATTGCATTGAATCTATAGATTGCTTTAGGTAGTATACTAATTTTCACTATATTTATTCTTCCAATCCATGAACATGGTGTATTTCTCCATCTATTTGTGTCATCTTTGATTTCTTTCATCAGTGTTTTGTAGTTTTCTATATATAGGTATTTTGTTTCTTTGGTAGATATATTCCTAAGTATTTTATTCTTTTAGTTGCAATGGTGAATGGAATTGTTTCCTTAATTTTTCTATTTTCTCATTGTTAGTGTATAGGAATGCAAGGGATTTCTGTGTGTTAATTTTATATCCTGCAACTTACTGTATTCATTTATTAGCTCTAATAATTTTCTGGTGGTGTCTTTAGGGTTTTCTATGTAGAGGATCATGTCATCTGCAAACAGTGAGAGTTTTACTCCTTCTTTTCCAATCTGATTCCTTTATTTCTTTTTCTCCTCTGATTTCTGTGGCCAAAACTATGTTGAATAGTAGTGGTGAGAGTGGGCACCCTTGTCTTGTTCCCAACTTTAGGGGAAATGCTTTCAATTTTTCACCATTGAGCAAACTTTTCATTTTATAAATGAGCACACACAGTGAGACCAGTTTTAGAAGGAGAAAAGTCATCTCTTGGCTCAGTTGAATGTTTTAAAGTTCCTAAAGTTTCTAAAAATGATTTCTATCAGAAATTGCTACCTTTAAAACTTAAAAGTAAAACAAATATTAGCTCATAAAATATCAAATAGAGGCTTTAAGGCTTACGGAAAATGACCATTAGCTTAGGATTTTATTTACATTTTCTCATGGAGAGTTTTCCATTCACATCAACTGATTTAGCTCTAGAAAGACAAACTGAAAGCATAGCCACATGCAGAGTTTTGCATGGATAGTTCAGTCATCACAAAGCAAACTTCTGTAGTTAGGGAATAAGACATAACAAGTTGTGCATTTCTGAGCAATTATAGTTAAAATGCCCAGGGCCAAGAATTCTTCAAGCCACCCAAGCAGTACAATAATTTTCCTGAAGTTCAAAGCCAGGAATGTACATATGAATTAGGCTCTTTCATTTAAAAATGTTTGTTTTTTAAAAAAATCTCAAATCCCACGTGTGCCCAAGTTCTAATGTTTGACATCATTGAGAACGAACCAAAGAATTACTATTTGGTTCAACCAGAGAAGCCAAGAACCAACCATGAAAGCCTCAAGAATCAGGGTATTTCTTCTTAAGAATTTATTTCAGAGCTGAAATGCAATAAGTTGAGTTTGCAGGGTGAGGGGTGGGGGGACTTCTGTAAAATACCATGAAAGTCACTCATTTCAGGAGGAAAGCTACATTTCATTTTGGGATAAGGCATGATGGCTATCTAGCCATTTTCTCTAGAGAACTGAACATGTCTCAAGACAGTTTCAGCAGATGTAGTTCTCGTGTGAAAAACCCAGGCAGCTTCCAAAGCATATATTAAAAATACAGCAATTGTGAGCTTTCCTTCTAGGTTTCTAAGTCTTCTCTAATAAAAACTAGAAATTAGGTAAGCTAAAGTCTTAGGACTTTATGAAAACAGAACCAGTTCAGAAAACAGGAGAGTTTTTTTCAGTAACATAAAACAAACAAAAGGTTAATATTTTTGCATGTGATAAACTTATTTACAAACGAATTTTTTAAAACTAAAGTGCACGAATAAACATTTTAAAATTCATAAACATTCTCCTGGGAGACTAGTCAAGTCCCCTGTAATTAAGAGAATAATAGACTTGCATACCTAACAGAGGGTCCTTAATGGCAACCCACTCCAGTACTCTTGCCTGGAAAATCCCATGGATGGAGGAGCCTGGTAGGCTGCAATCCATGGGGTCACTAAGATTTGGGCACGACTGAGCGACTTGACTTTCACTTTTCACTTTTCACTTTCATGCACTGGAGAAGGAAATGGCAACCCACTCCAGTGTGCTTGCCTGGAGAATCCCAGGGACAGAGGTGCCTAGTGGGCTGCCGTCTATGGGGTCACACAGAGTTGGACACAACTGAAGCAACTTGGCAGCAGTAGTAGCTGATATTTATTCATTCAAATAAGAAAGAATAAAATGTCTGGCCAGTTCATCTCAGGAACACAAACATACCCAATGGAAGGATGTTAAAAATTAATAAATTTGTAGACCTTTTTTCCTGTTCATCTATTTTCAGTTTATTTTATAGAAATAAACCTATTGAACTAAATAGGAGTTTAGCTAAAGTCTTTCCTCCCTTACACAGTGAAGAAGAAAGGGGAATGTAACTACATCAACAAATGTAGACTACTGTCAGTGAGTAAAAGAACGTGTGTACATGTAATAGAATGATATTAAATCCACGGTCTCTCTTGAGACCATGGATCCTCAGAATCATGGAAATACAGCTGCCTCTCCAACCTGCAAAGGTGCTCGGAATTTCTCCACCTTTAAGTTCTAGGAAGTTGTGGTGCCAACAGGAATGTTTCTCAAGAAATGTAACACGTTGCAATCTGGTTTCAAAAATGGACGTGAATTGACTTATTAATTCAGCCAGTCTCATTAAAAAAGAAAGTCCCCCGGGGAGAGAATGAAAGCCAAAATCCATTTTCTATGGAGATGGTGAGATAGGTGAGGAAAGAAAGCAGGAGTTACAATGAGGCAGGATTGCAGGCACTGCAAACTGGACAAAGGGAATTGAGAGACAAATGAAGAAAAGGGGGGCACATTGAAGGCAAATTTTCATAATGGCTTGTGCTGTTCCAAATAACAAGAACTCATTTATTTCAGTTAACATCCAGCTTACTGCTGAACCCAACCCCACACATCAGCTAGTTCCTAATAACACCCATTTTAGATCTTTTGGTCATCATTCATATTGGGTCATTAATAGCAACCTCCACAGAAACAGAAATGAAATCAAGAATTGAGTATTTATATACATGATGTCAAATAAAATTACTTTGCCAAGTGTTTCAGCCAAGAGTTGTCAGAAAATTAAACCAGAATTCGTTGAGGAATGGATCTTCTGACACGTTTCGGATTTCAGTACTGCAAGCTTTCAGGCAAAGGAGGATAAAGAGGAGTTGTACTTGGCACTAAACCAACTTCCTCCCTCCTAGTGGAGGGTCTTTGTTCCTGTTACTAGTGACTCACTGGGTTACCTCAATGAAGTAAGTCCCTTCCTCCTGGTGGGTCTTGGTTTCTCTATTCACCACAGATAATCCCTGTAAAGGACTTGAAGTTCCTAGATAAGAAGTAGAATTTCAGGAAAATTTGGCATCCATAGAGTGCTGAAATCTATGACATCATTAACCCAATTCTCTTCGGAGTTATAGCCCACAAAGAACGTCTCTTGTCTTCTCAAAACTAGCCCTGACAATAGCCTTGAAAGTATAAACATCACACTTAAATAATCTCAAAACTCAGCCCAGCATCACTAAAATTTGAAACAAGATTTAAAGCTACCCTGCAATAAATAAACTGCCATACTTACACAAGGCTATTTCAAAATACATTTAATATGGATTTTCTTTTTCAACAGAGCACAACGCTGGGAAAAGTAGAATGATTGTACAACAGGCACAAAATGTTCCAGTTCAGTTTAACCTGTGATTGCCGGCCTTAAAATTCCATACACTTTCAGAAAAACTGTGGCTGTTTCTTAAGAAAGACTCCTGAACTGAGTTTGAGGTGAGCTAGGTATAGGTCCTCTTCTCAATTATCAAGACTGCCTCTGTCTAATCAGGTTTCTCCTGCCCTGCCCCCGCCCCTACTCCACCTCCCTCTCCACACCCCCCACCAATATCTTAGGATGTACATCTTTTTCATCATGTGATATAAGAACACAAGCCACAGGCACAGTCCCACAGACTGTGTAACTCCAAGAGGTCAAGTGTGCTCTCTTTATGAAGTTCATGACATGTGAATGTTGGCACCACAGCAAAATTTACACAAAAATTACACAAATCTCCAAAACACCCCCACATAACCAGGATTCCTTTTCTCTCTGATAAAGAGACCTTATTTTTCTCCTGTGTGTCCACTCAGTGTTAATAATAGTCCTTTCTCTTTGCAGAATTTTGTTCATCTCGGTAAGCTCTGTCACAGAAATTAGTTCCTTGTAGGAAGGAAAGTTATGACCAATCTAGATAGCATATTCAAAAGCAGAGACCTTACTTTGCCAACAAAGGTCCGTCTAGTCAAGGCTATGGTTTTTCCAGTGGTCACGTATGGATGTGAGAGTTAGACTGTGAAGAAAGCGAAGCGCCAAAGAATTGATGCTTTTGAACTGTGGTGTTGGAGAAGACTCTTGAGAGTCCCTTGGACTGCAAGGAGATCCAACCAGTCCATCCTAAAGGAGATGAGTCCTGGGTGTTCTTTGTAAGGACTGATGCTAAAGCTGAAACTCCAATACTTTGGCCACCTCATGTGAAGAGTTGACTCATTGGAAAAGACCCTGATGCTGGGAGGGATTGGGGGCAGGAGGAGAAGGGGGTGACAGAGGATGAGATGGCTGAATGGCATCACCGACTCGATGGACATGAGTTTGGGTAAACTCCAGGAGTTGGTGATGGACAGGAAAGCCTGACGTGCTGCAATTCATGCAGTCGCAAAAAGTCAGACACGACTGAGTGACTCAACTGAACTGAACTGAACTGAAGGCTTGCCTGGAGAATCCCATGGACAGAGGACCCTAGCAGGCTACACTCCATAGGGTCACAAAGAGTTGGACATGACTGAGTGACTAACACAGGCTTTTATATCTCTTTGATTTCAATGCACTACCCAGATTTCCCCAATTTTTTATCTCCTTTCCCATAAGGAGAGTTTCTCCTTCTATACTCTCCTTTCCTCTTCTACTCTTTGTTTCTGATTTACCAAGAAAATTTTGATTGGTCTTGCCCATGTGTTAAATACTAGAAAGGGAAAAGTGCAGAGCCATAGCTCTGATTTAGAAGGTGGAAAGAACAGTAAAAACTAGAGAAGGGCAGGGCTAAGAAAGCATCCTCATAGAGACCATCATTCCAGTGGTAGAATTATGGAAATGGGGGTAGAACTAAACTGACAGTTACAGACCACTCTGCCTCTGACTGCCATGAAAGAAAGTGAAGTCGCTCAGTCATGTCTGACTCTTTGCAACCCCACAGACTGTAGCCTACCAGGTTCCTCCGTCCATGGCATTTTCCAGGCAAGGAAACTGGAGTGGGTTGCCATTTCCTTCTCCAGGGGATCTTCCCCACCCAGGGATCGAACCCAGGTCTCCCGCATTGCAGGCAGACGTTTTACCATCTGAGCCACCAGGGAAGTCCTAACTTTCTGACTGCCATGACCTCATTACAAATCCTCATCTTGGCAGACAAGATGGTACAGCAGTGATCTCAGGACAATTGGAAGTGACAGATATAACCATGGTCTTTCAGGCTTGTTGCTCCTGTTATTGCATTCCTAGCTCATGAAACCAGAGAGCAGATGTAAGCCATAAAAGGGATAATGGAAGCTACAGGGGAGATGAGGGGCCATAGCCAGGCAGCGATGCACAGGAGCTGGCAAATTCTGTTTTCAGAAGAGCACAAGGAGAGAGTGGTATGAGGACTGGGGATGCTCTTTTAAATCCATCATCTTTTATCAGCTTTACTAGCTCAGAAAGTTTCCTGAGGATAAAACCAAGGCCTGTCTGGCTCCTAAGACCACATGCTGCCCCTGGCCAGGGTCCATGTTTTGCTAAATGACTGCCATAGGCTCCTCAGGCGGGGCCCCTACAAACAGGGGCCCTGAGACTTCAAATCTTATAGGCTCTCTTCTGAGAGTGATTATCAATAGTCAGGACCTAACAGTGTGGGTGTAAGGCAGGCCCAGGGCCAATCATGTCTCTGTCACTGACTGTGCAGACTTTGGGCAAATGGCTTAAACTTCTTAAACGTCAATTTCTTCATCTGCAAAGTGGAATTGTGAGGTTTAAATAGCAGAATGCAAACAGCCTACAACCTGGCATGTAATAAGGACTTGATAAGTATCATCATTACTATATGCTTGACTATCCATTGTTTTGGTGTTACTTGAGTTGAAAACACTTGTGAATGAGAAAAGGACAAATATCAGGTTAGGAGTTGGAAAAAAAATTCCAGTCATTGGTTTCAAATGACCAGCACCAGCCTTGGAACTTTAGTCACTACTGACTCTCACTTTTAAAAGCCGCTGGAAAAGTACCACCCTTCATGCAGACTCCACCTCATTCTCCGCAGGTTCTTACTTCTTAGAAAAGGAGTATGATTTTCTAACTCAAAACCTGAGATATATGTCCTGACAAGTATTCTTAAGTCTACAAGAGGACAATGGTACAGAATACTTCAGTCTGGTTCTAGTTTAATCATGCTAGAAAGTCAGCCCAGTCAAGGGGGACACCAAGGCAATAAAAGGACTTATTTAGTGGCTCTCTCTCCACAACTCCAAGATGGCTGACACCTATTTCCAAAAGACACTGGCTGGGTGAAGACAGTGCTCTTAGCATGCTACTTAATAGGAGAGCTTAGTGATAAAGAGCCAGCATGCCTTTGCAGGAGATACGGGTTCCATCCCTGGGTGGAAATATCCCCTGGAGAAGGAAGTGGCAACCCACTCCAGTATTCTTGCCTGGGAAATCTCGTGGACCGAGGAGCCTGCCCGGCTACAGTCGATGGGGTCGCAAGAGTTGGACATGACTTAGGGATCAAAACAACACCAATCAAGAATAAGAGTAATAAGTATTATCAGCCATTGATATCTTGGGGAGAACTATTATCAAGATCCCCTAAAAGGACTCCGAATAACAGCTTAGGGGAATGTGGCAAGGACAGTAAGGAACAAGAAGTGATTTGTAAATTGGTATGATACCTGAATGTGATGCCACCCGGACCCTTGATACACAGAAATGGAGATGGGGAATCAATCAAGTGAGGGAGGGTGTTGGTAGCGGTTTTGATTCCTAATTTTATCTAAGTCTGGTTTTGCCCTGTGAATTTCAGGGCCGCGAGGTCTGACGTCACCTCCAGGTAGCCTCCCACCAGCCTGGGGTCCGGGGATGGCAGGAATGCAGCGGGTGAGGACCAAGAGCTGTGACTGCATATTTTTCTCGAAATCCCCCCAGGGGCCCAGAGTTGGACGCTCCCCTACGGGCTCATCACGTGTGCAGCCCAAGCAGTGCAAACCCAGCAGAGATCTGTGGTCCCCGGGCACTAGGGTGGTTTTTAGGGTTTTCTTTCTTTATGATTTCCCTTCTTGTTCTCCACAGTTGATGATTTTCTGCAGAAAAACGGCTGAGAAAAAGAACCTATTTCATTTCCAGTTCCCATCACTGCGATTTCCACATGGATGTGACGTTCAGTCCAGCTTCCGAAATGCCCAGGTGACTCACGCGGGGACACCCCGGGGCGGGGCGCAGGAGTTTCTTTGGCTGCGCGGCGGGGCGGGGCGGCGGGGCGGGGTCGGGGCGGGGCAGAGTGCATCTGGCTTCCCGCTCCTGCTGCGCCTCCTGCGCCCCCTAGCGGCGAGATCAGGGCCCCGGGAGTCTGGGACTCGTGTCACGTGACTGGAAAGTCCCTGGGTGGAAATCCCCGCTGTCCGCGGGCGGTAAAACAGAAAGGGAAAAAAGAGAACTGGCAGTCGGCAGCCTTCGCGGCGGCCAAGTGCGACAAGCTAGGAGGCCGTGGGGGCGGAGCGGCGAGAGCAGCCGCCGGGAAGACTGCGGTGGCAGCAGCAAAGGAGATCTACACCCCTCGACCGGCCCGCCGGAGAACTAGACCGAACCAGGCGTCCATGGGGAGCCGCCTCCACCCGGCCCCGACCCGAATTGCGACCCCAGCCTGCGGCGCACGCTTGTCTTGACCTGGACTTGGGATTTCTGAAGAGGATCGCGCGGCCCGAAGAGGTAACCCCGCGTCCCTGTGCCGTCTGCCACGGGCTCTCCCGGGACAAGGGCTGCGAGTGCGAATTTGGCAGCGACCCGCGGGCTGGCCCGGTCGACTTGGCCTTGGTTTTGCTGCTGTCCCAGAGGGAAGTTTGTTGACCCCTGTAGGTTCTGAGCTGCTGAGAGTGGAGGTGGCCGCCAGATGTTGGGGTGACAGCCTGTTTTCTAGGATCCAGCCAACTGTTCCCTGCAGCTCATGCAGAGAACTTGAACGACAGCTGCTTGGGGGAGAGTCGCCCCCGGAGCCGCTTGGTCTGGATGGTCATCGGTGCTTTGCTCTTCGGCTTGTCCATTTTGGAGTCGAGCTCTGCATGCTTACGGCCACGTAGACCTTGCAGAACCGCCTGGCCTCTTTCCAGACTGCAGCACCGGTCCAGACGGGTGGGATGTCGCAGCGGCAGCAAACCCTAGGGGGCGGGGGACCCGGTCAGCTCTCCTTTCCGGGGAGGGCTTGCAGACACTCAGAGTGCAGCAGTGTCAGAGAAGTATGCATGGAGCAGGAGGTCGTCCGCCTGCCTTGGGGGGGTGACTCCAGTTTAGAGCATCTGCAAGCCCCTACCCCCAAGTCAGACTGTCTTTGTCAGCCGGGGTCGTCCCACATCCTGCCACCTGGCCTTTCAGGAAAGCCGTGGTATTAAGTAAGGAAGGAGCTCAACTCTTGTTGAGACCGCTTTGTTTTCAGTTCTCCCTGCCTCTGATCTTTCCTCGGAAAGCCACTCTGGTCAACTCTCTCAGGGCAGCCTTTTGGGAGAACCGGTGTTTGAGTCTTCTGGACCACAGCCCCAATGTCCCAGATTATTAAGCAGCCAATTACTGCTTCATTCATGTGTCCTAAGGTCCTTCTTTATTTTTTTCAATTCTTTGTACAATTTTTGAGTTTTTGAAGTAGTACTTTCTGAAAATTTAATATCTGTTGGTAGGCCAATGAAGTATCAGAAATATGAAAAAAATGTTATGGGTGATATTGTCTTTGCATATAAGGACATTACATTCATAGCTCAGAAATTCTTTATCACAAGTCAGATTATTCTTTAATCTTAAGTGTGGAGAAGTCTAAGTCCTGGACACTTAGGCAGTGGGTATTGATTTCTTTTAAGGAGGCAATGCTGCAGGCCATTCAAGGCTACACCAATGAATGAGGTGACACTGGACTGTCAGATATTGACATTTGCATGTCTTGCCTGTGGTTCTAGCGCTCTCTATTTGAAAGATCTTAGGTGCAGAAGAAAATAATAGAAGAGTCAGAAAAGCAAAAAGAGGCTACACCTCGTTTGTTTCGGATCTTCTTGCCTGTTTCCATGTGAGAGCAGCAGGCACTGCAGCCACAGGTGTGGTGTTGTGAGATTAACAAGGGGGTGGGTTTAGAAGACCAGCTTCTAGGCAAAGCCCTGCTCTGGGATGGTGTGGAACCTACCTGAGCAGGACCAGTACCGCAGGTGCTGTAGCTGGAGACTATGATGGTCATGTGACTTCATGCTGGGGAATAAGGTTATCTTTGATCTTTTGCCTCAGCATCAAGCTGATGGTCAGGCAGTAGAAGCATGTGGTCAGGCCATGCTTGCTGAGTGATGGATGGACAAATGAATGACATCATGAAAGAGGCTTTTGCCATGCCACCAAGGGGGGAGCACGTGTGATGTTTTTGTCCCTTAGTCGTGTCTGTGGCCTTACCATGATTTTGCCCAATTCCACCTGCAAGGAATGTCTGACGTCAAAAAGGAGAGATTACCATTTGACCCAGAGAATGACTTCTTCCAGGCATCATCTAGCTATCAGATTAAGAATCCGGATCTAAATCTACCACCAGAAGACTCCTCAGAAGCAACCTCGGAGTCATCTAGTCCACCTGTCTCCCTGGAGTGGGCCATGAGAATTTAGACCATTTTATCAATGTCTTTAAGAAAGCTGAGACCTACCCAGGACAGGCTTTCTTGTAACATACTTTTCTTCTCCTTCTTAACTTGGTTTAACTTTCTCATCTAGAGTCTTGCCCTAGAAAACAGTATGCTACAGGACTGGGATTAACAATCACAGTGAAACTTCCTAGAGGCTCTGTTCGTGCTCGGAAACTGTCTTTGTCCTCAACTTGGAAATTTGGATGGATGGCAGGGCACTCTGCTCAGGGTCAGTGAATGTCAGCTGGCTCTCCACAAAGAGATGAGCTGTAAAGTCCCATGTTAAATCAATTCACATCTTCCCATGCTATTGTCATGGATTGGAGATGCTGGGGTTGTCCCCTTCCTCTTTCATTGGTCCTGAGTGGCCCCCTCTGGCTGCAACTTCTTTCCTTGTCTGCTTCCAAACTTGTATTTCTTTCCACTGGTTGATTGTGCTTGAAGATTTCAGGATGAAAACAGGGTGAGAAATCAATCTGAGTATTGGTAGCTGGAAGATGATGATAAAATTGTGTTGGCAGTTGAGTTCAAGTAGTACAGTTAATTCCATCATTACATAGAATATAATTCTGTGCTTTTACTATCTGCCCTTGGAAGTGTAGGATTTATTATTCTAGTATTGTTATTATTCTAATTATTCTTCTGATGTTGTAACGTTCAGTGGAGAGGTTCTGAAAGACTGCTAACTGTTTGCTCTTAAAATTGGAAAGCATCTTGCTAGGAGTAGACTTTTTTGTTGGTTATAAAACATTCAATTTAACTCTCTATGTATATATATAAATAGCATTTTATAAGTAAATGCTTTATAAATGTTCCTTTTGGGGACTATAGAGAAAATTCCAATTGACAGCCTACATAACAGCACAAAATTGCAGGATTTTCCACAAAATATTTGTTGTCTTTCCAGTATAGGGAGGGTGTGCTTGAAAGAGGTAAATCAAGACATGGACTAAAAAAAAGGGTTGCTCGGTCGTGCTCTTAGAAGAGGAGCTGACTTGCCAGGGCTACACTGTGCCTGTAACCAGCATTCAGGGCACCTCAAATCCAGTGTTTGCCCCCAGAACAACATCAGGATGAGATGGGAGTTTCAGTCAGTTAGAAGGCACCGTACCTGTTGCTGACAGACAAGCTTGGCTCCCTGACAAACATTACTGAAAACACGGGTTATTCCCCTCCTCCTCATTGCCCACTCCTTCTCTTGTTTAGACTAATCTTTAAAAATGATGTAACTTAAAACTGTCCAGTGTGAGTTCATCTTTGGGGCCAGCTAGTATCCTGGGAGTAGAGGTGACTAAGATCTTTTGCCTGCTGCTCAGGGTGATGACAAGATCAGACGGTGGGGTTTCCTGCAGGCAGGTATATAGGAGTCATATCAAAGTCAGACTAACGGCGTGGGGTTTTCTTTCCCTCCTCTTCAGGTATTGGAGAGCACCATGGCTGAGCAACTCCTTCCTCTGGCCTTGTATTTGAGCAATATGCGGAAAGCTGTGAAGATACGAGAGAGAACGCCAGCAGATATTTTTAAACCTGCCAATGGAATCATTCACCATTTTAAATCCATGCACCGATACACTCTGGAAATGTTCAGAACTTGCCAGTTTTGTCCACAGTTTCGGGAGATCATCCACAATGCTCTCATTGACAGAAACATCCAGGCTTCCCTGGAAAGCCAGAAGAAGCTCAACTGGTGTCGAGAAGTCAGGAGGCTTGTGGCACTGAAAACAAATGGTAAGACGTGCTTTTGTCTAGGGGTTGAGGTGGCTCCTACCATGCTGGGTCCCTATTTATTAAAAGGCACCAGCCCCAATTCAAATCTCTTAAGGCTATAGGTACCTTAGTATAGAGACACTCCAAGGGGCATGTGATGAAAGCAAGCTTGCTGTGTGAGTATTTAAATTAAGGGTGATTTCTAGTGCATGTTAGAGAGCAGAGCACACTGAACCTTGGAGAATGCATTTCTGGACACTGTGCGTTACATGTATGTGTAGGGTATGTATGTATGACTTCTGTATCTAATTCTTGTGACTGTTTAATCATCTGTGAAATACCCTTCCCTTACGAGTAATGGAAATATCAAAAGGCTTTAAAAAGTTCAGAAGAAAAGCATGGTGTGAAAATCAATAGTGTTTTCCACTGTCATTAGAAAATGCTCATGATGATGGCCTTACACTTCTTGAATTGATGGCATTTTATGGGTTAACCAGTGGCTGTTGTCAGCTCCTCCCTTACCTAGGTTCTCCTGCCTGCAGTCCCAAGATACTAACTAGACAGATAAACCTGAGTTCTTAGTGCAGGTTTTAGTCCTCTATTTCATTCTTTTTAGGGATTCCTAGTACTGTACTGCATTTCTTGCTATCTGTGACTGTCTGCCCAATGGCTGTTTACAACTCATTGCTGTTTCCTGTTCTAAACTTCACTGTTTTTTTTTTTTAATTCTTTCCTTTGAGCAAGAGTATGCACATCACAGAAACATTCAAGCCTAGTGTTAAATGTAGAAACAAAATTCTACTTTATAAATGTAGTTAATTGTTACAAGAAGCAGTAGACTGCTTATTGTCTAGGTAAAAGCAGGAAACTCTTGCCCTTAGATCAGTGACAATCCTAAACCATCCCAATTATTTTGGTTGATATACATCTAAGGGCAAAATAATACATCTTCATTGACAGTGAGACCAGATGATAAGTATGTTAACTTAACTAAATGAATTGGTACCTTCACTTTGGCCGTTTTTGACTTGGGTAACTTGGCGCTATTGAGGGACATGACTTTTTGCTTGGGTTGTGGGGGTTAAGTGCATCACCTCAACATTGTGCTTTTATTTTTGAAGCATAGATTCTTAGAAACATAGAAAACGGAGGCTACCTAGTGTTTACACTGGTTTTGGCATTAAATCAAGAGATGCTTAGAAGTAGGTAATTATGTTAAGTCATCATCAAGGGGTTTATATTCCTGACAGTTTGTGGTTTTAACTCTCCCATTTTGTTACAAAAAGAGGTGGAGTCAACTTTGGGAGAGTTGAAAAGAAGAGATTCTGCCAAATTAGAAATGTGGTAATAAGAAAAAAACCATTTTATCATGAACTGAACTGAGATTTTAGGTTCAACTTGCTCTAGTTCCTTAAGGAAAAAAATGGAATATAAAAAGTAAATACTTGTCTTGCAAAGATACGCATTTAAGTCAAGGATCATGCTACAAATAAAACTACAAAGCAAGTGCATTTTGATATCATTTTCTGAGAGATGGGGGTTTTAAGTCTCAGAGTCCTTTTATTTCACCACTTACAAGAAAATTCTTTAAAATTCTGGAAAAGGAAGAAAAAATATTTAGGGGAAGAGGAAAACAAACAACTTTTCCTTTCTGATTTTTATTAGCACCATTTTTTTTTTAAGTCTTCCCCCTATAGGAAGGCTCTTCAAAGTCAATGATCTATTTGGGGAGGGGGTGATTCACAATTTGCATTTGAGGATATGAGACTGCGGTGAATGAGGAAGGGAGTAGGTGGTATAAAATTGAAACTTCATTTGAAAAATTCCAGCGTCTATTGGCTGCAGCGATTTCACTTGTATAATGAGTAGCCCTATTCCAGCTCACCCTGACCACACCCACTTGGAAAGTCCAGGGTGCACTTCGCAGTTTAAATGTCTACACACCAGAACAAAAAGTACAATAGCTGTTGCTCAATTGCTAGTCAAATAACTTAGCACTGGGGAATTCCAGATGTTACTTAGGGAATTTTATGCTGGTGCATCTCAATAAAGAACTGAAAGTAAGCACAAGAAGAAGAAAAAAAGCCTTATCTTTGCTCTAGATTTTGCAAAGGGGAAATTTCAACAGCTTGCAATTGTTGCCACACTTCTGCCAAGACACAAGGTTGAACGATCTTTTTGGTTCATTTGTTTGAATGTTTATTTAGCTTGTTTTTCTGACTATGTAAACTGAAAGGATATTGGCTGTGGATATGTTTGAGGGTGGTGGTGGTGTTGTTGTTTACAGTTTAATTAGGATATGATAAAATTTCAAATAGCTTCATTGTCCCATACAGCAATGTAAGGAAATAATTGAACTTTTCTTTATAAAAACAATTCTGCAGTTCCCAGAAGAGCCTAAAGAGTTAACTTTTTTAATATTAAACATTTCTCTGAAACGTTTATTCTTTGGAGGCAAAAAAAAAAAAAAATGTCATTTCATGAGTTGTGGATTTTTAACCTATAAAAGTAACAAAGTGACAGTAAAATTAGACCTATCTTTTTCTCAAAAGGCTCAGAGTTCTTAAAGTGCCATCCGTAAACACTGACTCAATTTTCAAATGTAGATATCTAGGCACCCTTTAATTCTGAAAAGGGACTCTAATTGCTAACAAGCAGGTTCACACAAGGCATTTATAGGAGGTGGGGGTGAGCAGGCTAGTAGGTAATTCTGTCTCAATCCCATTTTATAAATCAGGAGAGGAAACTCCCAGGCCCTGCATGCTGTGGTGGGGTGGTCAAGTCATTTACCCCTGAGTCATGGCCAGACGGTCCCTGTCTAGTAAGCGGAGCCAGAGCAGCTTCCTGGTTTGAGCATGTTGCTCTGGGTGTTCTCTCTCAGGGTCAGAGAGCAATAGGACCAGCATCTGAGCCAGAAAATCAGGGCTTGTTAGAAAGGAAGGGACTTTAGAGATCATAACCCAATGCCCTCATCTCACAAAGAGGAAAAATACTCAGAGGTTAAAAAATTCCCCACCGAGGGCAGAGCCAGACTGGAGTCAAGGTCTCCAGACTCTCAGTCCTTGGTTCCTTGGGCTTTGTTAGTAGCATTCATTAAACAGAAGAGTTATAAGAATGATTTTTTATTTTTCCCTTAAAGCTGTCATCACCTAGTGAAATATTACCAGCTGGTCCTTTGACTAAGAAACTAAACCATTGGCATTTGTTCACAAGCACTACTGGGTCCCCACTCATAGTAGCAGAGAGGCTGGTTTATTCTGGAAACCTCTGCTAGGCCTTAGATGTGGATTGCTAGAATTTACTTCCCTTCTGTCCTCAGGTGACGGAAACTGCCTCATGCACGCGGCTTCCCAGTACATGTGGGGTGTTCAGGACACAGACTTGGTCCTGAGGAAGGCGCTCTTCAGTACCCTCAAGGAGACGGACACGCGCAACTTTAAATTCCGCTGGCAGCTGGAGTCTCTTAAGTCTCAGGAATTCGTGGAAACCGGGCTTTGCTACGACACCCGGGTATGTTGGGGTTCCTCCTCAAGCGTCTATTGACAGAGCTCCATGGTGGGAAAACTGCACCTCCGACCAGTCCCTGCTGTCAGGGAGCATATGGTTTGCTGGGTCACATGAACTTGGCTAAGCAGAGTCAATGGAAAACACCAGAAACCTCCCGTGGGATGAACCCAAGGCCCTTGTCACTGCTGGGAGGCTCCCAGGCAGCATCTTCCCAGCTGGAGAGTCATTTTAGAATGATCTTTCTGATCACGGGTTTTCCTGTGGCATTTTGGCTGTTTGGGGGGTTTGATGACCCTTCGCTTGCTTTACTGAGCCCGCCAGTCAGATTCAGAGGGTGCCTCCCCATCTTCGGTCACAAGGCTGGGACTTTGTGCACAAAGAGCTTGGCTTGGTGCTTCAGCAGGGATTTTTCTGAAAGCAGGTGCTGTCCCCCTGCTCCTCTGCTTCTGAGTTTGCCTTGAAGTGGGAAAAAGTAAAGGAACAAAACCAGAATTGGGGGGAAAATGGGTGATCATTTGAGTGATGATCTCAAGAAAGGGTAAAAGTAAGCTTAGTGATACCAGTGAATAATTATAGAGTGGAGCCAAAGTTGTTTTTTAATGCAGAGTACATTCAATAGTTTCTTTCCTCTCCCCTTAGAATTGGACCGATGAATGGGATAGCCTCGTCAAGATGGCATCCGCAGACACACCTGCGGCCCGAGGTGGACTGCAGTATCAGTCACTGGAAGAAATACACATATTTGTCCTTTGCAACATCCTCAGAAGGCCAATCATTGTCATTTCAGGTGAGATGCCTGCTGATGGCTTATCTGTATTTAAGTGCCTTTCAGCTTTAATCCCTTACCTCTTAGCATGACCCAAGTTCCAGGTGACGACAGCTAAATGGACTCCCGTAAAAAGTCTCAGAGGGCCTTATCTTTTCTTTCTCTTTCCTTAAACAGACAAAATGCTGAGAAGTTTGGAATCAGGTTCCAATTTTGCTCCTCTGAAGGTGGGTGGGATTTACCTGCCTCTGCACTGGCCAGCCCAGGAATGCTACAGATACCCCATTGTGCTCGGCTATGACAGCCAACACTTTGTACCCCTGGTGACAATGAAGGACAGTGGACCTGGTGAGAAAACCAAGTATCTATTCACATTTGTAACTGCTGGTGAATCCTGCTACACCCTGTTCTTACTGAACGTCAGGGTTTGCTCTTTGGCTCCTTTTTGAAAGCCTCATTTAAGTATATTCAGATCAGATCAGATCAGGTCAGTCACTCAGTCGTGTCTGACTCTTTGCGACCCCGTGAATCGCAGCACGCAAGTATATTAGTTTTATTTAAATATAGTATTCTGTCATTTGTTTGATTAGCAACAATAATGCACTAATCATAATGCCCCCCCACCCTCGCTTGTTTTGTGTGTCGTTTGGGACCTACTTTGAGCATGTTAGTGGCAAATAGGAGATAATGTCTATTACTGCCACCGTTTCTTAATTAACCCATAATACAGTGCCTGGCCTCGGGCAAGTAAATGTCTGGCAGGCTAGCTATTACTGTACTAGCTTAATGTGGAACTAATAGGGTACTTTATAAATGCTTTAGGTACAATATTTTATTTCATTTCATCTTCACAGCATCCATGTGGATGCTATAAGCACTGATAACCTTACTGTACAGATGAGGCACCTGAAGCTCAGAGAAGTTAAGTAACTTCCCTAATGTCACAGAGCTAGACAGTGGCAGAGTCAGAATCTGAACTCAGGTCAGTCTGAATCTGAAGTGCAGTAATTTAACCAATAAGACCTGCTGCTTGGAGGCTGCTTTATATTCTGTGAACTTCCTGGAAACAGTGTATTTTATATTAGAGTTTAGCACAGTTTGTTTCCCCATTTGATTTTGTGGCTAGATAATACTTTTCCATTCTGTAATTGTATCCTTTCTGCATTTTCAAAATGCAGCCGTTTTATGTATATATGACCTCACACAAAATCTTGTTTAGTAGAATCATTTTGCTTACCTGTTATTTCTTTTTCCCTCAGAAATCCGAGCTGTTCCACTTGTTAACAGAGAGCGAGGACGATTTGAAGACTTAAAAGTTCACTTTTTGACAGATCCTGAAAATGAGATGAAGGAAAAGCTCCTGAAAGAGTACTTGATGGTGGTAGAAATCCCCGTTCAAGGCTGGGACCATGGCACCACCCATTTAATTAATGCTGCAAAGTAAGCAGTTTGTTTTTGGCTCTATCCTGTGTCATCTTTAAGCTGCTTCTGCTCAGAGACCAATAGTAAAGTTATTTGAAGCCAGTTTCCTCCAACGTGAAACAAATTTAGGGGCCTGTGTGTATCAGAGACAATCAGCTCAAGCAGCACTGACTTTAGTTTTCAAATAAAAACAAGGAATTTTTCCAGAGGATTGTCCTGTGTATCTGGATGCTTGGAAGCCAGCATTGTGGCTTCAAAAAGTGCGTTCACATCAAGGATACTTTTTTTTCTTTTAATTGCCCTAGTGCTAGACTAACAAGTGAAAATTCTTAGAAACAAAAGCCTCATTCTCCTGGCTTCTGGGTAAGGCAGACACATCACATGCAGGCCAGGCTGTAGAATGTGTTTCTGTAGCAGCCACATGAGTTGGCCACGTGGATCAGGGAGGAGAGACCCAGAGTGCGGGTTTACAGGTATCAAGATTGTAAACACTGGCTTGATGATAAAGAGATGCCTGTTTCCTAGAACTTGAAGTGCACAACACCGAGAAGGCCTAAGCTAAACAATTTCTTAGCGTGGAGATGAACAAATTTCAGTGAGTCAGAAGTCAGTACGGAGTGCCTGTGGGTGCGTCTGCCTCTTAGTTACTGCTCATGGCAGTTAACGCTGATAGGCACCACATGCACATTTAAAATTAATAACAGCAAAATACAGAATGCAACATTCCTGTATAGTTTGTGCTGGAAAGTAGACTCGTCCCAAATGAATACCCTGAATAATGTTTCAGTAGAAATCTGATCTCTGAGAACTTAGATAGTAAAAGTAACTATTTCAAAGAGGAATAGAGTAAGTATAGCAGCAATCCACAAGTAACCCTTTCTTTAGCATTATCTGTAGTTTGGGGTGGACCAAAATTAATTAAATGAGACTGATTCTCAGAATAGTGATGTCTTCTCAGCATTACTGGACTGTGTTACGTTAGAGGTGCAAACTATCACAGACTGCATTTCAGTGGGTAGGTAGAAAGTTATTGCCACAATCCATATTTTCAGCTTGCTCTATGAGCCAAGGATATACAATTGTGTGTGGGTCTGTGTGTGTGTGTGTGTGTGTGTGTGTGTGTGTGTGTGAAGTCTCATATTTTTCCTTTTGTTCTTTAGGTTGGATGAAGCTAACTTACCCAAAGAAATAAACCTGGTAGATGATTACTTTGAACTTGTCCAGCACGAGTACAAGAAGTGGCAGGAAAACAATGAGCAGGGACGGAGAGACACACACCCCCAGAATCCTCTGGACCCTTCCATCCCCCAGCTTTCTCTCATGGAAATCAAATGTGAGACACCTAACTGCCCATTCTTCATGTCCGTGAACACCCAGCCTTTGTGTCACGAGTGCTCAGAAAGGCGGCAAAAGAACCAAACAAAAGTCCCAAAGCCCACCTCCAAGCCGGGCCCCGAGCTGCTCCCCGGCCTGGTGCTTGGGACCTCCCGGGGGGAGGTCTGGAGTCCTGCGGAGCCTGCCGGAGGCCCCCACTCAGCCCCTCCGACAGCACCCAGCCTCTTCCTCTTCAGCGAGACCACGGCCATGAAGTGCAGGAGTCCCGGCTGCCCCTTTACCCTCAACGTGCAGCACAACGGCTTCTGTGAGCGATGCCACAATGCCCGGCAGCTGCCAGCAGGCCACCCTGCAGACCCCACACGGCTTCGCGACCCGGGCAAGTGCCGAGCCTGCCTCCAGGATGTCACCAGGACGTTTAATGGCATCTGCAGTACTTGCTTTAAAAGGACTACAACCGAGGCTGCCCCGAACCTCAGCTCCAGTGGCTCCCTGTCCTGCCACCAGCGCTCCAAGTCCGACCCCTTGCAGCTGGCCCAGAGCCTGTCCCCACACGCCTGCCGCAGAGCTGGGCCTGAGGCGTCCCCAGCCACACGGACTCCAGGGGACAAGATGGGGACCAGCAAGTGCAGGAAAGTGGGCTGCATGTACTTTGGGACCCCAGAGAACAAAGGCTTTTGCACGCTGTGTTTCATCGAGTACAGAGAAAATAAACGTGAGTGTGACAATGGGTTTCCTATCCTCTGTTTAAAAACTCCCGAGTAGAAGGCTGTATGCGCCTTAACTTCAAGAAGGGAGCCCCTCTGGACCGTGGGGGAGAGTGTGGCTTGCCTGGGGGCAGAATCCCAGTAGTTCTTCTAGCATGCTTGGAAGTAAAAGCACAGAATAGCATGTTCCAGGACCCACAGAACTCTGTGCAGAGTTCAGAGGATTTGTTTTATAAGGTCATGCAATGCAGTGTTTGTAAGGTAGAGTTCAAACAAGACTTCTTTTGAAACTCAAGCGAACTAGAGAAAATTCAAAATCTGAAGAGCAGTAACTGAAAAGAGGGCTTCCCTAGTGGCTCCAATGGTAAAGAATCCACCTTCAATGCGGGAGACCTGGGTCTGATCCCTGGGTCGGGAAGATCCCCTGGAGAAGTGAATGGCTACCCTCTCCAGTATTCTTGCCTGGAGAATTCCATGGACAGAGGAGCCTGGTGGGCTACAGTCCATGGGGTCACAAAGAGCCTGACATGACTGAGCAACTAACACTTTAGAGCTTCCCTGGTTACTCAGAGAGTAAAGAGTCTGCCTGCAATGCAGGAGACCTGGGTTCAATCCCAGGGTCAGGAAGATACCCTGGAGAAGGAAATGGCAACCCACTCCAGTATTCTTGCCTGGAGAATCCCATGGACAAAGGGGCCTGGCGGGCTACAGTCCATGAGGTCACAAAGCGTCAGACATGACTGAGCGACTAACATACACAGACAGCTGGCAAGAGGGCTGTCTCCACTGACTACATAAGAATGCCTTTGTGGTTTTAGAAATATCAAATCTGAAAGAAGGATGGGCACTTAATGTCTCTGCTTGTTCTGTGGCTGTGACCTACCCGTACAGCATGTTCCAAAGGGAGAGACTTGTAGAGTCAAAGATGTTTTAATTACAGTGTTATTTCTGTTGTTTATTTTGCTGAGTGTATGAAAGGTTGCTCTCCTAGAGCGCAACCGGCCTAATCTGTGTCAGTAAACTGTCCTGCTGGGTGGCCCATAGGTGTTCCTGATGAGCCTCCACTCTCTTGCAGATTTAGTCACTGCCTCCGGGAAAGCCAGTCCCACAGCCTCCAGGTTCCAGAATGCAGTCCCCTGCCTGGGCAGGGAATGTGGCGCCCTTGGTAGCACCGTGTTTGAAGGATACTGTCAGAAGTGTTTCATTGAAGCTCAGAATCAGAGATTCCATGAAGCAAAAAGGACTGAAGAGCAGCTGGTGAGACCTCTCGAGGGACTTCCCCCTCTCCTGCAGGCCCGGCCTCCTTCCCGGGGTGATGAGCGGGCTTTTCTCCCTGCCGAGTTCCAGGGAAAAACCAGGGGAAAAGTCAGCCTGGCCCCCAGACTTGGACGTGCAGCAGTTCCTATTGATTTTCATGGCCTAAGTTTACTTTTGAATTCATTTGAAGAAGCAAATGAAACTAGCCATGGAATAAAACCCATGAAAGGCTCTGAGAAGCCAGATGGTGATCAGAGACTTCTTGGATTTGTAGCACAAGTACAGACCTCTTAGTGGCCAGCAGGCTCCTTAACTAATAACTAATCCTCTGTCATGAGATCCGAGGAGGAAGCAGATCGCCCCGGGTGCCTCCACTTACTGGCCAAAAGAAAGCAAGCATTTATTGATAGATGCCTTGCCTATTGGTTGTTGGATGGTAGGGAATGTCTGAGTGACAATAGCTTATTATTCACACAATTACTATTCATGCGATTACCATTCATGCAAACAGAAGCTGGCCTCTGTGTTAGGGTTGGTGGTTCCCCTGGGCCTCCCTGGGGCCAAGGTCTGATTTCATGGGATGGGGAAAAGCGGTCCTTGGAGACTCCAGCCCACAGGCTGCCACCTGTCCCCTTGGGCAGGCAGATGCCCCTCACTTTAGCGGGTCCTTTGTAGGACCCACACTGTCAGTTGAACAGGGCACCGTGTTCTCCCTGCAACACATGATGACAGTTCTCTCTGCTCTCTCCACCCAGAGGTCAAGCCAGCGCAGAGACTTGCCCCGAGCTTCACAGAGTGCCTCCAGGTCCAAGTGTGCACGGGCCACCTGCCGCAATGTGCTGGCCTGCTGCAGCCAGGAGCTCTGCATGGAGTGCCAGCACCTCGGCCAGCGAGCGGGCACCAGCACCCGTCGGCCAGAGCACACCCCCGAGGAGCCCCCAACGCAGCGCTGCCGGGCCCCCGCCTGCGACCACTTCGGCAATGCCAAGTGCAATGGCTACTGCAATGAGTGCTTTCAGTTCAAGCAGATGTATGGCTAACCCAACCCAGGGGGCCAACCCCAGACCCAGAGGGGCCTAGAGCCTTAGCCCGTGGGGCGCCCCAGTGCCACTCCCGAGGGTCCTACCCTGCAGGCTGGGCCTGGGCTGTCTGTGAGCCGGGGACGAAAGAAGCGCTCGGTCACCAGCCAGGAATCTGAGCAGAGCGTGTGACGGGCCGCGGGTTGCACAGGGTCAGCCCGGAGCTGCTGCTCCTCCTCCCCTTCCGAGCAGAAGGCTGGGAACCTCCAAGCCAGGACAGCCCCACCATCTTTAGAGAAAAGAGAAAAGACGCAGGATCCGGCTGGACTGGGAAACCCAGAGCCAGTCCCCTGCCCTCCCTCAGCATCTCTCGGAGACCAGGAGCTGAGGCCTCAGGGCCCGCAGGCCCTCTGCTGGAAACTCAGGAAGCTCAGGGAGCACAGGCTCAGACACAGACTCAGAGACAGACTCAGAGCATCAGTCGGTCGCGGTTTTGCCCTACTGGCCTCACTCCTCTCCCACGGACACGGCAGAAGCAGAACCATCCACAGACGGTGATGCTGAGGCTGAGCACGATCATAAAGAAAAGCAAACCAGCTGCTCTTTACAATATGCACCTTTCAAGACTCAGAACAGCGGGCAGATGTGTAACTCTTGGTTACGGCTGTCTTTACTTCTAGAGTTAACTCGAACTGAGGTGTGCATACATTGTGTACATATACCACGGCCCCTTATATTCTGTATGAGGGAATTTTTTTTTTTTTTTTGGTCATGTTGAGATGCTGCCCTAGAGGTTTTAAGTAAGAGGACTGACTAATAATAATAACCTATTTTCTGGTTGTTGTTGGGGCAGGAACCTCTCATAGACAGCTTGCATGAACTCCACTGGCTGCTCTGTGGAATGGAAATTCCTGTGTAAATCACTTTATTTATTTTATTACAAACTTTAAGGTTATTTAAATGAAGATGTTTCTTCTGGTCTTCAGAAAATGCTTGCTGTAGTGTCCTCTTGAGATAAAATAAGACTGACTATCAGAAGCAGGCAAGTTCCTGATAACGGTGGGAGAGTCACCTTTCTCCGTGCACTTTGCTTGCCTTCCCTAGAAAAGAAACAGTCTCTTCCACAGTAAATCTATTAAAATCTCACACTTTCTCGTGAGACTTTTGGCTAGAGCCACTTCCCAACCCTTCAGTGAGAAGCCGTTCTCCACAGTGTATAAATGGTTCTGTGTATCCTACCTCCTCAGAGAGACGATTGGGAAGGAGCAGAGATGCAATCAGGGAAGGTCACGGGGAAAGATGTTGCCTTTGACGAAGGGTTTGTTTGCTGTGTTGATGCTGTGTCCTGGGGTGCGGAGCGGTGACCTTGCAGCCAGCTTAGCACTGGAACAGCACAACCTTGTAACCATGAGTACGAGGAAACCTCTGTCTGTCCTTGGCCCGCAGCTTCTCTGTGTGTTTTGCGTTGCTGTCATACTTGTGCTAGGAAAAAAAAAAGAAGGGAAGCACATTGTCCCCAGAGGTAAAGGCTGCTATTTTTTTGTTGTTGGTCTGAACGTATGACCTGAAAATCTTGCCTAATGCTCCACAGCCTTTACTGGTCTGACATGATGTGTTTTCCTCTTGAAAATCCATACACCTTTTCCCTTGGCATATCCCTTTATGTCTTTCTAAAGATTTCAAATAAACGTCAGTGTTTTCATTTAGTTCTTTGAAAGTTTCTATTTTAATATTTTATGTGTATCAATATTTTCATTCTTAATGTGAATAAATGGAATATTTATGCTTATTATACAGAACATTTGAAATTTGCACATTTAATTGTCTCTAATAGAAAACCGTTGACTCTCCTCTATTGGCTTTCTTCAAGTTTTCCTAAATTTAAATGTAACTTTTCACAAAAGTCAAAATTAAAAAGTAAATTATTTAAGAGCAAATTTGGATGTTTTCTATTTATGAATGATGAAAGAAAAGGGCCCCCCATATTAAGATCATGCTTCCCAGTTGTTTCAATGTGCACCTGGTCAGGGGGTACATCTCTCACCCATAGGTAGTAAGAGAACCTGCTCTTAAGGGTAAGGCCTCTGGTTTAACAGGGAAGATACTGAGGCCCAGAGGGGAAGTGGGCAGGACCTGCCAGTGCCTGTTCCCATGAGATGCAAGGTCCCTGTGCTCCTACGAAGGCTCCTGCCCTCAGCTTTACTGAAGTGCAGAGAGCGAAGACAAGAGGGAGGAGCAGAGAGAGACAGAAAAGGAAAGAAATCAGAGGGGAGGAAGGAGTGTAAGACTCCAGGGTCAGATCTCAGAAGAGGTGACCTACAGCTGTGGTGGCCGTGAGGACTGGTTACCCCAGTGTCCTGGGAGATTATAAATAACCCAGTCTTCCACCCAATACAAGTATGCCCATAGAATATCAATGCTGAAGAACTGTGCACCTCCTGGGATCTTTTTTTTTTTTAAAGCTCCTCAGGAGATTTTGATCATCAGCCATATTTTAGAATCATGCCATTAAAGAAATATTTATAATATTTTTAAACTTACTGTGGGAAATTTTGACATACAAGAAGTATGTTGTTGAGAGTACAAAGTAGTTGAGCGTTATGAACCCTCATATGTCCATCCAGTTTCAACAATCAACACCTTGCCAAATTTGTTTCATTTGTCACCTTCTCTCTCTCTCTCTTTTTTTTTTTTTTTTTGACTATTTCAAAGCAAATTTCAGATACTGTGTTCTCATACTCACCAATACATCAAGCACATATCTCTAATCTATAAAATTATGTTCTTTTTCTATAACCACCATTACTACCCCCGGCTAAATTACTTTTAATAACATCCAACCCTAAGTATGTATTCTATAATAATTTCGCAGATTGTCCACTATACAGAGTCCTATTGCTGTGGGTTACTAACATTTCTTAAGACTCTTTTATTCTCTAACACTCCTTCTTTAAAATACCATGCTATTTGTTAAGGCAATTAGGTCATTCGTTCTGTAGCACAGCTCACATTCTGGATTTGGTGTTTTGCTTTCTTCTGGTGTCATTTCACTTATTTTTCGAGACTTCTTATTAGATTCTGGTTCAATCAGACAAGAATTGTTCACAGCGATGCTGTGTGTATCCCAGCCTGTCTGAGCTCTATGAATGCTTACCCAGAGGAATCACAAAGCCTCAAATCGGCCTCTTTTCTTTTTCTCCATTCTTCCTCCATCTCTCACCTGGCTTTAAAAATTACAATCCTTCAATCAGCATGATGAACATAAGCATTTGACCATAAGTCATCAGGATTTCTAAAATAGGAAGTGACTTATAATTAGCAAATTATCTGACTCAGAGAAATGGCACACAGACCCACATAGGGCAGGTTTGGAGGGCAGCGAGGGAGCCACTTGGGGTACATTCCAGGCCGGAGCAGTAGATGGACCTCGGGTCTGGCAACCCTATAAAGCCTGTACACAGTTTTCTATTAGGGTGTATACACTATTTTTCCAAAGTGGAAACAGTGGCTTTCTCCAAAATCTCAAATTGATGACTTTCCAAAAACGCAAAGACCTAGGCCTAGAGGGCTGAAAAAATAAGACTTGGAAGGAACAAGCTTTGCTCCAGCTTGCCCGGCTCTTTCCTTCTAACACTGTGGAACGTCACCTTCATACCACACACAGGTGGAAGCTCAGATCACCCACACCTGAGCTTATAATACTTTATCCCTGCCCTCTTCTTCACGTGCTCAGGGAAGGCCATTAGCAGCTTCCAAGCTACCTCTAGATTTTGCCCCCTCCTCCCACATCCAAACTTCTGTGAAGTGTGTCTCTGAAACACCTATCAAATCCATACTTCCTTCCCTTTCCTTCTGCTGCTCCAGTTTGGGCCCCAGCCTCCTGCTGTCTTTTTTTTTCTTTATGTGCCTAGCCTCCCCTTTCTAGCCCACTCTCTTACTAATTACCTATGCTTTTAAATCACAGACCTGATGATGCTTCTCCTTTAATTAAAACTCCCCAATGGCTTTCCACTGCTCCTAAAGCCGAGTGCATGTGACCGGAGATGCAGAAAGAAAATAGGAAACCTCTGAGCTCATTTTGCTGATATTTGATATATGAGTTACTACTGGTGTTCTCCCATTGTCAGCATCAGGGGACCAGCCATCCAAGCAGTCTCGAAGCAACTGCAGATTGCTCAGCTCAGAGGGGATAACAAGGGTGCCTTCATTCACTGACTTTCTGCATCTTGATGCAAATAAAATTGGACCTCGTTACATGATGTGCTTACCAAAACTGGTGTACCTGTGCCACCTGGACACTTTCTTACCTGCACATTTCAACTCAGAAACCAAATATTCTAGGCTGGTTAAAAACTATCCAAATGAAGAGTTCCAGGGGGTTTTGAACTCACTTGTTGGTGGCTCAGATGTTAAAGTGTCTGTCTACAATGTGGGAGACCCGGGTTCAATCCCTGGGTTGGGAAGATCCCCTGGAGAAGGAAATGGCAATCCACTCCAGTACTATTGCCTGGAAAATCCCATGGACAGAGGATCCTGGTAGGCTACAGTCCACTGGGTCGCAAAGAGTCAGACATGACTAAGTGACTTCACTTTCACTTTATTGGGAATATCAATATATCTTTACACCTTCCCAACGAATTGGCATCAAAGAAGACTGGAATTTACCAGCTGCATTTTGACAAAAACCTTTCCATAACTGACAGCTGAAATTGAAATTTAACTCATTACAAATAAGGAGGCACTATGATTTTTTTTTCTTTCTCTCCATCTTCTATTGTTTTTCTATCTTCTGCAGGTATATGTTATAAACATATTTTTGGATTTCATGGAGTCCCTGACAGAGTCTTAAGGACTCCCAGAGATCACCAAGACCACACTTGAAAAACCTCTGCTTTAGAAAAACAATTTTTTTAACTTCTTGTTTTTTAACTGAGGTATAGCCAATTAACAATTCTGTGAGAGTTTCAGGGGAACAGCAAAGGGGCTCACCCATACATATACATGTATCCATTCTCCTCCAAACTCCCCTCCCATCCAGGCTGCCACTTAACATCGAGCAGAGTTCCATGTGCTATACAGTAGGTCCTTGTTAGAACAACAATTCTTCACCAAGGGTTCCCACCACACCAGTAACACCTGCAGAAATGTTTTGAGGATTCCAGTGTCCATGCCCTGCCCCCGCTGGGAGTTAACTGCATACAACTGTCCCTCTGTGTGCTCAGGGGATTTGTTCCAGGACGCCAGCAGATACCAAAATCCAGGATGCTCAAGTTCCTTATATAAAATAGTGTTCTACGGTCAGTGTCCTTATCTGTGGACATGGAACCTGCGAAGGGAGGGCCAACCGCACTGCAGGGCAAGACCTGGGTAGAAAGGACTGCACCAAGCCCTGGTTTAGAAGATCCTCTCTAAGCAGTGGACTCTGTGTTTTTTTGACTATGTGCCCTCATAAACAATTTTTGAGCAGGTACTCCCACTATATGTAAATATGGTTTTTTTAATAAATTATATATATATATTACTATATCAGTATAGCCTGTGCTTTGTGAAACATGCAAAAGATTAAGAGATAAAAACTAAGTCAAAGAAATCCTACCACTTTCCTGCCAGAAATCCTCTGCATACACTTACCCCCAGAGAATCCTCTGCACACACTTTGGAGACAGCTTTCAGCTGCCAGAGAACATTCTGCAGAGGTCTCTACCTCCCTGCCTTTTCTTGGCAAGTCTCTCCGGATGCCCTTCCCTCTCTTACTCCCCTCAGTCTTCTCCCTTCATCAGAAGCTGGCAGAGTTCCTGTCTTCTCTTCCATATGAGCCCACATATCATGAAAAGAACCTAATTAATACTTTGTTTTTAAATAGGTTCAAGCCCTGGCCCTATTGCCTATTAGTTATATAGACTTATAGTTAGTTATATGGACTTATAATTAGTTACATGGACTTGAGCAAATTACCTCATGTTTCTGAGTCTCAGATTTCTCATCTGTATGAAACTCATTAAATGTTTTTAAACATATATTAGGGAACTACTTCCCCTTTTCTATCAATAATCAAATTAATGGTTCTCAACCCTGGAGACATTAGAATCACACAGATGACTTTTTCCTTTTTCTTTTGGAGTATAATTGCTTTATGACATTGTATTAGTTTCTGCCGTGTAGTGAAGTGAATCGACTATATGTATGCACATATCTCTTATCTTGGACCTCCCTTCCACCACCACCCACCCAAACCCTATCCCACCCATCTAGGTCATCACAGAGCACTGAGCTGAGCTCCCTGTGTTCTATCGCAGCTTCCCACTGGTTATCTATTTTACATATAGTAGTGTATATATGTCAATGTGTATGCATGCTCAGTCGCTCAGTCATGTCCAACTCTTTGTGACCCCATAGACTGTAGCCCACCAGGCTCCTCTTTTCCATGGGATTTCCCAGGAAAGAATACTGGGGTGGGTTGCCATTTTCTACTCTAGGGGATCTTCCCAACCCAGGGATCGAACCCATGCCTCCTGCATTGGCAGACAGATTCTTTACACCTGTGCCACCTAATACTACTCTCCCAATTGTTCCACCCTCTCCTTTCCCTCTGTGTCCAAGGCAATGACCAAATATTCCCACCCTTAATTGGCCTGGAAGGGCACTCTCCCCCAGGTTTTGAACTTTTTAAAGTTCAGGTGAATCTAATATAAGGCCAGGGGGTGGAATCACTAGTAGCCAAGAGTCCCATTTGCACAGATGCAATAAGAGAAAAGGCCCACAAGTGCAGTGTGTACCTGGGGAGGCTGGAGAGGACGGTGCCTCCTTTCAGGCAGGGCCTTCTGCACCCCTCCTAGGAGGCACTTATTATCATGGAGTGTCTTCTTTGGCATAAAGTGTCATCTTCCGGAGACAATGTCACATTAACCAAGATCAGAGATAATGCTACGCACTGATAATTTGTGTGAGAACAATTCACTACCAAAAGCATGCAAACACTTGCACCTCTGGTCAAGGCATCTCCTTCTCAGAGAATCACTCTGTGGGAACTGTCATTATCAGGAGGCCTGGGGAGCTGGATTTAGAACCAGGGGAGCTAGTCACTGATGTCCTGCCACGATGTACTCTACTGAGTGTAGGGATCTACCCATCTCCAGGTCTCTGACAGGTTGAGTCTTCATTCCGTACACAGCAGATGCTCTCCATGATGCTGTCTCCTGCATATGGCGCTTGGATAGACTGCCTCCAATTTTGAGACGCTGCTTGTTCTTTGCAACACCTCCTCACCCCTCCTTCTGATTGATCCACTTTCCTCTAGTCATGTCAACACCTTCCATTAGGCCACAGTCTGTCTCTTCTGGTGACTTTGTACATTTCTGAGTTGCCTTTTTATTGAACATCCAGAGGGATATCCGATTTCTAAGATATAACCCCTTTCAGTTCCTATCTAGGAATCTTGGGTTAAAAGGTGGTAATTTAGGTGGTAATTTAGTAAATTAGGATTTACTAGAATGAGATTTGACATGATATTTTCAAATATTATTGTAGTATTCTATTGCGTTCAAAATGGTATCCAGTTGTTAGTCTACACAGGAAGCAAAGTAAGAGAAGACATCATTTACAGCATGAGGAATTGTAGCAAACACAAGCATGGATTTCATAATATTAAGAACATGGAGCCCTGAAATGACTTAGAGTTGGACTAAATCCCTCTCTGTCCTCTCTCACCTCCAACCTGCCTGCTGCCTTTAAAACAGTGCTCATCTATTTAGTTGTATTCTAACATCTTCCAGTCCTATAACTCAGTGAAAGCCTGCTCAGATTTTAAGGGACCTGGACTTCATTCAAATTCTTGCCCCTGAAATCCTCCAGGCGAGGAGGTTTCACATGCCCTTCAATCACCAGCAGTTTGATGAAGGTGAAATCAATGAAAATGTTGGCTGAATGTTGAATTTTTTTCACAAACACATAATGCTTCTCTGTGAATTCCAGTTTTATAGTTAGATTTTCCAGTAGAATAATGAGTCAGAAAATAGGAAGTAGCTAGCACTTCATACTTTTCATAATTATCTTGAGCAAACTTTTAACTAAAAGTGACTAGATAGAACAACCTGGTGATTGTTTTATGCCTTCTTGAGGATTTCAAGTTATCATCAGATCCGTGGGTTTAAAGCAGGTACTTAAGAAAATATACTAGCTACCTGTTCCCCAGTTTTCAAAGTATTATATGTTCTAACTTATGCCTGAAGTTTTATTTTATTTAAAACACCATATTCAGAATGGAGAATATTTTCAAAATACGAAACTGATATTTTTATCTGAGATTGAGACCTACAGGTTTCCAGTACCCATAAACAGACTGGAAAAGAAAGCATACAAAATTATGTCTGGTAAAAAATATATTTAATAAATAGATATTTTAAAGGAACAGTCTTTTTCACAGGAAAAAGCTGAAGTTGTTTGGACAAGTGTAAAGGAAATTATTGACACAGAGGCTTCTGAATCTGCAAAAGCACCAGCCCTGCTGGCCCAGCAGAAGCTACACATACCCTTCGAGGCAGCAGAATAGTTTGTGGGTCTGTGGAAAATGTACCACAATTATTTAACCAAAGACTCTGGATCAGGAAGATCCCCTGGAGAAGGGAATGGCAACCCACTCCAGTATTCTTGCCTGGAAAATCCCATGAACAGAGGCACCTCGTGGGCTACAGTCCATGGGGTCACACAGAGTTGAACACAAGTGAAGCAACTTAACACACAGATGGACTTGAAGCTTCTTTTGTTATCTATGTAAGACTTTGCAGTTTTTAGGAAAGGACAACTTGATATTCCATGTCTGAGGAAATACACTCATGTCTCTTCCCCTCCAAAATACTTTAATTAGTTCATACCTAATTGTCAGAGAATTTGCTAACCGAAGTCATAGTAATATAGTAGGCATATGCTCCAAACCATTAGGTAGATAGAGAATGACACTACAAAATACTATTTAATAAGAATAAAATGAACCAAAAATTTCTTCTCATTAAAAAAAATTTTTAAGAGGAGAAGATGGGTTAAAGTCTGTTCATTTGGAATCTACCAGCTCTTCTAGGCTCCCACGCTCAACAACTAGACTGCTCCTCACCAGGCCATCACACCAGCTTGGTAACTGGTCCTCTCAGTTTCAGTTAGGATCCCTTGCGGACCATTATTGGAGAAGGAAACGGCAACCCACTCCAGTATTCTTGCCTGGAGAATTCTGTGGATAGAGGAGCCTGGTGGGCTGCTGTCCATGGGGTCGCACAGAGTCTGACACGACTGAAGCGACTTAGCAGCAGCAGCAGCAAACCATTCTATGCAGTGAAGCCAGTGGGGTTTTTATAAATGTCCATCTAACCATGTTCCCCACTTCAGGCCTGTGCAACATCCTGGACCAGAAGGATTTTAGGAGCAAAGACTTGAATGAAACTTGGAGTCCCTGAACTCTGAGCAGAATTTCACTGAACCAAGTCATGTTAGACCTGCAGAAATGCAGTGCAGAGCTTCCCTTGATGATCTGTGCTTAATATGAGCCATGTTCTCACATGGGGACTGGCCCTAGATCAGAAGAAATTTAAGGTATGATTCTCAAATGCCCTTCACATTCATTGGTTTTCCTCCTACTAACTGTACTGTATCTGATGCTTATCCCTTTTGAGGTTAAAGTACTGTCCTAGGAGGCTTAAAATATTAATCTTTCATACTGAAAAGTTGACTGCCTCCTGAGATGAATTGTAAGGTCAATTCAAAATGGAGGTTAGTCATTGCCAGCCCTATCAAGTGGAAAGAACACTGAAACAAAAGGCAAAAGGTCTGTGATCAAGTCCTAAAGAAATCACTTATTAACCATGTAAACATAAAGAAGTCATTTGACTTCTTAAAGTCAATTTCTTCGTCAAGAAACAGAAATTTAACAAGCGTCTCATGAGAGTTATTTTAAGATTTAAAACTAGAATAGGAAAATGGATGTGAAAATATTTTTCTAAACTGTAAATGTTATGAAGGTCAGAACCCAAGAAGGTTTACCTGAAGAGTCTGCCAGTACCTTGGGGCAAAGAGGAGACAAGGATAGGAAAAAGAAGCCGGAATTGATGAGAATAGAACTATACCTGGCTATAGAACTGGGTCCTAGGATGGGTGGTCAGATTTTCAAGTTATAGTGTCCACAGGGGCATAGTAAACTTGATCTAGTATCAATATCTAGAATCAATATCTAAAATCTAATATCAATATCAGTTTGGAGCAAATGGACTGCCCAAGCAGTGGTGATTTTCAGAATCAGGCACTTGGCAGGGTTGATGGGCTCTGTTTTGGCATGATATCACAGCAGAAGTTCCAAGTCCAGACAGTAGTATCACTCACTTCGTTGCTTGGCACAGAGTAGGAAATCAATATATTTTTATTAACATGACCAGCTGACTAGTAGAATAAATGAATAAATGTCTGGCAATAGGAAAGCATGTTGCCAAGGCCCCAGAAAAGCTGAATCCAGTTCATAACTTAGCTCCAGACCCATATGGGAAATATCAGTGTTAATCAGGACAAGCTGTCCAGCAACACGGGCTGAGCAACCTCAAGGCTGGCCAGAAGAAGAGAAGGAATACAGCTTAGTGGGCTGAAGATATGGATGTGAAGCCCACCCCATGCACAGTGGTATGGCTCTAACAGAAATTCAAAACCACACCTTTGGGTAGAGTTGAGGCATCTGTGTTGGTCAGACCATCAGGGTCAAGACCAGGATGGAGCTAAGAACTGGCAGGTGCCTGAACTTACCAGGAAGTAAAATTATACATTAATATATTATCATACTGAGTTTTTAAACATTAACTACTCACCTAAACACAATGAAAATTTCACTTTGGGATCCACAGCCTGTTTAATATGGATTCATTTTAATAGTTATCTTAATATACAGCTGTGAAAATGTCTGTTTTTTTTTTTAAGAAAACCTGGGAAATGCTAATGAAATAATGAAAGAAGTAGATAAACAAGTTATGTTCTTCTGCTCACAATTCTGTGTGTGTGCACATTCAACAAAATAAATTTACCCTCTGTTACCATCACACACCCGTCCTAAAAGGCATTGAAGTTTATAAATATTAACAAAGTCCAGTATAGTATCTATTTTTAAATGTGATATAAAATCATAAGAATTTTTTATCCATTTACCCCAGTTCTAGGGATGGCTGGGAAAGAATGAAATGCACAAGACAAGGTGCTCAGGGCCGGTGCACTGGAACGACCCTGAGGGATGGGATGGGGAGCGACGTGGTGGGAGGCGGGGGTGGGGTTCAGGATAGGGGACAGGTACACCCATGGCTGATTCATGTCAATGTATGGCAAAAAACACTACAATATTGTAAAGTAATTACCCTCCAATTAAAATTAATGAATTAATTTAAAAAAAAAAGAATGAAATCAACCAACCAAGAAAAAGATACCCCTCCACACACTCACCATACATTTAAGCCTGAGGGCTTTTGGCAACAGATTCCCAGAAAACTGTTCAGCTGACCCAGAGATTAACCCATTTATAAATGCATCCAGTTGTCACTGAGTATGCTTTTTGTTCATTTAATGAATACTGGCCTAATGCAAATCTCTATGTAGTGAAAAATAAAGGACCCATTTAATTCTCCCCGCCCTCCAAAAAAGAATGAAATGCACAAAGATTAAATCTCAGTTGTCTTCTTTAAGTAAATGTTAACACTGTCAAGAAAGGGTCAGGGCCAATTTTCTTTTTTTAAGAGTGGGGACACACTTGTAACTGGAAAACAGAGTCTATGTTCAACTAATTTACACTAGCTTTGGTGAATTGCACTTAATAGATATGGTCCTATTGATGTGTGATGTTAAAATCCAATGCAGAGTTTTCCCAGAGAAGGTAGGAAGGAGGTGAGGTGGTTTCTCATTGCTGTTCTGGGCCCAGGACCCAAGCTTTCCTCCTCGAAAGATGACAGTTGACTAAACACCTTATGGCCCTGAGTCATACCTGGGGTTCCCTTAGTCCTTTGTGAGTGAGAAGCTTGGGGCACTTTCTAGAGTGTTCTATTATGGGCTGGAGAATAATAGTGAATTTCAAGTGATCCCAGAGAGTCGCATTTTGAAGATTCTCTCATTCTCTGCTACAAGAGACAACCATCCCATGTAATTATCTTTAAAGCTGTGTTGTCAATACAATAATTCACCCTCCCTAGGTTAGAGCATGCTGTGAGGTATTAGCACAAAGTGTTAATTTTACTCTGATGGTCCAGAGGAATCACACTGCCTGTTAGTGGGAAGCTCGCCCACTAGAAACAAATCTCCAGTGGATGGCACGCTAAGAATGTCACTGGAGGGCTGAAAATAGGACATGTCAGAGTCCTCAGGCTCATGACAGGGGAACAGGGTCTCCTCTGGATGGGTATGTGACTTTAGGTAAGACTCGGGTTTTGAAAATCCAGAAAACAGACAAGGGGATTGGAAATTGAATTTATTATTAGACTGTGATGTTAGAAACGTGTAGGACAGGAAAGTCAGCCCAGTACCCTGGAGTTCCCATGCAGTCTGTGGATTTTAAGAGGCACTTCTCAGAAGGTTCAGGCACCACACATGCCCCTTGCACGGCCACTGTGGAAAAACTCACTGCTCTTCTGATGCCCAAGGGGCTGTGCTGCCAGCTCCTCAGTCACGGGAGGTGTCTCATTCTAAGCCCAGATAAGGCAGTTACATTGAAACTATTGCATCACCTTGCTGCAGTCAAGCATGATTAAATAGATATGCTGGAAAGACAGGAAGGAGGCTGGCCGATCACAAAGTCGAAGGAGTGTCATTTATGGTAAAACACCTTTTTCCTTTAGTTTGTAGTAAAACCAGTCACAGGTGGTAGTAATTGCTACACCACGCTTTTAGTAATGGTTTGATTTCTACATTTCTAGATAGTGTTTCCTATTCTTTTTTCTTCTCTTTACATGACCTTAAAGAAACCTGAATCAAGTTTTAACAGAGGGCGGGTGGAGGGGACATGGAGTATGAGAGTCACTTCTGTTCCAGTGTTAATTTTCAAAAACTCCAGATGTCTAATACTGAAAGCCAGTCCAGAGCGCACAGAGTTAAAGAACTTGCTGCCTACCCTTCCTCGGGCTGTGGGGCTGAATCACACTGGGGAAGGAAAGTCTGTCTCACAGAATTATTAATTCACTACTGTGATTTCTTTCTCTGTTGCTAAAGGAGCTGGGGGAAGGGTGTGGGAAGTCGAGTGGGCAGCCAGGAAGTGTGACATTTGTCTTGGTTCCTTGCGATTGGAGGAAATTCTGTCTTTTTTTGGTTCAGAAATTTTAGCAGTATAACTTTTTTGTTGTCCTTTAAATGTTTGGCTTTTATCAATGGAAGCGACCCCAAGCCCACTTCTCTGAGGTTGTAAAAATGATATTCAGATGAAGGGCTGGACAGGAAAACCTAGCCCCACAGGAGCCGGGTCCTAACCTGCCTCTAAAGCCTTGTGTAATTTAAGGCAGTACTTGTCAAGGGAGTCTAATCAGATCTGTCACCTTCAGTCTCCTTTTTGAACTTCACCTCAATTTTCTACTGTATCTTCTTTTGATGAGAATTGAACATGAATATGAATGATCTTCAATGCCAGTTCTCTGAAGACTCGCAGTCACTAAGAGGTAATCATTTAGTGACCGACTGTCACTAAAACGCTAGACCAATTGCAAGTAACAAATAAATAAATGTCCCTTACAAAATAGGCTGCAAGAAGGTTTAGCTGTGCAGCAGCTATTTTGAGTTATTTGGATAAAACAATCTAAAACTTGGGTGTAATATTATAAATAATTCACTAATTTAATATTAATATAAGCACTAATAAGCCTTAATTTAATAACTATCCATTTTGTTACTGTTTTTTAGACCTTATACATATGCTCTAAATATGCTTTTTTGTAGTAAATGTTTATTTACAGTCTTTTGTTCAAGAACTTTAGTCACGAAGTTGTGTCTGACTCTTGCAACCCATGGACTATACCCAACCAGTACACAAATACTGAAAATTAATTAGTGCTTCAGTTCAATTCAGTCGCTCAGTCGTGTCCGACTCTTTGCAACCCCATGAATCACATTTAATATAACCTCAGTATATTTCATTTCAAAAGACTGATTGTAATTTCTATTTGTTTATTTCTAGGAAATTTCTTTCATTTTAAAAGAATTTGTAATATATTTAGATAATAAATAAAATGAATAAATAAAAGTACATATATTGTATATTCATTATATGGCAGTCCATGAGCTGGGCTTAAAAAAACACTCATTTAATCTTAACAAAATCTTATTAGTTAGGTGTTATTCCCATTTGACAAACAAGAAAACTAAGGCTCAGAAATGTCACACAGCCGAGTTTAAAAACGTGGTTTGTCTATCTCAAAAGAGGAATGCTATGCTAAGAGGAATGTCTAATATCTTTCTCTCATTTTCAGTGTCTGTATTCTGGGGGGCTACAGTCCATGCATGGGGTTTCAAAAGAGTTGGACACGACTTAGTGACTAGAGCAATATTCTTTAACAAAAAAACTGTAAATAAATGCCTACCACAAAAAAGCATATTTACAACATATATATAAGGTCTAAAGAACAGTAATAAAATGGATAATTGTATATCCACCCCTGTGCTTAAGAAATCAGACATGGGCAACAATTTCAAAATTCTTCATTCCCTTCCCCCATCCTATATTTCTCCATCATTCCAGAAGACTGATGATTTCATGCACAGTATGGAGCCATCTTCCCAATTAGAAAGTAGGCATCCTGAGAAAAGCACTGTGCTTTCTTATTATAGCTTTATGATTCTTTCATTTTTCATCCCAGTTTTACCACTTAGGAATTCATCCCCAAACAATGTGTTGCTTTATTTTGCTTCGATTTGAACTTTATAAAATTAGTCTTTTGTAACTCACTCTCTTCATTCAAAATGCTCTTTGCTGATAAGAATGGTGTGCGGTTCTTCATCTTCACTGCTACACAGTATTCAGGTGTAGGAATATACCTCATCTAGTTACCCAGTCTCGTGTTTATCTGCATCTGTGTTGTTTCTGCGTTTTGCTGTTACAAAAATAGTAACATTCTTGTCCACATCTCTTGACGTACACATGCCATAAATGTATAAGGTAAGGTAAGTCACTTCAGTCGTGTCTGACTCTGTGCGACCCCATAGACGGCAGCCCACCAGGCTCCCCCGTCCCTGGGATTCTCCAGGCAAGAACACTGGAGTGAGTTGCCATTTCCTTCTCCAATGCATGAAAGTGAAAAGTGAAAGTGAAGTCGCTCAGTGGTGTCCTACTCCCAGCGACCCCATGGACTGCAGCCCACAAGGCTCCTCCGTCCATGGGATTCTCCAGGCAAGAGTACTGGTGTGGGGTGCCATAAATGTATATAGACGAGTCAAACTGGCAGGTTGAAGGGTATGTGAATGTTCAAGCTTATACAATGATGCCAAGTATTTTTTTAATATTTTGAAAAAAATTTTACATTTATACTTAGAGTATTTTAAATGCTCCATTTAAAAAGTTTCATTTTTCCACATTCCCATCAATGCTTGATATCATTTAAAGAGCTTTTGACTTTTGCCAGTCTGGTAGGTCTGAAATGATAGCCCATTCTAAATTTGGTATAAATTTCCCTGATTACTAATGAATTTGAAATTCTTTTCATATGCTTATTAATCATTTGAGTTTGCTGTTCTGTGACAAGTCTGCTCATATGTTTTGCTCATTTCCTCAATGATTTTCTATCGTTTTATTTGCCATTTTCTTTTTAACTTGTATGTTGCCTTTGTGTATTCTTATTTCGTCATTAGACATACATGTTGCAAATATCATCTCCAAATTTGGGGCTGGATTTTCACAAAGAGAAAGTCAATTTTAATTTTGTCAAATTTAATTCTTTTCCCCTTTGTAAGCAAAATCTTATGTGCAAAATCTTTTCCTTTCCAGAGGTCATTAATGTGTCATCCTATATTTTCATCTAAACATTTTTAAGCTTTTCCCCATATTTAAATCCTTAATGTCTCTGAATTTGTTTTAGGGATATAGTAAGGCTTTCTTAGTGGCTCAGTGGTAAAGAATTCGCCTGCCAGTGCAGGAGATGTAGGTTCAATCCCTGGGTCCAGAAGATCCCCTGGAGGAGGAAATGGCAACCCACTCCAATTCTTGCCTGGAGAAGTCCATGGACAGAGGAGCCTGTCAGGCTACAGTCCTTGGGGGTTACAAAAGAGTTCAACATAACTTAGCAACTAAGCAACAACAACAAGGGAACAAAGAGGAATTTATTTTTTTCCTGTGTTTTCAAAGGAGCTGCATAGTCTGAAGCAAGACCACCTGGATTCAATAATTGAAATATTTCAACAGTCTCCACTGCATTTGTGCTTCTCTTTTGAAAATGGTATTTCTATGTACCTTTTGGTTTTTCTTACTTTTATGACTACTGTCTTTTTAAAAAATTTAATTAGTTTTTCTAATTTGTTTGCTTTTATATAAAATAACAATTGACTTTTATGTATAGATTTTTTGTTTTAATAAATTTTATAGATTTGTCTGAGTTCTTTATGAAAACAATTACATCATCAGAAGTGTGATTTTCTATATAAAGTGTCTAACATCAAGTACCTACTGTAGAGCACAGGGAATTCTATTCAATATCTTATTAAAACTTATAATGGAAAAGAATCTGAAAAAGTATATACAAAAAATGTATATATATGTGTGTTTTTATACTTGTGCATATATATAAACATATGCACATGTATTTGTAAAACCGAATCATTCTGCTGTAAACCTGAAACTAACACAACATTGTAAATCAGCTATACTTTTTAATAAAAAGTATGATTTTCAAGTTGTTTGTGTGTGTGTACATGCATGCACATGTGTATAAAGATACATTGAAAACGAAAAAGTATCCATTATTCCATTAAATTGCCACTTCAAACTTGGAGTCCACTTGTAAATTTATTGCATTGTTTGTCCATATATACATTTTTGTAACAAATTTTGATATGTTTTCTCATTTTAAGTAATATCTATTAGATGAGAAGACTTATAGGCATAACAAAAAAATCAAAATCACCCATAATTCTACCATACAATGTGATAAATTCAACAATAGATATATTTTAATAAATGCATCTATTTATTTCCTATTTTCAATGACTTCGCTTTCTAGTGAATAGCTACTGTAAGCTTTTTGATATTGTACTTATTTGTTCCTTTTTCTAAAGATAAATACATATTTTTAGCACAAATGAGGTACTATTGTACATGTAATTATGTAACTTGATATATTTCATAAACAATATATGTAGCCATTTTGTCACATCGCTGAAAATTCTGCAACATTACTTTTGATGAATGCATGTTACATTCCATTGTATGTGGAATTATATATGTATGTGGGTTATAATTAATTATTTTGTTACATAAATACTGTGTTCAATTTTTTTACCACTATAAATAAGTTATAACTTTCCACCATTCCATGATGATTTCATCAGGAAAAATTTCCGAAAGTGGAATGCAAAATTCTAAGTTTTTAAAAAAGTAGCATTGCTAAATTGCCTTCCAAAGATTATGTTCTAATATGAAAATCCACCAACAGTGTGTCTGATCCATTCTGTAATACTCTCTCTCTCTCTCTCACACACACACACACACACAGGTCTCAAGACTCTAAACATGAATCATTAAATGGAACCAAAAACTTCCTAAAATTTTCACTAAAACTACCTGGGAAAACTTTTTGCAAAATTACCCACCCTAGAAATTATTACACTCGTTCCCACTGAGTTAAAAGAATAGAAAGAAAGAATTTTCTCTGGGCACTTTTCATGAAGATGACTAGAAGATAAAACTATATTTTTCTTTCTAAGGTTGAGAGAAGCTTTTTTATTTTATCACGTCTGATGGAATTCCTTCATGTATTTATTGCTTTGTTTCTAAATATAAGTATGACAAGCTCATTGCTGTCTGTGGTTACATGGGGGTTTTTGGAAACAATTTTAACTTCGGGCATACCCCTGAACGTGGGCAGCGCCCACACACTCTCATCTCAGCCTCCTCTTACCCTTTTGGGAAGTCCTGATACCCTTATGAAAAGGTTGTTTTTTTTTTTTTTTGCTTTATTTTACCACTCTCAAGTCAAAGAGGGGTTTTCTTCGGTCCTCAGCCCAGCTTTAACTTACACAATTTTAATAGCTGGTGCTATATTGAGAATGCTTGTTCTACAATATTAGTTCTCACCCATGGCAACACATTAAAATTATTTAGGGAGCTTTTTCAAATGCCCTTCTCTGAGATTCAGTCTGAATTTGTCTGAGCTGTCAGCCCTGGTAACCAGTGTTCTAATGTGGATTCTGTCCTCTACCACTGTCATCAGCAAAATGACCTCTCCAAAGAAGAATGGGATGAGAAAAGGGAAAGCAAGGAGCTGAAGAGAGGATCCTCATGAAGTAGAAGTGAAAGACTCTCGTTTCATAGCCAAACAGGGATTTAAAATAAAAGAAGGTTGAATCATGTTAGTTTATTAAAATCAGATAATGTACAAATTTCATCATTTCATTGTTGTATTTGGAACATCCATTTCAGCTCAGTGATCTGCCTGGTAAATCATGAGTGTCTTCCAAAGGCATCATTTCAATTTATTACTTCTCACTTTCCCTCAAGGAAGTGGGAACAAGGAAAGTATAAGGATGAAGTGCTTGCTAAATCACTTCAGTCATGTCTGACTCTTTGTGACCCTATGGACTATAGTCCACCAGGCTCCTCTGTCCATGGGATTCTCCAAGCAAGGATACTGGAGTGGGATGTCATTTCCTACTCCAGGGGTTCTTCCCAACCCGGGGACTGAACCCACATCTCTTATGTCTCCTGCATTGGCAGGCGGATTCTGGGGGAGGAAAAAGGAGAGAAGACACAAGCAAAATGTGAAGGGTAAAAATAAGGGACAGGAAAGAACATGTGAGTAAAACCGGGAAAGAGAGCAGGAGATACATGCCGAGGACACAGATCAAGGGCAGAGAGGAAACCCCAGTGAGGGGCAGGCAGGGAAGCTCCTTAAGCCCTTGTCAAATGAAAACTCAGTGGAAAAGGAGGAAGTCAAAGTAGAGAAAGGTTAACAGGAAAGAAAGAGTGGATACATACAATACCAGTGCTTGGGTCTCCATTCAGAAAAAAAGACAGGGCAAAATGTAGGACCCCAAGAATTGACCTTCCCATTTCCCTCCTACTCTTACAGTGCAAGTGGGTCTCAAAAGAAAAGATAATTCAACTCCCACCTCTTAAACTAGACTGCAATTAACTCAAGACGTCATAGGTGCAGATGCGATAACTTTCCTCAGCGATTGTTTTTATCTTACAATTCAAAATGTTCCTCAATTCTTCTCTTCTTTAATAATGTCTGTCCATTTACAAATTAGAAAGAAATATTTTTCTCCTTCGATACAACATTAACATGTACTTAGGTATCTTCCCTCTAACTTTCATCTATCTACCTTAATTCAAGTGGTAAAAGAGAAGGTATGTGTTAGGGGCAGGGTTGAGGTGAGAAAATTTTGTTTCTACTACCAGATATCTTTCTTAATCCTTCTATAGGAATTAAGGGCATATATAGAAATACCCATGATGTCAATGGTATTGTTTATAAGAAGTCTGGAGGTAGGTAGTTCCAGGGTTCACTAAGTGTCTCAATAACTGTTATGTTCCCAAGCAATACATCTTTCTTCTCAACCAAACTCAAGGTGTTGTCTTTGTGGTTTTGCTTCGTGGTTGTAAAATTTTGTCCTCAGTTCAGCTTCTCATGCAGGTATGGGGGTCAAAGGAAAGTTCCCATCCTTTTAAGCAGAAAGCAAAATATCTTCCCCAAAACTATCAGTGCCTTCTCCTTCTTCACCAGAAATGGGCCCAACGGCTACCCTCAGTTGCAAAAGAGTGTGAGAAAGAGATTCTGTGGCTGTTCAGCTGCCGTATGGGAAGGAGACAGGAGAGGAGGGCTGAGGAGAGCTTTGGGGAAGCCCAGCATCAGGGACCCTCATCCCTCCGTTGTCTGGGGTCACTTTCTGTCCTCCTCTCCTGCTTCATGCCTTCAATCTCCAAAGTCTATTGTGTTTATAGAAACACAAGCCTATGGAATTTCCACCTATTAAAATAAAACCTAGCACATCCACATGTATTTTTTAAATATTAATTTTATAACACCTACACTATGTTTTCCTTGGGATATTATCTACCTTAATAAGTTTTTTATGTCCCTTGCCTCTTCCTTGGCATCTACCACCTTTAAAACTCCTGGCTTCAAATATAACATGGCTATAGCTAGCCTTCGGAGAAGGCAATGGCACCCCACTCCAGTACTCTTGCTTGGAAAATCCCATGGACAGAGGAGCCTGTTAGGCTGCAATCCATGGGGTCGCTAAGAGCCGGACACGACTGAGAGACTTCCCTTTCACTTTTCACTTTCATGCCTTGGAGAAGGAAATGGCAACCCACTCCAGTGTTCTTGCCTGGAGAATCCCAGGGACGGGGAGCCTGGTGGGCTGCCGTCTATGGGGTCGCACAGAGTCGGACACGACTGAAGTGACTTAGCATAGCATAGTATAGTTAGCCTTGCAACAGCTGTGAAGGACTCATTTGAGGATTACTTTTTGCTTTCATTGGGATGGATTATCGTCCACCCGATAATCTTATTCCTTTTAGCAACAGGCAATTGTCTGTTCCTATTTTATTTTCCTCTAAATAAAGCTCAGTTGTTTTCATTCTCAAAAAGTGTTCCTTATGGGCATTCAATGTTTACTGCCCACTAAGAAGCCTTCCTTGACCCTCCAAGGGTGGCAAGGCTTGGAAGGGTGGGAAATTGAGGTGTCTGCCTCTTGCTGTGTTCTCATTGTTTCTACATTTTTGCGGTTAGTCATGTGCATTATAGATGCCACCATGAACCCTGCATCACCCTGCACACTGTCTTCACTTCAGCACCCTTAAACCCAGTATAACCTCCAGATTAGAGTGGTCCTTTTTCATAGACACTGGGCAAAAGGTGATTGAATTGACATGAAGGGAAAGGATCTGAAATGCCCCATTTGGCCACATGACAGTCAGCTGGTTGCAGCTGATTTACCCAGACCAGGTATCAGTCTGTAGAGTAAGTCCCTCTGGGACTTCCATCAGCCACAATCTCTCACTAGGCTGTTCTTCATCAAAAATCTCTCCTCCCATCAAGTCAAACAGAAAAGTAAGCAGATTTAGGCAATGAATCCAAGCGAGGATGGATGGCTAAAGCTGCACTCCTTTTTTTGGCATCTTCGTGGCTCACTTGTGCTGGGGAAGCACGTTTATGCTACAAAGCAGGTCCATTGGCAGGAGGACAGGCAGGAAGTATGTTAGGGAAACAATAGAATTCTGAAGCCAAATTGCCTCTCTGCAGCCCATTTCCTATTGAGAGTTTCTTTTTGGGGCAGCCCCAAGGGCAGCCTTAACAAATTAGTCCAGCAAGCATAAGGCTTCTTATTTTGTCAGCCTACAAGATCCACCGTCATTTTTAATGCTCTCTTAATCAAACTCTTTGAAATCTAATTGGACTGTATCCAACAATAGTCTTGTCTATCAGTATACTTGAAAAATGTACTCCTTGAGAGCTTGTTTGGAAGTTGCAGCAGGGGAGCACAACTATTCTTATACTCTTGATGGAAGGAACACACGGTTTAGGGAGGGAGGCAAGTGGAGTGGTCAGGGAGGAAGGGGACACCTGCCTAGCCAACCAGACCAGCAGAATCAACCATGACAATCAAAGGATGACAGACTTTGCAGTCAGATCACCCTTGCATCTAAAAAAATGTGCTTCTTGATGAAAGACTTATTAATCTCCTCTAACTTTATGACCTGGAGAAGGCAATGGCACCCCACTCCAGTACTCTTGCCTGGAGAATCCCATGGACGGAGGAACCTGGTAGGCTGCAGTCCATGAGGTCGCTAAGAGTCGGACATGACTGAGCGACTTCACTTTCACTTTTCACTTTCATGCATTGGAGAAGGAAATGGCAACCCACTCCAGTGTTCTTGCCTGGAGAATCCTGGGGACGGGGGAGCCTGATGGGCTGCTGTCTCTGGGGTCGCACAGAGTTGGACATGACTGAAGCGACTTAGCAGCAGCAGCAACTTTATGACCACCCTTCAATATGACCTAGCATGCATGCATGGAGGAATCAGAGCTGAGTCCTAGATGAACAATATTTGTGTTGATGTATAAGCAGAGGGAAAAGAGAAGAAAAAAATGGTCAGGATTTTGGGGCTCCCCAGGCGGCCTAGTAGTAAAGAACCTTCCTGACAATGCAGAAGACTCACAATAGTCCTGTTTGATCCCTGCAGGAAGATCCCCTGGAGAAGGAAATGGCAACCCACTCCAGTATTCTGGCCTGGAGAATCCCATGAACAGAAGGGCCTGGCAGGCTAAGGTGCATAGGGTCGCAAAGAGTCAGACATGACTGAAGTGACTTAGTATGCATCCATGCTTTGATATACCACCTTAGCATTTATATTCCCAACGTTCCCTTCAATTTCTTATTTAATGTGAATGAATAATGTCCTTAGTTAGAAAGTAGACTTCTTGGGAAAAGGACTGTGTTGTGTTCGGTAATGTTTTAAAAATCCTTCCACTTGATAATGTGTTGCTCCTGCTAAAGTGCTTATCATTCTTTTGGTGTATGCAATGGATTTAACCTGACCCTGTCCTAGACAAATTTTAACCTGTAGAGACACTTGGTTCAATGTAAAGTCACCTGTATTCTTAGTGAATTCATATAATGATCCAGGTATTGTAAATGCTGAGCACTCCTAACTGCCTGTTACATATCCTAACAGGGCTTGACTTTTGTAAACAGACTACTATACTCACAATGAAATGAGTGAAATCAACACCATAAAGACTATAAGGATCAATGGTGACCCTGGAAAAAGGTTTTCAAATGAGAGACTTTTCAATTTTAAAGATATATATAGATACAGATACACACACACACACACACACACACGTTAGTTTCTCAGTCATGTCCAACTTTTTGACATCCTGTGGACTATAGCCCACCAGGCTCCTCCGTCCATGGAATTCTCCAGGCAAGAATGCTGGAGTGGGTTGCCATTCCCTTCTCCAGGGGAATTTCCCAACCCAGGGATCGAACCCAGGTCTCCAGCATTGTAGGCAGAATTCTTTACCATCTGAGCCACCAGGGAAGCCCATTTAATAAGCATACATTAAATTATGTCACATCAAGAGAGCCTGGAGAAACAGAATCTGGCTGGAAACATTAACTACACTGGCTCTCTCTAGCTTTGAGTTCCGTAGTTTTTAGACGGTTGCTCTTTTGTCCTCCTGCTTCTCGGATCATGATAGAAAGACAATACCATAGTGGTGGATACACGTTATATATTTGTCAAAACCCATGTATTATAGAACACAAAGAGTGAACTTCAATGTAAGGATTTTAGTTAATAATAATCTATCAATATTGGTTCATAAATTGTAGCAAGGGATTCCCAGGTAAAGAACTTGCCTGCCAGTGCAGGAGATGTAAGAGATGCGAGTTTGATCCCTGGATCATGAAGACCCTATGGAGGAGGGTATGGCAACCTACTCCAGTATTCTTGCCTGGAGAATCCCATGGACAGAGGAGCCTGGCAGGCTAAATTGTAACAAATACACCACAGTAAAGCAAGATGTTCCTAATAGGGGCTATGAGGGGTCGGGTAAGAGAGCATATGGGAACTCTCTGTAATTTCTGCTCAATGTTCCTTTAAACCTAAAATTGGTCTAAAAAATAAAGTCTAATAATTAAAAAGTTAATGTTCCTGAAGTGTCTAAAACACAGGGAACATTTAGTAAATAATAACTATTATTATTCCACATCTCCCTGGTGACACAGCAACTATGACGCAGCAACTGTCTTGGCTGGCTAAGGGTACCCATTATGTGAGAGTTTCTGAACCCTGGTACACCACTGACATTTAGACTAGATACTATTTTATTGTGAAGGGCTGTCCTGAGCACTGTAGGATTTTAGCAGCATTTGTTCTCTCCACACTAGAGAGAACCTGCTCCCCACCAACCTCCAAGCTCATTCCATGAAAACAGAAAATGTCTCCAGACTGTCCAGGGAACACAAAATCAGCCCTGGTTGAAAACCACTGCATTAGGTGGTTTTGAAGCAAAACAAAAGGACTCCAAAGATCTTAATCTCTACCTCAGTCACATTAGATAAGAGTTTCCAAACTCTAATATGAAATGTATGCCCCTAAAAATAAATTCTATCTTCTGGGGATTTTTCACTTCATGATTTTGGCCTTGGAACCAAAATACCTGGGGACCTAACCTGGTTTGGCATTATTTGAAAGCAGGAATGCTATTCAGTTTCTGTCCAAACTGACCCAAATAAAACTAAAATCATATGTCCGTCTTTTTTCCCCTCATCCTTTCAATAAACACAAGAGCAGAGAGTGGCAAATCATTGCCAAAAGGACATTTTCAGCCTTGTTTGTTTTGTTTAAATAAATTATCTAGGACATTTTGATACATCATGACATTTTCCTCCCAAGAAAAAGAGTCTTCAGCTTAGTAATATTTTTCATCACTAATCTCAGTCTTAACCACTAAACCTCAGTCAAAGGGTCTGGAGAAAAGCAAAAGACCCTGTTGTTTGTTATTTGTTAGGTTAAGCGGGGATTTTATGTGGGCGCCTTAATTGGGTCAGATACCCTAAGACTATCTTCTTGAAAGCTGGGAGTTTCCAGGAGATATGCTAATCCTGATTTGCCTGTATGAGTTTTTACTAGGTACCAGCCAAAAGATTGTATTTGTTTGTTTATTTATGTAAAGAGTGAGGGTTTTCAGCACTAGGCCCCAGTCCAGGGGAATTCATGGTTCAGTAGAGACCAACAGCCGAGACAAGGCTACTGCTTTCCCCACCAGACTTCTTTGGATTCCTTATCAAAGGAAAAGAGATCTTCTAAGAAAGATTTTTGAATGACTCATTCCTTCTCAACAAAACTCCTTAGTATCACCAAAAGATACTCTATTTAGATGGGGAAGGAGCATGGAAAGGGTAGGCAGAGGATAAACAGAAGCATGTGTGAGATGGGGACTCAGTTATATCCATCCTCAGAGAAGACCCTTGATTACTATGCTGTACGGCAGGCTCACTTCTAACACTTATCTGCTACTGCTAAGTCACTTCAGTCATGTCCGACTCTGTGCGACCCCATAGACGACAGCCCACCAGGCTTCCCCGTCCCTGAGATTCTCCAGGCAAGAACACTGGAGTGGGTTGCCATTTCCTTCTCCAATGCAGGAAAGTGAAAAGTGAAAGTGAAGTCGATCAGTAGTGTCCGACTCTTAGCGACCCCATGGACTGCAGCCCACCAGGCTCCTCCATCCATGGGATTTTCCAGGCAAGGGTACTGGAGTGGGGTGCCATTGCCTTCTCCCTAACACTTCTCTAGGGCTTGACAATTAATTAAGAGTGTTTAGGGTTCTGGGTTGTATGCTAGGCCAGCATGTGGAATCAGATCCCAAGAGACACAGCCATACCCATACGCTGCTGCTGCTGCTAAGTTGCTTCAGTCGTGTCTGACTGTGCGACCCCATGGACTGCAGCCTACCAGGCTTCTCCATCCATGGGATTCTCCAGTGTCTTCAACAAATTTAATTTTTATGGGTTTGTGAAACACTGGGCTCACTAACTTGCGAGGGCTAGGCGGTTCTTATAGTAAACACATAACATCAGTCATCTAAACGACCAATCTCTCCTCTCAGAGAGTTCAGTAAAGGAGGTAAGTAGTTAATTCTGGCCAAATATCAGAATCAACATGAGGAGGTTTTTTTTTGTTTGTTTGTTTGTTTGTTTAATACTATGGACACCCAGCTTCTGCTCTAACTCTTCTTAATGATATCCCTAGGGTTAAAGTGGAAGCATCAACATCAGTTTGAGGTTGAAGGCCAAGTTTACATAGGCTATGTGAAAACAGTGGTTACAGAAGGTCACCCAACCATGCATTCCATCTAGATGGCTGAGAGGATCAGTAGCACACTCCATGCCCTGTCTCTGGTGGGCAGACCAGGCGAAGAACAAAGGGTGCCCTTATTCCCTAGTTCTCCTTGAGTGGCCACGGCCTCAAGCTTTCCATGTCATATATCTTACTCTCCAAAAAACTATTAGCACAGCCAGCCTCCTGTTTGTGCTTAATAAGTCAACCAATTAAAGCAGCAGTTGTCTGATTCTACTCCCTGGGTCTCTAGTTCTCTCATCAGTCAGCATCTAAACATGTATTAAAAGAAACAACTAAAGTTTAAGGTTACTGAGGGATCTGGAATAATCTACCATGGGAAAAAAATAGTTCTTATAATAGCTCATGTGTCTGAAACCTGGAGAAGCCCTACCAGAAGGTGACCTTTTTAGGGAGAAGTTGAGCATGTTTCGAATTTAAAAGATCCTTTAGTGTAGACAAACACTGGTCTGAATCCTAATTATTTTCAGTTAGGTGAAGAAAGTTTTAAATTTATGTTTAGAAAGACTTAAAATTTGATTCAAGAAATTCCATAATAAACAAGATCCCTTTGGACCAATCTAGGGGTTAGTTGGGGGCTTCCCTGCTGGTTCAGATGGTAAAGAATCCACCTAGAATGTAGGAGACCTGAGGTTCGATTCCTAGGTCAGGAAGATCCCCTGGAGAAGGGAATGGCAACCCACTCCTGTATTTTCACCTGGAGAATCCCATGGACAAAGGAGCCTGGTGGGTTTCAGTCCATGGGGTCACAAAGAGTCAGACAAGACTGAGCAACTAACACACACACACAGGGGAAAGCTGGAGGGGCCCTCTCTCAGGGTTGCCAGTAGAACCAGCCATCAGTGACACTGAGCCCTGCCCCCATAATGCACGATGACCCATGGGGTTCATAACCCCATGACACATGGATGACTTTTTTGATGCTGTCTATGGCACCCCACTCCAGTACTCTTGCCTGGAAAATCCCATGGACGGAGGAGCCTGGTAGGCGCAGTCCATGGGGTCACAAAGAGTCGGATAGGACTGAGTGACTTCCCTTTCACTTTTCACTTTCATGCATTGGAGAAGGAAATGGCAACCCACTCCAGTATTCTTGCCTGGAGAATCCCAGGGACGGGGGAGCCTGGTGGGCTACTGTCTATGGGGTCACCCAGAGTCGGACACGACTGAAGTGACTTAGCAGTAGCAGTATAAAAGATATGATCTTCAATGATTGAGGCATTAGATTCATTCCTTGGGAAACTCTGCCTCCAGTGGAGTCCTGTGTAGCAGGACTCATGCAAATGGGCACCTTGAGAGTTTAGCTGCAAAATTTAATTATGACTGAAAATTATCTCAAAGGTCAAATCATAACCAGATGGATAAGCTATGATTCTGCCACTAAATAGCCCTCTGTGACTTTGGAGCTGTTAGTCAGTTCACACATTCTTTCATTTATTCCTTGGTTTACTTATTAACTTTTAAAATATCTGTTAAGTGCCAGAAGGCATAACTGGCAATACAATAATAATCAAAACAGAGAGCCTGTGCCCTTGTCTGGTGGGGAGACAGACATGAAACTAAGCATCACACAGATATATATAGACATAGAACTTATCATAAGGATTGGGAAGGAATGATGTAACAATGGGGAGGGTCCCTCGTTTAAGCTGAGGGGTCAGGGAGGACCTCTTAGAATCATTAAGCTGAGGATAATTAGGACTCAGACCCAAAAGTGTGGGAAGAGGGGATCAGACATTGACAGCAACAGGTGTGAAGGCAAGTGTTCAAGGGAAAAGAGTGAAGAAGTTGTCTTGGAGTTACAAATCTTTCCCTCGCAATGATGGAAATGATGGCCCAAGAATTCTAAGGTGGGCACAAAGGAAAGTGAAAGAAGAAGGTGTTGAAAGAAGAGAGAGAGTGTGTATATTGGGTCCAGCTCGAGGCTGATGTGAAGGCAAACTGCTGGCAGGATGGAAGTCTAGTCTACATGCTAAAAGGATGTGATTGTCTCCTTGGAGAAGTTCTCCTATGAACTAGTAACAGAGGTGTGTCCAGGGCATGGCAATGGGGTGCATGGCCGAGGTACAGCACAGGTGAAATGTACCCCAGTGAGCAGGTTGTAGGAAAGAGCCTGTAGAATGGCCCCTCTGTTGAATGGGACTCTGGTTTATTCATGGTTTTTAGGATAAAGACCAGTCCAGGTGCTGAAGTCTTCAATGAGTGATCAGAAGGCTTGAAGACAATCACGTCATTCCCCTGTGGGGGGCCCCTGGGACCTTGGTGGTCTTCAGTAACAATATTCATTGTGTTTTTTTTTTCATGTTTTCAACCTACTGAGAAACATGCTAGACTAAAAATCTGAAGACCCAGGTTCAAGTCTGGCCCTGGGACTCTCTGAATGTGCCCTTTACCTTGAACATGCCGCTCTGAGCCTTTGAGTCTGGGTTTTCTCATCTCTGAATTTTATAAATGACCTTCAGAAAGTTGGTGGGAGGTGGGGAAGGGGTGGTATGCCTCCCTAGGGAAGTACATCAGAATTTCCAGGGCAATGGTTATCAACCCTCCTTGTACATGAGAATTACCTGCATTTGGTCTAGGTTAGGCAAGCTTTGGAATTTTTTAAAAGGTCCCCCAGAGATTCTAATGAGCAGAGTTTGGGAATCATTGCTCATGGGAAACACGTCATCTGAAAAGCTTGTTAAATAGACACCACTAGAATATAAGCCTGATTTCTCTGTTTTGTTCACCAAAATTACCCTCGTGCCCAGAATGTCTGACACATAGTAGGCACTCAGTAAATCGTGTTTGACAGTATCTTGATTATAAAGGGACACAAAGTCAAAATTGCTACTGAAATTCTTATTCCATTACTTAATTCTTCTGGTCAGTCCTGGCCAGAGAACTGTAGCCTCAAGCATGATTCTAAAATATTAAGTAGGATTTGCCTACATGTAATTAGCCTCCTTCTGAAGTCCCTCTCCCCACACAGTCACACAAAATGTGGTCTTGATCTCATGAGGGATCTATATTCAGGGTATTTCTTTTGATCACTTCCCAGTGGAGATGGCAGTATCTTCTTTTCTCTACTCCCATAGCATCTTGAACCTTGTTTTCATCCCAAGCCATCACAGAGGGCAGGGTAGAGATAACCTTATAAGCCTGTCTGCTCCCTTTCCATGAAGTTCCCTGAAGACAGATAGAATCCTATTTTCCTTGTAATTCTAGCACATATTGATGGTGAGAATGATAACGATGATGATGTTCCTGGCCTCAGGAACTTTAGCACAAAATGAATAAATTTGTATACTGTCTGAGACCCACTGGGGATTTTTCTCACTGCATTTCCCTTCTGATAGAGAAAGAACCAGGATTAAACCACAGAGGCCAACCAGAAATTTACTTTGTAATCAGCAGTGGGAAAACTTCAAGGTTTACACTTTCCTGGGACAAAGATAAAAGGGAAGGAGTAGTAGATGGCTTTGGTGGGCACCTGCGAACTGACTGGTGGGCTCAGGTTACTGGATTTTCCCAGCCTGCTTTGGGGAGGTCAGCCAACCTTGGCAACAAAAGCACCACCGTGAAAGGAGAGCTCACTGGGGTCAGAGGTGTTCTTAGCTGCAAATTCTTCCACCATGTGGTCTCCCAGAAATACCCGGAGACTGAGAATTGAGAAACTCAGTCTCCTGTCTTCTTATTAACCAGCCGAGTGATATTGGGTAAGCCACCGAAACCTTCTATGGGGGAGTCTTTTCATCCATAAAAGGAATGGTTAAAAATTGTTACCTTACACAGTGGTAGTGAACAAAAAAGCTAGGTACTACGTGTAAAACCTCTTTACAATGAAACTCTTTAAGTGCTTTATGAAGTGACAGAGTTAGCAAATGATGTAGTCATACCACCACATCAGTAACTTAGGTTCCCCAGGCGTTTGCAGGAGCTCCGTGGGCCAGGCCCTCAGAAGTAGCCCTTGGTTCAGCACAGGGCCTGAGCAATAAGTGTCGGTAAGCTGTTGACCATGATGCCTGTCCTTTGAGTTGTGAATGGTGCTATTGTCTCCTCTGAGGACAGATAAGAGCCCAAGAGAGATACAGACATTCCAAAATACTTTAAGCTCTCCATTCCCACCCTCACCTGAGCCCCCCAGATGTAAGGTAATAAAGCCTCTTTGAAAATGTTAAATAACCTGCCCAGGCCTGCCTACAATGCAGGAGATACAGTTTCAATCCCTGGACCAGGAAGATCCCTTGGAGGAGGAAATGGCAACCCACTCTAGTATTCTTGCCTGGAGAATCCCATGGACAGAGAAGCCTGGCAGGCTACCGTCTATACGGTCAAAAAGAATCAGACACAACTGAAGTGACTTAGTACACACGCACACACAGGTCTGCTAGATGTCCTACCTATGGATGCCCAGGAGGGACCTGTGAAGAATGATAAAGGGCTGGGCAGGATCCACAGTGGCCTCCCGTCCTTACTTTTTGCAGCGGTTCCTCTTCATCCCTCTTGATAAAATCCAAATTACCCAACAGTTTCTCATCCACAAGGACAATTCCTCCTCCTTCAGAGAGCCATCTTCGCCAACCAGTTGTGCAGTTAGCTGGACTTTTGCCTGCACCTGTCTGCTAAGGCCCCACAAACAGTCCGTTGTCCTTCTCCACATTAGAAGGAGAGTCCAACACCTGGTATTCTAAATAAAGACTTATGTTAATGGTGTTCTAGCTCAGTTTCTTCCTCCGCTCTAAGAGGTCTACATTTTGCTGCATGCGGGTGCCAGCATAGGAGGGACGTGGTAGTTCTTATTTTCTGACTTCCTTCTATAGTCAATAGAACAAAGGCAACTTTCTTTCTCTTCTTGCTGTTGCCATCGTTTAGGTCTGAGCCTTGCTGGGAGAGAAACAAATCTTTTCCTTCCACTCATCTTAGGTTCTCCAGCTGGGGCATTACAAAGCAGACTGACAAAAGGCAGGTTAACAAGAGATAAACAAATCAGTTTATTACCACGGGCATGGCACCTGCACACGGAAGCTCTCAGTGATGAGCGACTCAAAGGGGTTGCTGGAACTTGGGGCCTATATGTCTTAACTGGGAAATGGGAAGGGGAGAAAGGGCACTTATAAAAAAGCAAATGACTTTTTTGCAAATGAGCCCTTAAAAGAATAGATGAGAGGGACTTCCCTGGCAGTCTAGTGGTTAAGACTTTGCCTTCCTATGCACAGGGTACAGGTTCGATTCCTGGTTGGTGAGCTAAGATCTCACACGCCTAGTGGCCAAAACATCAGAATAACAGAGGCAATATTATAACAAATTCAATAAAGACTTTAAAAACGGTCCACGTCAAAAAAATAAAAAGGAGATATACTTGTGAGATGTTTGTCTGGGTGTGGTATGGTCTTGTCCACTACAGAAGAAAAAATGAGATTTGCTCCCGGGGAGAGAATTTATGACAATTGAGTTCTTTTTTTTTTTAACTTTTTATTTTGTATTGGAGTATAGCCAATTAACAATGTTGTGATAGTTTCAGGTGGACAGCAAAGGGACTCAGCTATACATATACTGTATCCATTCAACAGTCAAGTTCTTTTGAGAGGCTCTGCTTTTAGGCAGATGGGATGTCAGGAATTTAAATGTTTTCACGTCAAAAGAATTCTTACGTCAAAGTGGTGTATTTTGGGGGCGGTGGAACATCCTACTTCCCTTCAACCTTCTAGACCAAATTGCTATGTGTTATAGTATTGACTTTTAGGACTAAACAAGTCTACAACCTTGCTTTGGGCAGGGCTAGAGCAGGGCTAGGGCTGGAGTGTGTCAACAGGGAAAAAAAAAAATGTACTTCAGGTTTTATTTGGGGCCAAATGAGGAGTAGAGCCTGGGAGACAGCCTCTCAGATAGCTCTGTGGACCTGTTCCAAAGAGTAGGGAGAGGTCAGTATATACATTTGGCAAAGGGGGTATGTGCAATCAAGCACACATTTGAGCATAAGGTTGCTGCTAGTCACGAAGAGCAGATTAATGACTGTCATTAATGTCACCATTAATGACTTTGTGCTTTTCTAGATATGAGAGGAGAGAAATTGGATTCATGAAATCTTCTCCTGAAAATATCTAACTATCTGAAGCTCTGCCAGTTTTTCCCAGAGCACAGAGAGCCTCATTTCTAATCTCAGCCTTGAACCCCTTTCAGGGTGTGTTGAAGGTCATCAACTATAGTGGCAAATGCCTTCATTCTTGCAGAACCAGATGGCAAGCTACAATTTTCAGTTGGCAGGTGAGACAAAGTGAACACTGGTCTTGACTGCAAAATTTAGGGGGAGTGGAGGGAGCAAAACCATATCATCAAGATATATAATATTTTAATTCAGTATCTTTGAAAATAAAAAGCAGTGGAAACATCCAAGAAGAAAATGTATATTAAACTAGAATCAGTATTATTGAATATAAGGCCACTGGCCTAAGGGATCTATTTTTGATATTAATGAGTACAGACTGCTTGCTTTCTTGGGCCCCTACTTCCAGTGGGGATTTTCCTAAAACACAGCATCCTCAAAAGTCTCCCATATGCTCCTCTTCTTCCTTCACCTGTGAGCCCCTCCTCACATGCTTCAAAACAGTAGTCAACGTTTCTCAGCCAGGTGCCGGGCACTGAGCCAAGACCTTCGTAATCATGACATCAGGTGAGCCTCATGAGCTGCACAGTGTCAGTAAAGCAGGCCCTGCTGCTAAGTCGAGTCAGTCATGTCCGACTCTGTGCGACCCCATAGACTTAGCCAAATTCCATGTTTTACAGTTGAAGAAGATTCACAGAGGTGTTGTCAGAGCCACAGCTGGCACAACCAGTACATGACAGAGCAGAATTGGGACTCACCCACCCTCTCTACTGCTTCTCACAGATAAAATCCTCCACTTTGTCTTTTCTTTCTATTTGTCATTCATCAGCTGCAGTCAGGATTCCCTTTCCAAGACCTCCTAACTTGCCTCTTTAGAAGCTTTATGTTGAATTATAGGCTTCGCTGAAATTCATCTTGCTGAAGTGGGAAGATGGAAGGGGAGGGGCCTTAGGGAGAAAGCATTTAATCCAAAGCATTTCATTCCCTCATTTTGCAAAATAGGAAACTGAGTCCTGGAAGAGCCATGTGTCTTGCCAAGTTGGCATAATGGTAACTCCAGGAGAACCTGCTCAGGGGCTCTGCCTCTCCTCTTTCCACCAAACTTTGGCTCTGTGTCATACTGTCCATCCTGAGTGTGCCCGAACCAGTCTGTCCACCGGGAGTTTCTCTACCAGCTCCCAAGTCATGGGCTTTGTCCCCAAGACTCTCCTCTTCAATCCCACTTGCTTTCCACTCACTAGAAATAGCCATTGATGACTTCAAGCATGCCAGGGATTTTTCTGATATTTTAGACAGCACTCTGAAAAAAAAAAAAATGTCTGGCTCAGAATAGTTACTGGGTTGAAAAACAAAAAGAGGGGACAGGTGAGATTGGATCCCATCTTCAAAGAGAAAATCATCTCAGGAATTCATGGTCCCAGTCTGCTTCTGTATTCAGCTGAGTGCAGATCACTGTCTCTAGAAGCAGCTCTGTATGGAGAAGCCCCCAACATCCCAACCCGTTCTTTATCCTCACCTGCCAGTTCCCCTCCACTGTGGGGGTTTCAGTGAAAGCCCTTAGAGTCAGCAGAGAACTTTCAAAGTTTCATCAAAATGAACCTAAATCCCCTTTCTCTCACTCCCAGAAGTTCATCAACTGGTCAACCTCTTGGAATGCACCTTGGGAGTGACAGCATAGATGAAAGGGAAATTTTCATGAGGTGAGAGGAACCTAGTGCCATGGAATCCTGAGATGTCCTGAACCCCCTTCAGAGATTGGCAAGCTCGTGTGTTGCAGTGGTACCAATGGTTCCCAAATTGGTCCATCCACAGAGGAGCTTTACCCAGAAAAGCTGCCCTCTGGGGATGTTCCTGCTTATTCTGCCAATGACGGGTAATTTGGGGAAAAAGAACCAGAAGACTTGTTCTAAAACATTCTGTAGAAACTTGAGGTGTGGTGGGGTGGGGGGGGATGGCCCTGAAACCGAAGGAATTGGTCATTTCAAGTGAATGGTTCTCAGGTGGGGCTTCCCAGGTGGCGCTAGTGGTAAAGAATTCACCTGCCAATGCAGACATAAGAGATGTGGGTTCGATCCCTGGGTCAGGAAGATCCCCTGGAGGACAGCATGGCAATGCACTCCAGTATTCTTGCCTGGAGAACCCCGTGGACAGAGGAGCCTGGCGGGCTACAGTCCATGGGGTTGCAAAGAGTCAGACACGACTGAAGTGACTTAGTACACTCCCATGCACGGTGCTCAGGTAAAGGAGACATTTTAAAATATTTGATGGAAAACTCTCACCACCAACCTGTGAATTTGGCATCACTGCTCGAGGGAATGCACAGAAAGTGAGTAGAACTCTGAGATTTTCCACGTTTTAAATGAAAGCAAAGAATCATCCTCTATGAATCCTTTATGTTATGGCGAAAAAGAACTTCCTCCCTCGTCCTGGGTTAGTTCCATCAGCTTCACTCTGGGGCTACTGAGAGGCAAAGCACATTACAGTTGCACAGAAAGTCCTTTGCAGAATGGATAGAAAGTAAAACAGAAATTGGATTGGACTGATCACAAGCCTTCCTGAATCCAAAATTGAATCCACAGCAATATACAATCTCTCTAACTTTCACCTTAGTGGATAACCAGAACAGACCAAGTAAGTCCTGCTAAACTATATGTGAGCCATCACTTGAGCCTCAATACAAAGTGCATCTTTGAAAACCAGCCTTTCCTTATAGACTTACGGCATTTTAAAGGGTTTTTTTTTTTATTTTTAATAAAAGTAAGTTTATTTTTACTATGTAAGCAAAACTGCTCATAATAGAATTTTTTTCCTGATTCTATTTTTGCATGCCGTGTAACTGATATTCCATGTTACATGGAGATTCCTGAGGCTTTCTGGCTCCAGACCAAGTCTTCACGGCTCCCAGGATGGTGTAACCAGAGCCCAGCTGGGTGAGGGAGAACCACCCTGAGAAACTGCTGCTCAGATCTGTGACATCTCCTAAGTGAAAACCACAATCTAGAAAATTTCAAAAGTACAGAGAAGCCTGAGGAAGAAAAAAAAAAAAAGCCCTTATCATTTCACCGCTTTCAGCATTTTGATTAAAATATGTGTTGTCAATACAGCAGCTCTTTCCTATGTTTTCAGAATACATCTTGATTCCAAACAGAGCCCTAGGGGTAAATCAGGCCATCAGAATTCTGAAGACTGGTGCCATGTTGCAGATGGAGTTTAAAAGCCATGATGGGGGGCGGGGAGGAGAAAGCTTCTAAATATAACAAACTTCCCAAAAAGGCAGTCAAGCCTAACTGAAGTCGTACTATTTTTGAATGTGGAAATCCCCTCCTTGAAGCACACAAGTCAGTGGTCGAGCCGTCTAAGAATTGAACCTCGGTGCCGCCAGTGGGACAGGGTGTCCTTCGGTGAATGCCATGGTCACTCCTCTTCCTTCCTGCCACCCAAGGGGACACTAACAACTGCTACGAACGAAACGTGACACCTGGTGCCCTGGGAGCTGAATCCTGAGCGCCAGTGCGGTTCCCACTTCAGCAGATGTTCCCTTTGAAGCATTTCTTTTTAACCCTCATTTCAGTTCTGTACTACTTTCTGGACTTTTGCCAACACTTCTCCATGAAACACTTTGCATATCTTAGCTTTAATTTTTTTTTTAAAAAAAAAAGAGGATTATATTTTGGAAAATACACTTCCATATACATCTCTAACTTTGAAAGGACTGAAGGAGAAATGTAGTAGTTTCTTTTTGCAAAGTTCAAATATGGGAGAGAGCTAGCAGGCACTTTCATAAAGAAAGTCAAGCTTGTCCATGTGTAGACACTCCCTCAAGTTCATTTCCATGTTCAACTTGAGTCCGGCTATATTTAGGGTGCCAATCAGCCTTCCCCAGAAACGTCTATGTTCTTGATGTTCAAGGCCACATCCTCTCCAGAAATTGGTTTAAAGACAGACCCTGTCACGTACAGCAAAACTTCTCACGCCTTCCTCCCCTGTACAGCCTGTATGGACAGAGGCTGAGCGCCAGACTCCCATCGAACCAAACCACTTCTGTCACCTACTTCCAGGCAATTTCTTTCAAACACTGTTTTTTTAAGAGCAATGGGAGGTTTCCAACAAAACTGAGAGGAATTTACAGCGACTTCCCATACGCCTTCCAGGCAATGTTGAGGCAGCTTTTCTTCATTTATTTTCCTTGTTAAACCCTGACTCAATATAATGATATCTCAAAGGCCCCTAAGTATTAAGAGAAAATAATTAAAATCCCATTACAGGCCTCTAATGGCTTAGTATTGTTCATGACTGTAATTCCTTACTTCATGTGCTGTTTGCTTCTGTTGTTGTCAAACTGAGTTTATGACTTATTCAGCTAAGGGTGGGAAACAGTAGAAGTGAGGTGACTCCATGTGGGATGCAAAGGCAGCCTCTCAGACCACACTGTGTATTTTAAAACTTAATGTTTCTTTCCGATGATGTAGGGAATTCATGTTTACTTTGGAAATTTTGGAAAAGATTTTATAACATCAAGAAGCAAATTAAATTACCAATATGGATCATCTCCCCCAAATTATCCCTCTAAACATTTTGGTAAATAATCTTCTGGCATTTTTTTCTATGCTTGTAAGCACACTTTGCCACCCCAACCCCTCTAATTAGGATTAGGATCATGCTAGATAGACTATTTTTTAAACTCTGTTTTTTATTTTAAACTCTGTATTTTATTTTAAACTCTGTATTTTATTTGGGCATACTGTGTGGTTTGCAGAATCTTAGACCCCAATCAGAGATGCAACCCATGCCCCCAGCACTGGAAGCATGGGGTACTAACCACTGGATTACCAGGGAATTCCATTGATATATTATTTTATAACATAATTTTTTCAAGCTTCCCTGATGGCTTAGCAGGTAAAGAATCCACCTGCAAGGCAAGAGCCACAGGAGACATGTATTCCATCCTGGGTCAGAAAGATTTCCTGGAGAAGGAAATGGCAACCCACTCCAATATCCTTGCCAGGGAAATTCCATGGAGAGAAGAGCCTGGCGGGCTATACAGTCCATGAGGTCACAAAGAGTCGGAGTGACTGAGCACATGGCACAAAACTAATGTTATAATCATTTTCCTATCATTAAATTTATTCATCTGTTGTTTTGTTTGTCATTATAAAAAACAGAGAAATAGCCAAGGCAGTTATAAGCCCCATTTTACAGATTAGGAAAACAAAGCACAGAAGTGACTGTACTAAAATAAGAGAAAAACAGTTCAGTTTAGGTCTCCCAACTGCCAAACAGTGCTCTTCACTCTTGTCAAATTAAAAGAGCAGAAAAGCACAAATTGAGGGATCTTTGCTATTCTTTTGTAAGAGTTAGAGGCATTAGTGATACACAGTTACTATAAATAATCTTCATCCATTCTTTCATAGATATTTAGGCTCAGTTCTTTTTTTTATTGAGGTATAGTTGATGTACTATATTATTATATAAGTTACAGACATGCAACATAGTAATTCACAATTTTTAAAGGCTATACTCCCTGTATTTGTTGTTGTTGTTTAGTTGCTAAGTCATGTCCAACTCTTTTGCAACCCCATGGACTACAGCCTGCCGCGCTCCTGTCCATGGGATTTCCCAGGCAAGAATACTGGAGTGGGTTGCCATTTCCTTCTCCAGGGGATCTCCCCAACCCAGGGATCAAACCCACGTCTCCTGTTTGGCAGGCAGATTCTTTACCACTGGGCCACCTGGGAAGACCATACTCCTTGTACAGTTTTTATAAAATATTGACTACAGTCCCTGTGTTCCCTGTGTTGTACAATATATCCTTGTAGTTACTAATTTTCTACATAATAGTACGTCTTTATCCCCTTCCTTATATTGTCAGTGTCTCTCCCCTCCTCCTTCTCCCCATTGGTAAGCACTAATTTGTTCTCTGTATCTGTGAGTCTGTTTCTTTTTGTTATATTCACTAGTTTGTTGTACTTTTTAGATTCCAATATATGTGATATCATACAATATTTATCTTTCTCTGTCTCCCTTATTTCACTTAGAATAATCTCTAAGTCCATCCATGTTGTTGCAAATGGCAAAATTTAATTACTTTTTATAGATCAGTAGTAGTCCATTGTATATACATACCATGTCTTCTTTATTCATTTATCTATTGATAGACACTTAGGTTGCTTCCATATCTTGGAATTATAAATAATGTTGCTGCGAAAATTGGGGTGCATGCTTCTTTTCAAGCTAGCTTTTGGTTTTTGTCAGGTATATACCCAGGAGTGGAATTGTTGGGTAATATGGTAGTTCTCAGGCTTTGTACATGGGGCTAGTGGTAAAGAACCCACCTGCCAATGCAGGAGATGTAAGAGATGAGTTTTCAATCCCTGCATCAGGAAAATCCCCTGGAGGCTGGCACTGTGACGCACTTCAGTATTCTTGCCTGGAGAATCCCATGGTAGGCTACAGTCCAAAAGGGTCGAAAAGAGTCTGAAACAACTAAAGTGACTTAGCACAACACATGGTAGTTCTATTTTTAGTTTTTTGAGAAACTGCCATATGGTTTTCCACAGTGGCTGCACCAATTTACATTCCCAACAACAGTGCAGTGGAGTTCCCTTCTCTGCACATCCTTGCTAACATTTGTTTTGGTTTTTCTAAAACAGTATTTATTTATTTGGCTGCATCACGTCTTTGTTGCATCACAAAGAAACTCCGCTGCATCGTGTAGGATCTTTCCCTCCAGCACATGGTGGTCCAGGGATGGAACCTGCATCTCTCACATTGCAAGGCAAATTCTTAACCACTGGACCACCAGGAAGTCCCCCAACGTTTGTTATTTGTAGTCTCTTTGATGACAGCTATTCTGACGGTGGCTCAGATGGTAAAGCGTCTGTCTACAATGCGGGAGACCTGGGTTCGAGCCCTGGGTTGGGGAGATCCCCTGGAGAAGGAAACGGCAATCCACTCCAGTACTATTGCCTGGAAAATCCCATAGACAGAGGAGCCTTGTAGGGCTATGGGGTCGCAAAGAGTCAGACACGACTGAGCGACTTCACTTACTTACTTACTTATTCTGACAGGTGTGAGGTGGTAGCTCATTGTGGTTTTAATTTGCATTTCTCTGATGATTAATGATGTTGAGCATCTTTTCATATGCCTCTTGGCCATCTGTATGTCTTTGGACAAATGTCTATTCAGATCTTCTGCCCACTTTTAATAACATTGTTTGTGTTTTTGCTAATAAACTGTTTATGTAAGTAGATATTAATCCCTTATCTGTCATATCATTAGCAAATATTTTCTCCCATTCAGTAAGTTGTCTTTTCATTTTGTGGGTGGTTTCCTCTGCTGTACAAACCTCATGTGAAGAGCAGACTCATTTGAAAAGACCCTGGTGCTGCGAAAGACAGGAGGCAAAAGGAGAAGGGACGACAGAGGACAAGATGGTTGGATGGCATCACCAACTCAATGAACATGAGTTTGAGCAAGCTCTGGGAGATGGTAAAGGACAGGAAAGCCTGGCGCGCTGCAGTCCATGGGGTTGCAAAGAGTTGGACACAACTGAGTGATTGATCAAAAACAAGATCCCACTTGTTTATTTTTGCTTTTATTTCCTTTGATTCAGAGATAAATCTAAAAAAAATATGGCTATGATTTATGTCAAGGAGAATTCTGCCTATGTTTTCTTCTAGGAGTCTTTTTTTTTAATATATATATTTGTTTATTTGTTTGACTGTTCTGGGTCTTAGTTGCTGCATGTGGGATCTAGTTCCCTGACCTGATTTGATTCATTTATATATTGCAGTATGATCGATATTTAGCATGAGCTAGCACTGCTATCACATTATGTAATTATCATTTCTTTTGGGGGTGGGAATAATTAGGCTTTTCTGGTGGCTCAGTGGTAAAGAATCTGCCTGCCAATGCAGGAGACTCGGGTTCAATCCCTAGGTCAGGAAGATCCCCTGGAGGAGCAAAGGGCAACGCACTCCAGTATTCTTGCCTGGGAAATCCCATGGACAGAGGAGCCTGGCGGGCTACAGTCCAGGGAGTTGCAAAGAGTGGGACATGGCTTAGCTACTAAAGAATAACAAACAATTTTTTATAATCACTGTGCTGTACCTTCAAACTCCAAGACTCATGTATCTACTGGTTGCAAGCTTGTACTCTTAAGCAATATCTTTCTTACACCCCAACCTCCCTGCCCTTGGTAACACCATTTTAGCCTCTGTTTTTATGAGTACAGCTTTTTATACTCAACCCACTTCTTTATTTATTTTTCTATTTATAGTTATTTATGTTTTTTCTAGCTGTTTCCTATGCCTGGAATTTTCTTCCGCTCTACATGCAAATAGCCACTCCCTCACTTCCTTCAAGTTTTTGCTCAAATTTAACTTTCTCAGTCCAGACTACACCGACTCCCAACATAAAACTGCAGCCCCCACACTCATCTCAGTATTATATATTTTCCTTACTCTGCTGTTTTTTTCTTTCCATCATACATATCACTTTCTTATATCCTATGAAATTTACTTATTTATTATACCTATTTCTGATTTTCTCCCAATAAACAATGAACTCCACAAAAGAGATGTATTTCTATCTTGTTCACTTCTGCATCCCTAGTATAGGGTAGGTGTTCAAGAAATATTTGTCTCATGAGTAAGTGAATAAACATGGACAATCATCCTTTTTTACTCTAGTATTTAGAATTATTGTGGTTCATAGATTCTTTCCAAAAAGATTTCAGTTATTTATACTCTCAACTAGTAATATATGAGTGTGCATATTTCCCCAATATTTATTAGCATGGCATGTTATCAGTCTTTTTAACTTTATGCAATTATAGTTCATTGACTTTATAATTTACAGGTTTATTAATCACTTATTTTTCTTCTAGGAATTGCATGTTTATATTATGCGGTCACTTATTTTGAAATTTTTTTTAACTTAATGGGCTCTTTTACAAATTAACTTAATCCTTAATCTATCAGATACAGTCTAAATATTTAATTCCATTCTCTCTTGGTCTTTTAAACACTTGTCTTGAAGCATTTAGATATTTTTCTGTTCAAAGAAATGTAAGAATATGAATGTTCCTTTTTATTATCTAGATGAAACAAAAGAAGTTTATTTTATAGCCAAACTTTATGATGTCTTTTTGCAAGAAAGGCTTATTTTCAAGGATCAAGGCTCTGAACCAATTAGCAGTTGTATTGAGCAGCAAGGACAGGAAACTGTCAACAGATGACTTTGCACAAAATCTTGCCTTTCAGGAAAAGGAAAAAAAGAAAGATAATTGCTAGGCTAGCTTTAGATCACTTGACCTTACTGACTTTGTAAGTCAGTGAGAATAAAAGATTTGTTATGGTTGATTTTTCCTCTGTTTTTTGATAAAACAGAAAAGCCACCTAGTTCTCAGGATAACCAAGTCATGATTCTATGATCAAAGGATAATAATTTTTATAAAATGGTACATTTCATTTGTATAATGTTTATAGTTTCAATGTACTTCCATAAACATTACCTGATTTGCTCACCAAAAACAAAACCATTTTACAAAAAGTAAACCAGAAGTTCATACAAGGTAACTCTGGCAACCAGTATCCCATATTGATTCTATTACAGTCAGATCCCATGGCACCCAAGGAAGATTTCCTAATCAAGTGAATTATTTAGAATTCCAATAAGTTAAAATATTAAAGAAAATGATATTAGAATATTCAGTTGAACAGGTTGGACCTCAAAATAGATTATTTCTCCTTTTTTGTCCTAACTGGTATCTGGTACCACACTGGTATCTACTTAATGCCTACTCTTGACCTGGGTCAGTGTGTGTGATTTACAGAATGCAAGTTAACAGTGTCCCAAAAAAATGCTTCTGGCAAATCTTACTGTATTATTTTACAATCCCTTAAATTTTGAGGACCTTCTTTCTCCATAATACATTTGTCTTGGATCCATAGGTTGAAGACATTTTTTTTTTAAGATGCAAAAGAACAGCAACAACTTTTAGATAGTAATCAGGGCATTTTTATTTTAAAAGTATATAAGATCACAAAGTGATGCCTATCTATGTATTCAAAAGCTACTGAATCATATTCAAATATATGGCAATCCTATTTTTATCTACTTCTATTTTCTTCTTAAAGAAGCCATTTTTTTTTCTTAGAAAAGCCATAATGAAGTTAAATGAGAGATAATCTGTTAAGTTCACATTTACAAACATCCCTGGTGAGGTGTCCATATGCATTAAGATCCACAGATTCTCTGAAACACTGGACTTGCTTAGCTCTATAAACTGAGGCTAACTCCATATCCGCCGACACATTCCATACTCAGCTGGCCCCTGCCATTCTTAATTAAGTCCATTTGTGTTGGATATTTTTAATCTTTCATGCCATCTGCTTCAAACACTGTTTTTGTTAAGACCTGGCTGAGTTACCCTCCATTCAAAGTCCCTATATTTGCTTCCAGTTTGTGATTGCAGTATGTCAGAGTTTGTGTTTCAGATATTGGTTTCATTACTTTCACTCATAAACTCAGGGGAGGCATCAACTTTCTCCTTATTTCAAATTATTCTGGCCTTGAGCATTTCCTTAGTATTAGGCCTGAGACATGAGAAGGCCTTGTTCAGTCAGAAAAAAAAAAGCTAGCTGGCAAGACTATGTATTAACCTCAGTTTGAAAGGTAACTCGTATCAGCATCACCTCATGCCAATAAACAGAGGCCTTTCAGCAGCCTGAGATGGAAACGTTCAGAGAATAACAGTGTTTTTCTTCTGTTGTAAGTGAAGATGGGACTTTTGGCTTGAAACCACCTGCGGGAATGGCTTGCACTGATTTGTTCCAGAATACCCATTTTTCTTGGAGAAGGAAATGGCAATCCACTCCAGTATTCTTGTTTGAGAAATCCCATGGGCTGAGGAGTGTGGCAGGCTACAGTCCATGGGTTCGCAGAAGAGTCAGATAGGACTTAGTAACTAAACAAAAACATCCATTTTTCTGCCAGTAACATCCTGCCAACTAAATAAAAAGAAAGATATGTAGAGGTTTTCTTAAGATGCTAATAGTCACTTGCTATTAAAATAGGCTTCTTCTTGCATAACTTGTTTTTCTATTACTAGAGAAAAATTATTAACCCACATGTTCCTGAATTTCAGCTTTAACTCAGTACAAGTCCAGAGCAACAGAAATTTCTTTGGAGGTGAAACAAAGCAAGAATGTCGAAAATAAAAGCTTGTAGTGTAATTTTCCTCAATCTAGGTCACAGTTATCTGCCTAGGATTTTATTTTTAAGACAGAGACCATCATATCCGTTTAGTTTTCTTCCCCTGGATCTGCCCAGGATTTGGAGATATGACTTGATAACACTCAGTTCAGTTCAGTCACTCAGTCGTGTCTGACTCTTTGTGACCCCATGAACCGCAACGCACCAGACCTCCCTGTCCATCACCAACTGCCAGAGTCTACCCAAACCCATGTCCATTGAGTCGGTGATGCCATCCCAACCATCTCATCCTCCATCGTCCCCTTCTCCTCCTGCCCTCAGTCTTTCCCAGCATCAGGGTCTTCTCAAATGAGTCAACTCTTCACATCAGGTGGCCAAAGTATTGGAACTTCAGTTTCAGCATCAATCCTTCCAGTGAACACCCAGGACTGATCTCCTTTAGGATGGACTGGTTGGATCTCCTTGCAGTCCAAGGGACTCTCGAGAGTCTTCTCCAACACCACAGTTCAAAAGCATCAATTCTTCTGTGCTCAGCTTTCTTTATAGTCCAACTCTCATATCCATACATGACCACTGGAAAAACCATAGCCTTGACTGTGATAACATTATTTGAATAATTAACCATAGGGCCTTGTGCCTTCTCAATTTGATCAACAGACTTCTTATATTAGGCAAAGAGAATAGTGGGAAAAAATTTGACCACACCCCTGGCATGTGAGATCTTAAGTTCCCTGACCAGGAATTAAACCCATGCCACCCGCCGTGGAAGCACAGAATTTTAACCACTGGACAGCCAGGGAAATCCTTGGAATTTATACTTCCATCTCTCCTTACAACATAATTCCCTCCCAATATTCCTTATTGATCTTTTCTTTTTTTTTTATTTAATGAGCCCTGTGATTTTCCTCTTCCTCTCACTTTTCATTCTTCCCTTATGTAAAACAAATAAACCAAATACATAATTCTAATATCTCTATTTTGGGACTTTTTTCTTGCCAATAATCAGGCCCATTTTTATGGCACTAGCTGATATATTACGTAGTCTCCCCTCCTCTTATGTCCCACCCACCCCAACTGGAGCATCCACTACATCAGGCTGGCCCCTTGTGGTCCACTCTAACATACCTGATGTGAAGACAAAGACTTGAAGAGTCTTACTACATGCGATTCCTGATCCTGCCTGAAACTAACTCTACTTTAAACTCTCATCACTTTCCTAGCAGGTTCACCGAGTGCAACTGCCTATCAGAATTGCCACGGAAATTGGGTAAATGTACTTTCACTTTTCCTCTTCATTGAAACGGATTATTGAAATTGCAGCTGACCCCATGTGCTCATCAATAAGTCACTGGTTTTACAACTGAGACTTCTCAGTGGTTTAGGGGTACTCCTCCCACACCTTCTCTAAACCCTATTTTAGAAAAGGAGACTATAGGGGAATTCTTGTTCTAACACCCCCTTCCCCCATCTCTTCCGGAAGCTGCCAATGTACTATCTCTAGAAACCTCAGGCAAGTCTGAGAAACCCCTGATCCTACCCCCTGCGCTAGCTCTCAAAGGGCTTTTATAGGTCAGATCTTGGCAGAAATTTCCATTCACTTTTTGGACTATTCGGGCTTAAACAAAATCACTAATAAATATCAAATCACCCTCACAATACCTTCACTTTCACAACTGCTCATGTCCTACACTTGAAAGAAATAAGCCAGACTTTCCAGACCCAGTTCAGATGCTCCTAAGGGAGCATGAGAAGCCAGGATCCCCTTGGTAGATTTTTCCTGACAAGAGTTCAGGAACCAAGGAAACAAAGAGCCCCTGGTATTTAAAGATCTCTCCCTGTTGGTAGCAACTGGGTCACAAAAGAAACTCTGAAACAGAGTAGATAATTCTACAGAGAGACTTTCACATACATTTGCATTCAGAAGATATGGGAATGAGGTGCTTTATTTAGTTATTAGAATATAGCTTATTAACTGAAATACTGGTTTGGCTGAAGTAACAATGAGATTCTAAATAACAGTGGCTTTTAAAACATAGACCATTTATGTATCTTGAATACAAAAGGGCAGGTTTGCAATTCAGGCTGGTGAGGTGGCCCCACAATCTTGAGGCTCTTTTTTCTTTAACACTTTTATCTTCAACGACTGGTTTCCATCTGAAGGTCTACAACGGCTGACTCATCTCCCACCATCACACCTGCTTTCCAGCCAGAGGAAGGAATCCAGGGGACAGGAGGGCACCCCTACCATCTTCGGGCACAGTGAGCCATGGCACACAGAACCTCACTCATATTCCACTTGCCAGAACCAAGTTCATGATCACACCTGTTCTGCAAGGAAGACTGTGAAATAAAACTTTAACTGGGTAACCAAATACCCAGTTTAAAAAAAAAAAGAAAGGAGAGAATGGATTCTGGAGGACAGCCAGTAATTTCTGCTACCACCTACTTTCCAAGGATAATATAACATCCACAGTCAACAGAGTGGCTCTGATACTAATTTCCAACCTCCTCTCACTAAAAATTGAGTAAAATCATTGTCTGGAATTACCCTATTTTCATTGCTATGATTCCAAACATTTTTCCAAATCCTCTTCTGTGGTCCACATGTTTTCCAGCCATTATACTTTCATGCCAAATACAGATCCTTTTGAGTCTTTTCATCTAACATTTCTAAATGTTCCAAAAGGTAAGATTTTTTTTTACCAACTACATTTCTATAGTTATTGGTGATCCTGATTTGATCATGAGAGCCAAACAACATATGAATTTTAAGGAGGCAATTTGGAGGGATGGGAATATTTATGAAGAGTCAGGTTTCTCTATTTCAAATTTCAGCTCAACTTTTTAAATTAACTATCTGCTCTTTGACAAAATACCTTTCTGAGCTACGTATTTTTCAGTTTTAATCAGGGAGCTGGGACTCCCTCTTTGTAAAGCCATTGTAAAAATCAAATAGTCTGTTACATAATATTGTCTAGCACACAGCAAATGCACAGTAAACAGTCATCCTTTCTGCTTTACTTCTTGACACACTTCACAAAATTCCTACCATAGCCCTTCATCTGGAAATGGTATCCCACATCCTCTTTGCTCTGTGTCATGAAGAATTGAAGACAGTCCTGACTTTGGGGTGACTCAAGCCCTACTTTACAGTGGCATATTGCTCGAAGAATTCTTTCCCAGAGTTCAGAAGTCTTGTGTCCTGTGAAACAAAACCTTATCATCTCTCACATTTCCTTACACAATAGTTATAGGGGAGTTGGGCTTCACCATTTAATCATTCCATATCAACTGTCCATGAATGTGCTAGGCAAGATAAGTTACTTACCAACATCTATCATTTGTAAACCTAAAAGAAATTCCAGGCAGCAGATAAAGATACATCTAGGACTGCAACAGTAGAAACTAACACAACAATGTAAAGCAACTGTATTCCAATTTAAAAAAAAGACAAAATCAGAAAAATGAAACAAATGAAAAACAAAGAATGAAGCATAAACAGGTCTTCCTGGGTGGCACTATTGGTAAAGAACCCACCGGCTGAACACAACTGAAGCAACTTAGTGCACACACACACACACACACACACAGGGCATAAATGAAGCCAGGAGTGAAAATGGTGTCCAAATATTCACACCAGAGCTCACAGTTGCCTCCCTCTGCCATGGGACTAAACATTGTATATTTTTTGCAAGGACTTTCCTTAGTTTATAGATGGCCATCTTCTTGCTCTCATAGTGTTCTCCTTGTACATTAGTACAAATTCCCCTTTATTAGAGAACACCGGTCTTGTTAGATTGCTAGTCATTCAATCATGGAGCCATCCTTTAAAGACCTCACTTTACTTGATTGTCTCTGTGAAGACCCTGTTTCCAAATAAGTGCTCATTCCTTCTTTACTGGGGGAGTTAGGACTTCAACCTCTGAATTTTCATGAAATTGGGCAAGCAAATCCTACCATTTATTATGCTGCTGCTATTTAGATGCTAAGTTGTGTCCGACTCTTTTGCGACCTGGTGGAATGAAGCCCCCCAGGCTCCTCTGTCCATGGGATTCTCCAGGCAAGAATACTGGAGTGGGTTACCATTTCCTACTCCAGGGGATCTTCCCAACCCAGGGATTGAACTGACGTTTCCTGCTTGTCAAGCAGATTCTTTACCACTGGGTCACCTGGGAAGACCCTCAACCTCTGTATTTTAGGGGGATGCAATTCAACCCATAACACATTGCTTCTGATAGAACAAACTCAGAGCTTGTTGTCTTGCTTTGTGTTTTGTTTTAACGTCACAATATCTTGCTTTGGGATTTCACAGGGTCTTAGGATGAGCATTTAAACATCAGTTACTGCATAGAGCACCCCCCGTCACACAGGCTAAGGGATCACTAGGATTCTCTGAGAGGCAGCTTGCTGCCCCTTGGATGAATGAAGCTCTGAGTGCATGCCCACGTGCTAAGTCATTTCAGTAATGTCTGACTCTTTGCCACCCCATGGACTGTAGCCCACTAGGTTCCTCTATTTGTGGGATTCTCCTAGCAAGAATACTAGAGTGGGTTGCCATGCCTTCCTCCAGGGAATCTTCCTGATCCAGGAATCAAACCCGTGTCTCTTATATCTCCTGCATTGGCAAGCAGGTTCTTGACCACTAGCACCACCTGGAAGTCTCTAAGCTCTGAAAGCAGCTGGTAATGGAGACTTTCTCAGATTTGTATCTCTTGTCTCTTCCTCTATAACTAACATACAATACTTTCTTCCTCAGTGTTTCCTAGCACTCTGTGGAGTTCATGGTCACTTCTCTATTCTAGTAGATGCCCAGCAGTGCTGCTCAATGCAATAATGTATCAGGATATCTGTAAAGTTGGGGTAAAGGCCCTTTCACACCATGGAGGGAAATGTCAGTCAAGAATCTGTCTGAAAATCCAGAAGACAGTGAAAGGTCTTTACCTTTTAAATTTTTCTTAGTGAAAATAATAAGACACCACAATCTACTCTTTGTGGCATTAATGGGTCAACATTTCTCCAGAAAAGCAAGGAGTGAAAACCAGAATTTTAGAGCCAAAAGTCTTTAAATGTCATCTCCTCCTTCATTTTCAGGAGAAAGAATAGAGATACAGAAAGATGAAGTCTCTTGGCTCCCAATCCAGTCATCTCTTTATTAGGCTTTCTTATTATTGTTAAACCCAAATTTAACTGCTTCAAGCACCACCTATGGTCAGGCTGTGAGAACACAGCACAGGTGCCTTTCGTCTGAATCCCTCAAGACCACATGTGTTTATGAATTCAGGAAGTGTTCGGACTTCAGAAAGGCAATTTAACACACACACAATATACTCCATAATATCTTCAGTGGGGTTAGGACAGCACCTTCTAACCAAACACATTAATATTTCCTTAGTGGGCTGTGTGAGCATTCACATTACATATGCATACTCATATTGCTGCTGCTGCTAAGTCACTTCAGTCGTGTTCGACTCTGTGCGACCCCATAGACAGCAACCCACCAGGCTCCCCCGTCCCTGGGATTCTCCAGGCATGAACACTGGAGTGGGTTGTCATTTCCTCCTCCAGTGCATGAAAGTGAAAAGTGAAAGTGAAGTTGCTCAGTTGTGTCCGACCCTCAGCGACCCCATGGACTGCAGCCTTCCAGGCTCCTCCGTCCATGGGATTTTCCAGGCAAGAGTACTGGAGTGGGATACTCATATTATGTGCAATTAATAAGAATCATACATAGCTTCATGGCACTTCATGGGCCAGATTTTGCCACCAAAGTAAGTTATGAAAACTTTTCAGTGTTCAGAGTTTTTCATGCTCTCTGTGTCTCAGGATTGGGAATAAGAGTTTGTCAGTTCCCCTTCCCTCAGAAGAGAGATTCTTGAGCTTGACTGTATGAAGGGACTACAGGAGGTGCCCCAGCCTACAACTATTGATTAAGATTCTTTGGGATGTAGCCTGGGAATCAGAATTTTTGATAAACAACCCAGCTGATACTGATGCAAATGGTGGGGGCTAGGGAGGAAACAAACTTCAAGGAACACTGCCTAGAGCACAGAGTCCGGGCATGGGAGACAGGTGGGAACCCCAGCTGCCTTATTTTCATCACATGCCTCTCCTGACACCTCCCTTTGACATCCATTTGACCCTATAGTCAAGTTTCACAGAATTTTTCCATGACATTTTAATGGGAAGTGGGTGTCCAAAGGGTGTGTATATACAGATATTCAAAGGAATGAGAGAGAAAAACAAAGCTGAATGAGGAAGAAAAATCTCTGTTCTCAGAAAGTTCACTGGATTACATCACATGTATTCATTCCTTATTTGAATGCCTTGCTGTGTATCAGACACCAATTCAGATGCGTGTACAACCACAGAATACTAACTAATGTTAGTATTATTATATTATTATTATTAATTCTCTTTCCCCACATCTCTTCTCAATATTGATTTTTCTGAGGGGTGGGCCATCAGCCACTGAAGCATATTGCACCCCTCCAGGCTATAGCTCCATCTGCTGGAATACAGGGCAATTAACCATTGCCCCACTGGTGCTTAATACAGATGATCCTGCACATATATCCCTGGCAGCCCAGATGGTAAATAATCCGCCTGCAGTGCGGGAGACCTGAGTTCACTCCCTGTGTTGGGAAGATCCTCCCCGGGGAAGAGAATGGCAACCCACTCCAGTATTCTTGCCTGGGAAATCCCATGGACAGAGGAGTCTGGCAGGCTACAGTCCGTGGGGTCACAAAGAGTTGGACACAACTGAGCAACTAACACCACATATATGAAATCATAATCATATGAAATCAAATCTGTATGACTGTGTCAGTTGTGCTGATGGAAGTTATTTGTTTGTTCTCTGTAGGTGAGTGTATGACAGAATTATCTGTGTAACCCCATCGGAGAGCATTAGACTAATCTATTGATACCCAGTTGAGAAGGCTTTAGTGTAAATAGGTTAACCTCCCTAATATAGCCTGCACTTGCTGGGGATGAAGAATTGACCTTCCTTGCAAATGCCTTCCTCTAAGCTTGGTCTGCTGAGAAAAGCCCCAGGATGGCTATTAAGGCCCCTGGGTGTTGACTCTAAGTGAGGAGCTAGGCATGGAGCCCAGGTGACCACAGAAGCTTATTAATGGGCTCTCTGGGTTTAGCAGTCCCTCTGGGCAGTCTGAAGTTGTTTTGTGATCTCTGATTTATCCCCTCATCTGTCTCCCCTTTCCCCTATAATTTTCCCCACACTACCCATTTCTCCCTAAATTCCCTTTTCCATTTCAGTCATCAAAGCTCACTCTCTCACGTCTCTTCCTTTGAGGCTCTGTACCTCTCGATTTCACTCTTTAGGCTTCCCAGGTAGCTCAGTGGTAAAGAATCTGCCTGCCTATGCAGGAGACACAGGAGACTTAGCTTTGATCCCTGGGTCGGGAAGATCCCCTGGAGTAGGAAATGACAACCCACTCCAGTATTCTTGTCTGGAAAATTCCATGGACAGAGGAGCTTGGCGGGCTACAGTCCATGGGATTGCAGAGTCGGACACGACTAATCGCAACTGAGCACAGTCAGCTGACATGTGGAGCTCTGATCGTCTCTGCAGAGCTTTCTATGTGGCTTTCTGACTGGGACAGGATCTCTGTTGGAAGGTGTGTGTCTCTGCAGGAGGGAGTGGAGGTGGGCAGGTGACATTTAGATACATCAGTGCTCACTGGTGGGTATGTAACTGATGCTAAATTTTAGACTGAATGGCTTCTATGAAAATGGAGGATTGAGATCGGGGAGACGAGGAAAGAGGGTAGGGAGGAAGAATGAATGTTTGAGAAGGTTGGAATGGCCATGACCCATGGATGGGCCCATGAGCTGACTAGAACGGCGCTAGCCCTCTCTGTGACATCATCTCCAGGAGAGCAAGGACTTCACCTATAGGCTTTCTGGAGTCTCCTCAGTAGTTGAGGAGGGCCTGACAGGCAGCAAATGCCAGATATTTGTTGAACGAGTGAATGTTATTGTTGTGAGATTGCTGTTGCCTAAAACTGCCATGCAAGTACTTAGAAGTTTGTCAGCTGAGCAGTGTCTTTTAGACAACAAACATTTAGGAATGGCTGGAAATAGTTTGGGGAAGTAAAAATGAGCCCATTAAAGTTGGCCTTGAAGGACAGACTAGGAGTTTTGAGGTGGAAGAAGAGGTTGCAGTAATTCTGGTTACAGGGAGGGGGCATTTTAGGAGCCAGACTCTACGGGACTCTTCACAAATCCTGCATCAGTCATCACAGCTCAGGTCCTTTCTAACTGGGGAAACTGGGGCAAGAGGCCCTTGTCAAATCTCTGAAATCTTTTCCTTGGCTGACTTATAAGTGATCAATGTTGGGGCATTCAGACCTGAGGGCTTCTCTTTTTTCTGCTCCATGCCAATGACCCTAAACACCATATATATGCAGATAATCCCATTTTTTAATCTCTCATCCACATTTGGGTACTCAACTGTCTAAGTGACCTCTAGATTTGGCTGTGTGCTTGCCTTTTTTTTTTTTTACAATCAAACTGGAACTCTTGATTTCATGTGCCATTTCTTTTTCTCAAAACCTGCTTCTACTCCAATCATCCCAGCTCAGTTCCTGGCCCTGGCATTCACCCAGAGGCTTAAGCTAGAAACCTCTTTTTACAGATATTTTTTATATGGGCTATTAATAAACTCTCTATTGTTAAAATACGGCTTCATTTTATGTTTTGGTTTTATGGCCACAAGATACGTGGGATCTTAGGTCTCCAAGCAGGGATGGAACCCCCGGCCCCACTCCTGCATTGGAAGACAAAATCCTAACCACAAGACCATGAAGGAAGTCCCTAGAAACCTCTTTAAATCCTCCCTTTTCCTCACTTTCCTCCACATCCATGAGCAAGTCACAAAGGCTCTGTCTCAAAAACAGCCCCTTCATCTCTTCACTGGTGTGCATTCCACCTGCTCCTCGAGCCCAACCCCCATCCTCTCCTGCCCTGACTCTTACAGTAGCTGCCCAGCTGGTCTCCCAGGTTCACCTCTGCACCCTCACCAGCCTTACATCACACTAAGCTAGAATGATGTTTGAAATTTTAATTCAGATTTGTCTTTGCACTATTCTCATTCCATCCAGTCTTCCCATTGCATGGAATAAGCTCCAAATTTCCTTGCCATTGTGCAGAGCATTTTCCATCTGCGGCCTCTTTCCACCTCACTCCCCTTAACTCCCCTACTCCCTTTCCAGCTCCTGCTTGTTCTGAAGCCTCTGCACTCTCCCTTCCATCCTTTCTTGGTTGAATCCTTTCTCACCCTGAACCTCTCAGCTTAAATGTCACCTAGTTAGAGACGCCTTTTTTTTTTTTCTTTAAAGGAATTTTTTCTTTTTTTAACTCATTAGGTCTTTTTTAAACTTAGAATTGCAGCCATGAAATTAAAAGACGCTTACTCCTTGGAAGGAAAGTTATGACCAACCTACATAGCATATTCAAAAGCAGAGACATTACTTTGCCAACAAAGGTCCGTCTAGTCAAGGCTATGGTTTTTCCTGTGGTCATGTATGGATGTGAGAGTTGGACTGTGAAGAAGGCTGAGTGCCAAAGAATTGATGCTCTTGAACTGTGGTGTTGGAGAAGACTCTTAAGAGTCCCTTGGACTGCAAGGAGATCCAACCAGTCCATTATGAAGGAGATCAGCCCTGGGATTTCTTTGGAGGGAATGATGCTGAAGGTGAAACTCCAGTACTTTGGCCATCTCATGTGAAGAGCTGACTCATTGGAAAAGACTCTGATGCTGGGAGGGATTGAGGGCAGGAGGAGAAGGGGACACCAGAGGATGAGATGGCTGGATGGCATCACTGACTCGATGGACGTGAGTCTGAGTGAACTCCGGGAGTTTGTGATGGACAGGGAGGCCTGGCGTGCTATGATTCATGGGGTGGCAAAGAGTTGGCCACGACTGAGAGACTGAACTGAACTGATCGTTAATTAACAATGTGCTGCTACTTTCAGGCGTGCGTACATGCTAAGTCACTTCAGTTGTGTCCGACACTTTTCAACCCTTGGACTGTAGCCCGCCAGGCTCCTCTGTCCATGGGATTCTCCAGGCAAGAATACTGGAGTGGGTTGTCGTTTCCTCCTCCAGGGGATCTTCCTAACCCAGGGATCAAACCCACATCTCTTGCATCTTCTGCGTTACAGGCGGATTCTTTACCCACTGAGACACCTGGGAAGCCCTAGTTTCAGATGTTCAGCAAGCTGATTCAGTTATACATATACATGTGTCTATTCTTTTCCAAATTCCTTTCATATTTAGGTTGTTACATAATATTGAGCAGAGTTTTCTGTGCTATGCAGTAGGTCCTTGTTGGTTATCCATTTTAAATGTATGCCTTTTAAAATCAATCCAAAGTAGTCCAAACCACCTATTACTTTCTCACACAAGACTCTACTGTTTACTTCTCAGGACTTTTCACAGTCTATGATTATTTTATTTGCTGATTTTGTTGTCCCCAATTAGGATGTAACTTACATAAGATCAAGGACCCTGTCTTACACAGTGGAGGATCTCAACCTCTTAGAAAAGTATCTGGTGCAGACTTGGCACTCAGTAAACATTTCCTGAAAAGATGGATGAGCTTCTGGGGGCCTCCTTTTCTTTTCAAGTTTATTTATTTTTAATTTAAGGATAAATGCTTTATAGTATTGTGTTTCTGCCAAACATTAACATGAATCAGCCATAGGTATATGTATGTCCCCTCCCTCTTGAAACTCCTTTGCAGCTCCCTCCCCATCCCACCCCTCTAGGTGGTTACAGAGCCCTAGTTTGAGTTCCCTGAGTCATACAAAAATATGGAATGCTTCGTGAATTTGCATAGGGGCCATGCTAGTTTTCTCTGTATCGTTCCAATTTTAGTATATGTGCTGCTGAAATGAGCATCCTCATTTTCTTATTCTGTGACCTAAAGGTAAAAGATACAGGCCTGTTTCATAGAGTTGTTATGAGGATTAAATGTGAAAAAATTCTAAGAGATCAATAAATGTTAGCCACTATGATTATTACCAATACCACTTCTAGTAATAGTCATACTAGTAGTACCACTATTCTTTCAACAGCCCTTATGAGGCCGCTAAAATTATCTAGAATTTACAAATAAGGAAATGAAGATTAGAGATTCAAATAGCTAGGTTGAGATCACTTAGTATGCCTTAGAGCTTGAATTTTAAGAGTGAGGAGTTGGAAATGACTGAAGAGCTCATTTCTTAGTGATTCGAAGAGAGGTGTTTCCGATTGGCATTACCAAGCTTTGGACAGAGGGACTCAAAAGGGAAGAGATATGTTATGCTGAGCAGGTATCTGGATATCCAAGGTTTGATGCCTAGTGAACTATCGGGGATAGAAGTCTCACTCACGTGAGAGGTCAGCAGTTTTAGATTTGTGTATCCAAGAACATAACCTCTCCATTGTGATCATGATACCATTATCTAGAAAGCTGTTCATTTAGTGTTGGCAGAAACACACATATACGTACTCCTTGAGGTCAAAAGAGAGTTGCAGCTCCTCAGATGGGCCCCTCTCTCTTACCCACCCTGCCCCCTACTGGAATTCCCTTCTGTGTTTTCTAATCCTAGATCCTTCCTCACAGCATCCTGTATCTGTTTTGGAGGCTTACTTTGTGGGCCTCAAGCATTAACTTCAGGACCCAGAAGCAGGCCTTTGAGGTCTGATGTTGTATTATGCTTGGGTGATGTGAATTTTTTGGCATAAAAAAACAAAGTAGGATACCAAAAACTCTTTCTCTTCTTATACTGATGTCTTTAAAAATAGCTAAAATTGGTCTAGCACTTACCATATGCCAGGGACTATTCTAAGTACTTTAGATGAATATATAAAATGTTTGTTTTAGGGAATCAGGAAAAGAAGAGTGATGAATAGAAGAGACAGAACAAAGACTATAAGGCTGATGGATAAAGAAGATGGATAAGGCATTGTTTTATGGCTCATAGTAAAGAATCTGCCTGCAGTGTGGGAGACCTGGGTTCAATCTCTGGTTTGGGAAGATCCCCTGGAGAAGAGAACTGGCTACCCACTCCATTATTCTGGTCTAAAGAATTCCATACGTACACACATACAGGTCAAAAAACATATATAACCAACATCCCAAAGACCCATCCTGTGATCCCTCCCTTCCCTGAGACAGAGACTATCAGGCCCAAGTTTCTCATAACCTCCATGCTATCCTGTCTCTTTGGCGGCTTCAAACACAAAAGCCATTGAATATTAGGGACTTGGGCATTGTCTAATCGACATGCCTCCCCCTTGTTTTGAGTTCAGAGGGGAAATGACTTTGACTTGTTCAAGATCACACAGAGAGTTACAGAATCTGAATCTCCTCTTTCTACTGGTCCATGGGGTCACAAAGAGTTGGACACAACTGAGCGACTTTCACTTCCACACACTTTAGAATCAAGCACTTCAGGAAGAGATGGTCAACAGTCTCAAGTCTCTCTTAAATTGGAGGAAGAAAATTAGGTTCATATTTAACTTCAGAAAAGTGTTTATGTAGAGAACTTAGAACTCAGATTACTAGCAAAATGAGGGAGGAAGTATAAATGGACGGTATAGAGAGTCTTCCACACATTTGACAGCAAACAGAAGTAGGCAAGAGGCATGATTGCTAGAGAAGCAGCAAGGTAAAGGGAAATATTTGCTCAATTTGGGAGACCTATAAATTTTGAAAGGTGGAATGCAAGAAGCAAAAGAGGTGGGAGAAGAGTAAAGATATGGAAAGGGAGGGGGATAATGATGGGTGCAAAACACCCTTCAACGTTGATCTGAAACCAAACAAAGCTGAGGTTCTTAAGCTGGGATGCATCATGGAGCCACTTGGGACCGTTAAAAACAATCAGTGCCTGGATCCCACCTCCAGAGCTTCTGATTTAACTGGTCTGGGAGTGCCTGGGCATCAAAACATGTAATATTTCCTAATTGATTCTAACATACAGCCAAGTTTGGGAACTGCTGATCCAGGACTCAAGAGACTCTCTCCTCTTTGAATCTGAAAATAAGAACTAAGAAAATGATGTAAGGATAGATCATTTGAATTGAAGACAAGTTTAACTGACGAAACTCACACATGTTGGCTTGGATCATCTTAGTAAAAAAAAAAAAAAATTAAACAGGTGATTTGATTATCAGTGGAGTGGGAAGAAGGAAGTTTGAAGACAGAGGCTCCTCAAATAGCTATCATGAGGGGCACATGGAAGAGACTCCTGCAGCAGAGGAGTGACGGACAACATGGAATAATGATGTTGTTGTGCCTGGGTATTTGTTGAGCCAGGATTTCACATGGATTGGTCCTCTTATAGCTGGGCTTCATAGACTGATTGAGATGTAGAGAGAGCTGATGGAGGGTGATCCATGGGCTCAGGAAAGTCAAAGGAAGAAGTCAATTGACCATAGAGTCCAGTGTTGGGCTATGGTTGGTTAGGAAACAAGCTGAGTAGATTTGGACAGTGGGAGAGAAGACCTGTAAGGTTGTGGTTAGAGAAAGGAACTTTAGCAACTGAAATCCCAATTGGAAAATAATCCTACAGGATCTATACCTCTTAGTGAGCATTAAAAATATTAAAAATGCAAGTATCATGTTTCCTCTACAATTCAAGGAGGCTTGGTGAAAGGAACAATAGACACAAATTCTCAGATCAATCGTTAGACAGAGCTCTGCCAACAGCCAGTCCCTCTGTCCATCTTCGGGGCTCAGTATATACTAAGAGGCTTACTGTGATAACTTCTCAGGATTTGTATACCTGAATCACTACATCAGCTTGTCAGGTTGCTTAGCTATACATATCACACACCAATAAAAATATCTTTCCTTACCATGAGTTTCTGTGACTCCACCCCTCCCAACATTTTTTTGACGTCTTCTCTCTCCTCCATATTCCCATCCCCCAAATGGCTGTCATAATCTTGATTTTAGAAACAGGCATCTTGAGGGGAAAAACCTCAAGGTTCCCATTTGTTTTCTAGCATTAAACTAGCAAAAAAATTTACTGGCAATTCGTTTAAAGAGGTGGAGCCTTATTAAAACCAAAAACAAGTGGCTCATGGGAAACTTTTTGTGCACTTAAGCATAACTCCTCATTTGTGTCAGCCAAGAGTTGTACTGACTTATATTGTCCTGTATTTGAACCAAATTCAAGTATCGCATAATCATTACCAGTTTCACAATTTTCTTCTTCTTTTTTTGTTACTGAAAAGTTGAGTTTAAGGTAAAACTTCAACCTGTAAAGTGAGCAGGGCCAACTAGTCCTCTCTCAGCTGACCTGCTTGTTTCATTTGAAATGAAACTCACTCTTGCTCTTAATTCTTTCTCCTTCTCTCCTCTCCCCTACTCTCACCTATTACCTGGAAATGGCATTCAGGTCAGAGTTCTCAGATGCAATGTGGGATGGTTATCTTCCAGACCAGATGGCGAGGTATTTGAAAGTGCACAGCGCTGTGGCTGCAATGTTCAGACGCAGGTGCGTAAGGGAGAAATGTCTTACGACAGAATCTTATGTTTAAGGCAGACTTCACAGAAATTTTGAGTTGCTTAGTTACAAGTGAGTTTGGTTATAAAAGTAGAATGTGTGTGTATGAGTGTGTGCTTAGTCATTCAGTCATGTCCAATTCTTTGCGACCCCAAGGACTGTAGCCCACCATGATCCTCTGACCGTGGGGTTCTCCAGGCAAGAATACTGGAGTGGGTTGCCATCTCCTTCTCCAGGGTATTTTTCTGACCCAGGGATCGAACCCAAGTTTCCTGCATTGTGGGGGGATTCTTTACCGTCTGCTAATATATGCGGATATATATATATATATATCCATCTCACTGGTTTGCAAATGAAATCTACTGAAATCAAAGAAAACTTTATTTAAAAGTTACGCTATTACTGGCAATAATAATCATAATGCTTTATACTGCCACTGTGCTTCCACATACATTTAGTATGAGTTCTTCAGAACTATACGGGAGGGACTTCCCTCGTGGTCCAGTGGCTAAGACTCCATGTTCCCAAGGCAGGGGGGCCTGGGTTCAATCCCTGGTCAGGGAACTAGATCCCACAATCCACAATTCAAAAAAGATCTTGCATAACACAAGTAAAAATCACTCATGCCTCCAGGAAGATCAAAGATTCCAAGTATCACAACTAAGACCCAGTGCAAATAAATAAATATAAAAAAGAACTGTGCAGGAGGTGGTTGAACATTGATTCACTCATTCACTCAAGCCAACTGTCCTATCTTGTGAGAGGGGCAGAAGTCCAAACAGCCACTTTGAGCTGAATGGACATAGAGTTTGAGGAATGACCAGGTACTTACAGAGGCTGATTGCATCCTAGGACTCAGAGGTCAAGAAGTGATGCACAAGGCACTCAGGAGACTCTCATAATTTATGCAAATGATTCACACTAGAGTGAACAGCATAGATTTACTGAAACCTGACAGCTGGGCAGGAAGGACACTATTTTAGAGCCAAGTCACCAGGTGGACATCACTGGGATTCATGTTTGGCAGCTCGCTGGAACAACAGATTCTCACCTTGTCAAGGAGAAGGATTCATGCTCAACCACAAAATATCTTAGGGACTCCCCTCTCTCCATGCTTGTTGTTGTCTTCTTTGTATCCATTAATTGAGAAATCAGTCAATCAGTGCTCAGTCACTCAGCTGTATCTGACTCTTTGTGACCCTCTGGACTGTAGCCCACTGGACTCCTTTGTCCACAGAATTTTCCAGGCAAGAATACTGGAATGGGTAGCCATGTTGTCCTCCAGGGGTTCTCCCTGACCCAAGGAATGAACCTGATCCAAGGATTGAACCCAAGGATTGAACCTTGGGTCAGGGAGAGTCTCCCACATCTCCTGCATTGGCAGGCGGATTCTTACCACTGCATCATCTGGGAAGCAGTTGAGAAACACATAATGATAAAAACCAACTAGGAATCACTAAAATACATTGTCTAAGTCCATTCCAGCTGCTATAACAGAATACACAGACTGGGTGCCTTAAATCACAAACATTTATTTCTCTTAGCTCTTGAGACTACAAGTCTGAGATCAGGGTGCCCACATGGTCAGGTTCTTAATGAAGTACTTCCTCTTAAATGTCCCATCATCTGGCAGAGAAAGAGGGAAAAAGAACTAACTCTCTTCCTCTTTAAGGATGCTAATCCCATCATGGGGCTCCACCCTTAGATCTAATTATCCCCCAAAGGCCTCACCTCCAAATACCATCACCTTTGGGCTTCACCATATGGATGGGAGGCTGCTAAGTCACTTCAGTCATGTCCAACTCTGTGCGACCCCATAGATGGCAGCCCACCAGGCTCCCCCATCCCTGGGATTCTCCAGGCAAGAACACTGGAGTGGGTTGTCATTTCCTTCTCCAATGCATAAGTGAAAAGTGAAAGTGAAGTCACTCAGTCGTGTCCGACCCTCAGCGACCCCATGGACTGCAGCCTTCCAGGCTCCTCCGTCCATGGGATTTTCCAGGCAAGAGTACTGGAGTGGGGGTGCCATTGCCTTCTCCGATGGATGGGAGGAGGGGGACATAAACCTTCAGTTCACAACATGCACCTCCCCCCATTCCCTCACAAGCCCATCCCCTTGCCTGTTCTCCCAGGCCCTAACTGGAGATTGCTTCCTGCTTTCCCAATGACTATGAGCCAGCTCTGATCCTGGCAGACAGCACCTTCTCTGACATCCAGTGGGATGCTAACACACCTTCTCCAGCAAGGCCTGAAACCCTTCTTCCAAGTTGTCGTCCCATGGGTCCTCTTTCTTAGTCTTATGGTGCCCTTTGAAGTTCCTTTTACATCTTTACAGTTACTCTTCTATCATAGTTTAATAACTCTTTGTAATAAACATCCCCTGCTTTACATCACTGTGTGGTTTCTATCTCTTGGTTGAACCAACATTAACACAAGTTCTTTTGGAAAAGTAATGACACATACGTGCATGAGATAATCAATCCACAAACAATAGCTGGAATAGAAAAGAGTTCCTAACTTTCTCACAACCGCTATCTATAATCTTCCAGGTGTCCACAGTCAGTAGGTTGGGAGACTCTGGGCTAGAACTTCAGGTTGGCAGAAACAAAAGCAGAATCCTGGAGCTATTCAGAGAATGACATGAATGCCCTGGGGTGGGGTGGGGAAGCTTCGAGTGTTAGGGAACCATGTTGATGTTCATGGTCAGGCCTGCCTCCTCCTCTTGATCCAGAATCTATGAACATCATAAAGATGAAATGTGTCTTGGATTGAAGAGGTGGGGAGAAGGGAACTGGGTCTGCTCTGTCAGGATGAGTTCAGACCCTGGACTGGGATAGAGCCTGCAGGTGGGGAAGGAGAGGCAACAGCAAACCTAATAGTGAAAATCTGAGACGGGCTGGGGATAAAAGGGCAGAGCTGACATAAGCCATCTGTCAAGCTCCTGATTGACAGGTGAGCCTCTAAAACAGGGGGTACCAGGCAAACTGCTGGAGAGTACTCAGTGTACGAGTGGAACAAGCATGACTGGAAAACAGGTCCTCTGACTCCTAAATAGGATTCCTGTTTATCACACTGCCCATCCTAACAGGGCTTACTATTAGGGGAAGAACAGAAGGTTTCTATCATTTCTGATGTTTTGGAACAGATTAAATAGTATAGAAATCATCTTTTTTCAGAAGATATTTATGGAATTTGTCTTTCAAAATATCCAGATCTGGCTTTAGGAAGATTAGAGTTAAGGAAATATTTTAAATTCCTCTTCGGTTTTCCACCTAATTGATTTGGTGAGGTTTTTTTTAAAGCCATTCCCTGAGTCAATTTTGGTAATTTAAAATTCCTGAAAAAGACTATTGATTTTATCAAAATATTCAATTTCTTTACTTAGTGTTATAAAGAGTATTTAATTTCTAAAGTGAAAGTTGCTCAGTTGTATCCAACTTTTGCAGGCTGTATACAGTTCATGGAATTTTCCAGGCCAGAATACTGGAGTGGGTAGCTGGTCCCCAGGGGATCTTCCCAACCCAGGTCTCTCACATTGCAGGGAAATTCTTTACCAGCGGAGCCACTAGGGAAGCCCAAGAATACTGGAGTGGGTAGCCTATCCCTTCTCCAGAGAATCTTTCCAACCCAGGAATCGAACTGGCGTCTCCTACATTGTAGGCGGATTCTTTACCAGCTGGGCTACCAGGCAATCCCATTTAATTTTTAAGTATCCTCTATATCATCTGTGGTTAAAACCTAGTTCCCACACTAAATGATGTTATTGTGTTTTTCTCCTTTCCTTCATGGTCACAGATGCCAAGGATTTGCTTATTCAATATCTTTTCACAGAACCACCTCTGTATTTCCATAACAATTCTGTTGTCCATTTCTTTCTTTCTTTCTTTCTTTTTTTAATTTAATAGGAGAAGTGTTACAAGGAATCTCAGGTGCAGAGATATGAGTTAATCATACTCCCTTCTATATGACTCACTTTTACAACTGTTCTGTACTGGACTCTCTATTTCAGTTCTTTTATTTATTTTCTACTTTACTGTAACCCATACTCTCATTCCTTTCCTCTAAATAGACTTCTTCCAGTCCTCAGATCAGTATCTTTTCTAGAAAAATGTAATGTCTTTTTATTTTAGCCTGTAATTTTGGAATTATTCATATTGTATGTTTCTATTAATTTCTTATTGCTGCCATAACAAATTATTTCAAACTCAGTGGCTTAAAACAACAAATCATCATTTTACTGTCCTGGAGATCAGGAGTTCAAGGTTAACATCAACTACCACCTAAAGTCCCTGGTCTAAAATCAAGGGGTTGCCAGGGTTGGTTTTTTTTCCCAAAGGCTCTGAGAGAAGAATCTTGTTTCCTTGACTTTTTCAGTCTCTAAAGGCTAAATAGGTTCAGGACTCCTTCCTTGCTTCTCTCCAATCTCTTGCTTCCTTCCTCATATCTCCTATTCCTGACTGTGAGCGCACTGCCTCCCTCTGATAAGGACTCCTGTTATTGCACTGGCCCACCTGGATAATGCAGGCTACTCTCCCGCCATTAACATTCAGATCAGATCAGTAGCTCAGTCGTGTCCAACTCTTTGCAACCCCATGAATCACAGCACGCCAGGCCTCCCTGTCCATCACAAACTCCCGGAGTTCACTCAGACTCATGTCCATCGAGTCAGTGATGCCATCCAGCCATCTCATCCTCTGGCGTCCCCTTCTCCTCTTGCCCCCAGTCCCTCCCAGCATCAGAGTCTTTTCCAATGAGTCAACTCTTCGCATGAGGTGGCCAAAGTACTGGAGTTTCAGCTTTAGCATCATTCCTTCCAAAGAAATCCCAGGGCTGATCTCCTTCAGAATGGACTGGTTGGATCTCCTTGCAGTCCAAGGGACTCTCAAGAGTCTTCTCCAACACCACAGTTCAAAAGCATCAATTCTTCCATTAACATTACTTGATCCCATTTGCACAGGTTCTGGGGATCAGAAGGTGGCCATCCTCAGAGGGCCATTTTTCAGCCTGAAACAGTACTCATCTAATTCACCTCTTCTGACCGCTGTGTAGTACTCAAGGCATACATGCACCATCCTTCACCTATCCATGCTCCTAGAGATGAACACCTGCTACTATTTACATCTCTTCAATAAATATACTCTAACAAGTCCCCTTAAGAATCTGTGTGAGATTTCTCAAGGCTCTATAGAGGGACAAGGAGGGTGAAAGGAGCTGATACAAATTACCAACCCCTACCCTCTGGAATGGTACAAGGGTCCAGAAAGGTATCAATACAAATCCCATGTAAAGACTTTACATTTTTTATTTTCTGTATTTTTGAGTGCACTGTGTCTTCGTTGCTACGCACAGGCTTTCCCTAGTTGCAGCAGGTGGGGGCTACTCTCTAGTTGTGGCGCTCGAGCTTCTCACTGCAGTGGCTTCTCTCATGGAAGCACCGGCTCTAGAGCTCAGGCTCAGTAGTTGTGGCACACAGGCTTAGCCGCCCTGCATTATGTGGGATCCTCCCAGGGATCGAACCTGTGTCCCCTGCATTGGCAGGCACTGTTAACACTAGATCACCAGGAAGTCCCCCATGTAAAGATTTTTGCCAATTCCACCTTGGTAGGAGACTTGAAAACAATTTTCCCTACAGGACAAAAATTTCATGCCCTGAGTTATACCCAGAAGTATTACTAATTGCAGTGTGCAGACAGGCCATTTCTCCAAAATGTCTATTGCTCTCCACCTGCAGTGCAAGGAGTTTCTTATTTCCCACATATGCCTGCTAACACTTGGTAATACCTGTGTAAGGTCAGGCCAGTCAAGATGGCTGTTCTCTTGCTCTCTGCACATCTCCTGCTCCAGCAGACCCTGCTTCATTCACTTGCCTATCCAATACTCTTGGTTATAGGGTTTAATTAGTCACTGCCTTCCTGCTTGCCTCCTGCTCCAGCCACTGGTTTCCCTGGTAATTGATGAGCTAATCTGATGTCAATCCCACCTATAAAGGGAGCCTCCTCCTCCCCCATGTATCGAAGATGGCCGTCATTTTCTGCTTGCTGTCTGCTGGTCACAGTGGGATTTCAATCCACGACCCTTTTGCTCAGGACATGGAAGATTCCCCTGTCCAATAAACTGTTGATGTCTCTGTCGCTATCTCTGGGTTCTTTCTCTGGTCATAAGGTTGAGCAACCGTAAGGCTTGCTAGCCTGCAGGGTGTGGCCCAACAACCTAATTTTCTAATAATTTACTATTTTATGGGAGTTACTGTATTCTCATTATTGTCATCAAGTTTCTATAATAATTAGTGAGGTTGACCATCTGTTGATATGCTTGTTATCGGTTCTGCTTTTTACTACTAGGAATCTTCACTCATTTTCTTCCAGGGTATTTCATTTGTGGTGGTGGTTGATGTTCTTGTTTTTATCCATTTTCCGGAATTTGTTGTTTTCTCAATTCATTACTTGTCAGTTATAAATACTGCAAATACCTTCTCTCAATATATCATGCATCTCAACTTTTCTATGTTGCCTTTTATTTAACAGAAATCTTTAATTTTGACATAGTCAAACTCACTCACTTTTTACCTTAGCGTACAAGTACATGCTTTCTAACTCTTTAATTTTAACATTTATTTTCATTTCTTCCTTCTTTTTATTTGTTTACTCTTTTTTCTCTAGAATATTGAGCTAAATGCCTACATAATTTTCATCTTTCAGTTTTTAATCAGTGAATATTAGTTAATATTCTTTTGGTGAGAGATGTTTTTGAATTTGACAAATTTTAAATAAAATTTTGTTGTATTTTGCTTCATTCTTTAACCAATTATTTTTTCTGCTTTGAGCTATTTCCCATCTACTACTTTGCAGATGTTAGGTGCGTTCCCATAGTTATATTTTATTATAACTGGACTAAAATAAATTTAACACTGGAATATTATAAAAATATATTACTGGAAATTGTCATCTTCATGTCATAAAGAGGAAAAGTAGAGTATCCAATAGCAAGTGAAAAAAAATTGCAAGTACAAGTCAAGCCCAGCCATTTCTTCCTATCATAATTTCACTTTCTTTTTCTAAGTTGTTAAATTTTAAAACTTGAGATTGAAGTGTTGGTTTTACTTTGTATAATAATGATTTGTGGGAACACTTAAAGTCATTTGATATAGAAACAGTCAGATTAGAAAATAAAATTGAAAGTCATTTTGTAAGCTTGCTGCTGCTAAGTCGCTTCAGTTGTGTCCGACTCTGTGCGACCCCATAGACGGCAGCCCACCAGGCCCCCTGTCCCTGGGATTCTCCAGGCAAGAACACTGAAGTGGGTTGCCATTTCCTTCTCCAATGCATGAAAGTGAAAAGTGAAAGTGAAGTCGCTCAGTCGTGCCCAACTCTTAGCAACCCCTACCAGGACCCCTACCAGGCTCCTCCATCCATGGGATTTTCCAGGCAAGAGTACTGGAGTTGGGTGCCATTGCCTTCTCCATTTCTAAGTTTAATGTTATACAATTTTTAAATCATTGCAGGGAGGATAAGCTCATTTATACAGAATGCATATTTCAGCCAATGCAGCAGATACAAACTGCAGCTTTAAGAAAACAAAAGAAATATAGATGCTGAACTATATTTTGTTCGTTTGTTCAACAAATATTAAAGGCCTATCACGTGCCACTGTTCTGAACACTGGGAATACAGCAGTTAACAGAGTAGGTAAGATCGACATTCGAATGGAGCTTTGGAGTGAGAGATGCTGTAATAAAGAAATAAACTGGTAAATAAAGTAATTTCAGTTCAGGTATTTCCCAGGAAAAAAATAAAACGTGGTGGCCTGTGAGCCAGTAACTTACCAATAAGAAGTAGCCTTCCCTCCACACGGTGACTCACCTGAGCGGAGCCACAGCAAATGCACACGAGCCCCCGTAATGCCCTGCTCTTAATCCAGAAGGCAACCAGAATCTGGCTCGTTAGCATGGACAGCTAGGAATGAGAGAAGCTGTTCCACAGGGTTGTTCATCACAGAATTCATTACACAAACAGGACTGACTGTTACACTCTTCTGTCACAATAAGAGATGCAAAAGGAAGAGGTAATCTTTTCACAGGAAGGCTAATTCTGAAAAAAGTATTTATGGATTGTTTTGTTTGTTTTTGGAGGGCATGGGGAAAAAAGTAGTCCAGACAGAATAGACTTCTCAGTGATTATAGCCACTTCTCAGGGCTGTTGGAAGGGTAACCACAACCCAGCTCTCAACACAGGAATTCCAACATCCCCATACAGCAATTTCTTCTACCCCAAACTTTTCATCCTATCAGAGGGGTTCCTTCTCTGTTCTTCCCCCTCCAATTTCCAGCCCAGCTAGCTCGAGGCTTTCACATTGCTAGTCTTTCCCCAGGCATCCAAATCTCTTCTATTTCTTACTGGAACAGTGTATTTCCACCCAATCCAACATTCCTCTTAACTCCAGGTTCACATCTAAACCTCAGCAAAAGAGGCAGCCACTTCAGATACTAAGGCCACCCATTAGAAGGCACTGACAAGTTAGAACAAACCTCTTTTTCACTTTTATCTCCTATTGTGCTTTGGCATTATATTTTCAATAATAACTGGTATGTGTATGTGTGTGTGTGTGTTTCAGGTTTTAGAAGCTATATAGCCAGCATGTGTTACAGTAACTTCATGGTACTGACAAGTGTCTGTACAAATTGTTAAACTGCTTCTGATATTGTGGCTTTCCTTGACTGAGGGGCTTCCCTGGTTGCTCAGACAATGAAGAATCTGCCTGCAATGCAGGAGACCTGGGTTTGATCCCTGGGTCAGAAAGATCCCCTGGAGAAGGGAATGGCAACCCACTCCAGTATTCTTGCCTGAAGAATTCCATGGACAGAGGAGCCTGGTGGGCTTATAGTCCATGAGGTCACAAAGAGTCGGACATGACTGAGTAACTAGCACACTTTCCTTGATTGACCTTACAAGTTATTTAATTGCAATATATAATTTGTCTCATGGTGCTTCCTAATTTAAGACAATTAGTCTGAAGATAAGATGGAAGAGAAGACCATATTTACCATAGCATCTAAAAAGTAAAATATTTAGAAAAAAATTTTTAAAAGTGCAACTTGATGTGAGAAACTTTAAAGCTCTCCTGAAGACTTTGAAGGCGTTTAAAGCATACTGCCCCAAAATATGCCACTCTAACATTATTATTTTGAGCTAAAGGCAGTTGAAAAGAAGCAAACACACACAAACTTTCTTGCTCTTCCTTCCTCTATTAAGAAGGAGAGGATAATTTTTAATCAGTCAGTCAGTTTAGTTGCTCAGTCATGTCCAGCTCTTTGTGACCCCATGGACTGCAGCATGCCAGGCTTCCCTGTCCACCATCAACTCTCAGAGCTTGTTCAAACTCATGTCCATTGAGTCGGTGTTGCCATCCAACCATCTCATCCTCTGTCATCCCCTTCTCCTCCTGCCTTCAATCTTTCCCAGCATCAGGGTCTTTTCCAATGAGTCAGTTCTTCACATCAGGTGGCCAAAGTATTAGAGTTTCAGCTTCAGCATCTTATCAGCCCAGAGAAATTTACATAACAAACCTTACTGACTAGTCCTTATCTTCTATTAGGTTCACCTATATGTTTGCTGTAAAGAGCAATATTACATAGGAACCTGGAATGTCAGGTCCATGAATCAAGGCAAATTGGAAGTGGTCAAACAAGAGATGGCAAGAGTGAACGTAGACATTCTAGGAATCAGCGAACTCAAATGGACTGGAATGGGTGAATTTAACTCAGATGACCACTGTATCTACTACTGCGGGCAGGAATTCCTCAGAAGAAATGGAGAAGCCATCATGGTCAACAAAAGAGTCCGAAATGCAGTACTTGGATGCAATCTCAAAAACGACAGAATGATCTCTGTTCATTTCCAAGGCAAACCATTCAATATCACAGTAATCCAAGTCTATGCCCCAACCAGTATAGCTGAAGAAGCTGAAGTTGAACGGTTCTATGAAGACCTACAAGACCTTTTAGAACTAACACCCAAAAAAGATGTCCTTTTCATTATAGGGGACCGGAATGCAAAAGTAGGAGGTTAAGAAACACCTGGAGTAACAGGCAAATTTGGCCTTGGAATACGGAATGAAGCAGGGCAAAGGCTAATAGAGTTTTGCCAAGAAAATGCACTGGTCATAGCAAACACCCTCTTCCAACAACACAAGAGAAGACTCTACACATGGACATAACCAGATGGTCAACACCAAAATCAGATTGATTATGTTCTTTGCAGCCAAAGATGGAGAAGCTCTATAAAGTCAACAAAAACAAGACCAGGAGCTGACTGTGGCTCAGATCATGAACTCCTTATTGCCAAATTCAGACTTAAATTGAAGAAAGTAGGGAAAACCACTAGACCATTCAGGTATGACCTAAATCAAATCCCTTATGATTATACAGTGGAAGTGAGAAATAGATTTAAGGGCCTAGATCTGATATATAGAGTGCCTGATGAACTATGGAATGAGGTTCGTGACATTGTACAGGTAACAGGGATCAAGACCATTCCCATGGAAAAGAAATGCAAAAAAGCAAAATGGCTGTCTGGGGAGGCCTTACAAATAGCTGTGAAAAGAAGAGAAGCAAAAAGCAAAGAAGAAAAGGAAAGATATAAGCATCTGAATGCAGAGTTTCAGTGAATAGCAAGAAGAGATAAGAAAGCCTTCCTCAGCAATCAATGCAAAGAAATAGAGGAAAACAACAGAATGGGAAAGACTAGAGATCTCTTCAAGAAAATTAGAGATACCAAGAGGACATTTCATGCAGAGATAGGCTCTATAAAGGACAAAAGTGGTATGGACCTAACAGAAGCAGAAGATATTAAGAAGAGGTGGCAAGAATACACAGAAGAACTGTACAAAAAAGATCTTCATGACCCAGATAATCATGATGGTGTGATCACTGACCTAGAGCCAGACATCCTGGAATGTGAAGTAAAGTGGGCCTTAGAAAACATCACTACGAACAAAGCTAGTGGAGATAATGGAATTCCAGTTGAGCTATTTAAAATCCTGAAAGATGATGCTGTGAAAGTGCTGCACTCAATATGCCAGCAAATTTGGAAAACACAGCAGTGGCCACAGGACTGGCAAAGGTCAGTTTTTATTCCAATCTCAAAGAAAGGCAACGCCAAAGAATGTTCAGACTACTGCACAATTGCATTCATCTCACATGCTAGTAAAGTAATGTTCAAAATTTTCCAAGCCAGGCTTCAGCAATATGTGAATCGTGAACTTCCTCATGTTCAAGCTGGTTTTAGAAAAGGCAGAGGAACCAGAGATCAAATTGCCAACATCCACTGGATCATGGAAAAAGCAAGAGAGTTCCAGAAAAACATCTATTTCTGCTTTATTGACTATGCCAAAGCCTTTGACTGTGTGGATCACAATAAATTGTGGAAAATTCTGAAAGAGATGGGAATACCAGACCACCTGACCTGCCTCTTGAGAAATATGTGTGCAGGTCAGGAAGCAACAGTTAGAACTGGACATGGAACAACAAACTGGTTCCAAATAGGACAAGGAGTACATCAAGGCTGTATATTGTCACCCTGCTTATTTAACTTCTATGCAGAGTACATCATGAGAAACTCTGGACTGGAAGAAACACAAGCTGGAATCAAGATTGCTGGGAGAAATATCAATAACCTCAGATATGCAAATGACACCACCCTTATGGCAGAAAGTGAAGAGGAACTCAAAAGCCTCTTGAAAGTGAAAGTGGAGAGTGAAAAAGTTGGCTTAAAGCTCAACATTCAGAAGACAAAGATCATAGCATCTGGTCCCATCACTCCATGGGAAATAGATGGGGAAACAGTGGAAACCGTGCCAGACTTTATTTTTCTGGGCTCCAAAATCACTGCAGATGGTGACTGCAGCCATGAAATTAAAAGACGCTTACTCCTTGGAAGGAAAGTTATGACCAACCTACACAGCATATTCAAAAGCAGAGACATTACTTTGCCAACAAAGGTCCGTCTAGTCAAGGCTATGGTTTTTCCAGTGGTCATGTATGGATGTGAGAGTTGGACTGTGAAGAAGACTGAGCACTGAAGAATTGATGCTTTTGAACTGTGGTGTTGGAGAAGACTCTTGAGAGTCCCTTGGACTGCAAGGAGATCCAACCAGTCCGTTCTGAAGGAGATCAGCCCTGGGATTTCTTTGGAAGGAATGATGCTAAAGCTGAAACTCCAGTACTTTGGCCACCTCATGCGAAGAGTTGACTCATTGGAAAAGACTCTGATGCTGGGAGGGATTGGGGGCAGGAGAAGGGGACGCCAGAGGATGAGATGGCTGGATGGCATCACTGACTCGATGGATGTGAGTCTGAGTGAACTCCAGGAGTTGGTGATGGACAGGGAGGCCTGGCGTGCTGCGATTCATGGGGTCAAAAAGAGTCGGACACGAATGAGCAACTGAACTGAACTGATGTGTTTACCTACCCAGTTTACCACTCCTTAGAAGCCTAAACCCCTTATCCTTTGCTTTGTCACTTCTTAGCAATATTATTGTTCTTTTGCTAAGATACTACATAAGCCCCAGTTCTAACCACCGCTTTGAATTATTCATCACTGAAGTTTCTCCTGTGATTAGCTCAGCATTTGGTAATAAAGTGTTTTCTCTCATTATTCGTTTGTTATTCTAATTTGCAGGGCCCCCACTGAAGAACCTACACATTAGAGGGGAAGTTTTTCCTCCCCTATAACTTCAATGTATATAAAGACATAATCTTAGATATCATGGATAGAAAGACTCAGTAACAAAAAGGTGCCAGTTGTCCCAACATTAACTTCTAAATATGGCATTCAGTTCAGTTCAGTCGCTCAGTTGTGTCTGACTCTTTGCAACCCCATGAATCTCAGCACGCCAGGCCTCCCTGTCCATCACCAACTCCCGGAGTTCACTCAAACTCACGTCCATTGAGTCAGTGATGCCATCCAGCCATCTCATCCTCTGTCGTCCCCTTCTCCTCCTGTCCTCAATCCCTCCCAGCATCAGAGTCTTTTCCAATGAGTCAACTCTTCGCATGAGGTGGCCAAAGTACTGGAGTTTTAGCTTTAGCATCACTCCTTCCAAAGAACACCCAGGACTGAAGGATCTCCTTCAGAATGGACTGGTTGGATCTCCTTGCAGTCCAAGGGACTCTCAAGAGTCTTCTCCAACACCACAGTTCAAAAGCATCAATTCTTCGGTGCTCAGTCTTCTTCACAGTCCAACTCTCACATCCATACATGACCACTGGAAAAACCATAGCCTTGACTAGATGGACCTTTGTTGGCAAAGTAATGTCTCTGCTTTTGAATATGCTGTGTAGGTTGGTCATAACTTTCCTTCCAAGGAGTAAGCGTCTTTTAATTTCATGGCTGCAATCACCATCTGCAGTGATTTTGGAGCCCAGAAAAATAAAGTCTGACACTGTTTCCACTGTTTCCCCATCTATTTCCCATGAAGTGATGGGACCAGATGCCATGATCTTCGTTTTCTGAATGTTGAGCTTTAGGCCAACTTTTTCACTCTCCTCTTTCACTTTCATCAAGAGGCTCTTTATTTCCTCTTCACTTTCTGCCATAAGGGTGGTGTCATTTGCATATCTGAGGTTATTGATATTTCTCCCGGCAATCTTGATTCCAGCTTGTGCTGCTTCCAGCCCAGAGTTTCTCATGATGTACTCTGCATATAAATTAAATAAGCAGGGTGATAATATGCAGCCTCAATGTACTCCTTTTCCTATTTGGAACCAGTTTGTTGTTCCATGTCCAGTTCTAACTGTTGCTTCCTGAACTGCATATAGGTTTCTCAAGAGGCAGGTCAGGTGGTCTGGTATTCCCATCTCTTTCAGAATTTTCCACAGTTTATTGTGATCCACACAGTCAAAGGCTTTGGCATAGTCAATAAAGCAGAAATAGATGTTTTTCTGGAACTCTCTTGCTTTTTCCATGATCCAGTGGATGTTGGCAATTTGATCTCTAGTTCCTCTGCCTTTTCTAAAACCAGCTTGAACATCTGGAAGTTCACGGTTCATGTATTGCTGAAGCCTGGCTTGGAGAATTTTGAGCATTGCTTTACTAGCGTGTGAGATGAGTGCAATTGTGTGGTAGTGTGAGCATTCTTTGGCATTGCCTTTCTTTGAGATTGGAATAAAAACTGACCTTTTCCAGAAACACATAAAGTTCATGTGGAAAAAAATTTAAATAGCTAGAAAAACTAAAAGAAAAAAAGGAATGTGGAAGATTCAGTTTACCAGATATTAAAACATACCACAGAATCTTAATACCTACATGTCTGGTATATAAATAGAAAGACCTGTGGATTAGAAGAAAATTTCAAAAGTTTTCAGTACAAATACATTCAGTAATATAGTATATGATAAAGATGACATTTATATCAATAAATATGGGTCTTTAGATTAACAGAACAACTGATTGTCCACATAAAGAAGAGATAAAATAAAATTAGATCTGTACCTCACATTACACATAAGGATAAACCTTCAATTATAGCAAGTATTTAAAAACAAAAGTTTTTAAAAATTGCAAAAGGTAATATAATGAATTCCTTGCTAAGCCTGGAGGAGGCAAGTCCCTTACATGACTGAAAGTCCATGTCATAAAATTAAAGAAGATAAACTACATATGTATTTTTAAATCCATTAACATAGCAAATATGCCATAAGCAAGGTAAATGACAAAATGATAAACTGGAGAAAAGTTGCAAATCATGTAACAAATATCACTCTCCTGAATAAACGATAAATTCCTAAGGCACTCCCAGAAATAAAGAAGACTAGGAAGAACCCAATAGAAAAACAGGTAGTCTATGCCATACCACCCTGGATGCACCAATCTCATCCAATGAAAAAGCAGGCAAAGCACATAAAAGACATTTCATAGAAAAAGAAATATTTGTAGCTAAATGGGTTACAAATTAATATGAGAAATACAGATAAAAATGGCATTCCTTTATCACGAAGGGGGAAATGATGCAGGCCTGTGCAGGAGAATCTGGCTCAGTGGCCATTGGATCTGGCAATCCCACATCTGGGCTTTTTCCCAACAGTTACATCTGCACACATAGTAAGTGAAAGTGTACAAGACTATTTATTGTGACAGGGTTTGGATGGGACCCAAATAAAACATGGCATATTTACAAAATTAATCCTTTGCAGCTGTGAAAAAAAAAACAAAATGAGCGCCTTTTCTGTACCAATGTACAGAGGTGTTCAGGCTGTCCAGTTAAGCAGAGAAAGCAATGTGCAAAGTTCAATACAATGTGGGCTGCATTTTTGTGTAATAAAATGAGGAGGGTGGGAACAGTATGTTCTGTCCTTATCTGTCAGCATCTGCAAAAAGAAATATTGGAAAGATAAATAAGTCAACACACCAAAAGTAGTACGAAAAGTAGGAAGTAAGAGAGGACAGGATTGATGGGAAGGGACAAGTGTGAAGTGGACTTCTTCCTGTGTACCTTTTATATCATTTTGATTTTGAACTGTCAATGTATTACTAACTTGGAAAAAATACAGTGTTCTTTGAAATAAGAGGTTATTTTCATTTCAAATGAGACAAACAACATGGTCTTGAACTCAAACAAGACAGTTTTTTAGTTTCCATACTTTCAGATCAGATCAGGTCAGATCAGTCACTCAGTCATATCCGACTCTCTGCGACCCCATGAATCGGAGCATGCCAGGCCTCCCTGTCCATCACCAACTCCCGGAGTTCACTCAGACTCACGTCCATCGAGTCAGTGATGCCATCCAGCCATCTCATCCTCTGGCGTCCCCTTCTCCTCTTGCCCCCAATCCCTCCTAGCATCAGAGTCTTTTCCAATGAGTCAACTCTTCGCATAAGGTGGCCAAAGTACTGGAGTTTCAGCTTTAGCATCATTTCTTCCAAAGAAATCCCAGGTCTGATCTCCTTTAGAATGGACTGGTTAGATCTTCTTGCAGTCCAAGGGACTCACAAGAGTCTTCTCCAACACCACAGTTCAAAAGCATCAATTCTTCGGCACTCAGCCTTCTTCACAGTCCAACTCTCACATCCATACACGACCACTGGAAAAATCATAACATTGACTAGACGAACCTTTGTTGGCAAAGTAATGTCTCTGCTTTTGAATATGCTATGTAGGTTGGTCATAACTTTCCTTCCAAGGAGTAAGCGTCTTTTAATTTCATGGCTGCAGTCACCATCTGCAGTGATTTTGGAGCCCAGAAAAATAAAGTCTGACACTGTTTCCACTGTTTCCCCATCTATTTCCCATGAAGTGATGGGACCAGATGCCATGATCTTCGTTTTCTGAATGTTGAGCTTTAAGCCAACTTTTTCACTCTCCTCTTTCACTTTCATCAAGAGGCTTTTGAGTTCCTCTTCATTTTCTGCCATAAGGGCGGTGTCATCTGCATATCTGAGGTGATTGATATTTCTCCCGGCAATCTTGATTCCAGCTTGTGTTTCTTCCAGTCCAGCGTTTCTCATTATGTACTCTGCATATAAGTTAAATAAACAGGGTGATAATACACAGCCTTGACATACTCCTTTTCCTATTTGGAACCAGTCTGTTGTTCCATGTCCAGTTCTAACTGTTGCTTCCTGACCTGCATACATGTTTCTCAAGAGGCAGGTCAGGTGGTCTGGTATTCCCATCTCTTTCAGAATTTTCCACAGTTTATTGTGATCCACACAGTCAAAGGCTTTGGCATAGTCAATAAAGCAGAAATAGATGTTTTTCTGGAACTCTCTTGCTTTTTCCATGATCCAGTGGATGTTGGCAATTTGATCTCTGGTTCCTCTGCCTTTTCTAAAACCAGCTTGAACATCAGGAAGTTCACGGTTCACATATTGCTGAAGCCTGGCTTGGAGAATTTTGAGCATAGCTTTACTGGCGTGTGAGATGAGTACAATTGTGTGGTAGTTTGAGCATTCTTTGGCATTGCCTTTCTTTGGGATTGGAATGAAAACTGACCTTTTCCAGTCCTGTGGCCACTGCTGAGTTTTCCAAATTTGCTGTCATATTGAGTGCAGCACTTTCACAGCATCATCTTTCAGGATTTGGAATAGCTCAACTGGAATTCCATCACCTCCACTAGCTTTGTTCGTAGTGATGCTTTCTAAGGCCCACTTGACTTCACATTCCAAGATGTCTGGCTCTAGGTCAGTGATCACACCATGGTGATTTACAACATGACTTCTCAGCTGTTTTCTCTTTATGGTACAAGTCATGGTAGATATTTACATCTAACCTCAAAATATCTCCCTCCTTGCACACTCACACCCTCGCACTTATCCCCATCAGTCCCTCTTCCCACCCACCTTGTCCTCTCTGAGTGAATGAGGGCCTTCACCTCCAAGCCTCTGACACCAGCTGTGTTCACTCCTTCATCAGATTTGTGTGCCATTTGCAGAAAGCTGAATCCAAAGCATTAAAAGCCATCATCCTACATATGTCCAGGATATAATTTAAAAAAGAAAAGAAAGCTGCTGTGAAACTAAAATACTTTGATAATGACAATAAACTTGTGAAATGAGGGTTGTCCTTGATTGGCTTCTATCTCCCATTCTAAGGACCACCTTCCACACTGTGCTGAACTCTTCACTGGGATGCTGAGTTCCCACCTGATACCCAACACCTTCCCATGATTAGTAAGAAGGGCTCTGATGTGTTGGGGACACATAAGGTAGCTGTTATTTATCATGTATTCATTTATTCTCTCCCTGCCTATTCCAGCTAGTGCTTTAGAAAGCTGGCAGGATTATTTTCTGGGTTTTTGTCTTTGTTTTTTTTTCAATGGAAATAGAACCCAGGGAACTAAATAAATTCCCAATATCCCAAGAACTGCAAGTAGCAAAATCAGGATTGGAGTCCAGGTTCATCTCATGCCTAAACTTGCTTCTCTTGCCTGACCCATGTACACACTGTGCCTGTATTTTCCTCATGGAGCAAGTAAGATTCCTCCCTCCCTCCCCCTCCCTCCCTCCCTCCCCCTCCCTCCCTCTCCCTCCCCTCCCTTCTCCTCCCTCTCCCTCCTGCCTGTCCAATATTCCTGCTGCTGCTGCTGCTGCTAAGTCACTTCAGTAGTGTCCGACTCTGCGTGACACCATAGATGGCAGCCCACTAGGCTCCTCCGTCCCTGGGATTATCCAGGCAAAACACTGGAGTGGGTTGCCATTTCCTTCTCCAATGCATGAAAGTGAAAAGTGAAAGGGAAGTCGCTCAGTCGTGTCCGACTCTGCGACCCCACAGACTGCAGCCTACCAGGCTTCTCCGTCCATGGGATTTTCCAGGCAAGAGTACTGGAGTAGGGTGCCGTAGCCAATATTCCTAGGGAGCTATTAAATGTGCTCTACTCATAAGGGCTAATAAAGTTGTAATAATGGCCTGTCATACACAAGAGGTAAGGTTCATTGAACACTAACTGTATGATAGCCACTAAGCAAAATGTTTTATTTATGCAATACTATCCTTACTAGATTTTTAAGAAGTAGGCATTACTATTACTTTCATTTTACAGATGAAGACATTTAGGATTAGAGGGCAGAGTGTTCCCAGGTTACGGTTAAGAAAAGGCAGAGCCTGGATGGGACCAGGCAGCAAATTGTGAACCTGGTCCTTGACCATCACACAGGTCTGCATCCCCCATTCATCCCTCCAAAGACACCTGTAGCTGAAGACAACAGTCTTGGAAAGCACAGGTATAATCACAAGAAATAAATCTGAATTAGTGAGCTCCTAATCTCTAGCTGGGAGATATTTGGTGCTTAAGGGCCTTTCTTAAGGACTTTCCCAGGTCTTTCAAATATGCATATTTCCTCTGTAGACTAGTCTTGGCTGCCCTGAAATCAATGCACGTTGAGTTTTTATAGTGAATCTAAAGAAAATTATCTTTCTCCTTTAGATCTCATGGGATTCACGGTATATGCTTCCAAAGAAACCATATCCACAGCTCAACAACTTGTATCCCTACAACATCTGGTCAGTCGGCAGCTTCCAGGGCCATGTAGTCTAATTTTTCAGCAACAAACCTCTTTTTTTCCAGCTCTTTCTAAGTGCAGCTTTCCCTTAGTCAGAGAGAAAAGCTAGAAATGCATTCTCAGGCAAGCATTTTCTCAAGAATGTTCAGGAAACTTTAAGTCCATAAGATGCTTTAGTCCCTTCCCAAAGTGTGAGTTAAATCATCTGGGGAAAAGCTTTCAATGGACAGGCACCACACATGCCTTTTTTTCTCACTGGAACTTAACCACACTTACCTCACACAAAAAAGGAAGGAGTGGTAGGAGAATCCTTTATGTCCTCTATTTCTCTTCCTCCATTTCAAAGTAGACTTGGTCTCCACCATCAAAAGAACAGAGGGATCACCACTGAAATGCAAAGAGAAACAAAAACATTCATTCTCTGCTGTTGTGATTCAATCGGCCCAGCTATAAACATATTGTTAAAGGTAGTTACCCTCCTTATAAGCAACTACTGTTATTTGAAGGGTCATTTTGACTGTATACTATTTTTACCTTTTCCCTGAGCTACTAGGGAAGCCCTTACCTTTCTGAAGTTTCTTTATTTGATTTGATTTTTTGGCTGTGGCATGCAAGATCTTAGTTCCCTAACTAGGGATCAAACCAGTGCCCCTTGCAGTGGAAGCAAGAGTCTTAACCACTGGACCACCAGGAAAGTCTCTCAAGCCTCTTTAGAACAATCCATTCTCCTATACAATTTTATTGTTTATGTAATACCTACTTGTTTACATATCACCTATGGCTGCTTTCATGCATAGAGTTGAGTAATTGGAAAAGACACCATATGGCTCAACACCACATGGCTCACAAAGTCAGAGATATTTCCTATCCGGCCCTTCACCCAGAAAAGTTGGGCAATCCCTGCTATGGAACGTCATCCATCTTCAAGACATAACCCTTAGTGGTTAAGGGTTTTATACTGGAGTCAAAGCAAGAATTCCAATGAGAATTCAGTGAGCCAGGTTTCTTAACTTCTTCTAAATGTCAGCCTTTTCATCTCTAGAACAATATCTACAAGAACAACACTGGCTCGTGGGGTTGTGAGGATTCTGTGAACTACCCACCACATGTAAAGCACAAACGATAATACTTGGGGCTTCAAAGGTGGCATAATGGTAAAGAATCTGCCTGTCAAGCTGGAGACATGGGTTTGATCCCTGGGTTGGGAATACCCCTTGGAGAAGGAAATGACAACTTATTTTAGTATTCTTGCCTGGGAAATCCCATGGACAGAGGAGTTGGGCAGGCCACAGTTCATGGGGTCACAAAGAGTCAGATATGACTTAGTGACTGATCACAATGATTAGTAATACCAAGAATCTTTTCATGTGCTTGTTGGCTCTTTGGCTATAGTATTTGAAGCAAGTCCTCAAGAAGAATTTGCTATTATTATCAATATTATGATGGAGATGATGATTGACATTTTGTCTAAGATTTATAGGCCTACAAGCATAATTGGAGAAGGCAATGGCCACCCACTCCAGTACTCTTGCCTGGAGAATCCCATGGACGGAGGAGCCTGGTTGGTGGGCTGCAATCCATGGGGTCGCAAAGAGTTGGACATGACTGAGCAACTTCACTTTCACTTTTCACTTTCATGCATTGGAGAAGGCAATGGCCACCCACTCCAGTACTCTTGCCTGGAGAATCCCAGGGATGGTGGAGCCTGGTGGGCTACCATCTATGGGGTCGCACAGAGTTGGACACTACTGAAGTGACTTAGCAGCAGCAGCAGCAAGCATAATTAAAAATCTGAGAAGACTTTTTAGGGGTAGAAACTTCTTGGTTTATCATTTCTTAAAGTCCTATGACCAGAGAATGGCTTGTCAGTGCTCCCTGGGGACCCTCCGGAGACATCAGGCAGGTGTTAGTATGAAGAGCCTGTCTTCCTCCAGTCCCTGCCTTCCTCCTCCTTCCTCACCTCCCTTTCATCTCTTGCTTATCACTCTTTTTCCTTCTGTGGTCTGGCTCTGCCTGTGAACTGCTTAATGTTTCAAGTGCAGTGTTTCCTCCCCCCTCATTTCCAGCAAAATGTACTTGTCCTGCCACTCAATGAGTTGGGGATCCAACTCCTAGCTCATTGAAAGCTGGTTGATCTGATAGATGAGCTAGTCTTGCTAACATATGAGTGTCTGAGGTTACCTCTTAGCACTCCAATAAGGTCTTTTGGACCTGTAATGCTCTACCCAAAGCAACCATTCTAATCAGTCTGGGAACTGCAGGCACTGGGGCAGCCAGCTAAGGAAGAGTTTTTAGGGCCAGAGATCATTTGGCCCTCTTCCAACTCACAGTGTATAACTGTCTATAAATAAAATGCACGCTAAGTCACTTCAGTTGTGTCCAACCAACTCCTTGCAACCCTGTGGACCATAGCTCACCAGGCTCCTCTGTCCTTGGGATTCTCCAGGTAGGAATACTGGTGTGGGTTGCTGTGTTCTCCTCCAAGGGATCTTTCCAACCCAGGGATCAAATCCACACCTCATAGCTCTCCTGCACTGGCACGCAGATTCTTTACCATTAGCACCACCTGGGATGCCCTCACCAGGGAGCAAACCCATGCCCCCTGCATTGGAAGGGCAGAGTCTTAACCACTGAAGTACCAGGGAATTCTAAATAAAATGAGTCTAGGATAATTGATAAAGGAATACTTGGGCATTTGTTCTGGTTAGCACAGGTAGGGAAGAGATCTGGAAACAAACACTTATCCTCTTACAGGTGCTAATGACACTTCATCAAGACCCCCTGAGTTGGATCACTAGCTTCATCATTACTTCACCCAGCTTTTCTCCCCAGCATCATGTCCCATCCTGAGGATGTAGGCCCTGCAAGAGACCCAGGATCTGGGATGAGAAATGGGGACAGCTTCTTGCTGCAATCAATTCTTGGTGCTCTAGCCATGAGAACACCTAATCCAAGCTGGGTTTTCTTCCAGGAATTTGAACTTTGGTTATAAATCCCAGGTATGAACATTCCAGAGACAAGGAAAGCAAACCTCAGATTAGCTGCTCAAGTTCCCACAGTAGATAAAATGGTGAGTCTTAAATTCAAATCTCTTAGACTCCAAAGGTGGCTCAGTGGTAAAGAATCTGGCTGTCAAAGCAAGAGACACGAGTTCGATCCCTGTGTCAGGAAGATCTCCTGGAGAAGGAAATGGCAACCTACTCCAGTATTCTTGTCTGGGAAATCTCATGGACAGAGGAGCCTGGCAGGCTAGAGTACACGGGGTTGTAAGAGTCGGACACTACTCAGCAACGAAAAACAAAACAAGACTCCAAGGCCCTTTATCTGACTGCCATACACACTACCTCTTGGGAAAAAAGATGGTTTTAACCACCAGTGATAAGCAATCAGGCTCTTTCACCACCTCAAAAACTAAATTTAATAACACGGGCCCTTCTTTAAATGTTTATAATAGAGGGACCAAAGTATTGGCCATGTTCACCCAATAAATTCAACACCTTATTATAAAAATCTTACCCAATTCTTATAGCATGCCCTGCTATAGAACCAACAAAGAGAATAGACACTGCTGCCTATGCTGCATCAGAATACTTTATAAGTTAATTTTTCCATGTCCATGCACTTGTGCTAGATGGAGACCTCCTTCGCCCCTGGGGCTTCCAGGCTCTGAAAGCATAGCCTGGGCCATATTTTCTTTCCTTCTGTCCTGCTGCTGCTGCTGCTAAGTCGCTTCAGTCGTGTCCGACTCTGTGCGACCCCAGAGACGGCAGCCCACCAGGCTCCCCCGTCCCTGGGATTCTCCAGGCAAGAACACTGGAGTGGGTTGCCATTTCCTTCTCCAATGCATGAAAGTGAAAAGTGAAAGTGAAGTCGCTCAGTCGTCTACGACTCCTAGCGACCCCATGGACTGCAGCCTACCAGGCTCCTCTGTCCATGGGATTTTCCAGGCAAGAGTACTGGAGTGGGTTGCCATCCTTCTGTCCTACAACTGAGCAAGTCAACTGTTTCTATTCACCTGTTAAAAACTCCTGTTATGTTTCTTTGTTGAATAGGAAGGAAAGACTGACCTAGAGTGTTTAGAATTAGAGTTCTGATGAATCTGATGATGAATGCCAAATGATATGGTACTTGCTTTCCATTGGATAGGTTTTAAAAAGTCATGTGACAATTCATTCCTAAAAGCCTATTATTTACAATATGTAAGAAATTACATCCTTTGCCGCTATTTAAGCTTACAATGACAAATTTCAGAACGTCAAGTTGAAGATACACATGGCAGTACTTACTTTCTCAAGTAACTTTAAGGTATCAAAGTAAAGAAGTTTGAAGATCAATGGATATCTGTGTTAACCCCCAGTACAGGGCCAGGGAATGGAGAGGAGTAGTCAGAGGATAGGCTGGAAGTGGTGACTGGGAAGTCTTGAAGGGCTAGGAGTGCCCACCATGGTGGTCACTTTCCTGAGGGGGACCAGGGCTCAAAGACAGGAGAGAGCCTGGCATATTTGGATATGACTGTCATGTAGCTTCAACACAGGCAAGTGGCTTTATAAAAAACGGGACTACGGAGGATGGTGGAGGTTCACCTAAGGAAAAAACAACCTATGCTAAAGATACCTTCTTATGAATTTCCTTCTTTATGATTCTGGGCTTAGGGTGATGGCTGAAATGGACTTGGATCCAATGAACCTGGGTTGCATCCCATCTCCCCTCCTCTTATCTGTGAGAAGTTGACCAAATGATCCTCTAGGTCTTTATTTCAGTATCTGTAAGGAGAAGAAAACTCAGAGTACTTATTCACAGAGCTGCTTTTAAAATTAAGTAAGATAACCCATATGAAGCATTTGGTACAATGTCTGGTATATAATAAGCACTAATAAATATTGGCTACTTATATTATTTCCAACCCTATACTGATCCAATCATTCTCCTGCTTAAAATCCTTGAGTTGTTTCCTTTTGCCTTCAGTAAGCCCAAACCTTCTAAAATTATCTGAAGCTTCGCCCTTCTGGTGTTTCAGTGGCAACTCCTATCCAGGCCACTTCCTAGAACTGGAATGAGAGGAGTAATATCGCAGTAAAGAAGTATCACCATGAGTAAGTTCAAATGTCACAGATAATGTGGCACTAAAGGGCCTGGTGACCCCGTCTAAGTCCAGGAAGTCAGGGGATCTCTTCCTGGATCCAGCTCTGTCCCCACCACCTCTCTGCTGTCCTAGCTCATGCGTCTACAGTATGGTTAGTGCCTTGGGGAGTCAGATATTTGATAAACTTGTATTAAAATGATGCCGAGAAAAGGCAACACCCTCCAATTCTGAAATGACAAGTCTTTGTGGAGGGATGCTCAGCACAGTGAAATAGAGAGAGGGAAGTTACCCAGCAATTTTGAAATATGTGGTTGGAATTGCCCCAATCAAAATATTTTTTAGTTCCTTTTCATCACTTTTTCTTCTGTTTTATTTTATTCTGTTTGAGGGAGAAGTTTCTCAGATGGGAGTGGGAGGCGTGGGAGGGAAGCCATTAATGTGAATCCTATCCTAGCTTTCAGCACTCCTTCCCCAATGTCTCATCTCTACTGGCAGAGGGGAGACTAACAGCTTTGTCTCACCGGTGACTGGAAGCCCTGAAAGTATTTGCAACATCCTGATTCTAATCACAGCTCTGTGTGTACATGCTCAGACCCAGGGCTCGCTGACTCTGTGTGTGTGTGAAGGGGTTTCAGGAGAAAGAGGGCAGGACTCCCTATTTCTGCCCCCAGAAATGACAGAGGACACATTTCAGGTATATCTTGTAAGACTTATCTAAAAGAATGACCATCTGATCAAATGAGACTATCTAGGAAAATTTCCATATCTCTGGCTTTCATGAATAAGTGGATAGCCATAGCATCACTGAGACAGGAGTTATGAGTCCAGTGTTTCACCTTATAAACTTGAGGTCCCCACAAAATGGTTAAATGGAGATAATCAGAAGGCAGTTAGATACACAGGTCTGAAGAACAAAGGGAGATCAGCATGGGAGGTACAGATAAGGTTGTAGTTAAAGCTGCAGGTGCGCTTGCCCAGGTAAAATAAACATTGCTAAGAAAGGAACATGGACCTGGAGTCTGTCCTACAGAGCGAAGTAAGTCAGAAAAAGGAAAACAACTGTTGTATATTAACGCCAGACATCCTGGAGTGTGAAGTCAAGTGGACCTTAGGAAGCCGGCACAGCATGGCTCATAGCTTCATTGAGTTACACAAGCCCCTTCTCCACAAGGCTGTGACCCCTGAAGGGAATCTAGAAGAATGGTACAGCTGAACCTATTTGCAGGGCAGGAATGGAAACACAGACATAGAGAACAGACATGCAGACACAGTGGGGAGAGGGGAGGGGAGGGGAGGACGCATTGGGAGACTCGCGTTGACACATATACACTACCATGTGGAAAATAGCTAGTGAGAACTTGCTGAAGAGCACAGGGAGCTCAGCTCTGTGCTCTGTGACAACCTGGAGGGGTGGGGTTGGGAGGGGGACTCAAGAAGGAGGGGATATATGTACACATATGGCTGATTCACCTTGTTGTACAGCAGAAACTAACATGACCTTGTAAAGCAACTATACTCCAATTAAAAAAAAATGAAAGGAACTAACCGACCCCCAAGAAAGTGCATCATTTAAAGATATGAAGCCACAGAACAACTGACAGAGGTTAGAATGAAAGCCAGGGAGAATAATTCCCCTAGCAACTAATAGAAGAGTGGTTTTTTAAAAGGAGGACATGGTTAGCTGAGTCACATGTGAAAAAAGTCATAGACAGGACTCATTCATTCATTCACTGATTCATTCTTTCAAAAAATATTGAATGCCTGATCTGTGCCATAGGTGTCTAGATGCTGGGGACAGCAGTAACTATGAAACAATCTTGCTTTCAGGTAACTTAAAGTATTGAGTGAGACAGAAAAGAAAATAGACAATTACAAAAACAAATATGAAGACGTAATGGTGTCAGAAGGTGACATGGGTACGTCTGGACATCACTTTCGGTGGAGAGACAAGGGCAGATACAATCTTGTGCAGATGTGGCATTCAGGGGACTTGGTTCTCAGCTAATAAGAGACCTAGGATGATAGCTACAGATGGACAGCAAGGGGAGAAGTGGTATTTTTGAAGACAGAAAGAATTTGGGTTTATTCAATGCAGGGAGAGATTAGAGATCAGAACTAAAAAGGGATTCACTGATCTGCACGTTGTCTGGGGGAGAGTGAGGAGGACGAGAGAAGGGTTTGGGGGGGACTGAGATCCAGGGTCAGGCGGACAAAGCAACCTTGTAGATAAAAAAAAAAATCCTGCCTTTCACAGGAGATAGCTATCAAGAAGAGGACAGATGAATGGAAAGATAGAAGGATGGAAGGAGGGAGGAAGGGAGAACGGGTGGAGGGATAGAGAGAAGGATGGAGGGTTGGATGCAGAAATGATAGAGGGATGGAGGAGGGATGGAGGGAGAGACGTGCAGATAAGCTCTGGAACCAGAATGACAGATTTTAAAGTCCTAGAAACAATCAGGCAGAATTATTAATCTCATCATTCACTCCTCTCATATTCAAACAAAAATAGTGAGTAAAAGGATTTACTTCAGTGAGCAACCTCAAAGACCTTTCAAAGAATCTGGTAGACTTTGCTGGAAATACATTAATCAGCAGGCTGATACATGGGAACTGGGTTTGTGGGGCTCTGCTGGGAAGTGCTCGCAGCCTGGGCCACAGTCCTCAGAGGAGGGGGTGCGCTTTCTCATATCAGCAAGCGTGAGGCAAAAGGTCACCAGGCCTGAGGAAGCAGTACATCCATTTCCTCGCCACAGCTTCCTCTGTAACACTACGCTCAGCCTCTGCCCTGGCTGTTTCATCGAAACCTGTCTCTTGAAGGTCACCAATGACATCTTTATTGCTAATTCAAATGGCCTTTTCTTTACCCCATTCTCATCATCCCCCCCGGAGTCTATTGTTTATCAAAGTCCTTTCAGGGACAGCTGACACAGTTGACCTCTTTTTGAAACTCTTTCCAGCCTACATGACGCTGCACTACTGTGATTTCCCTCCTCTGTGTGAGTAAAGGGTAATCCCTAGAGGATGGAAAAAGAGCATTCACAGTAGAATTCAGTGAAGGATGGAGTTGTGCTAGTATTACAGACTGAGTGCTTACAATGGCCACTGGGCCAAGCAAAATCTGCCCTCCCCTCCTGCTAATCTCCACTCACCTGCTCCCTCCACCCCAGCCACCTCTTCCTGCTGTCCTGGAAATATACCAGCCACACCAACCATCACTCTCTCCTGGTATCCTCCTGGCTAGAATTTTCACTTCTGCTTCCAAAGGTGAGAAAAACAATGGGATGGATAAAACTCCAAAGATATGTTAAATATAGTAAGTAAATATCCTATGAGATATGTCAAAGGTAGACATAATGAGTGAAATATATGATTTTACAAGCATGGAATAAACAAGAGTGTTGCTTCTAGAAAGAAAATGATGGAAGGACCTGATCATGCCATCCGCAGGTGAACAGCTATGTTCATCTCAAATTGGCCTTCCCTTGGGGATATATGGTCCCCAGTCTGACTCCACATGTGCTCCACCCAAGAGAACCAGGAAAAGCTCACGGCTGCTCAACAGGCTCATACATGAACCACAGCTGTAGGCAGGAGTCGTTGGCCTCGGTTCCCTCTGATAGAGCAAGGTGTTGGTGGTCCCCAGACATTTTCTCTCTGTTGAGCTACAGGTTAAGTTCAAATCTGGTCCTATAACTTTACTCAGTGAGAGGGCTGGTACGTGTGTGTGTGAGAGAGAGAGAGAGAATATATTAACACTGCACAACCCAGGATTCATCTAGTGTGCCATCTACCTGCTTACACAACATCCTAAGTATGTCAACCTACACCAGCTCTTTCCTCTCTTCCCTCTTGCTACTCTCCATGTGTTATGTGTTAGGCTGATTCAACAATCTGTATGATTTGAGCCTCTTAATTTGACCTGTGAGCTTTTCTGTTCCATAACAGAAGAGCTTGCCTGGTACTTGAATGCTCCTACTACATCACAGCCATTTCCCACAACAATCTCTTTCAAGTCTTTCTCCAGGCAAGAGTACGGGAGTGGGTTGCCATTTCCTTCTCCAGGGGATCTTCCCAACCCAGGGATCAAACCTGGGTCTCCCACATTGCAGACAGATTCTTTTACTGTCTGAGCTAGCAGGGAATCCCCTTTGCCAGACTCCTAATTCCACTCTACTATTTTTTTCCCTTCATAGATATCATTTTCAAATGCATATAATTTACTTATTCTGTTCATTGCTGTCTGTCTCTGCCATTAGCACATAAATCCTCTTGCTCCCTTTCTGTTACATAGTGATAGTCCACATTCATAACACAGTGCCTGCTGCTGCTGCTGCTAAGTCGCTTCAGTTGTGTCCGACTCTGTGTGACCCCATAGACGGCAGCCCACCAGGCTTCCACATCCCTGGGATTCTCCAGGCAAGAACACTGGAGTGGGTTGCCATTTCCTTCTCCAATGCATGAAAGTGAAAAGTGAAAGTGAAGTCGCTCAGTCGTGTCCGACTCTTCGCAACCCCGTGGACTGCAGCCTACCAGGCTCCTCCGTCCACGGGATTTTCCAGGCAAAAGTACTGGAGTGGGGTGCCATTGCCTTCTCCAAACACAGTGCCTAGAACATAGTAAAAATATTCGTTGCTATATGAGTTGTCATAAACCAGGCAAAAGTAAAGGAAGTGGCATCATTGCTGGGGTACACAAGTTCACATTCAAGTTTACGAAGATGTGAAAGTCCACATCAACTCCAGCACTGAACAAGAACAGCGGGAGGTTAATAGTGCACAGCTCTGGGAGAAGGCGACACAGCGAGGGGTGATGGCAATGGGGGAGACAGGAAGGAAAGTACACTCTAATGATGGTCTTGGGTGTATGGGAAAAGGCTGAATGGAGGATTGGACCATTAGAAGAAATAAGCAACTTCAATTGGTTTTATCAGGTTAAATTTTGAGAAAACCCTTTTCTAAATTTAGGTGCAAATTCCACTGCTTTTAGGCGTTAAGCAGATAGTGAAGTAAAGCAAGGGTAATAGCGTGTGGTATGGATTTTGCAGAACTGGGGAGCCCAGAGCCCATTAAAAACAGCAAGCCTTCCTCGGCTTCAGCCAAGAATTAGGACAGGAATGTAGAATCAATATCACCACATGCAGGAATGTCAGAAATCTCATCTTTTCCCGAATTTCTCAATTTTCACAACTCTGAACTTAACAAAATCTATTATTTTGGCCTTTAGTTTATTATTTCTGGATTATATTCAAGGCCCTCTGATACTGTTGCCAGCCGCCCTTTCCAACCTGTATTATCTCTCTTACTCAGCATGGATCTTCCACTCCATTTAGCCATCTGTACCCTATGCTCTCAACACCCTTTCACAGTCTTACTGCTCTCAGAAGATTGCCGTCTCACAGAATGGAACCTACCCCTGCCCATCTTCCTAATCCATCTCCCTCATGTCCCACTCTTTCATGACATACAGATTAACACTCAACACATTATAATAGTTTCTCAGATCACTCTAGTCTACAGCCATGTGTCCTGTAGTTTTTATGGCTTTTGGCATAGATCATTTACCACCTGATGACATTAGACATCTTTCCTGTGTATATATACATTGTTCTCCCAACTAGACTGTAAGCTCCTCAAGGGTTAGTGTCTGGGACAAGAGTACACACAGTCCTTGGTGTTAGAAAGACTGGTCTTTGTCACCTACCGTTAATGTGACATAGAGCTAGTGACTGAACTTTTTCTCAATCTCAGTTTCACCTATAAAGTGCAAATAATATTTCTTGATAGAGAACTTGCAGGGTTTAAAGGAAATGAATAGAAAACAGATGTTTGCAAAGGATAGAAAAAATGTCTGGCACATTGTAAGTATTTACCAGCATTGTTTTCATTTTTATAAAAATTATTTTGCTGTTTTGTATGCCCTACAGTGCCTGGTATATGTCTTATGCAACAAAATAGTCATAATAAGTATTTGTTGATTTGTCTCATGTAGAGAACACTATCCTGACTCTAACAAAGGCATTTTTGCCTAATTTCAAATTTGGAAAACTCTAACAGAGATTTGAAAAACACACATTTCTCTGATGATTCAATATGAGTTTTGCCCTTGAACAGGACAGCGAGACAAAGGATTTCCTCATTTTTGTCATTAGAGTTTATCTTAAGCCCGTGGCCCTCAAATGGAGAGGTGGAGACAGATTTACTCCCCAGGACAACCCTTGGCAATATTTGGAGACATTGGGGATGTCACAGCTTAGGGTGGGGGTGTTCTAGGCATCTAGTGGTACGTGGCAAAGTTGCTGCTGAATACCCTACACTCTCATCCCCCCAAAAAAGAATTATCCAGCCTCAAATGTCATTAGTGCCAAGGTTTTTAAAAAAAAAAAAACCAAAACCTCAATCTAAGAATGAGGCAATCACCATTCTTAAGATCACTCCCTTTCTTGAACTCTCTGCTATTCCAAATTCACGAGATGGGAGAGAGCAAGAAGCTGGAAGAGATCAACAGAAGGTCAAGTAAGTAGTGCCTGGTCCATGGAGAGTCAAAGAATGAAAGGATTCCCAGCTCAGGGGCTTCTAGATCACTGAACTCGTGGCACCCTTTCCATTCCCAGTGCCTCAGGACACGGCTGCCAACGTGTTTCTGGGTATCCTCTTCTTGAATAATGTCTCCTATTTCGCCACACAAATATGGAAACCAACATGAAAGACCTCTATGAAGGGTGCTGGATGAAACAGTCTTGAATCCAAGCTGATCATTATGCTAACGTAAGCCTGACTTAACTGGATCAGAACCCTTTGCAAATGTAAATTCATTCTCATAGTTTCCCAAAGACATAACTGCTTTTATAAGAAGGTCAAATGTCTATCTTATACTCACACATCGAGGCTGCGAATAAATGTGGTTATAACACTGGTTTCCTCTCTCGGAAATTTCCTACATTGGTGGCTTGGTTCTTTTCTTTCGTTAAATATATTCTAGCTGAATGTTTGTGAAATGTTTTCTCTTTGTTCTTTTGCTTTCCTTTTTCATGTCCTCTCCTCCCTCATTCTTTACTTTTTTCTCCTTTGTCACGTCATTCTATATTTCTTTCTTCCTTTCTTTTCAACTATAAGATCAAGAAGAAAAGATCTATTACGGTTCCTTTCTAGTCCTCTTTCTACGTGAGCGCTAGTCATCTACTTTTAAAAAATTAACTCTGTGCTGCCATCTTGTGGTGAATTGAGATATTCAGCCAGTCAAATAAATGCAGATTTCTGAATAATTGAAATACCTACAAATGCAAAACCTCTGGTAACTGAGACTCAGCGTCATTCATCTCACCTCACGATTTACGAGCCAGAACCTAAAGCTAAGGCCCCCTCAATTCCCACAACCCTCCTTTTTCCCAAAGCCTGTGATTTCTCCTAAGAAAGGAGGCAAATTTATTATTGTCAAATGAGTCTTGAAAATTCTTGAGTATAGGAAAAAAAAAATAATAATAGCCTGTCCATAGGCCTATGGCACATTTTAGCTCTTTAGAAGGAACTTAGCAGGTTTCGAGTATTCAGAATTATTTTGTACCAAGTCATCCATGTAGATTCAAGATCTACAATATTAAGGTAGGGGAACTGCCCAAAGTCATGATAATGATGTTAACCTAGATAAGCAACCCAAAGCCAGATACTCTGGCACAGGCACAAAACAATACAGAAAAGTTAGCATGAGACTTTTGAAGGTCAAAATTATTTATTTAAAATAAATTATTTAAAATTATTTAAAGGTCAAACGTATTTGCTCAATGAAACCATACAAATGTCTATTGACTTGTTGTATCAGGGGAGTTACACAAAATACAAGGGTGGTATTTAATGAAAGCTCTAAAGAGATGTACCCCGCAGATGATGCTAGGACCTCAAGCTGAGCAGGTCCAAAATGAAATTCACTCATCTATTTGCCCACCCTCAGCCTTCTCACCGGAGAAGGCGATGGTACCCCACTCCAGTACTCTTGCCTGGAAAATCCCATGGACGGAGGAGCCTGGTAGGCTGCAGTCCATGGAGTCGCTGAGGGTCTGACACGACTGAGCAACTTCCCTTTCACTTTTCACTTTCATGCATTGGAGAAGGAAATGGCAACCCACTCCAGTGTTCTTGCCTGGAGAATCCCAGGGTCGGGGGAGCCTGGTGGGCTGCCGTCTATGGGGTCGCACAGAGTCGGACACGACTGAAGTGACTTAGCAGCAGCAGCCTTCTCACATCCATCACACACACACACACACACAGCCATACTGTATCTCTTTAAAATTCTTATCTGATCATATGCCTATCCTTAATGTCCTTCTTTGGCTCCCTTTGTCCTCAGATTACAGTCTGAAATCACCAACATGGATATGTACTGCCCTAGGCCCCTGTGTCCATCTGCATGTGCTGTCTTCTGATTCGAGCGCTGTGCATTCTCTCACTAGGTGGGTTCCCCATTTACATGCACTTGTACTTCTCCTTTTGTAACAATCCTAATGTTGATCACTCATTGTTTCATCTCTGTTTTTCCTGTTACAAGAGGGTAGAAGCTCTGGGGCATTTTTCTTGCTGCATAGTAATGCTCAGGGATATTGATTTAACCTGCCTCTGAATGTGGTTCACAGCAACAGTGAGATAAGATCAGACTTTAGAGTGAGGAAGACTCTAGGGTGACTTCCAGGGAGAAACAGGCCCACCCAGCAAGGCTGGATGATCCTGTGGCTTGTCTAATGGCAGTCCTGGAATCAGAATCCTGTTATCCCGACAAGCAGTTCCAAGGACTCTCTGAGAGGAAAGATGGAGAGATGGCCACTACCTTTGGTATAAACACTGGATGTGATAAGGGTTTGGAGGATGAGTGTAAGTCTGGTCCCTGATGCCTCCCTTAGTGAAAGTGAAGGTGTTTGTTGCTCAGTTGTGTCTGACTCTACAACCTCATGGACTGTAGCCCACCAGACTCCTATGTCCATGGGATTCTCCAGGCAAGAATACTGGAGTGGGTTGCCATTTCCTACTCCAGGGAATCTTCCCCATGGATGGAACCTGGATCTCCTGCACTGCAGGCAGATTCTTTACCATCTGAGCCACCAGGAAGTCCCTTAGTGAAAGCATGAGCTTTCACCCTATGCTTTGGGAGTTTACCCTGAGTTCTGTGGTTCTCTTTGTTCAGAAGCTTTCAATGTTCCACTCTATGCCTTTGTGGTTTGGGGAAAGCCATTCAAAGTGATTTTGGCGTGCTCTGAAACAAGGAAAAGGGAAAGAAAACTAATCTTTACATTTCCAGGTTTTACACCCACTCTATAAAACATCTGTTTCTCTCCCTAATTCAAAATGAGGAAATGTAGCCAGAGAACTTAAGCAACAGGGCCTGTGGGGAAACGAGCTCTGAGGACTGTGGTCCCCCAAGGTGCCAGCCTCCATCTCTAGGGAGGGGGTGCGTCAGCCCTGGGAACTGGAGGGAGGAGCTCTTAGGAGACCCTGGGGATGCTGGAGACCTGCCTGTTGTTGATGGTAAATTCAGCCTTGGGAATTAGCTAAAGGCAGAAGTTTCCATCGCCCAGATGTGATGCTGTGATTTCTAATAAGAAATACATCTTTGGCTTTGTCCTGGTTCCTAGCACAGAGCTCCTGAAACTCTTGTAAATTCCTAAGTGGTAAGTACACTAAGGGGGCTTCCCTGGTGTCTCAGACCGTAAAGAATCTGCCTGCAATGCAGGAGACCTGAGTTCGATCCCTGGGTCAGGAAGATCCCCTGAAGAAGGGCATGGCTATCCCCTCCAGTATTCTTACAAAGAGTTGGACAAGATTGAGTGACTAACCCTTTCACTTTCAAGAACACTAGGAGCATCTCTTGTGCTAATGAGGAGACTCTGAGAGCACTCCTGGGATGGGGGCTGGTCACCAGAAAGACCAAGTCATGATTAGATGCTTGGCATTTTCAGCCTCATCCTCTCAACCACACCTCTCTAGAAAGAGAAGAGGGCCTGGAAATGGAGTGAAGGTGCCATCATGCCTATATGATGAAGCCTCCAGGAAAATCCCAAAGTAAGGGGTTCAGAGAACTTCCCGGGTGGTGAACACATCCCTGTACCAGCTGGTGATGCACCCCAACTCCACGGGGACAGATGCTCCTGAATCCACGACCCTTCCAGAACTCACCCTATGTAGCACTTCATCAGGCTGCTCATCTGTACCCTTTAACAAACTAGTAAACAGAAGTGTTTCCCTGAGTTCTGTGAGCTGTTCTAGTAAATAATCAAGTCCCAGGGGAGAAGATCAGGTATGTAGCCGTGAAGCTGTGGAAACCCAATGACCTCCACTTGCATTTGGCTTCTGATGTGGGAGAAGGGGAAGTCTATTGGGACTGAGCCCTTCACCTGTGGGGTCAGATGCTACCTCTAAGTAGACAGTACAGAACTGAGTTAAATCGTAGGACCCCCAGATGGTGTCACAGAAATTGCTCAGTATGGGAAAACCTGATTCCCATTTCATGTCAGAAGTGTGGTGAGAGACACACAGGAAGGAAGATTGGATAGTTTTCTAAGCCACCATCCCAAGCTGGAACCCATCCAGAAATCGAACCACAGTTATGCCAACTGTGTTGGGATTCTAGAAATTCTGTATTATGCCAGTTTTAGTTATCTGTGATCTATTTGTAGTCCTATACATTTGTGATATGCAATTTTGTTGTTGTTCAGTCGCCAAGTCGTGTCCAACTCTTTGTGACCCCATGGACTGCAGCACGCCAGGCTTCCCTGTCCATCACCATCTCCCAGAGTTTGCCCAAATTCATGTCCATTGAATCGGTGATGCCATCCAACCATCTCATCCTCTGTCACCCCCTTCCCCTCCTGCCTTCAATCTTTCCCAATATCAGGGTCTTTTCCAGTGAACCAGCAGTTCGCATCAGGTGGCCAAAGTATTGGAGCTTCAGTAAGTGTTTTAAAATCAAAAGGACCTGGGGAGCTTTCTTCAGAGATGACTAGGAAGGAGGGATCCAGGAGGGGGTGCTGGCCTGGCCCTCAGGGGACAGGAAGGGCTGGGAAAGCAGGCTGAGTCACTGCAGGCTGAAATCAAGAAGGAACAAACCGAGGGACCCCAGAGATGTGTGCTTGACAAGAGGCTATAAGCTGAGTAAGAAGTAGAGAATCGGACAAAGTCCTCTGACGGGTGTGGGGCTGGAGAGGGAGGAAGTGGGCCTCACACCTGGGTGGGAACAACTTGTCAACCTGTCAAAACCTATTTCCCATCAAGGGAGGGCTGGCCGCTTCCCAGCTGGCATGGTGAATGGTGTGTACTGATTGTAAAGGTTGAGGGTCAGGCTTGGAGAGCATCTTGGAGAGGGTACTTGTTTCAAGGCCACAGGGACAGACAACCAGAGAAAGTTGCTGCTCTCTGTCACTGGTTCTCTGTGGATTAGTGGTTACCAGCCTGGGCCGTTGGTACAAAGGTAAGTCAGAGTCAGCAAAAGCAATAGACTTTACATCACAGATAAGCCTTGTACTCTTGGTGAAATTATTGCACAATACACTGTACCTGAAACGGAAATGACTTTTGAGGCCCGCCTGTCCCTCCCGGCAGGAAGGAGTGAGAATTGAGCCCCACAACACTCTACCTCCACTTCCGTAGATAAACTCCCCTGCTCCCACCCTCCATGCTCTTCCTTACACTTGCCTGGCCAAACCCCACCCTGGTTAACCCCACCCTCTGTCACTCTGTGCCTGCAGCCCTACCCCCACACAGGGCTGGAAAAAACACTCCACCGTGGCAGCTGGTCTTATTTTAAATTCCTGGCAGCAGATATCTGAGATTCTGCTAGGCCCATCCTAGCCCAAGCAGTTCTGTCATATTTCCCAAGTCAGCTCACTCCTGTGACCTTGTAGATGACGTCACGCATCTTCTCCCCTCTTCAAACTTCCATCACATTCTCCCCCTTCCTGACTCTGCTAAAGTGCGTCCATTTTATGGTGAAAGTTGAAGCAACCAAAAGAGAAATTCCACACCCTGTTATCTCCACATTCATCCAGCCACCCCACCTGCCTTGGTGCTCGAACCATTTGCCTTCCCTCTGTAACTCTGGAGGAGCAGCCCATGATCATTAGATCAAAAAAACAAATTTTGTACATTATGTCCCATCCCTTTTCACCTACTCAAGGACACCATGGCCCACTTGATCTCATGCATCGCTTATTCCCTCCTCTCTTAGCCCAGTCCCAACAGCATACAAACATGCTATAATAGCTCCCATGTCACACACACATCTTCTGAAAGCTACTTTCCCCTCCAGTTATTATCCCACTTGTCCCTTTTCTTTTAGAGCAAAATGCCTTAAAGAGTTTTTAATCCTTTGTGATCTCCACTTCCATTCTTCCCATGCTCTCTAAACCCACTCCAGTCAGACTTCTGCCTGACTCTCCCACTGCAAGAGTTCTGGGCAAAGACAGCAACCGGCACACGGTCAAGCCCCAGGGTCACTGCATAGTCTTTTTTGTCTCATCCATTAGCAGTATCTGTTGTTCCTCTCTCCCTTCTTGAAACACTAACTTCATTTGGCTGGTCAATCATGACTTCCTCTTGGTTTTCCTCTGAATGCACTGGCCTCTTTTTATTGTCCACTGAACTTCATCTTCACATGAACTCTGGATGTGGGGAGTGCCTCAGGGTAGAGTCCTCTGAACTTTTTTCAGCTCAGACTACATTCACTTCCTCAGCTTTCAGTGTGACTCTGGCCAGCAACTCCTGTACCGACATCTCTAACCAGACTCTCCCCTGAATTCCAGGATCCGGAATCTATCTGCTGGACACCTCTGATAACCCATGGACAGTGCTTCAGCAGTTGGCCTCCAGAATCTATTTGTGATGGAAGCCTAGCCCTTCCACTTAGCAGATGCAGGAACAGAAAAGTGTTGATGTATTAAATGTGACTGCTGGTCTTGAAAAGGCTTCTTTGTGAGGTTGATCCTTGGTTGGTATCTAGCAACCTGGATTTTGAGACTGTTTACTCCATTTCCCAAATTGATAAGAGTGCCTCCTGTCCCTGAACTGGGCAAGCAGTACAGTTCATGCTGAATATCTGCTTTCCTTCTGGGAACCTGGAATTTGCACACATGCTGGGCAGAGATCATCTATACGACCAGCCTCCAATAAGTATCCAGGCACTGAGTCACTAATGAGCTTCCCTGGGAGTCACTTCATATGTGTTTTCACCACTCATTGTTGGGGACATTAAGTGCATCCTGGGCGACTGTACCAGGAGGGGACTCTCGGAAGCTTGTGTCTGGTTTCCCCTCAACTTTGTCCTCTGTGCCTTTTTCCTTTGCTTATTTTACTTGGTATCTTTTCACTATAATGGATCACAGCCATGAGCATGACTGCATGCTGAGTCCTGTAAGTCGTCCTAGCAAATCACTCAACCTGGGGTAGGTCTCAGGGATGCCCAATATACATATGTCTCTAACTAGTCACTTCATCTTCCTGTGCTTTGGTTTCCTCATCTGTAAAGTGGGAATAATAATAGCATCCAATCCCAGGGACAGAGGAGCCTGGTGGGCTGCCATCTATGGGGTCACATAGAGCTGGACACGACTGAAGCGACTTAGCAGCAGCATGTGAGGTTTATACAAGTGAATACACATAAAGAACTTAAAACAGTGTCTGACTGATGGTAAACACAAATATTATGTCATCTCAAACATAAGTATCTAAGAATGTACAGTTAGGTAAGATGAGAGCCAGGGTAAGAAGCTGAATATCTCTGATTTTTTGGTTTTACTGTGGACATTATGCTCCTGTCATGTCTCAAACATTTAAATTACACTGGACTCCATATGCATTCAGCTATCTGGAATAATTCAATTCTGTAAGCCATCTGTTGGTTTACCTATAGAGACAGTGATTAGAAGTTCATCACTCAGTTTGTTTTCTTGAATAGTCATATAAATACATATGACAAATTCAATCTGTAAGAATATGATTGCAAGACATTTAATGGACTATAATCTATTTTTATCCAGGAGGGCACTGTGCTGCAGACAAACTCAGAGATCGATATTCGAGAGGTGACACTTCTACAACAGAGTCTTCCGTGTTTCTCCCTAAGCGTTTATGAAGGCTGCCCTGTGCCAAGCTCTATAAGGTACGACGTTGCTGTTGTTCAGTTGCTCAGTGGTGTCTGACTCTTTTCAGCCCCGTGGACTGCAGCACGCCAGGCCTCCCTGTCCTTCACCATTTCCCCGAGCTTGCTCAAACTCATGTCCATTGAGTCAGTGATGCCATCCAACCATCTCACCCTCTGTTGTCCCCATCTCCTCCTGCCTTCAATCATTCCCAGCATCAGGGTCTTTTCCAATGAGTCAGCTCTCCACGTCAGGTGGCCAAATTATTGGAGCTGCAGCTTTGTTATCCGTCCTTCCAATGAACATTCAGGCCTGACTTCCTTTAGGACTGACTGGTTTGAGCTCCTTGCAGTCCAAAGGACTCTCAAGAATCTTCTTCAACACCACAGCTCAAAAGCATTAATAATTTGGCACACAGCCTTCTTTATGGTCCAACTCTCACATCCATACATGACTACTGGAAAAACAATAGCTTTGACTAGACGGACCATTGTCAGCAAAGTAATGTCTCTGCTTTTTAATACGCTGTCTAGGTTGGTCATAGATTTTCTTCCAAGGAGCAAGCTTTTTTTAATTTTGTGTCTGCAGTCACCATCTGCAGTGATTTTGGAGCCCAAGACAATAAAGCCTGTCACTGTTTCCCCATCTATTTGCCATGAAGTGATTGGACAGGATGCTACAATCTTCGTTTTCTGAATGTTGAGTTTTATGCCAGCTTTTTCCCTCTCTTTCACCTTCATCAAGAGGCTCTTTAGTTCCTCTTTGCTTTCTGCCATAAAGCAGAAATGATGTTGCTAAGAAATGTCATTTAGGATTGCAGATAGTGACCATCAGTGACCTTTCCACTTAGCAATATGGCAACAGAGGGGCTGCCCATCAGACACCACCCAGCTTCCTCCAGACTTCAGGAAATCCCAGACAGGACTTCAAGCTCATTTCTCTCTCACACACGCCACAGAGCAGGGCAGGGAGGCTCATTATTCCTGATTAAGCATGCACTGGTTCTCCCCACATCACCTCTCCCAGGTCTTGCTCCAGGTGCTCTTATCTTCTTGGTCAGGACCAGGCATGTCAGTCTACATGACCCATCTGTTTACGAATGTCTGTTACTCTGTGACTCTGCTCTCCTTGATACCCTTCTGTGACAGGGGGAGTCAACTAGTACAGTCAAACCAGATTCAAAAAGGGAGTTCTCCAGGAAAGCCCTGTGAATATGGTTATCTGTTCATGCCTCTAAAATAAGGAATCCCAGCCTATGATGTTCCCTTACTCTCACTTCCCTCTTCTCCTCCTCACATTAGCTGACAGTGCAGGGAACCTAGGCTCTGAAATCTGTGAGCCAGAGCCCTTCAGTTCTGATTACAGCCAGTAGGGGGCGCTTGTGAGGCGAGGAAAGGTGGGTAGGCGCCAACCTGTGGAGCCACCTTGTTTCCAGAACAGGACAGTTGTGAGAAGCAAGTGGGCATCCAAGTTTGAGTTTAGAATTAGTGTTTCAAGTAATGAATCAAAGACAACTTCACCAGGTCCTAGTATGTCCTGATTCCTGTCCTCCCCCACCTCCATCACTTCCCAACGCAGCAGCCAATGATCCTTTAAAAACATAAGTCCCTGGAGAAGGAAATGGCAACCCACTCCAGTATTCTTGCCTGGGATATGCCATGGACAGAGGAGCCTGGAGAGCTGCAGTCCCTGAGGTTGCAAGAGAGTCAGACACGACTTAGCGACTAAACAAGAACGTTTGTATACAGCACATGGCAACCCACTGCAGTATTCCTGCCAGGAGAATTTCATGGACAGAGGTTCCTGGCAGACTACATTCCATGGGGTCGTAAAGAGTTGAACACAACTAAATGACTAACACTTTCACTTTTTCGCATAACTTAGACGGTAATTTTACTTCCTTCTGCAGATTCTGGTTTTGTTGTTTTGTCGGTTCAGAAAGTCAAATAAACTATGATTTATCCACATGATGGAAAGTTGTGCAACCATTAAAATGTTTGCAATAGCAAATGCTTATTATAAACAAGAACAAAATACAAAAATATTTTGTGTAATCCAATTACACATGTAAGAAGTGGAGAATAATAAAAGCCCAAGAAGAAAGCTACTAAACATTAAAATGATTTTCTTTGGTATTGAAAAAAGTGAGTCCCAACGCATCACATCTGTGCTTAAAGACTTGCAGTGGCTCCCATCGTGTTCTGAGTAAAAGCCAAAGGCTTTGAGTGGCCTACAGACCCTGCGCGACCTGCCCCCGCTTTACTCTGTGACCTCATCTCCTCTTGCTCACTCAGCTGCAGCCCACACTGTTCCTCAAACACACCAGGCACATCCCTGCCTCAGTGTTTGTTCTGGCCACTTACTCCTCCCAAGTCTCCTTCCTCAATACAAACATGGCAGTTCCTTCACTTCCTAAGATCTGTGAGGTGTGCCTCTGACACCTGATTCACTTCTCCCTGCTTCATTTTTCTGCACTGTTCTTACCACCATCAGACATACTGTAGACTTGATTATTTGCAGTGGTCACTCTTCTCCACTACAGTGTCAGACCCAGAAGAGGAGGGAGTTCCCCTGTTTTATTCATTGTTTAGTCCCCAGCACCTAGAACTGTGCGGGGTCCAGGGCAGGTGCTCAGGAAGTTTTTACTACAGGAATGAATAAATGGATGGGTCTTCAAACACACAGTCTAATTCCTGTGCCCAAGTGTCTTCTTAGTTGCAAATTGATTTCCAAGAATAGAGTATCCAAAACAAGAGAAGAAACCAGTCAAAGAAAAGACTAGAGAAAAACAGACATTTGTTGAGAATGACTTTGCACACTGAACCTTAAATAGCTTTCAAAACGGAATTGGTAGCTGAGAGTGTTACAAGCTCCAGAAATGACCACAATGGGTAAGCTGCCAATCTAGGAAGAGCCAGATTTACATAGGTGCCAGATGCTAATGCCAGAAATTCTAAGGGCTCTATCTCTCTCTCTCTTTTTTTTTCTTTTAAGGTAGCCTTTTCTGGAAAATCCAACTTACATTTTAGTTCAGGTAAAGGATTCATATAAGTAGCACAGATTTCAAACATTTTCTCCCATGGTTCCCATATTTGTCAGATAAAGTTCCCCAATTTTTGTTTCAAAAATAAGCTAGTCATAACTGTAACATGAAATGACTCTGAGGATAGATTTTGTCTGGACTTGACCTATTCCATGGGTTTTGACAAATGTATAATAACAAGTATCCAGCATTATGGTATCAGAGTAATTTACTGCCCTAAAAATCCTCTGTGCTCCACCTGTTCACCCCTCCCTCCCCCCGCCTCTTGGTAACTACTTTTTTTAAACTGTTTCTTTAGTTCTGTTATTAACAGGATATCATACAGTTAGAATCATACATCATGTTGCCCCTTCAGATTGGCTTCTTTCACTGAGTAATATACATTTAAGGTTACTCCATGTTTTTTCATGGTTTCATAGCTCATTTCTTTTTAGCACTGAATAGTAATCTATTGCCTTGATGTTACCACAGTTTACTTATTGAAGGATATCTTGGTTGCCTCTAAATTTTGAGTCATAAACTTTGTGTGGACATAAGTTTGCAACTCATTTGAGTAAATACTAAGATATGCCATTGCTGAGTTGTACCGAATGTTTCTCTTTTTAAAGGGACAAAAAAATGTTGCCTTCCATCTTTCCTGGGGCTGGGCATTTATCATCAAATTTAGATACATATTCAAATTAGTCACTCAGTCGTGTCTAACTCTTTGTGACCCCATGGACTGTAGACCACCAGCTTTCTCTGTCCATGGGGATTCTCTAGGCAAGAATACTGTAGTGGGTTGTCATACCCTCCTCCAAGGGGATCTTCCTAACCCAGGGATTGAACCCAAGTCTCCCACATTGCAGGCAGACTCTTTACCAGCTGAGCCACCAGGGAAGCCCAAGAATACTGGAGTGGGCAGCTTATCCCTTCTCCAGGGGATCTTCCCAACCCAGGAATCAAACCAGGATCTCCTCCACTGCAGGTGGATTCTTTATCAGCTGTGAGCTACCAGGGAAGCAGGGAGGAGTTATCTTTCTCACTTAAAACATTTCTTCAGTTTATCCTTCTAGTAAAAATTATAGTTAATATAATAATAACTCTTACAAACATCCTTATAGACACTCTTCCTTTTCTATAATAGCTGACCTCGCTTGCTAAATCTCAGATTATCACTACCAACTGAGCCGTCAGTACATCTTGTAGACTTGTATTCTAATGTTCAGTGATTACCAAGACAGTAACAATGCAGAGTCATCAACAAAAGAGTCCATGACTCTTCTAGTCATCAACAAAAGAGTCCATGACACTTAATATACCATCAATTATATTTGCTATATCCCAGTTCTTTGGCAATAGGTGTACCATATGTGTTTGATGCTATAAGTTTTATTAATCAGTATATTTTATAAACTAAAATACTGATTTTTCTATCATATTGGAAAATCATGTTTAATATCTACAATACATAATGAATTTGTAGTCATCACTCTTTGTGACCCCATGGACTGTACAGTCCATGGAATTCCCCAGGCCAGAAGACTGGAGTGGGTAGCCTTTACCTTCTCCAGGGGATCTTCCCAACCCAGGGATCAAACCCAGGTCTCCGACATTGCAGGCGGATTCTTTACCAGATGAGCCACCAGGGAAGCCCATAATAAAGTTAAAGATGAGGACACTATCATGTCATAGATTGTGGTGAGTTCCACTTTCTCTCAAGAAAGAAGACTCTATTCCCGAGGTTTGAAAACAGTGGTTGCTCCAATTATTTTGTGTCCTCTCCCTGGCACCAGTCTGTCTTTAGGTGGCGCCAGAGTACAGAGGATGCCTTCCAACGTGCATAGCAAGTTGAATCAAAATGGTATGTGATAACACACACGTGGCAAAACACTAATTGTAGAATTTAGGGGAAAGGTATATGGGTGTTCACTGTGCAATTCTCAACTTTTCTGTATGTTTGAAATTTTTTATAATAAAAAATCAGAGAGGGAAAAAATGGATTTTTCTAACATAACGGGCTGTGCGTAAAAGTAATCCTCTGTGCTGTGCTCAGTCATGTCTGACTCTTTGCAGTCCCCTGGACTGTAGCCCTCCAGGTTCCTCTGCGCATGGAATTTTCCAGGCAAGAATACTAGCTGGGGTTGCCATTTCCTCCTCCAGAGGTTCTTCCCAACCCAGAGAGGGAACCACAGTCTCCTGCATCTCCTGCATTGGCAGGCGAATTCTTTACCACTGCACCCCCTGGGAAGCCTGCAGTAACCTACACAGAAAAGTTTCATTCATTCATCTTTGAGCTATATTCATCATCTTTAAAACTTTTATACATTCAATACTTTGGCTTTCATGACACTTTAAGAGTAAGGAATTGTGAATTGTGGTGTTTTCCTGACAAGAACTTCCATTAATACTGACTATCCAATATTAGTCATGACATGTCTTGTAATCCAAGTTCAAATACAAACTCCTTGAGGGCAGGTTCCATACCTCTCTGTGTATTTCCCCAGCTCCTAGCTAAAGACACTAAGTGCCCAAGAAACCCCTGATTAATTTTAAATAATGTGGAGAAGTAGCACAGTTTAAAACTGAAAAGTCAAGGGCTTGGTGATTACTGAGAATTTAACACGGTGAAATACAGAGAGGTTCCTTGATGAATTTGAAATGCGTCGATGGATTTGTCTAACTAAAAATGCCCTTGATGTCATGGTGGTCCTTGGATTTCATTTTAAAATGCTATTGTGGGCGCCCACTCTCTAATTGCTAGAAAAAATCCAGAGACATGTACACGTGCACCCCACATTGCCTAATGATGAGCAGATACTCAAAATTTAGTCTATGAATGATGAACATCTAGAGAAAGTCTTCAGTGGCAATTTGAACTAGGAAGTCATAAGTTCTTAAATCGCAAAGCATCTTCTCTTATGACTTGTTATATATACTAATCTATGTATTTATATTTCTGAATTCTTATGTTACCTAATGTGGCTCTTTCTATTGATCACATTTACCCCAAAGTTACACACTTTCTATCAACTCTCAGGTGGTTCATATTTTCTCAAAGGGTCATATAATTAATGAGATTTTGGAAGAATTAGGCCTACTATTTAAAGAATTTTTGCTATATAATAGAGTGTATCATAAAATTTTCACAGTTTAACAAATTGTGCACACATATTAATTACACTGTATGTGAAACTATATTTAAACATATTGTATCTGACCAAATGCACTTAGAAAAATCTCAGACATATTCCTTTATGTTTAGCATGTTCTCTTAACTCGTGAAATCCCTAAAGGATGATTTGCTACAGGCCAGCTGGGGTGGGGAAGGGTGTGGAGCTAATCATATTAAAAGCTGTGACTCAGACCCACATGAGCTGAGCTTTCCTTTCTATAGCAACTTCAGATTTACGCTATATTCAGCAAATATGGACCCAGTTACTTCAAATATTGAATATCCTCTGGGATGGAACCCGAAGAAGCACTGGTGACCATAGTCTCACAGGTTCAAAAATGAATGAGAAAATTTGCCCTGAGATTTAGGGTGGGGTGGGAACAGTCATGGAATGACTTGTGCATGAAATTCCATTGGGTGGGGCCCTTGGGAAGGCATTGATTGCTCCTGGAGAGAAATTCATTGTAATAAGAGAACTGAAGAGGCTATTGAGTCATTTTGTCTTTAATATAGCAGCAATACTCTTATTTGAGCTAGTTTTCAGCAAATGACTGAATAATAGAGTTAAATTCAGGTAGAATCATATAACAGGATCTAGAGAATATATTCTCTAACCACCCTTTCTTCCTGTGTAATTTGATATTTTCGTATTTTTTACATAGACTTTTATTCAGTTCAGTTCAGTCGCTCAGTCATGTCCGACTGTTTGCAACCCCATGAACCGCAGCACGCCAGGCCTCCCTATCCATCACCAACTCCCGGGGTCCACCTAAACCCATATCCATTGTGTTGGTGATGCCATCCAACCATCTCATCCTCTATCGTCCACTTCTCCTCCTGCCCTCAATCTTTCCCAGCATCAGGGTCTTTTCAAATGAGTCAGCTCTTTGCATCAGGTGGCCAAAGTATTGGAGTTTCAGCTTCAACATCAGGCCCTCCAATGAACACCCAGAACTGATCTCCTTTAGGATGGACTGGTTGGATCTCTTTGCAGTTCAAGGGACTCTCAAGAGTCTTTTCCAACATCACAGTTCAAAGCATCAATTCTTCTGCGCTCAGCTTTCTTCACAGTCCAACTCTCACAACCATACATGACCACTGGAAAAACCATAGCCTTGACTAGATGGACCTTTGTTGGCAAAGTAATGTCTCTGCTTTTTAATATGCTGTCTAGGTTGGTCATAACTTTGCTTCCAAGGAGGAAGCGTCTTTTAATTTCATGGCTGCAATCACCATCTGCAGTGATTTTGGAGCCCAGAAAAATAAAGTCAGCCACTGTTTCCACTGTTTCCCCATCTATTTCCCATGAAGTGATGGGAACAGATGCCATGATCTTAGTTTTCTGAATGTTGATCTTTAAGCCAACGTTTTCACTCTCCTCTTTCACTTTCATCAAGAGGTTCTTGAGGTCTTCTTCACTTTCTGCCATAAGGGTGGCGTCATCTGCATATCTAAGGTTATTGATATTTCTCCCAGCAATCTTGATTTCAGCTTGTGCTTCTTCCAGCCCAGCATTTCTCATGATGTACTCTGCATGTAAGTTAAAATAAGCAGGGTGACAATATACAGCCTTGACGTACTCCTTTTCCTATTTGGAACCAGTCTGTTGTTCCATGTCCATTTCTAACTGTTGCTTCCTGACTTATATACAGGTTTCTCAAGAGGCAGGTCAGGTGGTCTGGTATTCCCATCTCTTTCAGAATTTTTGTAATCCACACAGTCAAATGCTTTGGCATAGTCAATAAAGCAGAAATAGATGTTTTTCTGGAACTCTCTTGCTTTTTCCATGATCCAGCGGATGTTGGCAATTTGATCTCTGGTTCCTCTGCCTTTTCTAAAACCAGCTTGAACATCTGGAAGTTCACAGTTCACATATTGCTAAAGCCTGGCTTGGAGAATTTAGAGCATTACTTTACTAGCGTGTGAGATGAGTGCAATTATGCAGTAGTTTGAACATTCTTTGGCATTGCCTTTCTTTGGGATTAGAATGAAAACTGACGTTTTCCAGTCCTGTGGCCACTGCTGAGTTCTCCAGATTTGCTGACATATTGAGTGCAGCACTTTCACAGCATCATCTTTTAGGATTTGAAATAGCTCAACTGGAATTCCATCACCTCCACTAGCTTTGTTCGTATTGCTATATAAAAATACATACATACAAATACAGAGATCCATAGACTTTGGTTTTGGAAAAATACCCTGTTTTTTTCTAAGTCCTGCTTAATGTAAAGACAGCCTCATAGGATTTTTCAGAAGACACATCTCTCACAGATTGTCCTGCTCCTCCCCAAGCAAGGATTGTGTGTGTGTGTGGGTGTGTGTGTGTGTGTGTGTGTGTGCACACGCACGCACTCAGTTGCTCAGTTGTGCCTGACTCTTTGCAATCCTGTGGACTATGGCCCACAGGGCTCCTCTATCCATGAGATTTTTCAGGCAAGAATACTGGAGTGGGTTGCCATTTCCTCCTCCAGGGGGTGTTCCTGACCCAGGGATCAAACTCAAGTCTCCTGAGTCGCTTGCATTGGCAGGCAGATTCTTTACCTGGGAAGCCCAAGCAAGGATTACTACAAACAAAAAAAGAACAGTCTTGAAAATGATGGGGAACAACTGACATCATTTCTTAATTCAGAGTGACAGGTGAGATCATTGTGTACATTTGGGGTATTTCCTCTAGAATATGTGGCTTTGTTTAAGGCTTAGAGTCACTGAAAGCCTGACTAGTCAAAAAAAAAAAAAAATACATTCTTAGCCTGAGAGGTTGAAATTATTAATCACTAGAATTTAAGTGTAAATGTTACTACAGACGTTTCCAGAGAACATGAGAAACTGCACTCTTCTTCCTCCTGTGGACTTGTGTGTGTTTGGTTTCTTGTACATAAATCAATCACCCCTTCCTACTGCAGCCTCGTTCTCAGCCTTCCCTTTTCTCAGTAAGTAGACAGTGAATCTAAAACTTGAAGGTGTTCAGACATCTTCAGAGTACCTCTTACAGAAGCAGAAGACTGGCCCCACCTTAGACCTGTAGAGAGGGAAGTCCTGAGGCTGGAGCTGGAATCTTCATTTTAAATAAGCCACAGTTTCATTCTAACCTGTGAAAACTAGCTTTGTTGTTCACTTAGTCATGTCCGACTCTTTGCGACCCCGTGAACTGCAGCACGCAAGGCCCTTCACTATCTCTTTGAGTTTGCTCAAACTCAAGTCCATTGAGTCAGTGATACCATCCAACCATCTCATCTTTTTTCACCCTCTTCTCCTCCTGTCGTCTATCTTTCCCAACATCAAAGTCTTCTTCAATGTATCAGCTCTTTGCATCTGGTGGCCAAAGTATTGGAGCTTCAGCAACAGTCCTTCCAATGAATATTCAGGGTTGATTTCCTTTAGGGTTGACTGGTTTGATCTCCTTGCTGTCCAAGGGACTCTCAAGAGTCTTCTCCAGCACCATAGCTCAAAATCATCAACTCTTCTGCACTCAGCCTTCTTTATGCTCCAACTCTTACATCTGTACATGACTACTGGAAAAATCATAGCTTTGACTATATAGACCTTTGTTGGCAAAGTAATGTATCTGCTTTTTAATATGCTAAGTTCGTCACAGCTTTTCTTCCAAGGAACAAGCATCCTATAATTTCATGGCTGCAGTCACTGTCTGCAGTGATTTTGGAGTAAAAGAAAATGAAATTGTCACTGTTTCCACTTTTTCCCATCTATTTGCCATGAAGCAATGGGACTGGATTCCATGATCTTTGTTTTTTGAATGTTGAGTTTTAAGTCAGCTTTTCCACTCTCCTCTTTCACCTTCATCAAAACACTCTTTAGTTCCTCTTCACTTCTGCCATTAAAGTGGTATCATCTGCATATCTTGAGGTTGGTGAGAACTAGCTAGAGCCCTGTTTTTCCTTGTACACTCCATTCTTCCATCAACTCCCCTTGACAGAGGAAGGAGTGATTTACAAAGGTGCTTCCAAAATTTTACTGCTCACTGAGTCACTTGGGAATCTTGTTCAAATATAGGGTAGGGTTTGGTTCAGTTGGTCGGGGTAGGGCCAGAGCTTCTGCATTTCTAACAAGTGCCCAGCTGATACTGATGCTGCTGGTCCAAGGACCACATTTTGAGTACCAAGGATTTAATGCAGGAAATCTGTGACTTTTACAGAATGCTCCTCTCCACCCCCATTCATTCTCACTGGGGAAAATGCCCCTACTTTGGCCTCTTTAAATTGTTGGTTTGCTTCTTCAGCAATAAACTGTGATGGCTGAACAAGTATTTACAGAACAGTATTCTAATCAAATAAAATCCACAGATATATTAGCTATCATTTCACAACGTACCATCCCAATGTCCTGCATGGTAATTAGGCATAACTGCCAAGCAGGCCATATAATTGCCATAATTAATATCACCTGTACACAAATGTCATCTTTAGAATTTCTCTTCCCGTTGGATCAAGTTCCTCCCAGTGCATAATCATGTCCTCACGCAATGATGTGAATAAAGCCTAAACTGGAGCATAGAAGATTTTCCAATGCCATTTGGTGTGGATGTGGTAAATAGTTTAGGAAACTAGAAAGGTGTTTGAAAGGTAAATAATTAAACCAAAGAAAATAGAATCAGAGACAGTTAAAATCAAGACTACCCAGATTTCTAATCTCGTCTAGACTGACTTTCTCTTCACGAGCCCACCGAGCAACACATCCATGGTGAAGGGCCGATGTGAACATCTTCAGAAAGGGAGTAAACCGATCTCGACGCCTACGGCTGGCGGAGAGTAGGACAGAGGACAATGGTTGGTGCAGGGTATCGATAGCGAAATGCTCGTATGAAAAGAAACTCTGCTCAAATGCAATGTATGTCTTACATGAATGTTTAAGGTTGGGAGGTGAGAAAGGAGAAGAGTAGTCCCAGAAACAAAGCTTCTAGATTCGGTCTAGACCTACAGTGGGTTCAGGGCTGAATGGATTCAGGCACATCACTTCTTGGGAAGGAGACTTTTAAGTAAAATCCAAAAAAAAAAATAGAATGGTAATCTTTATTTTCTTTGAACTATCTTATTCTCAAGATTGTATTTTAGCTACTCTAACGAGTAGATTAGAACAAGAAATGAATGATTAAGGGTAGTTAAGGGTGATAGCGGAGAAGGCAATGGCACCCCACTCCAGTACTCTTGCCTGGAAAATCCCATGGAAGGAGGAGCCTGGTGGGCCGTAGTCCATGGGGTGGCTAAGAGTCGGACATGACTGAGTGACTTCCCTTTCACTTTTCGCTTTCACGCATTGGAGAAGGAAATGGCAACCCACTCCAGTGTTCTTGCCTGGAGAATCCCAGGGACGGGGTAGTCTCGTGGGCTGCTGTCTCTGGGGTCGCACAGAGTCGGACACGACTGAAGCGACTTAGCAGCAGCAGCAGCAAGGGTGATAGAATAGGCCACTTTGACATATTAAATATTTTGAGCTAAAGGCAACTGAGTAAGTACAAGAAAAGCTCTCTCCGTGCCCCCCACCATTTGCCTAAACGCAAGACATAGATCTGTGTCCCCAGTGGCCCCCCAGCCCCTCTTTACCAGGAAAACAAGTTAATCACCAGAAACAACCCTAGACCCTTATCAGCTCAGAGAAAACATCACAGTAAGCTACGTAGCAAATTTTAAGGGTCCTTCTCTTCCATTAGGTCCCCCATAGATTTACCTTCCCTTAATTTGCTGCTCTAGAAACTCAAAGACCTTTCCTTTGCCTTGACACTTTCTACAAATGTATCATTCTTTTGTGTAGATGCCGTGTAAGCCCGGTTTCCAGCCACTCCTGTGAAATGACTCATCTCAGCGCCCTGTGTGGATACACGCTGCCCAGGATCATCAACCTGAGTTTGTTTTTCTCTTGTTCATCTGTCTTTTGTTGTCTGATTTGCAAGGCTCTAGCCGGAGAACCTAATACTGGTCGTGTGTTCCTCCCTTATACAGCTGACTACAGAGAAAATTAGGCTCCTGAAATGTAACCAATACAATTCTTAGAGAAATTCAATGAAGACTGTCACACTACAAAATGATATGCTAAAATATACCACAAGATATGAGCTTTAGTGATGCTTTCATTACGTTATACAGAACAGAAAGGTTAGAAAAGAAATTGGAACAAAAGCCTAGAAACAATAAATGCAATTAAAAAGTAATGGTCTTTTGATAGCAGGTGAACAGAATAGAAAGGCCATGTTTCCCTGGGGCCCATCTTTCAACAGGCTGACTTATTCAGGTGATCTAGGCCTTCTGTCTGGGCCATGATGGGGAGGGATGTGATGACATTTACAAAGCACTGGAAACCATGCTTCAGAGCTAAGACCTCATGTTAGAAACTTCCCTCACTGTAATTTAGTCGATGTCTAGACCTATTCCACTTATTGTCACAAAAACATTGTTTAGAAGTCTCTCCTTAATATTTTTTTTCCTGAGCAGGATATTTTAATTCTTAAGTTTATAACTTGCCATTCTCTCTTAATAACAAAAACGTTTTTAGATGTTAAGAGGAATTTCCTATTAAGTTACTCAGCATGGTGTTTGAGCAACAGTGCTTTGAGAGAAATCATGTTAGAGTACCTGAAACAACCTCCCTCACAGCCTGGGCTTCCCAGGGGCTCAGGTAAAAGAATCCGCTGCCAAAGTAGGAGATGCAGGAGATCTCCTGGGTCAGGAAGATCCCCTAGAGGAGGAAATGGTAAGCCACTCCAGTATTCTTGCCTGTAAAATTCCATGGACACAAGAGCTTAGTGGGCTACAGTCCATGGGGTTGCAAAGAGATACGACTGAGCGACTAAGCACACACACAGGCCTTCACAGCCCATCTTTCCAGAGGGCCCCAAGATGTGTATGCTTAACTGGGACTGTTAAGCTGCTCAAGTTGCAGGGAGAAATCCTTACAGGACTCCCACCCCAGTCGCGGTTGAGAGCAGCCCTCCAGCATCCTTCTGCCTCCCTGGGCTGAGACCATTGATGCCCACCAGCTCCGAATTTCTCTGAAGCCCCTGTACCAAATTTTGAAGAGAGCAGCTCCGGCTCTTTAAGGATCCTCTCTGTGGCTGGGATCTCCAGGTGCCCATGCTGCTACTGCTGCTAAGTCTCGTCAGTCGTGTCCGACTCTGTGCGACCCTGTAGACGGCAGCCCACAGGCTCCACCGTCCCTGGGATTCTCCAGGCAAGAACACTGGAGTGGGTTGCCATTTTCTTCTCCAATGCATGAAAGTGAAAAGTGAAAGTGAAGTCGCTCAGTCATGTCCGACTCCTAGCGACCCCATGGACTGCAGCCTTCCAGGCTCCATCCATGGGATTTTCCAGGCAAGAGTACTAGGGTGGGGTGCCATTGCCTTCTCCCCCAGGTGCCCATGACACTTTGCAATTTTGCTGAAGTCTCTCCAGCCAGACTTGTGCGTCACAGAGAGGTGGTAGTTTCATTCAAGTTAATACTACGGAAGATAACTAAGGCGGGGTGGGCGCTGTGGGAGAGGAATGGGTTGGGCTTTTTGCAGTATGCCTTTATGGTGCAGGAAAGTCAGCCTGCACAGGTAGAAGTTGTGCTGGTCCTGGAGATGGATCAGTGGGGTCTCAATCCAGGTCAGCCATTTATTTACTATGTAAGTTAACCCACAAACCTCTTTCTATGTGTCCTAAAAAAAGAGAAAGTGTTAGTCCCTCGGTTGTGTCCGACTCTTTGCAACCCCATGGACTGTAGCCCACCAGAGTCCTCTGTCCATGGGATTCTCCAGGCCAGAATACTGGAATGGGTAGGTATTCCCTTCTCAAGGGGATCTTCCCAACCCAGGGATTGAATCCTGGTCTCCTGCATTGCAGGCAGATTCTTTTACCATCTGAGCCACCAGGGAAGCCCATATCCTATCTATAAATTGAGGTGTGTATATACCATATATATTATATATAATTTTGAAAGTCTGTGATGTGTGGCAGCTATGTGAGACTACACTAAGGGTGGATGGGGCTCACTTAAATCAGATTCAGCCACAGGAGTCCGACCCAGCAAATCACACCACAATTATGCCTCCAAAAGAGGACTTACAGACTCAGGAGGCAGTAATTAAGGTTCCTGATTGCACATTATTCAGAGGTTCCTCACCTGCTTTAAGGAATCAGCAGGCCTCTACAGACACAGCCTGAAAGAGAATGGGCTACATTTAAAAGAAATCAAGGCCTATGCAAAGAAGCTCTATAACAACTAAAAATGAAACCACAGTTCTCCTCTCCCATACTTCACTCAGGCTCCAGGGAGGCAACCTAAACCTCACCATGTCTAACTTTACCTCACAGGAAGGACTAGAGCCCCAAGATGCTATTTGGTAGGAAGCTTCAGGCCACAAGAAGAGCTTGCTTTTGACCAGCTGGTCTTAAACTTGCTGCCCAACCAAAACACCTGGGGAGTTTTTTTAAATGAACCACAAGGTGCTGGTAAACCGGCCCTTAGGGAAGGAGGAGGAGGGGATCTTTGTGATGTGTAGTTGTTTGCTGATGGCTGTGGTAGAATTACCACATGGGGGCCAACTTTAAACCATCAAACGGATGTCCCTGAACACAGAGTCAGGGAGAGAAGCAGAACCGGGACGAGCCAGCCCCAGGACAGCAGTGAGGTGACAGGGCCTTTCTGGAGGGCGGGTTTTCAATGGACCGGGGTAGGTTCCAGCCAGGAATGCAGAAAACCAGCCCCGGGTGCTCCTGACTCAACAGCGATGTTTGAGAACCACAGACCTTGGCGGTGGGCATCGCTGTCTCTCCTGCCCGCGCCTTTCCCTGCCTGCTTTACAGCTCAGCTCAGTACATTCCTGTTAGAATGATGTTGCCATACTTGGATCATGTGCTTGGAGTAAGCCATCTCCTTCTTCTCAAGGCTCAGTGGTAAAGAATCCACCTACAATGCAGGAGATACAGGAGACCTGGATTTGATCCCTGGGTTGGGAAGATCCCCTGGAGAAGGACATGGCAACCCACTCCAGTATTCTTGCCTGGAGAATCCCATGGACAGAGGAGCCTGGTGGGATACAGTCCATGGGGTCGGAAAGAGTCAGACATGACTGAGGGACTAAACAACTCCTCCTCCTCCTCTCTGGCTCCAAGTTCCTTCCTGGGTGTGTGTGAGGGGGATGGGTGGAGGGGGAGATTGTCTCTAAAAACAGTTCATTTATTCAAAAACATGTGTTAAATAATACATTCAAGGCACAAGCTCGGCCCTCAGGAAATAAGGTTGAAGAACATGCTCTTACCTTCAAGTACCTTGGAGTCTGGAGAGAGGAAAAGAAGTCAGAGGGGGGTGGGGGGTGGGGTATCAAGGGAGTGCAGTGAAGGCAGATGGGCACAGACACGATGGTGAACTAAGCCAGCAGCTTTCCAGACAACACCACATGCCCCACCCCACTTGCAGCCAGCATAGTGACCTGAAAATGGGAACGCTTAGTAATGAGACAGCTCTCCCCTGTCAGTTTTCATTCTAGTCCCAATGATGCCAATGCCAAATACTGTTCAGACTACCATAATTGGGTTCATTTCATATGCTAGTAAGATTATGTTCAAAATCCTGCAAGCTAGGCTTCAACAGTACGTGAACTGAGAACTTCCAAGTGTACAAGCTGGATTTAGAAAAGGCAGAGGAACCAGAGATCAAATTCCAACATTCACTGGGACATAGAGAAAGCAAAGGAATTCCAGAAAAATATCTGCTTCATTGACTGTGCTAAAGCCTTTGATTGTGTAGATCACAACAAACTACAGTTTCTGCAACAAACTGTGGAAAATTCTTAAAAAGATGGGCACTTCAGTTGTGTCTGACTGCAATCCTATGGACTGTAGCCCACCAGGCTCCATTGTCCATGGGATTCTCCCGGCAAGAACACTGGGGTGGGTTGTCATTCCCTTCTCCAGAAATGTCACCAATAGGACATGGTAAAATATTGTATGATGCCCCCCATGACAATATCTTTGCAACCATATTTTGGAGAATGTATTACTTGTGACATAATAACTAAAGGAAAATGCACAAGGTATACTAATAACTGTACCACAAAAATCTCATTTTCTCAGGGAAGAAAACATGTGGAGAAAAAGACTAGGAAAAGAAATTATAAAATGGTAATTACAATTCTTGCTAGGTAGTAAAAAAGACCACAGATTTTTATTTCTTCTTTTATGGTTTTTACTTTCCAAATTTTCTAAGTAAGCATTTTTATAATAGGGGGAAGAGAAATATTGCCTAAATATTGTTAAAGGGGCAGCTGAAGAGAACCAGACCAGAAGCAGAACAATTAGTTTGTTGGTATTTACTGTCCATTAGATGTCTGAGTCTTTGTTCATGGCACACAGAGCTGTAAGCAGTATTCTTAGAAATTCTCTGGACTTCAATCCCCTTCCATTCCCCTACTATGGTCCCCATCAAGATTTCACAAATCTCTGGACTCTCATCCCATCACATGCGCTCTCAGCACTCCTAAGTGATTTGTACTTTCCTAGCTGCTGCAATTCTAGCTTTTCCCACAATATTGAGGGAGCCTCCGTTCCACTCTCCTTGGGGATAAGAATGCTTATAATATTTTTTTATATCCCCAGGAAGAACCATGTGATCACATGTCTGATCAGAGTTTCTGCTGTGGTCAGAAACTCTGTGGTCAGTTTCTGTGGTCAGTGTTTCTGCTCTGACCACTGCTTTTGCCCAGTGCAACCCGAGATAGCCATGGTCCATACCACGAGACTTCATTAGCAATGCATGGTAATAATTGGACTATGGTGGACTAGCTTGGGTACTCCAGGGAATTTCATCAGTGGGCTGGCATTTTGAAACTGAGCCAGGCCCATCAGGCTCTTCCCTTGGAGACTTGAATTGGGAAGGACAGAGAGGAACAAGCAGCTGGCAGAAGCTAAAGTTGAAGGGATACACAGATGAAGTCAGCAGGGAAGGCTGTGTTCATGATAAGTCATGGCCATCCAGTCATGAGAAAGCAGAAACTATGAGCAGGCAGAGTCAATGATTTAGGGAAAAGGCATGCAGAGTAGAGGGGAAAGGTGAGCTGTAGCAAGAAGCAAACCCACAAAATAGCATGGGGGAGAATCAGAGTGAAGTTTCAGACACTCCAGCTATTGAGGCTCTTAGAGGTTGCTGCCTTACCGCATGCTGGCTGGCATGCTGTTTCCTATTTTTTTACTTTGGTTCTTCTCCCTAGGTTCCATGTGTTTCCTTATAATAACAAACCCACCCTACCATCCTGCCTCCCTTTGTGTTAATATTATGTTACAGAAGTCTCTGTTTTTCTTGAAATCAGAAGCACTAAATTTGAATTTTGGTTGATCCATTTACTTATTTACTGAATTGTGTATCCACTTATTAAATAATACATTAAAATTGTGCAAATATTCTATTCCCTAGGGACATGAAAATATGTGATTTGATACTTGTTCTTACTGATTATCTGTATGGGCCTTCACAGTGGTGATAAAACATAAATATGAGAGGTATAAAGGATAGAATGGATATGATTGAATACTGGGGATGGGTGAGAGAAAGTATAAGGAAAAGACATGAGAGAATTTTTAAATTATGTTTCAGAACTTTGGGTCACTGACAGAATGACAGTGCTGTTCTCCAAAATAAAGAATTCAAGGATGATGAGCATTGAATTTAAGGACATCTAGGTCTTGGTATCCAAAATGCAGCTGTGGAAAGAGATCATAACTTAAAACATAGATTTAGGAACAATAAATATTACCAATAATATTTGGATCTGTGACTTTCACAATGAGAAGAAGGCTGAGAACTAAATTCTGGGCACCATTTAACGGGAGGCAGAGAATTAAGTTTCTAGAAAGGGGCCACAGAGGCGTGATCCATTAGTAGGAGAACCAAGAGATGAATATGTCACAGATGCTAGAGAGTGGTAGATCGTTTCAAGCAGGAGGACATAACAGTGCAAGTGCCACAGAGATATTGAGAAAGGTAAGGTATGGCCTGAAAGGTGCCCATTATATTTCTAATATGGAAGTTCCTGGTGACCTAGATGAGAGGGCTGAGTGAGAAAACCACCAAGAGAATAATGAGCTGAGGATCAAACAGTAAGCATAAATTATTCATTCAGTAAGTTAGACTCAAACAGGGGAGAGACAGAGAAACACCCCAGGAAGGAGATGTGAGGGGATGCAGAGTCAGGAATTAATGGAGCCCATCCATTGGTCTTCACCCTTCCCCACAAGGTGGAAAAGTTTAACTCTCTTGGATTCCGGCTGAGCATAGCTGAGTGTCCACACAGATCGGCTCCTCTGTGTTCTGGGCTCCTCCGCACTCCCCCCAAGTCCATGGGGTGCCCCTGCAGGAGCTCCAGCATGCAGTCTCTTCTGCCTCTGTCCAGGCTTCTCTTCCTGCAAGACTGGAAGAGGATCGCCCCCTCTTCCAACTTAAACCCTGGCTCTGAGGTCTTCCTAGCTGTTCCTATAGGGAACAGCTATATATACGTCTGCCTATAGGGATGTGTATCCCATGCTCTTCTAAAGAACCGGAGAGACAAAGCGGGGATTACAGTGTGTAGGAGGAAACTAGGAGCTGTGCTCCAAAGTATGTTTTAGGAAGAAAGAAAGCAGGTGTGGCCAGGATTGGGTGTGGGCCCTCCAAGTCCCATCCCCTCCAGGGTCCCCACATCTGTTGGCGCCTATTCACATGCCTCCCTAAACAAATATTCATTCTCTAAGGATAGATTTATAAAGGGGGATAAAGTACATTGTTAACTCTGATAAATTTCAGGAATCCTCTCTGCTGTTCATTCAATAAGACTTGATGTTATAATCCCTTAGTTACACTAGAGGAATTTTGAGATGAGATAACTTGAATTCAAATAAACTTGAAGGAGATTCTCCTTAGGTTCTGTATGGGGGAAGGGAAAGGAATCCTTCATGCTGAGCTTGGTCCCCCTGCTGGGAAGGACAGATTGTTGTCATTTAGTCTCTAGGTCATGTCCAACTCTTTTGCAACCCCATGGACTATAGCCTACCAGGCTCCTCTTTCCATGGGATTTTCCAGGCAAAAATACTGGAGTGGGTTGCTATTTCCTACTCCAGGGGCTGTTTCCAACCCAGGGATTGAACTCGAGTCTCCTGCATTGGCAAGAGGATTCTTTACCACTGACCCACCTATAAATGGGTGATAAATGGAGTCTAGTTCCTGAGTAAGGAGAAGGGGTGGGGCTCTGGGGCACAGGAGGGCATAGCTTACCTGCTGAAAGAGGAAAGTTTTGGAGCAGGTGCAGACACATTTATAGATGTGGGACAGGACAAGACAGAGTTCTTACTTATGATTCTGTTTTCACAGTAAATTATAAACAAAAGCTGCTGGCACTAAGCGTTCAGGAGATAAGAATTACTGCTACTAGTAATAGCAGATCTGGGTATTGGATAATGAAGGGGGACCAGCTCCTTTATATGCACTATCTTATTGAGCCCCCATCACAGCCTTCTGAAGTGCAATTAACCCTTAAATACAAGTTTGTTAACACAGGGCTTCTTCAGTATTCCAACACTGCTGAAAAAAAAACCAGGAAATGCTAATTGCAATATTCCACTGAATATCTATGAAAGTTACATGAAAAGCTGTACAAATAGACATGTGTGTGCTTAGTCACATTCAACACTTTGCAGGCCCATGGACTCTACTGCCAGGCTCCTCTGTCCGTGGGATTTTGCAGGCAAGAATATTGGAATGGATTGCCATTTCCTTCTCCAGGGGATCCTCCTGACCCAGAAACCAAACCTACGTCTCCTGCATTGGCAAGCGGATTATTTACCCCTCTGCCATCTGGGAAGCCTCAAATAGACATGCTACTGTACATTTGAAGTAATCCATCCATAAGCAAATTTTGCTTCCCTGGTCATTTCCTATTATTCCATGGAGACCCTGGCTTCTAGAATTACAATTATATTAATGTCCAAGAAGGCACTGTAAAAATGATTTTTAAATGATATAACTTGTAAGGATCTTTATAGTTTGATCTTCTGGTTCCTAATCATGAGACCAGTTGGAGAGAAACTTGTCAAAGAACTTCAGGAGTACTGAATTATTGGAATTTATCAGATATCAGATGTTTGATAAATGGAGAAAGGTAAAGTCACAGATTTCAGGGTCCTATCTTTAGACTGCTGTATCAAAAGACCTGGGATTCTGTTCAACTGAACAGCAACACATGAGCATTATGCTGGGCTTCAGGGTTTTCATACCAAAATGATGCAAATACACTCAATGCCCATAAGAAGTTTACAGTCAGTCAGAGGAAGAAAAATACAGACATCGATAATGATTTTGTAGACTTTATGGCAGACACAGCCCCCGGCCTAGAGATTCTGATTAATTGGGCCAGGGAATCAGTGTTTTCTGAATGCTCCTCTGTGGCTCTCCTGTGCATCACGGTTGAGAACCCCTGCTCTGGCTCCTAAGGCAGGTGTAGGTGGATTAATGAGTGATGGTACAGATGGGAAACAGATGGGGAAACAGTGGAAACAGTGTCAGATTTTATTTTTCTGGGCTGCAAAATCACTGCAGATGGTGATTGCAGCCATGAAATTCAAAAACGCTTACTCCTTGGAAGGAAAGTTATGACCAACCTAGATAGCATATTCAAAAGCAGAGATATTACTTTGCCAACAAAGTTCCGTCTAGTCAAAGCTATGGTTTTTCCAGTAGTCATGTATGGATATGAGAGTTGTACTGTGAAGAAAGCTGAGTGCCAAAGAATTGATGCTTTTGAACTGTGGTATTGGAGAAGACTCTTGAGAGTCCCTTGGACTGCAAGGAGATCCAACCAGTCCATTCTAAAGGAGACCAGTCCTGGGTGTTCATTTGAAGGACTGATGCTGAGGCTGAAACTCTAATACTTTGGCCACCTCATGCAAAGAGTTGGCTCACTGGAAAAGACCCTGATGCTGGGAGGGATTGGGGGCAGGAGGAGAAGGGGACGACAGAGCATGAGATGGCTGGATGGCATCACCAACTCAATCGACATGAGCTTGGGTGAACTCCGGGAGTTGGTGATGGACAGGGAGGCCTGGTGTGCTGTGATTCATGGGGTTGCAAAGAGTCAGACACAACTGAGCAACTGAACTGAACTGAACTGAGCTGAACAGGTAATACTGCAGTGAGAGGCTGAGGCCTCCCTGTAGAAGGCTTTGAAAACAACCTTGAGGGGAAGAGGTTATTACACCTAAATGGTAAGATTATTCCAGCAAAAGTGGGGAAAGAAGATTGGCATGCATAGGCACTGAAGGTCATGAGGTCAGTTAGGAAACTTGGAAAGGCAAAAGGAATCAAGAGTCAACTGCAGAATTGGGAAAGTAGGAATGAAAAAGAAGGAGTAAGTGAGAGAAACATGATAACAGGTAGGATGTGGAATCTAATGAGATGGAAAGAGGGGAAAAAGAGGCAGGAGTCCAAGTGGTCCTCAGACATTTATGTGTGGGTGACCGGATAAAGGTAATGCATTAAAACAAATAAGCAAATCAGACACTGGTGCTGGTGATCTTAGTATGGAAGAATGAAAAGTGGAGGATATAAGGGAAAGGTCAGAGAGCAAAGTTGGAAGATAAAGGTAAGGAGCAGATAATCCATGACGCTCCTACTTCAAAAATAAAACAAGAGCTGCCACTATTCAATGAGCAAACCCTTTTCAGAACCATCTTTCTAAAATTAGCATTGTAAGTATATTTAAACAGTTACTGGAGCTTTTACTGGTTTCCCATTGCTGCCATAACAAATTACCTCAGACTTAGTGGCTTAAAAGCAATGCAGCTATATTATCTTACAGCTCTGTGGGTTAGATGTCTGAAATGGGTCTCCGTGGGTTAAAAATAAGGTATTGGCAGGGCTACACTCTTGTCTGGAAAGTCTGAGAAAGAATCCATTTCCTTGCCTTTTCCTGCTTCTAGAGTCTGCCTGCAAACCTTGGCTCATGGGCCCCACTCCCTCCATTTTCAAGGCCAGAGATGGTGAGTCTAGCTTTTTCATATTGAATCACTCTGACGTCCTCTTCTGCCTCCCTCTTCCACTTCTAAGGACCCTTGTGATTATATTGGACCCACCCAAATAATCCATGATAAACTCCCCCATTTTAAGGTCAGTCAATTAGCAACCATAATTCCAACTAAAATCTTCATTCTCATTTTCCATGTGATGTAATGTAGTAACAGATTCTGGCAATTAGGACATGGACATCTTTGGAGATCATTATTCCATTTACCACAGAGCTGTTTCATGTTTTTAGGCTCATGTTATAAATTCAACTCCGACTTCCAGGTCTGTCTTAGTATTTTATAATGCACATAAAACTTTGTTCCTTTTTACAGAGGCCTTACTCTATGGTATTGGAACTAACTCCCGCAAGCCAGAAAATATTGGGGTATAGTTCAACCTAGAGGAATAATATTAACTTGAGTGTGAAGATTAAAAAATTGCAAAGGATTCTATTCTGTTATTATAGAAGTCAAAAAGTTTCTTAATTACTTTCACCATTTTACTTCTATTTTTTTCATTTCGTGAGACTTGTAATCATTTGCTAGGGCGGAAGTAACAAAGAACCACACATTGGGTGGTGGCTTAAACAACAGAAATTTATTTTCTCACAGTTCTGGAGTCTAGAAGTCTGAGACCAAGGTGTCAACAATGATTGGTTTCTTCTGGGGTTCATAGGGAAGGCTGTGTCCCAGGCCTCTCTCCTTGGCTGGTAAATGTCTCTCTTATCTCTCATCATGCCTCTGTCTTCCCGTCATCTTCCCTTGGTACATATCTGTGTCCAAATTTCTTCTTAGAAGGACAACAATCACTGGATTAAGGGCATCCCCGACGACCTCATTCTAGCTTACTTGCCTCATCAAAGACTCTGTCTCCAAATCAGTGTCATTCTGAGGGCCTGGCAGTTAGGACTTAAACATATGAATTTTTCAGGGAGACAATTCAGGCCATAACATAATGTGCTGTGCTAAGTCACTTCAGTCGTGTCTGACTCTTGGCGATCCTGTGGACCATAGCCTGCCAGGCTCCTCTGTCCATGGGATTCTCCAGGCAAGAATACTGGAGTAGGTTGCCATTTCCTTCTCCCATTACATAATAGGGTAAACCTATTACAAAATGAATCTTGCGTGACAACTCTGCTGCTTGGTGGCTGCCTCAGAGCATCTTTTGGGAAGGATTCTGAAGGCATATCTGGGTTTGTCTGGAAATAGCATCAGGATCAACCAGCAATGACTGGTGGATGCCGGCTAGTGGAGTAGCAAGTAGCATCCCATTGATTTGAAACCCTCTGACTGACTCAACTATCACACGAGGAGTGAGATTCTTTTTGCTCAGTACAGAGTAGACTACGGTCTTGGAAGAATAATGTTGGATGCTGATGTTCGAAGCCATCGGTTATATTATAACCTAGAATTCATTGCCTAACTTCCTTTAGATGTTTTAAACATCTTTAATTGTATATGGTACCAGACTGACCAGTGCCTAAGTGCTCAAATAATGATTAGGGAAACTGCCTGAGGAATCCAAGTCATTAATAAACCATTAAAATGAATTACACATTTGTAAAAGATGCCTTTTATAGGAAAAATGAATCATTGGAGAAGGCAGCCATTATATTGTTTTGAGAACTACATAGAGAGGAGTTCATTTAACAATAATGCACTTGGGCATCATCCACACACAAAAAAGAACTGATTAGAAAACTTTGGGGACCTGATCTTGCTTGCACTGAAAGTGGCAAAGCATCATTATTCAAGGATTAATTTGATTTTTATAAGATTAACCCTGTGAAGAAAATTGATGGGATATATAGTCCCTGGAATAGTTTGACATGTTTCTATATTATCAAAACTATGCCATAAAAGGTAGAGTTTTGAACCAGCCATTTACAAGGCGGCCCATTACTATCATTTTTGAGGGTGAGTCTGCAGTTAAATTGAAGAAAATTTGGCTGAGAGCCCTGTTCCAATTAATCCCAGTCATGTGTCTCTGTTCTTATGCAACCATGAGGCTAAAGATGCAGGAGACAGACAGGTAAAGCTGCTCCAAACAAGAGGGCTGAAGGAGAGTGGCTGACACTTGGCATTGTTCAGTACAGGAGCCAATTCTGTTGGGAGGACTGATGTTTCAAGGCTTGCATCAGATGCCCAGAGATTTGACAAGATAAAACCAGAATGTGTGCTGGATGTACTCTACACCGTGTTTATTTTCACCACAAAAGTTAGTCTTTGCTGACATGTATGGAATGGGACCAAGCTGGCTTCCTGCCACTCAGCTGAAGCTCTTGGGGACAGTGCCATGTGAGGCTAGCACTCAAGAGAACCAGTGTGACACAGCCAGTTCAGCTGACCCCAAAGCCTTCCTTCCAGGCTGACCTGACAACAGGAGAATCAGGACATAGAAGGGTTACCAAGGAACAGATGAGCAGTCACTCCTCTCCTCTCTCACACTGCCTGGTAGTCCTCATTATAATTTTAAGTCCACAAGTATTATATCAATAGGAATCATATGAAGAGTCTGCATATATCAATCATTTAAAAAATATCAATACGAAATTGTAAAAAATAGTTAAGCTCACAAATGTTATATGAATGTGAATCCTTATAAAAGATGTGACCATATCAACCATGTTTTAAATATCAATACAAAATTGTAAAATATATATAAAAATGTAAAGAATGTTCTCTTAATGGGAACCCTCCTACACTGTTGGTAGGAATGTAAATTGGTGCAACCACTATGGAAAACAGTATGAGTTTCCTTAAAAAGCTAAAAAGAGAGTTGCCATATGATCCAGAAATCCCACTCCTGGGCATATATCAGGCAAAAACTATCATTTGAAAAGATATCTGCACCTCAGTGTTCATAGTAGTACTATTTACAATAGCCAAGACATGGAAACACCCTAAATGTCCAACAGCAGGTGACTGGATAAAGAAGATGTGGTACATATGCACAATGGAATATTACTCAGTTAGAAAAAAGGAAATAACCCATTTTTGACCACATGGGTGGACAGAGTACATCTCTAATAGCTAGACTACTTGGGTCCTGAAACCCAATAGCAGAAATACAACTGGGCCTTCTTGCCATCTCTGCCAGTATCCCACTAGCAGAATCTATGCTGCCCTTGAAGCCTTTGACTCTGCTGGTTAAAAATCTTAGTTCTTTGGGAGAAATCATCAGCCAGAGGACACGATAAAGGTTCCATTGAACTTGTAGTTGTAACTACCACCAGATCGCCATCCACCAGTGGACCAGCAGCCGTGTGTTTATACTACCTCGGAAGTAAGTGCCAATGATTCACATGAAGTTCTGCGGTTTTTTCCTATACAATGGGTCAAAGAAGAGTACATTTAGAATCTAGGAGTTATACTGGGGCACCTCATGGTGACTCCTTGCCCAGTGAGAATGATAAATGGGCAATTGCAGCTATTATCCCCGCAAAAAAGCAAGGTAACATCACTAGACAGTGAAAACCTGAGTCAGCCATCAGGCAAATCATTGAGGCCAGCTCAGTGATGGTTGAGTAAAAGAGAATTCTAGAATGGATGGTGAGGCAAGAAGATAATGAAAATCAGTTATGCCTATTGGATTAGCTACAGTGGGAACAATAGTTTGTTTTACTAATCCTCTCGCTTTGGTTTTTTCAAAGACATAACTGGCTACTGCCTTGAAACAGACTCTATGACTGACTGAACTTACAGTTTCTCTCTTGAATAAATAAGTGAGAAAATCTTATTCTCACAAAAATGGAGGCTCTACATTTCAGTTATGGGTGTTGGACACACAGAGAGCACAGTTGAATCTGAATGGTGCAAGGTGTGCACTGTATCACACACTTAGGGGCCACATCCACCTCCCTTGTTTCTGAGGTCTTTGGGCGTGGTTTCCACGTCTCCACACACAGCCTGAACTTCAAGCAGCCAAACTGCACATAGCACTTGTCTCATGAGGGCACCACGTACTCCTTGCCTCCTCCCTGGCTTTCCTATTGATGCTGAGGAATCAAGCACCAAGAGAACTTCGTGAGGGTCCTGCAATCACCACCCAGAAACTCAGAGTGCATGTCCCAAGGGACCAGTCTGTAACCAATGGGGAAGGGAGCTGAGCAAATGTTTCTCCATCCCTCTTCCATTACTCCCACTCCCAACAATCCAGACTGACAATGCCACTCACTCAAGGGAAAATCCCAGATCACCTCCCCTCAACACTGTCACCACCCAACACAACCTCAGTAGTTTATCTCTGTCTATGAGCCCCAGATTGGAAAGGCGATGGCACCCCACTCCAGTACTCTTGCCTGGAAAATCCCACGGACAGAGGAGCCTGGTGGGCTGCAGTCCATGGAGTCGCACAGAGTTGGACACGACTGAAGTGACTTAGCAGCAGCAGCAGCATGAGCCCCAGATGATTTTGGTAATTTACATGAGAACACAATGGTATTTAACAGACTCCAATATTCCCCTCGTACCAAAGCCTCCCAGGCAAAGAGCGCTCAAGCAAAGCAATAGTGTTCAAGTCCTTTCCAGGTGCAGAGTGTCCAGTAGACTCTCCCCCAGAAAGGCAGTGTAAATCTCCCCCAGGTCTCCCATGCTCTGGATAGCAACCAGTATTTGGGTTCTTCTTGCTCTGGCTTTACTTGATCTTAGTTCAGGTTTTCTCTTGGTAGACTGGGTGCTGATGGTTAGACCAGGATCCTCAGCCAGCGCCCCAGGCTCCCTGAGCCACCAGACAGGTAAAGCCTGTAGCTTGGAGAGAAGTGCTTCCCAGTGCTGGGCGAGTGACCCAATCCCCTGCAGCAGGTCCCGCCTATCCAATGACGCCGAGGGTCCCACTCCCTAAGGGCCACTCCTTGTTTCATCTGGTTGCGTGCCAGGGGCTTCTCTTCCTCGTGATTTATTTCACGTGGACTGTGTGAGTGCAGCTGTGGACTCGACTGTTCTCATCAGCTTAACTTCCTACATGAGCCCTAGAGGAGCCCCCTTGCCCCACCCTTTTTTTTTTTTTCCTCCAGAATGAAAAACACTGAAAAACACAGTTAAGTGAAAATAATGTTTTGGAGGGACGAGGGATATCACAGCTTAACATTTTCATTTTTAACAAAGTACTAAAGGCATCAGAAAGACTTCTCAAGGTTCTCAGTGACCAGCTCACAGCCCAGGGTTCAACAGAAATGTGAACTTTAAGACTCGCTCCTCGAAAGTCTACTTGGCAACTGTTTCTAGAACAGGGATTTCCAGGCTTGTGAAATTTCAAAAACAAAGCTTTAGAGAATGGCAGAGTTTTATTTTGTCATGTTTGGGCATTACAGACAAACAAAAGACCCTGCCAATTTAGTCTCACCATTGTATCTGAAATGAAATGACATTTTTAACATCTGAAACTGGGAAGAGTGTGATTCAAATAAAGGAGAGCTTTTGACTAAATTAACATCAAGAAAAAAAATCACTGCCTTGTTCTTTTCTTCATTTCACTCATGATAAATGTCAGTTGGTCCAACCAGACCTGCAAGCGTCCACAGTCTGGCCGTGGGAACCATTCTTCTGTAGCGTAACTCAACCAAGAATTTGCACAGTTTCCTGTGCAGTGATGGGAACCCCACGATGGGTACCAGGATGTTACTAGCTTTCCACGGCCCATTCTGGAGACCTGCTCCACCCTCTGACCGGGATCAATGAGAAGCTTTCAATTAAGATGGGGAATGCAACCACATAGAATCTAAACACAGCTGCGCTGTGTAAAGGATACCAGCAACTTGGGATACAGAGGATTTTCAGTTGCTAGTCCAAGTAAAATGGATTCTTTTTTATTACTTCTTAAGTAATCCCTATTTAAAATCTGTAAGACACTGTTGCAAGAAGAAAAATGTAATGAAGTATTATGGCAACGTGTTTTTAATAGCATAAACTATCAAATTACTAAGAAACTTCAATATCAAAAGAAACTCTTGGAATTGGAAGAGCCCCTAATAGTCATTGGGTGCCGCTCTCCATGGTTCAGGAACCCTTGCCCCACACTGCAGCCCTCACTCCATGCCACACGGCTTACCTGGCCCCCAGAGCTGCTCTCTGCTTTTGCCCAGCTCTCCCAAATCTTCAATGCTAGCCATTGCCCCTTGCCAGAAGTCCCAGATCTTATCCCCAAAATCATTTTCCTCCAACTCGAATTACAAAATGAAACCTCACATGTGTACCTGGCTGATAACAGATAAAGGATAAGGAGAAGTGGAGACAGATGAAGGGCCTCTGCTCAGCCACCAAATTCCCCTGTTGCATATGGGATCTTATAGATTAATATTTTCTTTCCATGAAAATCTCCAGGAGCTGCCTCCTTGGGAAAATTAATTTCAAAAGTACAAAAGAAAAGGAGAAAAGCAATGAAGAGCCAAATCCAGTTTTGGCTGGGTGTTTGGAAGCCTGAGGCCAGCCTGGCTGGGATTATGGGAGATGATCTGTGAGGGGAAGGGGATGTGACAGGAAGGAGTCTGGGGAAGGGGGGCAGAGCTGGGCTGCAAGGCTCTGGTCACTGCGATATGAGATCAATCAGCTGAACGACTGACTGATCTTGCCCTCAGTCATAGTTACCTGGAAACCTTGCACTTTGTAAAATTTCTGCAATCATTAAACACTAGTATTCTTATTCTAGAGGACAGTATTGAGCCCATTTTACTATTCTTTGTATATTATCACCAGGTGATAATTTTCTCGGCTGAACCATTCATTTCCTTCTGAATTTATTGGCTATTTTTTAGCACCTGGTTGTTCTAAAGTCTATTCATTCACCGATACACAATCCAGAAGTCTGAAAAAAATGCATTTTGAAAGTAGCTCTTCTTGTAAATTTCATATTGAAGGAGGAAAAACCAAGCTGGAAAATACCTCCAAGAACCCAACTCTGTGCTTGGTGTGCTGTTTGTGAAACAATTAGAATGTGAACCTTGCTTAGGGTGCACTAGTTTTGAATTCCTGAGTGATGTAGACATATTATGAAGCAAGATTGGGCAGGTTCCTACAGACCATTTACCATGAGGAACAGAGAGTTCCCAGGAGAAGGTAGATGTTCTTGAGAAAGATAGCTCAGAGCAGTGCTATTTTGAGAAAGGAGGAGAGAAAAGATTCTCTGAACAATGATCTAAAATGTTGCATCCCCTAAATTGTCTAGGTTTGGGGTTGTGCTAATACCAGAGAACAGAGAAACTAAACCAGCACATTCTATGAGAAAGAGAAAGAAAGCAAAAATCTGTTTCTCTGTCAAGTGTAGTGAGGGTTTTAGAAAGGACTTTGCAAAACTGTGACAGGACTTGAAGCCACGATTTCAGGTGACTTGAAGAACAATTTCCAGGATAGAAACTTCTCATGTATTCTGAGACACTGATTTGAATCACCTGGAGCAAACCACATCCTCAGGGTTTCTTCACTTTTCTGCTCCCTGAGCCGTGTGGCTCAGAGTGAACTAAACTGAAAGATAGATGAATGAAGTTTTCAAGAGGAAAGAAGTTTCAGTATGAAGTTGTTCCTCTAGGGCATCTATAGTTGTGACTCTGTCAGGCGGAGGGTGGGAAGGGGGCCTTGGCCAGGCAGCCCCCCGCACCCAGCTTCCGAGCAGGCCCTGCCTCTGAGACACACATCATTTCAAAACTTACCACTGCCTCTCTTCCTCACTGCACCTTTTCAGTGCGGTTTTGTTTCACTTGTTCTTTCCTGGCCCAAAATGTCAGAACCATATATATATATATATTTTTTTTTTTTTAAATACCCTCTGATCATGGTTCATGATGGACCCCTTTAAAGAGACTACACTTTTGAAAGAACCAGAAGCATCAGGAACAGGGTAAAGAACTGTGACGTCAAGGACCGCACTAGAGCAAAGTCCAACTGCATTGGAAAATTATTGTACAAACTTGCCAGAGGTGAGTCCCTCAAGCCTTGCAGGCCTACGTCTTTCAAAGGGCAATTTAAAAAGAAACCAGATTGGATTTTAAAAAATTTTTAAAGGACAAGGTATGCCCTCAAAATCAATATCCCAACGTAAATACTGGACTTAATTCTGACTCTGACATAATTCAGTCACCTTGGAAGAACAGACACCTGCCAGAGATGCACACTGCACGGGCACTTACACAGAAGGGCTGGTGAATATCCTTGCAGAGGTGCTGGGAGATGCGGGGCACTCTGGGCCCTCCCCTTCCTCTTAGAGCCAGCACTCACCTGTAAGCCCTGCCTGAGCCACAGCTTCCGGGGATGACCCCTCTCTGCCAGTATTTTTAGGGACTTCAAAACTGGCTATTAGATCCCCCGAGATCAAACCAGTTCAGAACACATGCAGGCAAGTTGAATCCAGCTTCAGCCGTATTGTAACAAGGAGAAGAAAGAAAAGAAAGGGCCAAGTGTGCCATTGATCACGCCTGACTGCCCACATGTGGTAAACCCAGTATCTAATTGGGAAAGAGCTGGATGCTACACTTAGTGTGGCCTGTAAGTATGGTCTGAGCCCATGAAAAAGGAAAGGAATGAATGGCTGCCTCTTCCTCTTTCTATCCCTCCGTCCACGAACCATGCTGGTATCCTGAATGAACCAGAGTCAGAGAGCTCCTAGGTTTGGCCATTTGTATGATAAGGATGTAGAGGCCGTGAGCACTCAGCACAGAATATCCTGAGCCAGGAGAGGTGCTCAGATTCCGGGTACCAGAGAAGCTTCACTGACAACAGAGACTAGAACCACGTGGGCCCTGAGGCTGTGTCAGGCAGCCTTGTCCACCGGGGAATTGTCAGCAGTGGGTCTCAGCCAGGGATGAATCTACCCCCAGGGGACACATGGCAAAGTCTGGGGACATTTTTGCTTGTCACGGCTGGGAGGATGCTCTTGGAATCAAGCAAGCAGAGGCCAAGGATGCTGTTAAACATCTTGAGACACACAGGACAGCTGCCCTCTACAAAGAGCTATCTGGCACAAGATGTCAGTAGGACCAAGGTTGAGAAGCCCTGATCTACAGCGTGTCCCCAGCTCTATAAGGAGGAAGAGCAGGGAGAGAAGATCCACAAAGTGATCACCGGCTCTTAAGGAAGCAGAGTGTTGTCCTGAGTTTGCTCTAAGGAGGTTTGTAAGGTGTTAACAGTACTTCCAGGTAGGAGAGAGGCAGTGCTGGTGGGTAAGGTCTGTCCTGGGTGAGGCCCATGGACTGGGCTTGTGTTTGCTACTGCAATCCTTATAAACAATTATACAGAAAAAAAGAAGTGTGAAAGGAATTCTTACAGCTCCTCTAGGGAATTGTTCTGAAAATCCAACTTTTATTTCAGAGTCAACAGAAAAAGATGACATCCTGTGTGAAAGTATTAGTTGCTCAGTCATGGCCAACTCTTTGCAACCCCATGGACTGTATTCTCCAGGCAAGAACACTGGGTAGTCATTTCCTTCTCCAGGGGAGTTTCCTGACTCAGGGATCAAAACCAAGTCTCCTACATTGGGTCAGAGACTTTTGTCTGTTTATTGACTGATATACCACAAGATCTTGGAGCTGTATTTGGCACACGGGAGGCACTCAGAATATACTTATTGAGTGAATGACAGCCTCCAATCAATCTAGGCTCCTTCTCAGGCTCCCTTCTCATTGGAAAAATAATATTTGACATTTATTAGTTGTTTATTGAGTGCCAAGAGCTGTTCTAAATGCTTATAATATCCACATTAATTGAATTAATCCTCCACCACTTATTGAAGTAGGCATTATTATCCCCGATTTACAGATGAGGACAATGAGGCAAAGAAAAGTTAAGTAACTTGTCCAGGGTCACACAGCTCGTCAGTAATAAAGCTGAGATTCAAACCCAGGCCATCTGGACTCAGAGCCTGGATGTTTCCGTGTGGGTTGGACCTTTTTCCCCAGAGAAGACCCTATGCACAGATTGAATGCTGCTGTGTCTCAGCATCAGTGAGAAATAAAGCTTTAAAAAAAAAAAGATAGTATCTCCTGGCCTAGAATTAAGCCCTGAAATTATGATAAAGATACAAGTTTAGAAAATGAAAGAGTTGAGACAGCCTCAAGTTCTGGAAGACCTAGAGGAGGCTTTGATACTGTAAGGTGACGGATGAGTGTGTTAGGATCAGACAGCAGTGCTTTGCCTGGCTCTCTAGCCAGCTTCCTGTACCTTCATCCTTTACTGTCAGCAGAGTCTCCTCTCACTGAGTACCCACTCCATGTACTCAGCTGTGCCTCCGAACCTCATCAGACAGAACTGGAGGGGCCCTGCTTCAAGACATTCAGCCACATGGGTGTCAACTTTAATGTCAGGTCTCTCCTGACTCTGTGCTCCAAACAACCCCCAACTGCCTCCCAATTCCTGTCAGCTGGAGGCTATGGTTTTTCCAGTGGTCATGTATGGATGTTAGAGTTGGACTATAAAGGAAGCTGAGCGCCGAAGAAATGATGCTTTTGAACTGTGGTGTTGGAGAAGACTCTTGAGAGTCCCTTGGACTGCAAGGAGATCCATCCAGTCCATTCTAAAGGAGATCAGTCCTGGGTGTTCTTTGGAAGGAATGATGCTAAAAAGCTAACAACCATCTTAGCTTCTGCCTGTCCCTTCTCTCCCTCCCAGGATAATGGCTTTGATCTTGAAGCTCCTTCTTCAGTTATATGCTGTTGACTTCTATCGGACCATCTACCCGACCACATCTGCACAGATTGTCTTTACTCAGCCACTATATGCCCACGCCCTACCCACCTCCCAGCTCTCTGACCTGCCTGACTAGACCTCCCTGATGCCGTCACCTGCCTGGACTGCCATCTGCTTAGCTCCATCCTTTTCACATAGTGTTCCTTCTGCCTAGATTCACCACCGCTTACAGCTGTGTTTGCCCTCAGCCTCTGCCCTTCCCCCAGGGATGGGTGTGCCCAGTCTCCAGACTGTCTCTTCTGGTTTGTCTGGGGCAACCACCTCCTGAGAACTGACACCTCGTCTCTGGTGCTGCTTAGAATGAAAGCTTGACCCATGCTGAGATCAGCAGAACAACACCTCTGTCCTCTGCCCCACACAGGGCTGTGTCACCGCCTCTGTGCACGCTTTCCTAAATTCCCCAGGACAAGTTGGCCATCTTCCTTGGTGAACCTGGAGTTGCCCGGATAGGTCTCTAGGAAGACACCTGTCACTATAATGATATCTAATTTGTAATATGTCTAACAAGGTATAGAACATTCTCTCCCTTAGTAGCAGGCATGAAAGATTTAGCACAGGAACCATTTTTTGGGGGAAAATTTTGAGATAGCTTGGTTTTAATGAGTTCCTACAAGAAATATCATCTGATGCTAAGGCCTCAGAGAGAGGGTCAAGCTTACATCATACAAGGAGACAGATTTGTTTCATCCTCAGAGCAGGGAGAGGAGAAGTGGAGCCATGAAGACAAAAAAGCCTCGCACTCTGGACCCATCCCCCAGGAAAGCCAACCAGTCTTACAACAAATAAATTGTTGTTAGAAAGCAGCAATGAGTTGGGATTTGGCATCCAGGTATATTTGAAAGGAATCAGAAACAACGTGTGTGGACACAGACCCAGAGACAGAACTGTGGGCTTCCAAACCCTTTGGAATTAATTGTATATATAGATATATCTTTTTATATCTATGTATGGGTTTTCCTGGTGGCTCAGATGGTAAAGAATCTGCCTGCAATGTGGGAGACTCGGGTTTGATCCCTGGGTCAGGAAGATCCCCTGGAGAAAAGAATGGTTACCCACTTCAGTATTCTTGCCTGGAAAATTCCATGGACAGAGGAACCCACTGGGCCACAGTCCATGGGGCTACACGACTGAATGACTAATACTTTTACTTTGATGTCAATGTATGTCAATAGATAATGGATAGATAGACAAATAGGCAGATATAGTTTATCTCTTGGGGAGGCTTAGAACTTCCCAGCCATGAAGTGGAGGTCCAGGCATGCCCACCTAGATGTCAGAGATGTGTAGAGAGTAAGAGGATGGACAGCTGACATCTAAACAGCCTCCTCTGTGAAGCATAAGACTCCTTGACAACAAAGAGTGCATCTTATTTGTCTTTGTTCAGCCATTCTTTGACTCACTGCCTGCCTGGCACAAAGACAGTGCTCAGCAAATACATGATGAATTGGTGAATGACTGCAGCTATTCTGAGCACAGCTCTGCCTTACTTGGTTTATGCAGGATCAGTTCAATTCAGTTCAGTTCAGTCGCTCAGTCGTGTCCGACTATTTGTGACCCCATGAATCGCAGCATGCCAGGCCTCCCTGTCCATCACCAACTCCCGGAGTTCACTCAAACTCATGTCCAACGAGTCAGTGATACCATCCAGCCATCTCATCCTCTGTCGTCCCCTTCTCCTCCTGCCCCCAATCCCTCCCAGCATCAGAGTCTTTTCCAGTGAGTCAACTCTTCGCATGAGGTGGCCAAAGTACTGGAGTTTCAGCTTTAGCATCATTCCTTCCAAAGAAATCCCAGGGCTGATCTCCTTCAGAATGGACTGGTTGGATCTCCTTGCAGTCCAAGGGACTCTCAAGAGTCTTCTCCAACACCACAGTTCAAAAGCATCAATTCTTCAGCGCTCAGCCTTCTTCACAGTCCAACTCTCACATCCATACATGACCACAGGAAAAACCATAGCCTTGACTAGACGGACCTTTGTTGGCAAAGTAATGTCTCTGCTTTTGAATATGCTATGTAGGTTGGTCATAACTTTCCTTCCAAGGAGGAAGCGTCTTTTAATTTCATGGCTGCAGTCACCATCTGCAGTGATTTTGGAGCCCAAAAAAATAAAGTCTGACACTATTTCCACTGTTTCCCCATCTATTTCCCATGAAGTGATGGGACTGGATGCCATGATCTTCGTTTTCTGAATGTTGAGCTTTAAGCCAACTTTTTCAGTCTCCACTTTTACTTTCATCAAGAGGCTTTTTAGTTCCTCTTCACTTTCTGCCATAAGGGTGGTGTCATCTGCATATCTGAGGTTATTGATATTTCTCCCGGCAATCTTGATTCCAGCTTGTGTTTCCTTGTATAAACCCATCTCCCTAAGAAATTGGAAACTTGTTCAGTCACTAAGTCATGCCAACTCTTTGAGATCCCATGGACTACAGCACACCAGGCTTCTCTGTCCCTCACGATCTCCCAGAGTTTGCTCAAATTCCTATTCATCAAGTCGGTGATGCCATCTAGCCATCTTATCTGCTGCCGCTCCCTTCTCTTTTTTGCCTTCAATCTTTCCCAGCATCAGGATCTTTTCCAATGAGTTGGCTCTTCGCTTTAGATGGCCAAAGTATTGAAGCTTCAATACTTGGCTTCCCTGGTGGCTCAGTAATAAAGAATCCGCCTCCCAATGCAGGAGACATGGGTTTGATCTCTGGGTCAGGAAGATCCCCTGGAGAAGCGAAGAGCTACCCACTCCAGTATTCTTGCCTAGGAAAGCCCATGGACAGAGGAGCCTGGTGGGCTACAGTCCACGAGGGTCAAAAAAGAGCCGGACATGACTTAGTGACTAAACAATAATTGGAAACTACCACCTGAATAACCCTCTTCACACCTTGTGAGACATCATCTCAGGAGAGTTCCCAGGCCAGTGACTTGTGTGTTGCTGCCTTGCTTATTTGGGCACCAAACCCTGGACAGCAGGGCCACCATCCCCTGGGGACTCTGGGGAATGCTGAGGCCTGCCTTCCTGAGTCAGCTCAGGGGTGGGGCTCAGGGAGATGGCCCCAGGTGGAGGTGGGAACGCTGTCAAAACCTGGGCGAAGAAGGGTGAGGTAGGGAGAGGAGGAGCCGTTTCAGCTTCTGTGTGTGCATGCTGGTTTAGTTCTCACAATTACTCCCTTAGACTAGCGGCCAAGCGTGAGAGCCATCCACTTCCTGAGAAAGGGAGGGGCTCCAGGTGAGACATTTAAGGTACAAGAGCCGCAGAATCACCGACAAGACACCAGACTTACACTCAGCCCTGCTCTGATGCATCGCATTCCTTTGCCCGGCGTTTGAGGGTCTCCTTAGTCTGGCCCAACTTACCTAGCGAACTGACTCCCAATACCAAAGGGAAACCTTCAGAGGGTGGCCTCACACACTAACTGGAGGCCAAGTAGACTGGTCCCAAGTAATACAATTTCCACTGAAATCACATGAGCACGGACTCTGAGAGACAAAGCTCTGGTCTTATAATTGAATGAATCACCCATTTGTTGCCAGAGTTGTTAGTCACTTTTTCTGTGTTCTAACCAAAGATGAGGTAGCCTGGATTTAAAAAGCCAGTTGATCTGATTTCTCATCAGCTGATTTCTGTGTGCAGTTTCCACAAATGAGTATGTACTTTCTAGGCCATGTCACCCTCATGTAAGAAGCTCAAGCAAAACCTATGCATTATTTTCCTAGGAACAATGATAATAAATGCTCCTTACTCCCTCTAATGAGAACATGCCAGCCTGTCACCCAGGAGGAGGAATGACAGGAGGTCTTGGGATGCCCCAAAGGAAACTCGAGGACTCTGACCACATTGTTTTTTATCAACTGAGTTCAAAGAAAGAATAAACAATTGCTCGCTTTGGGTTTTCCTTTAGCCGGAGGGTGATGCCATGCATCAGGCTGCAGTGGGGTAATATTCAAACAATTATCACTGGAGTCATGTAAGGATATGTGCAGTCTCTAGCCTGAAGAGAACACCTATGTTTCTAAAGCACCTGGGATCCTCACAGCTCTTCTGTGGGTCTCTCAAGATTGAACACTGTCTTGCCACCCATTCCCCCCTCAATCACAACTAAATATTAATAACTTTGATCTTTGTGCACTTATTCTGAGCAGGGACTGCTTTTAGGGCTCCCACATGTTGACTGGTTTAATCCTCACAATTTTATGATATATGCACACTTGTTATTCAGTGGCTAAGTTATATCCAACTCTTTGCAACTCCATGGACTGTAGCACTCCAGTCTCCTCTGTCCACCGTCTCCTGGAGTTTGTTCAAATTCATGCACACTTATTCTCCCAGACTAATTTGCCCAAGGGTATGGTTCATAAATTGTAGAACCTAGATTTCAACCCCAGAAGCCTGACTCCAAGACCTGTGTAGCCAAGTGCTATGTTACTCCAAAATCAAAGAACAATAAAACTGAGCGAAAGGGAAGAATGATAGGTGGATGGAATATAAAATCAGCATGATTTAAATGATCTGAACTGGGGGAACACAACATAAATCAGAGGGGAAAAACCATCCTTTCATCAACTTTGTAGTCCTCTTCATTTAAATCTAATATTGGCTTTATTCCCATGGGGAGATGGAGGCCACAGTTAAAACACAAGGGGAAACCAAAATAATTTGCTTTGGGGTTTCTTTACATGAGAATCATGTAAAGAATTTTTGAGGGTAATTTGATTATCCAGTCTTTTTATTCACATGTTGAGTTTAGACCCGAACCCCCCCAACAAAATATGACTCCAGTCAGTTGTGGTGACTGAGTTGGGAAAAATCTTGTAGCATTTTTCCATCGCTGAATCACCATCAAGAGGCATTCTGAGAAGCACCAGCCATGCGTTGGGCTGGCATTCAGAACTGTTCCTTCTTTCTGCTGTGGAGGCCAGAACCCTGAGCCCACTGGGGTCACTGGAATGAATGAATGAACTCACAGAATGAACTATAGCCCAGCAGGCTCCTCTGTCCATGGGATTTACCAGGCAAATATACTGGAGTAGTTTGCCAGTTCCTTTCCCAGGGGATCTTCTCAACCCAAGGATGGAACCTGTGTCTCTTGCGTGGCAGGCGGATTTTTTATTGCTGAGACACCCAGGAAGCCCCCACAGACTAAGAACAAGTAAATTAAAACAGCACAGACTTGTAGTCAGACACTGACCAAAACACCATGAAGCCGTTCTCCATCATACATAAATCACACATTAATAAGAACTTCTTCATACAGAGTCTGTTAGTATTTTCCCTAAACCTACAGCCAAACATCTGCCTGCAAATGCCCAGTACTAATTGCTCTTCCAAGTTGAAAGCCATTTCCATTGTGCAATGTTCCTCATGTCATTTGACAAGGGTATTTTGCCAAAAGCACGTTGGGGCATCTTTCTGAGCACGATATTAGTCATTATCTTTGCGGCTGGTTTTAGAAGCTTCTCATAAATAGTGCAGCTCATTCTATTTTTGCTCTAAGAAGCTCATTTGGTGTCCATTTTCATGAGGAGAAGAAGGCCCACATGGGAAGCTGAAACTAAGAATGATGTGTTCAGGAACTGAGGGGGAAGCGGCGGTCTCCCTTTTAGTTTAGACCAGTAGTTAATTACCGTAGTTCAGAATTACCTGAAGAACTAAAGAAATTAATCATAATTCCTAAGCCCCACCCAGATTTTGATTTTAGGGTCTATTTCTATAAAATAGTTTCCCAAATAAATGTATAAGATGAAAAAAAAAAATACCCCCTCCACCCCAGGTCAAGGAGGTAGGGTACTTGGGAATTGACTTTTTTTACGTTTTCTAGGTAATTTTCATTACAGCATAGACTAGACCTCTATTATAAAAAAAATAATACATTCCAGAAAGCCCTCTGTGCTGAAGTTCCTTGCATTAGTTCTAGACCTACTACCAGAAGGTAATTTTTCCAAGGCTTCATGTTTATAAAAGATGAACAATTATTATTGAGCATCTTTTAATGAGAGTTTCAGATTGTGAAGTTGACTTCATTTTTTTTTACTTCCTATCTATATTTTCCCTCAAAATGAAACAGAAGAGTACCACCTAGAAGAAACATAGACCTGACCCGAAAGCCCCGTGGCCTTCCTGCTTATCCCAACAGGTAAAAGACTGATATGTTTGTCATGTGCCATAAATAAAAAAGAAAGATGAAAGTACTTGACGTGCTCTCAGAGGCATAATCATACATTGGCCCCCCATTCACTGCTTTCCTTCAGAAGCCAGCAGTGTTGGGGGAATGGCAAGGAAGAGTAAGTACATCACAGGCAAGTGACTGTCAGGAGCTGAATTTCTCCTCCTTTCTCTGTCCTGTTTCCCCAGCGGTGGTGCTGGTCTCACATCAGACCTGGGAGACATGGGTGGTACCCAGTACCTTCAAAAAACATTCAACAAAGTGTGATTTCCCTTACTCCATGGGGAGATACTAAATTTTAAAATGCATTTTATTAGTTGATTTGATGATTGAATTTTAGTGGTAGTATGTGTTTCGTTAATCCAGTTGCTGATATCTGTGAAGATATTTGGTTCTGATTAGTTTAATTCCAAAAAAGAGATTTCTAGAATAGTGTTTCTACATCATCCCTCCAATCTGCCTCATGATGTTAACCCTCCCATTTCCTAATTAGATCAAAAATCAAGGACTGAATCCCTGGGGGACTGGATAATAAAATGGCATCTGCCATATGTTCTGACTGGGAGCTTGAAAGCAAAGGAATACTCTTTCCTCCTCAGTCCACAAGAAAGGGCGTGTTTTCAAAGCAGAGATAGGTTTGTTTTATACAGCAGGTCATCTTGGCCAATAGGTCCATCTGTGTTTATTTCCTACATGCTATCCTCTAGAGTGGGGAAAGCCTTATTTGTTATTTCTGCCAGTCTCAGCATTGCTTCGGAGGGAAGAGAATTTGTACACGGTAACCCGGAGGGTCAGAAAGGAAGGCGTCCTTTAGAGGCTGGGGCTGCGGTAAATTGAAGCTTGAGGAGAGAACAAACCTCAGCATACGGGACAACAGTAGTGGCCCAGTTCCACCTCCCCATCAGGAAATGCTTCTTTCAAGGAAACCAGCCTATTTAGAGGTTTGACACTTTTTCCCTTTATTAAGTAAAGTTGCACAGCCTACAGAGATAACACGTCCATCTCACAGAAGAAATGACTGAGGCCAAGGTAAGTTGAGTTTCTTTGCCCAAAACAATAGAGCTGAAAATGACGCTGTAAGAGGTGAGAAGCACACCACTTAGTGTTCCACTTTACTGATTTCCAAACTGGGGAATTGTAGCACACTTTAAAAAATCTTTCTCAATTGTCATAAAATACATAACATAAAATTGTGTCTTACCCATTTTTTAGTATACAGTACAGTAGTGTTCATATAGTCACACTGCTGTGCAACAGATGCCCAGAAATTTTTCATCTTCTGAAATTATAACTTTCTATCCATTAAATAACTCCCCATTTTCCCACCCTCCCATCCCCTGGTAACCCCCATTATATTCTGTTCCTATGAATCTGACTACATTAGATACCTCATGTGAGTGGAATTATACAATGTTTGTCTTTATTTAAATGGCTTGTCTCACTTAGCTTGACGTTTTTAGGTTCTTCCATATTGTAGCAGGTGACAGAGTTTCCTTCCTTTTAAAAGCTGAGTAATATTCTACTGTATGTATATATTATATTTTGTTTATCCAGCTATCTGTCGATGGACACTAGAATTGCTTCCACCTCTTGGCTGTAGTGAATAATGCTGCAGTTAATGTGAGAGGGCAAATATCTCTCCAAATTCCTGCTTTTAATTCTCTCGGGTGTAAGTGGAGTTGCTAAACCATATCATAATTCTATTTTGAATTTTCAGAGGAACTATTTTCTGCACTATTTTAAATTCCCACCAACAGTGCACAAGAGTCTCAATTTCTCCACATCCCCGTCAATATTTATTTTCCTTTTTTTTTATATAGTTGCCATCCTAATGAGAGTGAGGTGACATTTCATTGTGGTTTGACTAGCATTTCCCTAATCATAAGTGATCCGAGCATCTTTTAATAAGCTTGTTGGTCGTTTACATATCATCTAAGAGAAATGTCTATCAAGTCCTTTATCATTTTTGTAATTGATATATTTGGGTTTTATTGATTTGTAGTTCTTTATTCTGAATATTAATTGCTTATCAAATATATGATTTGCAAATATTTTCTACCATTCTGTGGGGTGCCTTTTCACTCTTTTGTTTGTGGCTTTTGATGCATAAAAGTTCTGAAGTTTGATGGATCTCATTTATCTATATTCGCTTTTGTTGCCTTTGCTTTGGTGTCATATCCAGAAATCACTGCCAAATCCAACATCACTGAAGATTTTTGCCCCTATGTTTTCTTCTAGGAGTTATATAGTTTTAGGTCTTTCATTTAGGTATTTTCTCAATGCCATTTGTTGAAGAGACTTTCCTTCCCCCATTGAGTAGTCTTTGCACCCTTCTTGAAAGTACCCCAGCTAGGTTCCCTTAAAAATGATTAAAGCATAAGGATTTCCCTGATGGTCCAGTGGCTGAGACTCCACGCTCCCAACGCAGGGGCCCTGTGTTAGATCCCTGGTTGGGGAACTAGATACCACATGCCACAGCTAAAAGCTCACCTGCCACAGCTAAAAGATCCTGCATGCTGCAACTGAAAAAAAAGTCCCATGTGCTGCAACTATGACCCAGCTCAGACAAATCAATATTGTTTTAAAGCACATGCATGTTTTAGGAAATAAGATCTTTCTCTGTTGTAAAGTTTGTTGTCAATCCTTTACCTCCTCAGTAATGTCCAATGTCATTAATATAGTAAAAAACAACAACTTACAAATTGATCAAAATTACATTGCAAGCCAGTGACAGAATTGTGGTATATCAGTGTGCCTCAGCATACCAGTTGGGCCCCACAATGCTAGAGTGCAGTCTCTCAGAGAAGGTATTTCTTGGAATCCTAGGCATATTTTTTTCCATCCTTACTAAGGATGAATAATTACATGAATTTAATCAGATTAAGTTTCCTGACTACTGTGCAAAGCATAAACGTATTATTTATGTCTTTTTAAAATTACAGTTGACATAAAATATTAGGTTAGGTTCAGGGGTACTAGATAGTGATTTGACATTTGCTTTCATTTTGAAATGACCCCCATGATGTCTTGTAATCATCTGTCTGCATTCAACATTATCACTATATTAGTGACCATATTCCCTGTGCTGTATGTATATTACATGCCTGTGGCTTATTTATTTTGCAAATGGAAGTTTGTAAACATTAATCCCCTTCACCTATTTCAACCCTTCCCCTCCCTACAACCACCTGTTTATGCGCTGTACCTGAGTCTGGTTTTGTTTTATTTTTTTTGTTTTGTTTTTTAGGATTCCACACATAGTGAGAGCATACAGTGTTTATCTTTCTCTATCTGACTTATTTCACTTAGCATTATACTCTCTAGATCCACCCATGTTGTTACAATTGGTAAGATGTCTTTTTATGGTTGAATAGTATTCCATTGTGTATATATATCACACCTTCTTTATTCATTTGTCTGTTGATGGACACTTACATTGCTTCCATATCGTAACTATTGTAAATAATGCTGTGGTGAACACTGGTATGCATATGTCTTTGAATTAGTGTTTTGTTTCCTTCAGGTAAATATGCAGAACTGAAATTGCTGGACCATATGATAGTTCTATTTTTAATTTTTTGTGGAACCTCCTTACAGTTTTCCATAGTGGCTCTACCAATTTACAATCCCACCAACAAAGCACTAGAGTTCCCTTTTCCCCACATTCTCATTAACACTTGTTATTCATTGTCCTTTTAATGAGAACCATTCTGGTAGATGTGAGGTGGTATCTCATTGTGGTTTTGACTTGTTTTGCCTTGATGATTAGTTATGTTGAATAGCTTTTCACGTACGTCTTGGCCATCTATTATATTGTCTTTGGAAATATTTCTCTTCAGGACTTTACTCACTGGCTTCTTTTTTCTTTAATATTGAGTTGTATGAGCTGTTTATATATTTTGGATATTAATCTCTAAATAAACATATCATTTTCAAATACTTTCTCCCATTCAGTAGGCCACCTCTTCCTTTGTTGACAGTTTTTTCACTGTGCAGAAGTATTTTAGTTTGATGTAGTCCGATGGCCTATTTTTGCTTTTGTTTCCCTTGCCTGAGGACCAGTGTCAAAGAGTGTGCTGTCAGTGTTTTCTTCTAGGAGTTTTATGGTTTCAGGTTTTATGTTCAAGTATTTAGCCCATTTTGAGTTTATTTCTGTATGCACTGTGAGACAGTAGTCCAGCTTGATCCCTTTGCATGTAGCTTTCCATCTTTCCCAGCACCACTTATTGAAGACGCTGTCTTTTCCTCATCATATATTTTTGCCTCCTTTGTCATAGATTAATTACCATATGAGCTTGGGTTCATGTCTGGACTCTGTAGTCTGTTTCATTGATTTTTGTGTTGTATGTTCCCTCTATGCCAACTTTGGAATGCAGAGTTCCAAAGAATAGCAAGAAGAGATAAGAAAGCCTTCCTCAGTGATCAACGCAAAGAAATAGAGGAAAACAACAGAATGGGAAAGACTAGAGATCTCTTCAAGAAAATTAGAGATACCAAAGGAACATTTCATGCAAAGATGGGCTCGATAAAGGACAGAAACAGTATGGACCTAACAGAAGCAGAAGATACTAAGAAGAGGTGGCAAGAATACACAGAAGAACTGTACAAAAAAGATCTTCACGACCCAGATAATCACGATGGTGTGATCACTCACCTAGAGCCAGACATCCTGGAATGTAAAGTCAAGTGGGCCTTAGAAAGCATCACTACGAACAAAGCTAGTGGAGGTGATGGCATTCCAGTTGAGCTATTTCAAATCCTGAAGGATGATTCTGTGAAAGTGCTGCACTCAATATGCCAGCAAATTTGGAAAAGTCAGCAGTGGCCACAGGACTGGAAAAGGTCAGTTTTCATTCCAATCCCAAAGAAAGGCAATGCCAAAGAATGCTCAAACTACTGCACAATTGCACTCATCTCACACGCTAGGAAAGTAATGCTCAAAATTCTCCAAGCCAGGCTTCAGCAATACATGAACTGTGAACTTCCAGATGTTCAAGCTGGTTTTAGACAAGGCAGAGGAACCAGAGATCAAATTGCCAACATCCACTGGATCATGGAAAAAGCAAGAGAGTTCCAGAAAAACATCTATTTCTGCTTTATTGACTATGCAAAAGCCTTTGAGTGTGTGGATCACAATAAATTGTGGAAAATTCTGAAAGAGATGGGAATACCAGACCACCTGACCTGCCTCTTGAGAAATATGTGTGCAGGTCAGGAAGCAACAGTTAGAACTGGACATGGAACAACAAACTGGTTCCAAATAGGAAAAGGAGTACGTCAAGGCTGTATACTGTCACCCTGCTAATATAACTTCTATGCAGAGTACATCATGAGAAACGCTGGGCTGGAAGAAGCACAAGCTGGAATCAAGATTGCCAGGAGAAATATCAATAACCTCAGATATGCAGATGACACTACCCTTATGGCAGAAAGTGAAGAGGAACTAAAAAGCCTCTTGATGAAAGTGAAGGTGGAGAGTGAAAAAGTTGGCTTAAAGCTCAACATTCAGAAAATGAAGATCATGGCATCTGGTCCCATCACTTCATGGGAAATAGATAGGGAAACAGTGGAAACAGTGTCAAACTTTATTTTTCTGGGCTCCAAAATCACTGCAGATGGTGACTGCAGCCATGAAATTAAAAGACGCTTACTCCTTGGAAGGAAAGTTATGACCAACCTAGATAGCATATTCAAAAGCAGAGACATTACTTTGCCAACAAAGGTTCGTCTAGTCAAGGCTATGGTTTTTCCTGTGGTCACGTATGGATGTGAGAGTTGAACTGTGAAGAAAGATGAGCACTGAAGAATTGATGCTTTTGAACTGTGGTGTTGGAGAAGACTCTTGAGAGTCCCTTCGACTACAAGGAGATCCAGCCAATCCATCCTAAAGGAGATCAGCCCTGGGTGTTCTTTGGAAGGAATGATGCTAAAGCTGAAACTCCAGTACTTTGGCCACCTCATGCGAAGAGTTGACTCATTGGAAAAGATTCTGATGCTGGGAGGGATTTGGGGCAAGAGGAGAAGGGGACGACAGAGGATGAGATGGTTGGATGGCATCACTGACTCGATGGACGTGAGTCTGAGTGAACTCTGGGAGTTGGTGATGGACAGGGAGGCCTGGCATGCTGCGATTCATGGGGTCGCAAAGAGTCAGACACGACTGAGTGACTGAACTGAACTGAACTGAACTGATGCCAACTTTCTTGAGAGTTTTACCGTAAATGAATGTTAAACTTTGCTAAAAGCATTTTCACATATATTGAGATGATCATATGATTTTTATTCTTCAGTTTGTTAATATGATGTACATAATGATTGATTTGCAGATAGTGAAACAACCTTCCATCCCTATAATAAATCCCATTTGATCATGATGTATGATCTTTTTAATGGATTGTTGAATTTGGCTTGCTAATATTTTATTGAGAATTTTTACACCTATATTAATCAGTGATATTGGTGTGTAATTTCCCTTTTTTTTAGTGTCTGTGTCTGGTTTTATTATGAGGTGATATATAGAAAATCCTACAGACACTACAAAAATATGTATAATAAAGTCCATGTTTGACAAGCCCACATCCACCATCATATTCAGTGGCAAAAAGCTGAAATCATTTCTTCTAAGATCACAAACAAGACAAGGATGTCCACTCCTCCCACTTTTATTCAATACAGTATTAAAAGTCCTAGCCATAGAAATCAGACAAGTAAAAGAAATTACAGGAACCCAAATTGTCACTGTTTACAGATAGCATAATACTATATATAGAAAATCCTACAGATGCTACCAAAAAGAACTATTAGAATTAAAAAATGAATTCAGTAAAGTCACAGGATACAAAATTAGTATACAGAAATCTTTCACTTCTATACACTAATAATAAACTATCAGAAAGATAAATTAATAATCCCATTTATAAAGGCATCAAAAAGAATAAAATAGCTAGCAATAAATCTAACCAAAAAGGTAAAAGTTTTTCACAGAACTAAGACAAGTAATTCTAAAAATAGTATGGAAGCACAAAAGACCTCAAATAGCTGAAGTAAATAGCTAATCTTGAGAAAGAAGATCAAACCTAGATATTTCACACACTCTGATTTTAAACTACACTACAAAGCAACAGTAACTAAAACTGTATGGTATTGCACAAAAAAGAAATAGGTCAATTGTGACATTCTTCCCATTTGCAGATCGCTGAGCCAGTGGTGTGGATTCTGACTAAACCACATCTCTGCCCCTCCTATCCTTCTCATTGTGGTTTCTTCTTTATGTCTTTAGTTGTGAAAAATCTTTTCTGCTGGTCTTCAGGTCATTCTCATAGATAGAGAGATACTTGATCTATAAGTACTTGTAATTTTGGTGTATCCATGGGAAGAGGTGAGTTCAAGGTCTTCCTACTTCACCATCTTGGACACCTCTAAGGCATTACCATTTTATAGCCAAGGATGTAAATAGGCTCAAACAATGACTACCACTTGATTCATGAATGACTAGGAAGCATGTTGTCTAAAATTGTTTTACTGTCTCCACCCATCAGAATGTCAGTTTCATGAAAGTAAGAACCTTGTCTGTCTGGTTCACCTCTGTATCTCCAGTAACTGTTGCAAAGGAAGTATGCAATAAATCTGTGCTTAGAGAATGAATGGCAAAATGAGCAAATGCAGAAAATTTGTAAATCATGGAAGGTCATTAAAATTCACGTTTAACCTTGTCATCCATAGGCATCCATTCTTTATACATTTTCAGATTTGTTCTTTAAACTTCTCCTTCCTCTCTCTCTCTCTCTAGTTGTATGTGTATAATAAAATATATTTAACGTATACTCTACTTTATAGCCTGCTATTGTGTGTTTGTGTGCTCAGTCACTTTAGTTGTATCTGACTCTTTGCAACCTCATGGACTGTAGCCCACCAGGCTCCTCTGTCCATGGGATTTTCCTGGCAAGAATACTGGAGTGGGTTGTCCTCCTCCAATGGATCTTCCCAACCCAGGGATCAAATTTAAGTCTCCTGTGCCTGCTATATTGCAGGCAGATTCTTTACCACTTGAGCTATCAGGGAAGATAAAACTCCTGGCAATAAGTATTGAACATACACCTCTATCAGTAGTAATTATTATGAAGTATAAATATGCTTGTTTAAAAAAATAGAAGAGTAAAAAGTAAAGAATAGAAGCCATACCCCACTCAGTCCCATTCCCAGAAGTAACTACTGTTAAGATTGATATGTATTATTCCATGGTTCTTCTTTTGCCTATATAAATACACACACACATACATGATGTTATACAAGATGTCATATATATATATGTATATATGTATGTGTTACTATACATGTATATATACATAAATATAGGGAAATAAGGTCACAGAAATTTAAACTTGTCTTTTTAAATTTCAGAATATATTGATACCTTCCCATGTCAGAACATGTGGAAAATTGTAAGGGCTTTTAAATCTTAAGATGCCTTCAGGGTAAGAGGAGAAGTAAGCCAACAAAAAGCAAGCTGATTCCTGCTTCAGCAAGATTCAGAATTTAAAAACAAACAATCTCTGAAGGCAAGACTCAGGTGAAGTTGAATACAGGAGGATAGCTTCAAAGTCTTTACAAGAAGCATATAGAAGCCCAGTTTTGCTTCTCTACTAGAATTAAGTGACTTTTCCTCAACTTTGGCACAAAACTAGAAATGTGCCCAGAGTATTAAGGATAAATCATGGCTAAGGGAAAGTAAGGCACATGTTGAAAACATGTAGATTATGTTAAAGGCAGTATATTCAATGGTGAAAGTCCCAGTCCAGTCCCCCAGTGGCTCCTAGAATAACAGGAACCAGGTTATGCTTTTTAGGCCAGAGATAGGAAAATTCTGCTCCAGGAAAACTGATCAGCCCAAGAGGTAAGACTCACGTCTGTCAGTAATTTGGAGCCCCGCAAGGCAACAATCAGATTCACTTTCTTAACCTATGGTGAGGACCACTAGTTGAACCTAATCAACATATGTGGAGCTTGAAAACTAGAATTTTGTGTTTCATTCTAAATACAAATTATCAACCAGGGATCATCAAACATCCAAGAAAAGCCTCAAAATTGAAAAATAGGAACCAAAACACACACATAAGCTACCAAAAAATGGATTTCAAGGAAGAAAGAGATATGAATAGGACCAGAAGTAAACTTCAAAAACTTATTATTAATATCTTATGGAAAAATGAGAGGAGAATTTGCTTCCACAGAATCAGACAGGATGATACTCTTAAAAAAAAAAAAAAGAGGAATGATTGGGGGATAAGAAAAAGCTCTTGGAAATTAAATATAGAAGAAAAGTTTTTAGATTCAACAAAAAGACTGATAGGCGAATATTGGGAAAATCACTGCAAAGGAAGCATAAAAAGACAAAGATATGGAAACCATAAAAGGACAGAAAGAAAAGAGATTCAAACACTGAGAGAAAAGAACAGAAAATTGGAAGACATAACTAGGAGATCCAACATATTGATCACCTTCAAGGGAAAACCAAACTTAGATAAGTGGTTGGGGAAGTGGTCTCAGGACGGAGCCTACAATTGGCTCCCTCCAGTCAGAAGGCAGCAACAATGGCATTGTTGGTGGTACATGCAGCCGTGAGGACTCCTGTCAGCCTGAGCATCACAGTTACTGAAATGCTTACCTGTGAGGGGGTGGAATGGAAGAGGCTTATAAGATCTCTGTAGCACTTGAAAGATAATCTGTGGGGGCAATGGTAATGATAAGGATCATGGAATTGTTAACCGAAGAAAGTGAATAAAAGGCTTATGTCAACCAACCATCAACTTGATGGCACGTTGTGAAAGCCAGAGGTCCTCCATGGAAGCATCTAAAGAGATCTTTATCTCCTGCATCTGTATGTCAAACTGTTGAAAATCAGGTCTAGGGTTTGATACAAGCATGACAGACATACAGTCGGGGCTGCATGCACAGTTCTAGGAAGTTTCCCACGTTAAAAATCAGGCTCTGATAGGAAAAGAGCTGGACTCCAAGACCTGGGATTCAGACTTTGGGTAGAAAGCTCCAGACTCACCGAATGGTGCCTTCTCCTGTGGCGGAGGCAAGTCACCTCCCACTGCCTGGAACCAAACAAAGACCTCACCTGAGGCAGATGCCTCATAAGATGTTAGAGTCCTCCTCAATGTTCCTTCCCTCATTGCTTCTACACCTGTGACTAGGTTGAGATCTTAGACTATCCTGAAAAGGAAAGTAAAACTACTGGAAGAAATGGCTATCACCAAAAGAGCTGCAGGACCTGGCTGATATGTCCAGTTAGCACTGAGAGGTCACACACGAAAATGGGAATGTAGGGGATGTAGGATTGAGAGATGGGTGGTGGGATGAACCACCTTCCTCAAAACCTGCAAGCCCAGTATCCAGGGATTTATGGAGTTGTAAGAGGTGAAATCCTGTAAAACGTTTCCTTAAACTAAGAGAGCCGAGGTGTGACAGTGGACACATGACCACAAGATCCACTGATCTTTCCGTTGGCTGAATCTCCCAGAAGCTGCCAGACTAAGGAGATATTAAAACAGCCTTTTATAGCCTCTTTACAAGAAGTCTTTTGGCTTCCCTGGTGGCTTAGAAGGTAAAGAATCTGCCTATAAGGCAGGAAATCCTGGTTTGATCCCTGGGTCAGGAAGATGCCCTGGAGAAGGAAATGGCTACCCACTCCAGTATTCTTGCCTGGAAAATTCCATGGACAGAAGAGCCTGGTGGGCTACAGTCCATGGGATCACAAAGAATTGGACCTGACTGAGCGACTAACACTTGCATTTTTCACTTTTCACTTTTATAGTCTCAGCTAAGGTACCAGCTCGCAGACCTTTCAGAGCTGGGCTCATGCCCTTGTGGCTCCACCTCCAGTGTCTTATTTGGGGGAGTTTATGCCCCCTATAATAGAAATTTTAGGCTCTGCAGAATTCAAGGTCTAGGTCTTTGAGGGGGTACACTTCAGCCAGGGAACATAATAAGGGTTCCACTGAAGCTTTTAGGTTCCTCATGCAGATGGGCCAACAAGCCAATAATCAGTTATTATATCAGTGTTAACTGACCTTGATCATCACAAGGGCAAATAGTTGCTGTTACAAAGTACTGATTAAAGCTTCAGGCTGCCACTATGAGGACTATAATTCATTTCACCTGTCTTCCCATTTATGAGTTGGCTTAGAGACTATGGCCTTCAGCTACCTTGAGGCATCAATTGCAGAGCCTGCTCAGCGTGGGGCAGGGGTGCCCTGGGGGCTGTAGCAGGCGATGTCTCCCCATGTCTCCTTGGCACACGTGTGGCCCTGCAGCTACAGGACAGCTGCCTCACCCTCTGACGGCTTCCCAGCCCAAGTGTCTGTCTCTCTAACCCTTGGCCTGAGAGCTTTGCCTGGTGCTGTGAGAATCTGCTCAGCTTGCACGCAGGGCAGCTTAGATATGCTGGGATTTAAACCCCAGAGCAAAGATCAACAGTGAAGGACAGCAGCCACTGGATAAAGAGCCCAGCCTCCTGGTCTGCAGTAGAGCTGTTCCGAGGCACATTCCTCACAGCTCCTCAGCAGTCTCGAGCCCCAAGTCAGTGCTCTGACTACAAACATGCACTTGACTGTCGTTTATCCTAAGCTCTTCTACTCGACTTACTCCTTCATTTGTGCTTTCTGGGACCACTCCCCAAGTAAACTACCTACCCCCGAGTGCTTGTCTCAGGGATCCAGATTAAGGCAGTGTACCGTGAACAAAAGAAAGGCTTTCTGCTGTCAAACCTCCTGATGACTTACAGTTCACTTTAGCATCTTAGTAGTTCTGAAATTTGTATTGTAGTTAAGAAAAAAGAAAACAATATAATAATAATAAAAATATTCTTTATGCTCTATTTACCACCGTATTTCCTCAGTGTATCTATGTGTAGCTGAAAGAATGGACTTTGGAGTCAAATTGACTGGTTTGAATGATGGTTCCATTATTTACTTTGGAGTCCGTCGCCTCTCATAAGCCTTAGGATCTCAAACTACTGTGGTAACAGTATATCTACCTAAAGGGATTGTTGTTAGGGTAGAATAAAAGCCTGGCTTATGGTAAGAAACTGATAAAACATAGATATTATTATAATTACCTGACTGGAAAATCTTTTTCAGTAAGATTTATTAGCAGTCTGGAACATGACTGTTTTTTTAGAACTTTCTGTATGCATTTCTCTAGTGAAAATCTGACCTCTCCTCTTGTGCTGAAAATACTAAATCATAATTCTAAATGATGACGTTTCTTCTATAACAGTTTTAAAGGAATTTGTAGAACTCAAAAAAAGCATTCCTATCAATGAATTCCTACAAAGGAGAAGCCTATGTTTAACATGTCAGCTCTATCGACAATGTGAGCCTTATGAAGCTTCTCTAACAAGTCTCATTTGGTCCATGTTACCAAACTTTTGTTCAATGAAAATGGTGTCTCCGCAGAAAGATATGTAGTTTTTTTTTAATTTTTATTTTATATTGGAGTGTAGTTTATTTACAATGTTGTGTTAGTTTTAGGTGTACAGCACAGTGGTTCAGTTATACATACATACATATATATATATATATATTCTTTTTTCAGATTCTTTTTCCAGGTAGGTTATAACAGAGTATTAAGTAGAGTCCCCTGTGTTATACGTAGTCGATTATTTTATATATAGTAGTGTGTGTATGTTAACCCTGAACTCCTAATTGGAAAGTTCTGTGTTGTAACACGTGGAAATTTCTACACTTTACCTGCCAGTCCTAACACATGCTGTGATTACTCACCTACCCTCAGATTGAGGACAAGATTGGGCTGCTCTGTTACCAAAACATAGGGCCCCAAAGAGCACTTTCCCCAGACGACCTGCGAAAAGCTACACAAAAAGGCTGCCTGTGCGTAACATCCTTCCATTTTCCATTTATTTCCAAAAGCAGCCATGAGATTACACAGCTATAAATTCTGAAAACTTTTCTAGCTTCTTAGAACAAAAAACTGTCATGTAAAAACAATGAACAACCAGGCATGTTTTATACATAAATCCCTAAATCCTAAACAAGCTGAATTGAGAAAACTCTGGTGAAGGGCTGGGGGCAGGCTGTCTGCTTCCTGATGGCTTTCCTGTAATGACTCAGCTTTGCCGTGGGCTGAGGATAGTGCCTATCTATGGCTCCTCCAGAGATGCTCAGAGAGCCCCACCAGGGCAATTAGGCCAAGAATTAGCCAGTTAGAGCTGGGAGCTTATTGTTAATCGGCTCAGTCAGGAGGTGGAGAAGTAGCATTCTGAGCTAAGTAACTTCAATGCAGCCTTTCTTTCTCTTTTTTTTTTTAATATGACATAGTTTCCTTTGAGATCCTTGTATCTGTAGCACATGTGAATAGAAAAAAGACAAACATTACTTAAGTCAGTTTCAACTTAACTGGTGATGTTTCTGAATGTTGAATTTACTATTTAGTGTATTCCAGGCAAGAATATGGAGAAGGCAATGGCATCCCACTCCAGTACTTTTTCCTGGAAAATCCCATGGACGGGAGCCTGGTAGGCTGCAGTCCATGGAGTCTCAAAGAGTTGGACACGACTGAATGACTTCACTTTCACTTTTCACTTTCATGCATTGGAGAAGGAAATGGCAACCCACTCCAGTGTTCTTGTCTGGAGAATCCCAGGGATGGCGGAGCCTCTTGGGCTGCAGTCTATGGGGTCGCACAGAGTCGGACACAACTGAAGCGACTTAGCAGCAGCAGCAGGCAAGAATACTGGAGTGAGTTGCTATTCTCTTCTCCATGGAATATTCCTGACCCAGGGATCAAACCCAGGTCTCCTGGGTAGGCACTGCAGGCAGATTCTTTTCTGTCTGAACCCCCAGGGAAGCCCTTATTGTGTATACCTATAGCTTCCCTGAGAGCTGTTTGTGAAGAATCCATCTGCAATGCAGGAGACCCCGGTTTGATTCCTGGGACAGGAAGATCCATTGGAGAGGGGATAGGCTACCCACACCAGTATTCTTGGGCTTCCCTTATGGCTCAGCTGGTAAAGAATCTGCCTGCAATGTAGGAGACCTGGGTTCTAAGGAGTCTTTTGGGCCTAGAAAAGAAAACAACAGTTTCAAAGGCCCTTGCTGAATCATCTAACTTCGAAGAAAACAAAACAAAACTTCAGATCCCGCCCTGATGCTCCAGGCCGGTTGCATCTATCTGGGACTTATCACCCCCTGTCCAGAAACCTTCCACCCCCTACACCTGCCCAGAAGACTTATCACCCCCTGCCCAACTACAAATGCCATCTCAACTAAAGAATATCCAAAACATCCCTCCTGATTAATGTTTCCCTTATCGCTTCCATAAACTTCCCTGTAAATATAGAGCCTCCCTGATCCCTCTCCACACTCAGCCTGGTCATTAGGCTGACTGTCGCCCCTCCTTGCCTGAATAAAGGTAACCTACTTCTATTGAGGTCGTCTTTCCTCTTTCTGCCTCTGCCCAAACTATACCTTACAGGTTCAATCCCTGGATTGGAAAGATCCCCTGGAGAAGGGAAAGGCTACCCACTCCAGTATTCTGGCCTAGAGAATTCCATGGACTGTATAGTCCATGGGGTCACAAAGAATCTGACACGACAGAGCAACTTTCACTTTCACTGGTCCTAAATCCCTGTGGTTTTAGAGAACTCTTGAGAGTCCCTTGGACTGCAAGGAGATCCAACCAGTCCATCCTAAAGGAAATCAGTCCTGAGTATTCTTTGGAAGGACTGATGCCAAAGCTGAAACGCCAATACTTTGGCCACCTAATGCGAAGAACTGACTCATTTGAAAAGACCCTGATGCTGGGAAAGATTGAAGGCAGGAGAAGGGGATGACAGAGGACAAGATGATTGGATGGCATCACTGACTCAATGGACATGAGTTTGAGTAAACTCTAGGAGTTGGCGATGGACAGGGAGGCCTGGCGTGCTGCAGTCCATGGGGTGGCAAAGAGTCAGACACGACTGAGTGACTGAACTGAACTGACTGAAATCCCTGATGTCTTATAGAAGAACATCTGGAGAGAGATGTGTGCAGAGGGGATGAGGAAGGCTTGGCTGACTTCTCAATTCCATTAAGTAATGTTCATCTACACCAGGGCTCCTCTTTGGAGTGAGGACTGTTCTACTGTGGTGTTGGGATGTCTGCATAGCCAGGGCCGGCTGATGGCACTGTGCAGCTGCGTCCTGCACAGGGGCCCCTGGCTCAGGGTGCTTCTGGTGGAAGGCTGCATCTATTCTTTCCCTGAGCACTAAGATCCCTACTGGGACAATCCCTCCAGAAAGAGGACCAGAAGGCTAATTTACAAAAGTGGTTTCTGTGTGTTTGGGGTCAGTCAGGAATTCATTTTTATCATGTTTATGTCTCTAGTCTTGAGATCCAATTTCTGACCCCCTAGATATCTTCAGAAGAGATTATTCCAATAGTAAATTTTGTCAACATGAAATTAATCATGGCAAATGCCAGCTTCTTATACATACTTCAGTTTATCAATGTTCTACATCTGCACTGAAACCAGTTTTGGTTGTTGTTGAAAAAGGACTTCCCTGGTGGCTCAGAGGGTAAAGTGTCTGCCTGCAATGTGGGAGACCTGGGTTCGATCCCTGAGTCAGGAAGATCCCCTGGAGAAGGAAATGGCAACCCACTCCAGCATTCTTGCCTGGAGAATCCCATGGACAGAGGAGCCTGGTGCAGGTTACAGGCCATGGGGTCCCTAAGAGTCAGATACAACTGAGCAACTTCACTTTCACTTTCATTGAGGTGCTGGGCTTCCCTGGTGGCTCAGATGGTAAAGAATCTGCCTGCAATGTGGGAGACCTGGGTTCGATCCCTCAGGCAACCGACTGGCAACCGACTCCAGTATTCTTACCTGGAGAATTCCAAGGATTCTGGTGGGCTACAGTCCATGCAGTCACAGAGTCGAACATGACTCAGTGACTAACACACACACACACATTGAGGTGCTGCCGGACCAGGAATTGAGTGAGGTGTAATTTGAAAATCTGAATTTTCATGGAAGCATATCAAGTTAAAAATATCCACTCAACAGAAAGCATAGAACAGGGAAACAGGATTCACACATGAAATTTACTTTCAAAGCCTCACTTGGCAATTTACTTTTAATGATTACATTCAGAGTTTCCATTTGAGTTCCCTCTTAACTTATTCATAAATAGTTGATACTAGCAAGTTAGTTCCCTTGAATCTTTGTGCTGGAAAAACTGGCTAAGCAAACCATTATACAACCATCTCTTAGGATTATCTGATGACTCATTATCACTAAGACAATCTTAAGCCATTTAAATCAACAGGATTCCATTTCTTTAGCAGAGAACTATCTTTAAACACACACACACACACACACACTTCTGAGTTCTCCTTTATTTCTGCAGTTGGAGAGAGCAGGTTGTAAAATTAACAATGAAACACAGAATAGTATAAGTGGAACATCATTAATGGCACAGAATCTAAACCTCTTTTAATCTCCCTTTTTGGCTTTTTCTCTTCCCACACTTGAGGTGTGTTATTTCTGCCACACCCTGAAGACACACCCAGATACTTGAGAAATCCAAGAACAATGCACTGGAAGGGTGACCAGACAAGTCAAGCTCACTGAAGAATGGTCTCCAAAAGCAAAGGGCTCTCTGATCATCCACCAGTGAGTCCCAAGCTTGGTCTGTCTTCAGGAATTTTAAAACCTGAAACCACTCTACGGAGAGTGGTTTAAAAACTGCTGCAAAAATAACTGTTACAGAAAGAGCAAGGAAAAGAGGAGGGATTTCAAAAGCAAGAGCTGGCACTGAATCTCTTTATCCCAGCTTCCTAAACAGCCTTCTCCTGCCCCTGGCAGGAGACTTCAGAGCCACTGCTGCGGTTCTAATTATATCCTTACTGCACAATCATAGGAATATTCTTACTCAAAGTCATCCCCTTTTCAAATGAATTTAGATGTCAAAATTATTTTTCTGATGAAGAATATTCCACAGTATAACAGAAACTATTGATGTACTCTGTTCTATGTGAATATCATTTGTTCACCATGTTTTCGGTAATACATATTTCAAAGTATCTGGTACACAATGAAGGTGCACAACATTCTATGCAGTGTATGGATGAGTCTATTATCTTTTTTTTTTTTTTTAACTTTACAATATTGTATTGGTTTTGCCAAATATCGAAATGAATCCGCCACAGGTATACATGTGTTCCCCATCCTGAACCCTCCTCCCTCCTCCATCCCCATACCATCCCTCTGGGTCGTCCCAGTGCACCAGTCCCAAGCATCCAGTATTGTGCATCGAACCTGGACTGGCGACTCGTTTCATATATGATATTATACGTATTTCAATGCCATTCTCCCAAATCATCCCACCCTCTCCCGCTCCCAGAGTCCAAAAGACTGTTCTATACATCAGTGTCTCTTTTGCTATCTCATATACAGGGTTATTGTTACCATCTTTCTAAATTCCATATATATGCGTTAGTATACTGTATTGGTGTTTTTCTTTCTGGCTTACTTCACTCTGTATAATAGGCTCCAGTTTCATCCACCTCATTAGAACTGATTCAAATGTATTCTTTTTAATGGCTGAGTAATACTCCATTGTGTATATGTACCATAGCTTTCTTATCCATTTATCTGCTGATGGACATCTAGGTTGCTTCCACGTCCTGGCTATTATAAACAGTGCTGTGATGAACATTGGGGTACACGTGTATCTTTCAATTCTGGTTTCCTTATTATCTTTTTAAAAATTGTACCTCAGGACCAGTAATCTGTAATCTCAAAAGCAGTACATTTTAGAAAGTCTAAAAACTAGTGCTTCAGAAAGAAGATTAAAACTGTCTAAAATAGACAGTTGTTCTTTACGACGCCCTCTCCATCAAGACTGGCCCCTCTAATGTCAGCCACATCCCTGGAATGATTTGGAAAATGGCTCATACCTGTGAAGTTCATGAAGTCATGACTTATGAGGTAAGGGTCCAAGCACAGAGAAGTACAATCCAACCGTGAAAACAACACAGTGTGAACTCTGCTTCTCAAACATGGTACCATGAGATACACAGACCCACGGAGATGTTTTCAATTCCTTTCTTCTCTTTGCCATGAATTTCCCTCATCTGCCTCACTCATGCCCAATTCTCTATGAAGAACCAGCCCTCACTGGGACCTTTACACTCTCCATACTTCTCCATTATAAAATGTCCCCCAAAACACATAGAAAAGCAGAACCCTCCTGGAGTATGGAGAATGAAAGGGGCTGAGAGACCCAGACCAACACAATGGGAGGAGGGGGAAGCCTGAAATCCTCATAATAGTATCAATACCTACTGGGAAAGTGAAAGTCGCTCAGTCATGTCCGACTCTTTGTGACCCCATGGACTATACAGTCCATGGAATTCTCCGGGCCAGAATACTGGAGTGGGTAGCCCTTCCCTTCTCCAGGGGATCTTCCCAACCTAGGGATCAAACCCAGGTCTCCTGCATTGCAGGCGGATTCTTTACAAGCTGAGCCACAGAGAAGCCCAAATATCTACTGGACTGTGTTCTAATGCATCAAACAATACCACAACATGGTGTGTTCTGCATCTGTTATTGTTGTTGTTATTTACTAGATGTCTGACCTTGTGAACATTATTTCACATTCCTGTGCTTTTATTTCTTCTCTGAACAACTCAGATCATTAAGTTCATATCAGAGGGTCTAGGCCAGGTTTATATGGGTTAGTACATGGGAAGCACTTAGAGGAAGCTGGTTAGGAAGTGTAACGATATCCTCGGGTTCTTCCACTCTGAAAGTTTCAGGTGGCAGCCTGGTGTGGGGGGAGAGGGGGCAAGCCAACTGGCAAATTCCTCATGGGGCTGACTTCTAACTAATCCCCCTGATTTACACCCTCCTCCTCTCCTGGTCCTACTTTTCCTTGCCAACACCAAGCTTGGCACTTCTTTGGCACTTAGCAGCAGCACAGCTGTTACTTCCCTGACAGCCAGCTTGAGTTGGTTCTGACTGGCAGCTCCACTGATATGTTGACAATGTCACTCATTTTCCATCTTCCAGAAATTTGACAGAATCTCTAGTCAGGTATATATCCCTCTTTAATTATGGATTTATTCCCTCTGGCACCTGTTTACTATTCTACATTTTTTTTTTCTATCCTGGTCAGAAGTGATTATTTAATAGACAGTTCATTCTACCATCTTGAATCAGAAGCTCCCTAAAATACAAATAAATATTTGCTTCTAGGCTTCAGGATTACTTATGCTCATAATAAGAATCTAGAGGCACTTATTTAGTAGATCTTCCAATGAAAAGAATATCCTTTGATTTTCAATTAAAGAAAAAAAATCCATCACAATATTAAGAAAATGTTAATCATTTGTCTCTAGTTACGGAAATCAACTTGAAAAAACACACCAAAAAATAGCATCACTTAATCCCTTTTCCTTTTCCCAAGAATATGTGAGTAAATCAACAAATGAGGAGCAACACAAACAAACACACCAAATCAGAGAATTTTGAAAGAAAAAGGATCATAGCAATAATCTTACAGACGAGGTTGAGGCATGAGGGGTGGTAAACTACTCAAGCTATGAATTCCAGCATAGCTAACAAAAGCCAGCAGTGGGATGAAACTAAAATATGCCCTTTTCAGGTATTCTTAGGAAAACAAGTCGTCAGCATCTGTGTTTATTATATTAACAGGACTGTCAGCAGGAGCTTGTAGCAAAAAATCAACCTAAGTTATTATGACTATATTTTTCCATTCTTTTCATTACCTTAAGAAAAGAAAACCTATCAAATCTTAATGTCAGTCCTGCAGTGTATGATTTTGAAGCTAAAAGTAATTACACTCCATAGTTACCCTGTGTGACAACTGAAAAGTCCCTGACACATTACCCTTTTGTTACAGTCAATGGTAAAAGGCACTTGGCGTATCTGATTACTTCTAGTGTGAGCATGAGATAATTGTTTGGGAACCTAGAACTGCTTGTTTAATGGGTGGAGATTCAGTATAATAATTACAGGGCCAGAAACCAGTTCAGCTTGATCATGGGAAATCTCATTCAGTACATTTCTAGTCTTGAGATGGCTTCTCAAATTCTCTATTCCTCTCTGGAATTCCCTAGAATTCTCCTGCTCTGTTTATAACATAAAGGTTTCTGTCCTAATGAATGTGAACTAAGAAGGAATGGAGGGTCTCTACACTGGAACAAGGCTGAAAGAAGTGGCACATTTTAAGTAAAGTAATAATGTTTCTTCTGTCACAGACATTTCTTTTCTGTTGAAATGTCTGTTAATACAGACCATGGATTCCAGGAAGCTGTAATTTTTCCTAAATGTGCATCACTAGGATCTAGTGTGTTACTTATTAAGGAGAGAAAGAAGGAAGCTGGTTGGGAACAAAATCCAAAGATAAGAGTGCTTGCTTTAGAGAGGGCCTGTATCTGAGTCATTTTCATGTCTAATGAGAGATCCAGTTTCTGAATCTCTAGATATCCATTATCTTTGTAAATGGATCAAATAGTTAATTTGATCATTTCAAACCTTGTCATAGATTTTTTTTAACTTTTGGTGTAAAGAATCACCCAGACCAAATTCTTGTAGTCTTGTGGTCAAATTTATGAAACGATCACCTTAAACTTTGAAAACCATAGAAGAAAAAGTCACTGCCAGTGGCTGACAGAAGCACTAAGAAAAAATATCCTCCTCCCACCCTGCTACTTGGAAACCCTTCTTCACATTTATATATAATAGAGTAGAATTCACCTATGAGCCATCATGGGGAAAAAAAAAACAACCAGAAAATGGAAGATGGACAAGAGAAAAGAAGTAAAGAGACTGCTTGTGGTCCCATGACCTGAATAGAAGAAGATTCCATCTCAAGCAGGAAGCTGTGCCACAGAAGACAGGAGAACCATCAGCGAAACCACACTAATGTTCGGTGTATCTGGACCTACCCAGAGGCTCTTGGTCCATTCCCTCTGATGGCAGCGCTGGATAAATACTGTTTGATATTGGTGTCCTAGGTATTGGTCATTGAGGAAGTAGTTTAGAGAGTAAACTACTAGAATCCATTAAAATTCATCCAAAATTGTGGGGTTTTTTAATGTTCATTTTAAAACTTGAAAATGATAAAAGCAACTTTTCACTTTATCCAATGTCCTTACTACCCCGCTCAAAACATCTTTTACAAATTCCCTTCCCCCAGATTTGGGGGAATGAGGGGAGAAGCAAAACCAAAAAAACTGCAAACTAGAAACAAGATAAGATCACCTGGTTTATTGAGAAAAGTTCATAATAAAACTGCAACTGCTATTTTTACAACTTACAAAATAATTTGATATATAAAATGAATTGGTTTTCATTATGTAAGTACTAATAGTAAAAAAATAATAATATTCCATGTGATATATCATATTTGCAAGTCAGAGAAATCCCACATTCCTGAATTATCCTGTTAAACGTTTTACATCAGATATTTTTAATCTGTTTACCAAGGGAAACCAGGTTTTTAACCATATTTAAGTTTTTGCTTACAGTTGCAATCTATCAGAAGCTGTGTCTACATGATTAGAACCTGATCAAGCCAAAGATGAAAAATTCAAGCCATGTCTTCTCTTTAGGCTGTTTAATGTTACTTTTGTGATGGGAATGGCCCTCCTAATGCTTTACTGAACAACCTACTACTTAAAGGTCATAATGAATTAGACCAGTCCATTTTTTCATCCAGTCTACTCTGGTCTAGAGCATATAGACACCAAAGAGCACAGAATTACTAGTAGCTTTCTACCACACCCCCACCCTATGAACCACTTTAAAAGAGAAAATTTCATCTTAAGATTTCACTGCTTAAGGAGGCCATACTACTGCAACAGGTTTTGGCCATGAAAGAATACTTTCCTAGATGTCATATTAAGTTAATGGAAAGCTTAGCCCCAAATCAATTATTCATGATATTCATTAGAAATTCTCACAAATGACATGCATTTAGGAGCCAATTTTGTTTCTCTGAATAGCCAAAGGCTGGAAAAAAATTTTTTTTGCGTTTCTTTTAGAATATTTAGTCACTGACGATTTTTACCAGTATCTTCTTCTCCTCAGTCCTTAATAGACCCAATCCATTCCATCTGGGAAAAACAGAAACCTAACCAGATTTACTCAAATCTTTGAAGCCTTCTCATTTTTACCTTATAAATTATGTGGTTACTTTCATACTCATATTCTTTTACAAATGCAATATCAATGGTATTGCTAGATATAAGGAAACATTGGCATATTAGTATTGAGTTGGCCAAAAAGTGAGTTCAGGTTTTCCCATCAGTCTTATGGGCAAGCCTGAATGAACCTTCTAGCCAACTTAATAATCAGGTAATTAATTAAAAGAAGTAAGTCTTACTTAACACTACAAAACATATATAAAAAAGATGAATATGAAACTATAACACCATTTAAGAAACACTTTCCCAAGATTATTTTAGCATTTTGACCATAGTTTAATGATATGAACATTGTCCCCAAAACAGGTTCAAAGTATTCCGGGGGAAAACAGTTTCTTTCTCTGGAATCTATCTCAGCAGCAGTGATGTTCTTCTGCTCATTCCCCACCTTAGGCAGATGTGTAGAAGTACCTGGGCTTGGCATTGCCCAGCAGGTCATCTTCATAGTTGGGGAGGCAACAGAAGAAGAAGGCACAGCCGATCAGGATAATAGTGGCTGCCCACCCGAAGCCATAGGCCCAGTTATAGATGTAAGTGACAGCAGGGTTGAGGTGAAGGTTAAAGGTCTGAGTGTACTTCACAGGGTAAATTACCAGGGAGATGATCTGGAACACAGCTAAAAGGAAGGAAAAAAAAATCCCAAGTATGAATGCATGGTAACTACAGATTAATTCCTCTTCCTCAACATTTTTGCCTTAAAATTAAGTGTTAAATCCACCTAAATAATGCTGATAAAAGGGGCTGGGAGAATCTAGTTAATCATGAGCCAAAAAAGATAGTTGAATACTTTGTGTCAGAGATACCTGGCACTGAGCAGAATACTGAATATATGAAATACAGACAGAATATTAGAGAATCATTCCATAGTACCTGTGTAAGCATTATATATACTAAAGTAAAAATTGCTAAACTGTGGTGTGCAATAGAAAGAAGAGGGTAGAGAAGAGCCTATTTTTTTTCATCTTAGCATTTCCTGTGCCAAACATTTAATATTTCAGTGGTAGCAAAAATAATATATATATACACATGTGTGTGCAAACACATACAGAGTTAGAACTCAATACTGACATTTGATAACATACTTTTGGAATATTCATTCAATAAATGAATGACTAAATGAAACAATGAACCAATGCTATGAATGATCAATGGGAGAATCAGTAGAAAAGCCTGCAGAGGAAGGGAAATTTGAAGAATAAATAGAAATGAAGAGATGGAGGGCAGGAAGAAGACCATTCCAGGCTAGGAGAATAGAAGTAAAAGAAGAGAATAATCACAGTGCTTTGAAAAAGTGAAAGGGAAGATACAGGCAGGGAAACATGTCAAAAAGATTTCTAAACTCTTAATATAAGAGTCACATTGTTACAATTATTATTAATCATGCATTAACATTTTAAATTGCTTAAAAATAAAAGGAGCTTTATTAGATTACTTTGTAGTCTTTTTCAATGAACATGCATAATTCTATAAAGCACTAATGAGTATACACATGCTATGCTGTGCCATAAGCTATGCCAAAAGACCCTGATGCGGGGAAAGACTGAGGCAGGAGGAGAAGGGGATGACAGAGGTTGAGACGGTTGGATGGCACCATTGACTCAATGGACATGAGTTTGAGCAAACTCTGGGAGATAGTGAAGGACAGGGAAGCTTAGCATGCTGCAGTTCATGGGGTTGCAAAGAGTCTGACATGACTGAGCGACTGAACACAATGCTATGCCATGCACTTTTTAACTTAGTATTTCATGTGTGCATTGCCATGACTTAAGGTATGAGCAAATTTTAGCTCTGTGACACTCAGACGCTGCTCTTCACAGAGGGACCAGTAAGTTGGCTGTGCTTCCAGGAGTATGTCCAGGAGTGGATAGTTCTCACCACCACTTTCCTTTCACCTTAATTTTTTTCTACTAGCTCCACAGATTTATTCTTAACTAGTTTTCTGTTTCTTTTTTTTTTTTTAAAGAAAAGCTAGTTTTTCCATTTCTTTTTTTTAATCACTAGAAAGGCTATAGATGTTTCCATATCTTGACTTGTTGCTTCTGTTTCCCAACTTAAAATGTTCTCCTTTGGCAACTCCTGAAGGGCAACCTTGGTGCGGATCACCATTTCTCTGCTTCTTGTCTACTTAAAATAGCAAACTTTCACTGGTTAAGCCTGTCATTTAGTGCAAATCATTGTGTCCTACACTAAAGGAACACTTTTCTGCATTTTTCTCTAATATGTGCCATAATACATGTAAAATATAGTTATTTACCCATTTTGTTTCATCACATGGTTTAGATCAATTTCTACAAAATCTAAATTGCAGAGGACCCTTCCATGATACACCACATCCTAAGACTGCAAAACTTCTTCACCAAGTGCAATGGTTCAGGGACATTTCAATCCCCTAAGCATGCAGCTCATGGCAGGCCAGTCTGGGACCACCATGGAGACTGCCCTTCCAGGGGCGACACAGCCCTGGCCCCTCGGGGAGCAGGGACTCGAGGTCATCTATGAGAGACAACCGCAGATAGAGTGACAACCTTCCTCACTTGGGTGAGGGACCTGGAACTGGAACGCTATCTCAGGCAGAAGAGGAAAGGGATCAAGATCTTAAAGCACATCCTCTGTTACTTCTGCCTTTGGGGACGCATTTTCTGAGAGCAGATCAGAAACTGTGCTGTCAGGGATCTTCACTGTGGCTTGGACATTACTATATCGATGTTCACTGCAGATAGGAATGAAGAATTGCTGGCGCACAGTCTTACCAGCCAGGGCCAGGAGGCCTCCGATCACTCTCAGGAAGACAAGCATTTGGGGTCCACAGAGGGCAAAGAAGGAGAGGATGAAGCAGATCACCAGGATGATGAAACCGCAGAGCAGCATAGCGGCGGCTGCCCTTCCCCAAGCTACAAGGAAAAACAAACGGTCATTAATACGACAGACATTGCCAAATTTAAAAATTACTTAACAAAGCATCAACAGTTTTTTTTTCTTTTTAATAATTATATTTGGGTGGAAGAACAGTTTTTCTTTCAATAATACTTAAACGTCTCCATATTTTAAGGGAAGAATAGGCGATTCGTAGGTAGGACATTAATATAGTGATATACAGTAATGCCTTACCCCTCTGTTTGGGGGCAAATGTTTATACCTCCAAAATGAAAGGTAGACATCATTAAACTGTATCTCATTTAATAAGTGAATAAATTGGCCATGTAAACAGGTATATTTAAAAGATTAACTCAAGTTCTAATCCAGTACAACCCAATAAACAACATTTTTGGTATTGAACAATCCAAGTTATAATCTCTTCAGGAACTGTTTCAATTACCTTTAAAAGGATCATTGTTTTGTATTAAGATTTGGTTCCATGAAAAAATAATTTTTGAAAACCGAGTACCTATGCCGAGGCAGAGATGTGAAATAAAACAACTTAATTGTAAAGTAGGTATGATTGTTATACAAGTTTAGGTACAAACAACCTTTCTAAATTTTTGCATAAATTTTTTCTGAAGTATTCAGAATTTGTTGCACAATAATTCTCAGTTATTGACATGTACCCTAAAAACAATCGGGATGAGATGGAAATTGAGTTCTGGTTTCAAAGATGGATGTGGGCAGCTCCAGCCCTGGCTCATTCTGCTCTGCGCCTACAGGAAGAGAAAAGCCATGACTTCCCAGCTAAGGATTCCAGCCAATCACTCTTCCTGTTCAACCTGCACCAATTTGTAAAATCTCTTTCCCACACAACTTTCTCTCCAGAGGTAGTAACTGACATGTATGAAGTAATCACTCTGTGCCAGGCATGGAGCTAAGGACCTGCCATGGTTTAACTCTCTGAATTCTCAGGATAACTCTTCAAGGTTCACATTCTGTTATTATTTCTATTTTAGAAGTGAGATTACACTGAGGCTTGGAGAGTCCAGATAACCTGCCTACAGTCACAGAGCTGGCAGCCAAGTCTGATTTCTAGCCTGTCTGAAGCCAGAATATGACTCTTTTTTTCTTTGGGGATACGATTTACATGCTAGAAAATTCATCCATTTAAAGTGTACAATTCAGTGGTTTTTACTATATTTACAGGGTTATGCAGCCATCACCATTTACAATTCCAAAACTTTTCATCACTCCAAAAAGAAACCCCATGACCATTAGCAGTCACCTCCCCCTCCCTTCTTCCTTCAGCTTCCAACAACCGCTAATCTACTTTCTGTCTCTATAAATTTGTATAACCTGTACAGTGCTTATAAACGGAGGTATAGTTTAATACTATGTGGCCTTTGGGACTGTCCTGTGCTTTCACTTAGCATGTTTTCAAGGTTCATCCGTATTGTAGCAGCATGGATCAGGACTTCATTTGTTTTTATGACCAATAATTATTCTACTGTATGGAGAGCCCACATTATGTCTGTCCACTCATTCATTAATGAATGAACATGCACCCTTAACCTGTTTTTCTTTATTGAATTTGAAAAGGAGAGTTGCATGCACCTCAGTGCTGGTCCTACTCCAACTTGAATACAGCTTGGCTGGCAAACATACCCTCACTTGATTTTGGTCACTAGACTGGTCAACGGTAGACAAACCAAACGACTAGCAGAAAGAACAAAGGCTTGGGAACCCTGTTTATACCCCGCCTCTACTACCATTAGGGCTTCCCAGGTGGTGCTAGTGGTAAAGAACCTGCCTGTCAATGCAGGTGACGTAAGAGACATAGATTTGATCTCTGGGTCAGGAAGATCCCCTGCAGGAGGGTACAGCAACCCACTCCAGTATTTTTGCCTGGAAATCCTCATGGACAGAAGAAGCTGGTGGACTACAGGCCATGGGATCACAAAAAGTCAGACACAAATGAGTGACTAACTTTCACTTTCTTTCAAGTAGAAGACACATGCTCATTTTTTTTTTTTTTTTTACATGCTCAAATATTATGTTTTCACACAAATGACCCTTTAGTGGCACTGTCAGGGGCATGACAGTCCATGAGTGGGTCCAGTTTTGTTTATAATTTTTACTACTTTCTTCTAAGTCCTGCTCTTTCTGTGAGATCAATAGGAGATTTTAGGACCAAGGTAAAAAGAAATGTTTTATTTTAAAAGCAACATAGATAAAGCCAGAATGTGAAATTGAGTAATTAATTCTCTTTTTTCACTTTTGCCTTGTCCTTTGGGTAAGGTAACTTTCCAGAGAAGAGAAGCCATCTTTGGAAAGAACAGCTAAGACCATCTCTAAGTCTACACCATAGACCACTGACACAAAACCATCAGTGGTGCTTATAGAAAAGATGGCTTCCTGTGTGTCCCTCCAGACACACTGAATCACAGTTGAAAAGATAGTGCCCAGGAATCTGCATCTTACTAGTGTTTCTTTACTAATATACTAAAGTTTGAGAACAACTAAGATAGATGATTAATCTTCTTATAAGAACAGCTGTTGCATTGCCAGAAAGGAGCATGCAACTTTCAGTATGTGACCCACTGCCAATTACAGTCTCATTTCTATAGATTTTTTTCATGGCTACTGCCAATCATTAAATTCAATTAAATACAATCATTAAATTCAAATAAGCAGACACTGATTTTTCCTTTTAAGTTGAATTCACAGGTTTGTAACTGTTCAGTGAAAAGGCAGTACATCTGTATATGCACACAGAGGAATACAAGCATTATGAAGATCAATTGTACAGTAGAATGTGAGTGTTCAATAAAAACAGAAAAAAAATCCTAACAGGGAACATATTTAATAATCAAACTTTGACAATTACAGATTAAGGTTTTTAAACTATAGCTAAATAATGTATGATATTGCCTAAAGAGTAATATCAATCATTTTACCTGTTTGAGGAAAATTAATACAAAGTTAAATTATTGCTATTACTACTTCCTCTGACACTATAGCTGTAATTTACATTTAGTTTCAGGTACTTGAAAGAAATTAAAGAAATAGTAAGCGAATTCACCTAAAACCAACAGGTGAATGTAAAGATAAACAGATCATTTTAATAACTCTTTCTATGCTATGTTAAATCAACTCAATTAGCGTCTTGCTTATTTAAAATGCTGAGTCTGAGAGAAATCAAAATGGACACTTCAGTAACATTTTGTCTGGAGAAAGGCTGCCTTGGAAGTAGAACATGTAAAACTTGCTCCTTGTAGCGTGGAAACACCCACAGTGAATCACTTAACTATAATTTGAGATATAAATCTTAACACGGTTTTGAAGGTCCTGACGGATGGATAACAAGGAAGGCAATCTGCTCTCATGTTAATGACTATTTTGTTGTAAGATGGTGAGATGGACCCTATCAGATCTGAGCAGGGTCCTCCTGCTCAGATTTAGACTTACATGTAGACTTACAACATGGCAATTTTCCAAGACATACACTTTAAAAAGTTAAGTCTATAGGCTAAGTACCTTTGGTCTCCCTTAATTACCCAGAATGAGCCTAATATTCCCAAATTTACCAAACCCTTTTGAGAACTATTTATATTTTATATTATACCTTGATCTAAATTATACCTATTTACCAGCCCCAATGAAAAAAACATCACTTTTTAAAACTTGTCCTAAAGCTACTTCTTTCATGATTCAACAGATGTTCCTCAGTTCTTCAAAGACAATCCATCTTCATCTATTCTGAATATAACTCTGTCCTTCATTAATATTTTATATAGTAAATTTTATTGCCTTTCCTAATCTGTATTTTATTGGCATTTGTTACATCCATACTAAAATTTGAGAACAACTTAGATGATTGATCTCCTTATAAAGATAGATTGCAGCACTGCCAAAAAGAAGCATGTAAGTTTCATGAGAAATGAGACTACTATCAACTGTAGTCTCATTTCTATAGTTTATTTTTTTCATGGTTACTGTCAATCATTAAATTCAATTAAATACAATCATTAAATTCAAATAAGCAGAATCTGTGTGTGTGTGTGTGTGCAGGGGTTGGGGAAGTTGTCAGTTACCTTTCTCTGAATTGAGACCACAATAGCATGCTGTATTTCAGGTAAACAGAGTTTCTATGCAGGAATTTTGTTTGTTTGTTTTCTTAGAGGAGGACAAATTTGGTGTTTCATATGTATTCATAATTTATTCTGTCATAAGTTTATTTTCTAAATACCACTTGGAGAAATTCATGTTATCAAAGAAACCAACAATATTATAAATCCACTTTTAAATAAGATTCATTAAAGATCCATTTAGGTGAAGAATGGCTTATCAAATTTTGCTATTTCTTGCAAAGATTCAACATTAAATCAACAATGGAAACCATTCGCTGATCACTAATGAAATTCTGAGTTTTTTCTAGGAAATCTTTTTAAATTTTTTGTATGAGGAAGAATGCTGTATCTTTTTCCAGAGATTATATACTAAAATACGACATTACAAGGCAAACACAGCCGGGAAAAGACCAATAAGATCAACTGATAAGAAAAGAGCAATAAAAAAAAAAAAGAGCAATAAAAGTAAAATAAGTAAATACCTCGAACATCAAGCTAGAAATCATAAATCAAACTTAAGTTTGTGGAAAAGAAAAAAAAAATTTTATTTTAAGACAAGGAGAGCACTACTACTATTGTGGGTGATATTTTGGAGACTGTCATGACTTTTTCACCCCAAATTAGTATTTCTTTTAATGGATTTGCTGCATTCTTCAGGAGTTTTACATGTGGGCACCAAATATTGAGGTTTCCTTAGTGGCTCAGTAATAAAAAATCGGCCTGCAATGCAGGAAGCATGGGTTCTATCTCTGGGTCAGGAAGATCCCCTGGAGGAGGGCATAGCAATCCACTCCAGTATTCTCACCTGGCGAATCCCATGGACTGAGGAGCCTGGCAGGCTAGAGCCCATAGGATGGCAAAGAGCTGGACATGACTGAAGCGACTGGGCAGAGCACACAGCAACAAATGTTGACCGGAACCTACTGTGGCCTAGCCCCTTACTCAAACTGTCACCCAACTGGAGGACGGCTCCTTTCCAGAACAAAAGATTCATCTATGAACAAGACAGAAAACCCTACCTAGTGAATCTGAGATTTTGTCCGATTTCTTTCTATTGCTTCTATAAAGTTCTTAATGTCATACACAAGCAGAACTGGAAACTGGATAAGACCAAAATTAAAAATATAAAAAGATGCTACCTACAAATAAACATAAGCTGGGTGGATGATAATTTCAAAAAGACTGTTGCCTATTCATTGAGGAGACTCGCAGTAATACAGACCAGTGCTTCTGAAACTTAAAAGTGCTGATGAATCAGTCACCTGGGGACCGAGTTAAAATACAGATTCCAATTCAGTAGATGGGCCTAAGATACTGAGTGTCCAATAACCTCCCCAATAATGCAGATGCTGATGGTCTACGACACATTAGTAGTAAAAATCTAGAGGATAACTCAGAACAGACCTCCAAATAAATCGGCATAGGAAGAGCAATCCTGCAAGGTTTGGAGGCAGGAAAGGAATGGCTTAAAGGAAGAATGGTGGGGGTGGGGGTTACTGGGGGAGGGGGGGATTCCACGGTAGGTGTGAGATTCTTTACATTCTCCACATTCCCACTCCCCTAAACTGAGCCAGATGATAACTCTTGCCTATTGGTCTTTGCAGAACTCCTTTACCATCTTCTTTTAAAGTCTGAGTGGGGAAACTATCCTACACAGGAAGATGGGAAAATACAGGAAATTGTGTATGAACTCAGAAAAGGTAACTAGCAGCAAATCTGGGATCTACCCTTAAATGTTTGAAAATCTGTCTGCTGTTAGAAGGCTAAAAAGGAGAATTTACAGAAAAGCACATCAGGTCTTGTCAGCGTTAAGAGAGGTACTTTTTTTTTTAATTGAAGGATAATTGCTTTACAATGTTGTATTGGTTTCTGCCATACAACAATGCAAATAAGCCATAATTATATATATACATTCCGTACCTCTTCAGCCTCCCTCGCCCCTCCCATCCCACCCTTCTAGGTCATCAGAGTACCAGGCTGGGCTCCTTGTGTTATATAGCACTGCCACTAAGAGAGGTACTTTTAAACAAACAAGCATGGTGGAGAGAGTTAAGTTGCTGAACAAAGGGTGAAAGCTCAGATCAATCACAGGGGATGCTGACGGGCAGGCTTTGGAGAAATCTCGAGTAGGCGCGCTCTTCGTCCCTCCCAATTCTGACAGTCTAGGAGTCTGTGCCCATTTATAGGGAGAAAAGACAAATTAGGTCACTAAAAAGGAATTGAGGCTCTCTGGTAGTTATTGCTAAGCACAGCAAATGTGGAGTAAACTGGGCAAGATCACTGGTTCCTAGATGTCTAGATTTTATAAATCAACACATATATAAAATCATGAAAATCACCTGAGTGTCCAACTTTTTATTTTACCATATAAGAATATGAACACATGCCCATAAAAGATTAATCTATCTACTAATGCCTAATTTCATAAGCCACAAGAATATAATCTCAAAATGAAATCCTTTAAGTTGAATTTAACCCAGTGAACACGTTAACTTCGTACTTATTTTTCTCATTTTCCATACTTTGAAAAGCCATAGGGCTAAATTACCTAAAACTATTTCCTATAATAATCTGATTCTTTGTCTTAAGGCTGATTTCATGTTTAAAAAAAAAAACTTTCAATGTGGTATCATTGGTAAAAATGAGGCTCTGCCCTTCGGAGTTCAGATCAAAGACAAAGGCTCTCCCTTGCTGCCACTCAGACTTTGCCACTGTCGTTCTTGGAGCATAAATTCATCTTTCTTATCCCAGTAACTGATCCATAAACTTAACTCCATAACTATCCACCCTGAATGAGTCAGAGCTTGCTTAGGACTTGAAATCTACATCTCTGAAGTTGAAAATATCCTCCTGATCTACTCTTTCTTAGAACTGGAAAAGAAGGTGCCAGCAATGCAAAAATATCATCTGTGAACATGGATTCAAATTTAATTTTGCATTTTCTTTATACATGAAATTTGAATGACTGTTTCAGCATTTAAATCTAGATTTTTCTTTTCTTTTTTTGAGGATTAGAAACCTTGATTTAAAAAAAAAAATTCAAACAAGTATGTGTATTTATTTAGTTGTTGTTGTTTAGCTGCTAAATTGTATCTGTCTCTTTTGCAAACCCATGGACTGTAGCCTCCCAGGCTGCTCTGTCCAAGGGATTTCCCAGGCAAGAATACTGGAGTGAAAAAAAAGAATACTGGAGTGTGTTGCCATTTCCTTCTCCAGGAGATCTTCTGGGCTGAACCCTCCTCTTCTGCATTGCAGGCAGATTTTTTATCACTGAGCCACCAGGGAAGCCCCATTTAGTTGTAACTATTGTGAAAAAGAAAATGTTCAGTGTTTAATTCCGTTTACTGATTAGGAAAAATGAAGTGGATACATCATTTTTTTTAAAACTGTTAATGACAGTGAAGAATATAACATTCTGCTTTTTACATAATTCTGAGGAACTATTTACCTTTATGAAAAAAAGCCTATATTATTTAGTATTATTGCCGATACCTACCAGTAACAACCTAGGCCTTTAACACCAAAATAAATCAATGTTATAAATATCAGCAAATAAAAGTGATAGTGAAGCACTTTGTAAATACAAAGGTATATTTTCTTAAGTGTTACAATGGTAAACCACAAGATTTTTTAGTACATGGCAAGAAATTTTTAAAAAGTGGAGGTACTTACTTAATTCTTTATACTGAGATATTTTAATTAGAGCCATCAACCTTACTCTTCGTCATGTTTGTACATACGTGGGAGTATGTGTAAACTGCTCACTGTATTTTAGATAAAGTATGACCTCATGTGAATGCATTTTTTTCGGCAAGGACTTACTGAAGCTATCTGAAAATCTCAAGAGTTCAGACTCCTAGATAATTGACCTAAAGTGTAGAAATACACAATTTCTATACCTGTGAGGCAAAACTAGACAACAGTCCCTGGCAGGAAATGGAGTGGAAGTATAATAATCATTCTAACCATCTTTGACATCAGTAGCCTGGGATGGACCTCTTGTGGTGAATTCATAGCTATTTTCTTCTTCCCACGGTCACCTGTTGACAGAGGATGCTGGGTGCATCACTTGATTCTAGGGCTTGAGCAAAAGTTGCGTTTATCACATTCTTGGCACTTGGTTATCTTTGCAAAGGTCAGGAATAATTAAAATGGAATGTGAAGGCTACCACCACCCACTTGTGAAAATCACAAAGACAGTACTAGATTCCTCAAGACTCACTTGGAAAAGCGCACTTTTCCAAAGACCAATTTCTGTATCAAATTGAAACATCAACTATTCACTGGATCTGTACTTTCTTTACAATTAAAAAAAGTTAATGCTTGAGACTCCTGTCTAATTAAAAAATTAGAAAACAGAAATAGAACCTGCCTATTCCCTTCTTTATAAAAAGCACTCAATCAGCCTGAGGTTAAAAGTGCCACACCCTAAGAAGGTGAGTTCATCTTGCAAGTCTAGAAGAATTAAAAACTGCATTGTGCCTGTTTCACAAGAGGGCTGTGGTCACAGCCAGAGCCTTGCAGGCCAGATCATGTCCCAGCAATAGTGCTGATCTAGGCTCTGCCTGCACCCTTCTCCTGACTGGCGCACTAATCTTAATTCACATGCCCAGCATCGCTGATTATTCATTCGTTGGGTCTGTATTAGTCTTTGAAGTGAGACATGAAGACCAAAGTCTGTTTAAAAACACACCTGTTTTAAGCAGGCCTGCTAAATCCCCTATAAGATACTGAACCTGACTGCATTTTAACCAAATATACAGACATGTTATTTCAAAGAAATTAACTCACTTCGAAAACCTAAGAGACTTGTGGGTAATACAAACCATGCCAGGTGGGCTGTTTGTGCTTTAAGAGAGGAAAAACACAGACTTTAAGGAAAGTAGGAATTTCATTTAGTCTTTACATTTACCTCCTGACAAGGGCCATGCCTCCTTTGTGGGTGGGGGATGGGGGATGGGGTGGGTTCCATGTGGGAACTTCCAAGTAATTCCACAGTGGATAAGATAAAGCACCAAGCCCCTGATACAGGGCCTCAAGATAAACAGAATTTGGTTTGAAGCCCTGGGCCAGTTTAGGGGTAGAGGGCAAGTCAAAGGCCCTACCAGAGAATGGGGGGGGAAGCAGGATAGCTTTCTTTCTGTTTAAAACTATTAAACTCAGTTGGTAAGGCCCCATTCAGTAGTACCTGGCTTTAAGCTTCTGATTACGCTCCTACTTAAACCCTCTTTTCTCAGATCCCACACACGTCGCTAATTACAATAGACCCCAGCAGTTCTTCCCACCTACCAGTAAGCTGGGGGCGGTACCAGCCCAGGGCAAATTCCGCTCCGGTCCTGTCAGCTAACTAGTAGGCAGGAAATCCCTCCACACTGGAAAAAGACAAACCTCTATCTACAGTATTTTAAATTTGTCACCTCCGTTTCATTTCACTAGTGTAGAAGATGTGTTTCCTTTTTAGATATCAAATCGAACTGAAATAAAGTTTTCTAAACAGCAATGCCGGACTTGAGCCACACTCTCCCTCTAACAAGAATTACCCTGCAGCGTTAAACACTGCAATATCTACTGAAATTATCACTGCTAAAACTTTGACAGAAAAGGTTTTTGTTTTGTTTTATTTTTTAAAGGAAGAAGAGCTTTCTCTTAGTTCAAGTTTAGTAATATAGCGAATAAAGGTGCGCACTTTTAATACTTGTATTTTAAGCATAAGAAGAAGCAGAGGAGGAGGCCACGAAATGGGAATAAATTTCAGTAGGTATCCAAGAAAATATACTTTGTTCGTTGTATTTACTCATCAAACCCTTTTCAAATGGCGGAGATCACCTTTTGCTGTACGAATAAATGTAGTTTGAATTAGGGTCACTGTCGTCCAGTGTCGAGCCTGGGTTTTGGCCACCCAAGGCTGCTACTGCTTGATTTTGTACGGGTTCGATGTATGGACCCAGGCCCTGAAGAGATTTTTGTTGAATCACCCATTAGCCCCCCGACCCTGTTTAGTCCCCTAGAGCGACTTCCACACTCCCTGGGCGCCGGCGCTTGCCCCAGCCGCCGCCCGGTGGACTTCACGGAGGTGGCGGCACTCACCATACGTCATGAGGCTGTCGCAGACTTCTAGTAAACAATGCCACCACAGCGAGGACGTCTGGCTGTCATCGCTCGACTGCAGCCAGCCGCGGCCGGCCAGCGCGATGATGTCAAAGACGATGGCGCTAAGCAGTAGCAGCGGCAGGATCCACCTGCAGCGCTCGCAGGCCAGGCCGCAGCGCAGCATCTCGACGGCGGCGGCGGGGAGGAGAGCAGCGCGCGAGGCTCGGACACCGGCGGAGAGTGGCCCTCGAGCGCGGGCAGCGCGACAAAAGGGAAGAGGCCGCGAGGAGGCGGCTCTTGGAGGACGCGGCTCGGGGCTGGCAGCCGGGGCGCGGCGCCCGCCCCACCTAGATTCCGGTGACTCAGAGCGCGCCGCCCGGACCTGTTCTGCCGGCCGGCCAGGGCGCGCGCTGGGGAGGCGGGGCCGGGCTCAGGTTACGGCGGGTGTGGGTGAGCCTAACCCTGCCTGCGAGCGGCCTGGAGCCTCGGGGAGCCACAGTCTCGTCTCCTCCTCTCACTTGGTCCCCTCACATCCAACGCTTTTCTTCTCAGTGCTTCAAGGTGTACACATTTTAATCTGCGCATCACCAGTTATGTATTCAACCCCTGAAGTCGGATCGTGGTCTGATTTTCAGTAATACTGTATTTAAGTTTCCAGCCATTTGAGATGAGCGTTCAAACTGTACATGGGTCATTGTCGCACTCCGTTTGAGCGCGTGTTTGAGCACGTGTACCGAACCGAGCACTCGGTCCCTTACCCTCCCCCAAGAGTTTCCCTGGTAATCCTAAGGGCTTCCCTCGTAGCTCAGATGGCAAAGAATCTGCCTGCAACGCAGGAGACCGGGGTTTGATCCTGGATGGGGAAGATCCCTGGAGAAGGAAATGGCAACCCACTCCAGTATTCTAGAGTCGAATACGACTGAGCGACTCACGCGCGCGCACACACACACACACACAGCCGCACTTTCTTTGAGTGCGTGTACCCAACCGAGGACCCTGTCCCTGACCCTCCCCCGCAGAGGTGGGCATTTCCTGTTGAGCTCCACCTTTGTACCTTGTACCTCAGCTGCTTCAGACTCATAACTGTTTACATCCCCGCCTTCTCCACTCGGGTGCCAACTCTTTGACAGAGAGACCTTGTTTTAATGATCTGTGTATCCCTGGTGCCGGCCCTGTACCTGGTCTTACAGGGAGCACGGTAAACATTTTATTCCCAAACACACTGAAATTAACAAATGCTAGTTTCACGTGGTGGAGAAGGAAATGGCAACCCACTCCAGTACTCTTGCCTGGAAAATCCCACGGACGAAGCCTGGTAGGCTACATACAGTCCATGGGGTCGCAAAGAGTCCGACACGACTGAGCGACTTCACTTCACTCACTTCATACTTTATCACTGGAGAAGGAAATGGCAACCCACTCCAGTATTCTTGCTTGGAGAATCCCATGGACCTGGGAGCCTGGCGGGCCGTGGTCCATGGGGTCGCAGAGAGTCGGACACGACTGAAGTGACTGAGCAAGAGAGAGTTTCAGTCTTGGAAGCGCTTCAACTGCTTCTCCAGATAAATTCAGGTCATCTTGGCTGCCATCCATGCCTTAGCCCAGATCTCTACTTAGACCCCTTTACATCTACCCTTTTCATTTACTATTTTGAGGTTTCTCCAAACAAAAACTGCATGTCAGCGTGCAACCACTGCATGCTAAACCACTAAAGTCCCAACTCCGGTGTCCTGACTCTGCTTCCATCACCACTATAGCTCCTCAGGTGTGGCTAGCAGGATGAGGTGGCAGCTGGGAGTGGTACTGAGGAGAAATAAGTTCTCAGTATCTGCACAACCCCTCCTTGGGCAAATCATGAAGAATAGCCAATGAGGGTCTCACCTTGTACCTCCAAATAGATATTTCGAATCTCTTTTCTTTTTATTGAATATTTACAATATTAGTTTCAGGTGTACAGCATCAGTCAGTCAGTTCAGTCGCTCAGTCATGTCCGACTCTTTGCGGCCCCATGAATCCCAGCGCGCCAGGCCTCCCTGTCCATCACCAACTCCCGGAGTTCACTCAGACTCACGTCCATTGAGTTGGTGATGCCATCCAGCCATCTCATCCTCTGTCATCCCCTTCTCCTCTTGCCCCCAATCCCTCCCAGCATCAGAGTCTTTTCCAATGAGTCAACTCTTCGCATGAGGTGGCCAAAGTACTGGAGTTTCAGCTTTAGCATCAGTCCTTCCAAAGAAATCCCAGGGCTGATCTCCTTTAGGATGGACTGGCTGGATTTCCTTGCAGTCTAAAGGACTCTCAAGAGTATTCTCCAACACCACAGTTCAAAAGCATCAATTCTTCGGCGTTCAGCCTTCTTCACAGTCCAACTCTCACATCCATACATGACCACTGGAAAAACCATAGCCTTGACTAGATGGACCTTTGTTGGCAAAGTAATGTCTCTGCTTTTGAATATGCTATCTAGGTTGGTCATAACTTACAGGGATTCAATATTTTTATAGCTCTCAATATGCCAGCAAATTTGGAAAACTCAACAGTGGCCACAGAACTGGAAAAGGTCAGTTTTCATTCCAATCCTAAAGAAAGGCAATGCCAAAGAATGTTCAAACTATCGCACAATTGCACTTGATTCACCTGCTAACAAAATAATGCTCAAAATCCTCCAAGCTAGGCTTCAACAGTACATGAATCGAGAACTTCCAGGTGTATAAGCTGGATTTACAAAAGGCAGAGGAACCAAAGATAAAATTGCCAACATCTGTTGGATCATAGAAAAAGCAAGAAAGTTCCATAAAAATGCCTATTTCTGCTTCATTGACTATGTTAAAATCTTTGTGTGGATCACAGCACACTGTGGAAAATTCTTAAAGAGATGGGAATACCAGACTACTTTACTTGCCTCCTGAGAAACCTATATGCAGGTCAAGAAGCAACAGTTAGAACCTGACATGGAACAATAGACTGGTTCCAAATTGGGAAAGGAGTACATCAAGGCTGTATATGGTCAACCTGCTTATTTAACTTATATGCAAAGTACATCATGCAAAATGCCAGGCTGGATGAACCATGAGCTGAAATCAAGATTGCCAGGAGAAATATTAATAACCTCAGATATGCAGATCTCACCACCCTAATGGCAGAAAGTGAAGAGGAACTAAAGAGCCTATTGATGAAAGTGAAAGAGCAGAGTGAAAAAGTTGGCTTAAAACTCAACATTCAAAAAACGAAAATCATGGCATCCAGTCCCATCACTTCATGGCAGATAGATGGGGAAACAATGAAAACTGTGACAGACTTTATTTTCTTGGGTTCCAAAATCACTGCATATGGTGACTGCAGCCATGAAATTAAAAGACACTTGTTCCTTGGAAGAAAAGCTATGACCAACCTAGACAGCATGTTAAAAAGCAGAGACATTACTTTGCCAACAAAGGTCCATCTAGTCAAAGCTATGGTTTTTCCAGTAATCATGTTACAAATGTGAAAGTTGGACCATAAAGAAGGCTGAGCACCAAAGAATTGATGCTTTTGAACAGTGGTGCTGGAGAAGACTCTTGAGAGTCCCTTGGACAGCAAGGAGATCAAACCAGTCAATCCTATAGGAAATCAGTTGTCCTGACTATTCCCTAGAAGGACTGATGCTGAAGCTGAAGCTCCAATACTTGGGCTACCTGATGCAAATAGCTGACCCATCGGAAAAGACCCTGATGCTGGGAAAGATTGAGGGCAGGAGAAGGGGATGACAGAGGATAAGATGGTAGGACAGCATCATTGACTCAATGGACATGAGTTTGAGCAAACTCCAGGAGATACCGAAGGACAGGGAAGCCTGGCATGTGGCAGTCCATGGAGTCGCAGAGTCAGGCACAACTGAGTGACTGAACAACAGTACTCCATTTAAAAATATTATAAAATATTGCCTATATTCCCTGTGCTGTACAATATATCCTTATAGTGTATTTATTTTATACATAGAAGTTTGTGCCTCTTAATTCCCTGTCCCTATTTTGCCCTCTCCCTTCCCACTGGTAACCACTTATTTCTTCTCTGCATTTCTGAGTGTTTCTGTTTTACTTTATTCATTCATTCATTCCTTTTTTTTTTTTTAGATTCCACACATAGGTTATAATATACAGTATTTGTCTTTCTCTGACTTATTTCACTGAGCATAATACCCTCTAAGTTCATCCATGTTGTTACAAATGGCAAAATTTCATTTTTAAACAATATCCCATTGTATATATATAGAGAGACATATGTGTGCATATATATATTAGCATATATATATCACATCTTTATTCACCTGCTGATGGATAGTGATGTTGCTTTCATATTTTGGTTATTGTAAGTAATGCTGCTGTGAACATTAGGGTGCATGTATCTGTTTGAATTAGTGTGTTCCTTTTCTTCAGATATATTCCCGGGAGTGGAATTGCTGGATCATATGATAGTTCTATTTTTAGTTTTTTAAGGAACCTCTATGTACTGTTTTCCATAGTGGCTACAGCAATTTACATTTCCACCAACAGTGTACTAGGGTTCTGTTCTGCACATCCTCACAAACCTTTGCTGTCTATGGGTTTTTTTTTTTTTTTTTTTTTTTTTTGATGAAGACATTCTTTTCTGACAGGGGTAAGGAAATATCTCATTGTAGGTTTGATTTGCATTTCTCACATGTGAATTCCATACTTTTTCCATTTAAAATTAAAGAAGTGGAAAATACATATCAGTGTTTAAATTTAGTCTCCTGTATTTCAGTTTGGTATCCTCAATAGAAACAAAATACTGTTTTGCATTATGCAGTTCTCTGTGGCAATTTTTGAGGATGAATAAAATAAAATTACTGAGCAAATATCTGAAGCCACCTGAAATAATTTCTCCAGCCTTCATTTTACATAAACCAGATTCACATATTTTCATTAAAGGCAAATATTTTTTCACTTTCAAGGGGTATTCTGCTGAGAGTTAACTGCATACCCTGTAGACTGTAAGGAAAATGTTCTCATTTTTCAAAAGTAGTGAAAATATTTGTTTTATTAGCTGTATAATAAATTTATGAGGAATAATCATTTTCTTACCAATCAAAATACTGATTATGAGCAGATTTCAGGCAAACTGAGTATTTCTTTGGTGTTTTAACCTCTTCGAATAATTTTGGACTAGATATAACTTCTTTCTCTTGTTTCATTAGATTTGAGGAAAAGAGCCATTAATGCTGAAGTGAAAGCAAGTAAAGTAGCTCCTCAGAATTTATGGAAGAGACCCAAATTGACGCTGGTTTTTTCCAACAATAACGTACCTCACACATGATTCCCAGACTGTGGAACCAGATAGCTCAAGTGCAGATCCTTTCTCACACTTGCTGTGTGACACTGGGCCACTTCTTCAGCTTCAGTTTCCTCATCCATAAAACGTGCTTCAGTTTCCTTCACCCTACAGCATTGTTGTTGTTGTTGTTCAGTTGCTCAGTCGTGTTCAACTCTTTGTGACCCCATGGACTACAGCACACCAGGCTTCCCTGTCCTTCACAATCTCCCAGAGCTTGCTCAAACTCATGTCCATCGAGTTGGTGATGCCATCTAACCATCTCATCCTCTGTTGTCCCCTTCTCCCCCTGCCTGCAATCTTTCCCAGCATCAGGATCTCATTGTAATAAAAATCAAAAGAGGTGGTATATATAAAATGCTCAGAATAATGCCTGCATATAGTAAGTCATGACAAAAGAGTTGCTGGGGATGATGATGATAATAATTTTCATATAGGTTTTCCACTTTAATTAGATTGGAAATGGGACTTTTCATGTTCATAAGATGCAAATTCTATGTACGAATATTAACCAAATTTCATTATCATAGACAATGCAATCATCCATCCAGACATATTCCTGAAATGCTAGCTTATAGTTTCCCAGGTGGCTCAGTGGTGAAGAATCTGCCTGCCAATGCAGGAGATGTAGGAGACATGGATTTGATCCCTGGGTGGGGAGAAGAAGGAAATGGCAACCCACTCTAGTATTCTTGCCTGGAGAATCCCATGGACAAAAGAGCCTGGCTAGCTACAGTCCATGGGGTGGCAAAGAATCAGACACAGATTAGCAACAGAGCATCCATGCTGGCAATGGAGAGTAAACAGTTAAATTCCTCCCCTACTGGATAACAGATGGATTGCAGAATATTCAGCAACTTAGATTGTTCCTTTAAAAAGTTTTTATAAATCTGACAGGTATATGGTTATATAAGTAATGAATGTTACAAACAAAAATATATAAATATATCACTTGAAAATGAAAATTCTTAGTTGGTTTAATCTCCCATCCAGAAAAAGTAATAGTAATCATAATAGTAACAGCTAACTCACATTTTGCTAGAGTTTGCTGTGTGCCAGTAAGTGTTTCGCACCCACCCTATGAGGTATGTACCCCTATCGCCTTCATACTGAGAAGACTGGGGCACAAAGAAGCTAAGTGGCTTGCCCAAGATCGCACAGTCCTTGAGTGGCAAAGCCTCATGTCACCCTAAGCAGTTCAACACCAGGACAGTGTTGTTTACGACAGCCACTCATGAGAGTCTGGGAGATATTCATACAGAAGTTTCCTTCTTTCTCTTCTCTCCTTGCCCTCTCCAAACATCCAAGACACTGCAAATTCTCTCCCAAGTGAAAGTGTTAGTTACTCAGTCATGTCTGACTCTTTGCAACTCTGTAGACTGTAGCCCGCCAAGTTCCTCTGTTCATGGAATTCTCCAGGCAAGAATGCTGGAGTGGGTTGCTATTCCTTCTCCAGAGGTCTTCCAACCCAGGATCAAATGTGCTCTCCTACATTGCAGGAGAATTCTCTACCATCTGAGTAGTGAAATGACCCCATGTAAGTTACCATGTTCTCACTAGTAAACCAAATTGACATCGTGCAGTAGAAGAGACAATCATAAAATAAGCACTGAACAGAAGATCAGTCGGTCGGAGTTCTAGTTCTTGCTGACCCCATGTTTCCCCCTCTAATCCTTGTCCAGGCTTTTCTCCCTGGCTTATGCAACTTTTTAATTATCTCTACTCTCTCTTCTTTTCCTTCCTCAGTCAACTGTCTCCCCTTCTACCTAGTGATGTGATGGCCAAAGTTAAACAACCAACTTTCTGAAGAAAAAAATCCTTGATATATAGTATTTGCCCCGACACGACTGAGCGACTTCACTTCACTCACTTCATACTTATCACTGGAGAAGGAAATGGCAACCCACTCCAGTATTCTTGCTTGGAGAATCCCATGGACCTGGGAGCCTGGCGGGCCGTGGTCCATGGGGTCGCAGAGAGTCGGACACGACTGAAGTGACTGAGCAAGAGAGAGTTTCAGTCTTGGAAGCGCTTCAACTGCTTCTCCAGATAAATTCAGGTCATCTTGGCTGCCATCCATGCCTTAGCCCAGATCTCTACTTAGACCCCTTTACATCTACCCTTTTCATTTACTATTTTGAGGTTTCTCCAAACAAAAACTGCATGTCAGCGTGCAACCACTGCATGCTAAACCACTAAAGTCCCAACTCCGGTGTCCTGACTCTGCTTCCATCACCACTATAGCTCCTCAGGTGTGGCTAGCAGGATGAGGTGGCAGCTGGGAGTGGTACTGAGGAGAAATAAGTTCTCAGTATCTGCACAACCCCTCCTTGGGCAAATCATGAAGAATAGCCAATGAGGGTCTCACCTTGTACCTCCAAATAGATATTTCAATCTCTTTTCTTTTATTGAATATTTACAATATTAGTTTCAGGTGTACAGCATCAGTCAGTCAGTTCAGTCGCTCAGTCATGTCCGACTCTTTGCGCCCCATGAATCCCAGCGCTAGGCCTCCTGTCCATCACCAACTCCCGGAGTTCACTCAGACTCACGCCCATTGAGTTGGTGATGCCATCCAGCCATCTCATCCTCTGTCATCCCCTTCTCCTCTGCCCCCAATCCCTCCCAGCATCAGAGTCTTTTCCAATGAGTCAACTCTTCGCATGAGGTGGCCAAAGTACTGGAGTTTCAGCTTTAGCATCAGTCCTTCCAAAGAAATCCCAGGGCTGATCTCCTTTAGGATGGACTGGCTGGATTTCTTGCAGTCTAAAGGACTCTCAAGAGTATTCTCCAACACCACAGTTCAAAAGCATCAATTCTTCAAGTTCAGCCTTCTTCACAGTCCAACTCTCACATCCATACATGACCACTGGAAAAACCATAGCCTTGACTAGATGGACCTTTGTTGGCAAAGTAATGTCTCTGCTTTTTGAATATGCTATCTAGGTTGGTCATAACTTACAGGGATTCAATATTTTTATAGCTCTCAATATGCCAGCAAATTTGGAAAACTCAACAGTGGCCACAGAACTGGAAAAGGTCAGTTTTCATTCCAATCCTAAAGAAAGGCAATGCCAAAGAATGTTCAAACTATCGCACAATTGCACTTGATTCACCTGCTAACAAAATAATGCTCAAAATCCTCCAAGCTAGGCTTCAACAGTACATGAATCGAGAACTTCCAGGTGTATAAGCTGGATTTACAAAAGGCAGAGGAACCAAAGATAAAATTGCCAACATCTGTTGGATCATAGAAAAAGCAACAAAGTTCCATAAAAATGCCTATTTCTGCTTCATTGACTATGTTAAAATCTTTGTGTGGATCACAGCACACTGTGGAAAATTCTTAAAGAGATGGGAATACCAGACTACTTTTACTTGCCTCCCTGAGAAACCTATATGCAGGTCAAGAAGCAAATAGTTAGAACCTGACATGGAACAATAGACTGGTTCCAAATTGGGAAAGGAGTACATCAAGGCTGTATATGGTCAACCTGCTTATTTAACTTATATGCAAAGTACATCATGCAAAATGCCAGGCTGGATGAACCATGAGCTGAAATCAAGATTGCCAGGAGAAATATTAATAACCTCAGATATGCAGATCTCACCACCCTAATGGCAGAAAGTGAAGAGGAACTAAAGAGCCTATTGATGAAAGTGAAAGAGCAGAGTGAAAAAGTTGGCTTAAAACTCAACATTCAAAAAACGAAAATCATGGCATCCAGTCCCATCACTTCATGGCAGATAGATGGGGAAACAATGAAAACTGTGACAGACTTTATTTTCTTGGGTTCCAAAATCACTGCATATGGTGACTGCAGCCATGAAATTAAAAGACACTTGTTCCTTGGAAGAAAAGCTATGACCAACCTAGACAGCATGTTAAAAAGCAGAGACATTACTTTGCCAACAAAGGTCCATCTAGTCAAAGCTATGGTTTTTCCAGTAATCATGTTACAAATGTGAAAGTTGGACCATAAAGAAGGCTGAGCACCAAAGAATTGATGCTTTTGAACAGTGGTGCTGGAGAAGACTCTTGAGAGTCCCTTGGACAGCAAGGAGATCAAACCAGTCAATCCTATAGGAAATCAGTTGTCCTGACTATTCCCTAGAAGGACTGATGCTGAAGCTGAAGCTCCAATACTTGGGCTACCTGATGCAAATAGCTGACCCATCGGAAAAGACCCTGATGCTGGGAAAGATTGAGGGCAGGAGAAGGGGATGACAGAGGATAAGATGGTAGGACAGCATCATTGACTCAATGGACATGAGTTTGAGCAAACTCCAGGAGATACCGAAGGACAGGGAAGCCTGGCATGTGGCAGTCCATGGAGTCGCAGAGTCAGGCACAACTGAGTGACTGAACAACAGTACTCCATTTAAAAATATTATAAAATATTGCCTATATTCCCTGTGCTGTACAATATATCCTTATAGTGTATTTATTTTATACATAGAAGTTTGTGCCTCTTAATTCCCTGTCCCTATTTTGCCCCTCTCCCTTCCCACTGGTAACCACTTATTTCTTCTCTGCATTTCTGAGTGTTTCTGTTTTACTTTATTCATTCATTCATTCCTTTTTTTTTTTTTAGATTCCACACATAGGTTATAATATACAGTATTTGTCTTTCTCTGACTTATTTCACTGAGCATAATACCCTCTAAGTTCATCCATGTTGTTACAAATGGCAAAATTTCATTTTTAAACAATATCCCATTGTATATATAGAGAGAGACATATGTGTGCATATATATATTAGCATATATATATCACATCTTTATTCACCTGCTGATGGATAGTGATGTTGCTTTCATATTTTGGTTATTGTAAGTAATGCTGCTGTGAACATTAGGGTGCATGTATCTGTTTGAATTAGTGTGTTCCTTTTCTTCAGATATATTCCCGGGAGTGGAATTGCTGGATCATATGATAGTTCTATTTTTAGTTTTTTAAGGAACCTCTATGTACTGTTTTCCATAGTGGCTACAGCAATTTACATTTCCACCAACAGTGTACTAGGTTCTGTTCTGCACATCCTCACAAACCTTTTGCTGTCTATGGGTTTTTTTTTTTTTTTTTTGATGAAGACATTCTTTTCTGACAGGGTAAGGAAATATCTCATTGTAGGTTTGATTTGCATTTCTCACATGTGAATTCCATACTTTTTCCATTTAAAATTAAAGAAGTGGAAAATACATATCAGTGTTTAAATTTAGTCTCCTGTATTTCAGTTTGGTATCCTCAATAGAAACAAAATACTGTTTTGCATTATGCAGTTCTCTGTGGCAATTTTTGAGGATGAATAAAATAAAATTACTGAGCAAATATCTGAAGCCACCTGAAATAATTTCTCCAGCCTTCATTTTACATAAACCAGATTCACATATTTTCATTAAAGGCAAATATTTTCACTTTCAAGGGGGTATTCTGCTGAGAGTTAACTGCATACCCTGTAGACTGTAAGGAAAATGTTCTCATTTTTCAAAAGTAGTGAAAATATTTGTTTTATTAGCTGTATAATAAATTTATGAGGAATAATCATTTTCTTACCAATCAAAATACTGATTATGAGCAGATTTCAGGCAAACTGAGTATTTCTTTGGTGTTTTAACCTCTTCGAATAATTTTGGACTAGATATAACTTCTTTCTCTTGTTTCATTAGATTTGAGGAAAAGAGCCATTAATGCTGAAGTGAAAGCAAGTAAAGTAGCTCCTCAGAATTTATGGAAGAGACCCAAATTGACGCTGGTTTTTTCCAACAATAACGTACCTCACATGATTCCCAGACTGTGGAACCAGATAGCTCAAGTGCAGATCCTTTCTCACACTTGCTGTGTGACACTGGGCCACTTCTTCAGCTTCAGTTTCCTCATCCATAAAACGTGCTTCAGTTTCCTTCACCCTACAGCATTGTTGTTGTTGTTGTTCAGTTGCTCAGTCGTGTTCAACTCTTTGTGACCCCATGGACTACAGCACACCAGGCTTCCCTGTCCTTCACAATCTCCCAGAGCTTGCTCAAACTCATGTCCATCGAGTTGGTGATGCCATCTAACCATCTCATCCTCTGTTGTCCCCTTCTCCCCCTGCCTGCAATCTTTCCCAGCATCAGGATCTCATTGTAATAAAAATCAAAAGAGGTGGTATATATAAAATGCTCAGAATAATGCCTGCATATAGTAAGTCATGACAAAAGAGTTGCTGGGGATGATGATGATAATAATTTTCATATAGGTTTTCCACTTTAATTAGATTGGAAATGGGACTTTTCATGTTCATAAGATGCAAATTCTATGTACGAATATTAACCAAATTTCATTATCATAGACAATGCAATCATCCATCCAGACATATTCCTGAAATGCTAGCTTATAGTTTCCCAGGTGGCTCAGTGGTGAAGAATCTGCCTGCCAATGCAGGAGATGTAGGAGACATGGATTTGATCCCTGGGTGGGGAGAAGAAGGAAATGGCAACCCACTCTAGTATTCTTGCCTGGAGAATCCCATGGACAAAAGAGCCTGGCTAGCTACAGTCCATGGGGTGGCAAAGAATCAGACACAGATTAGCAACAGAGCATCCATGCTGGCAATGGAGAGTAAACGGTTAAATTCCTCCCCCTACTGGATAACAGATGGATTGCAGAATATTCAGCAACTTAGATTGTTCCTTTAAAAAGTTTTTATAAATCTGACAGGTATATGGTTATATAAGTAATGAATGTTACAAACAAAAATATATAAATATATCACTTGAAAATGAAAATTCTTAGTTGGTTTAATCTCCCATCCAGAAAAAGTAATAGTAATCATAATAGTAACAGCTAACTCACATTTGCTAGGAGTTTGCTGTGTGCCAGTAAGTGTTTCGCACCCACCCTATGAGGTATGTACCCCTATCGCCTTCATACTGAGAAGACTGGGGCACAAAGAAGCTAAGTGGCTTGCCCAAGATCGCACAGTCCTTGAGTGGCAAAGCCTCATGTCACCCTAAGCAGTTCGACACCAGGGACAGTGTTGTTTACGACAGCCACTCATGAGAGTCTGGGAGATATTCATACAGAAGTTTCCTTCTTTCTCTTCTCTCCTTGCCCTCTCCAAACATCCAAGACACTGCAAATTCTCTCCCAAGTGAAAGTGTTAGTTACTCAGTCATGTCTGACTCTTTGCAACTCTGTAGACTGTAGCCCGCCAAGTTCCTCTGTTCATGGAATTCTCCAGGCAAGAATGCTGGAGTGGGTTGCTATTCCCTTCTCCAGAGGTCTTCCAACCCAGGGATCAAATGTGCTCTCCTACATTGCAGGAGAATTCTCTACCATCTGAGTAGTGAAATGACCCCCATGTAAGTTACCATGTTCTCACTAGTAAACCAAATTGACATCGGTGCAGTAGAAGAGACAATCATAAAATAAGCACTGAACAGAAGATCAGTCGGTCGGAGTTCTAGTTCTTGCTGACCCCATGTTTCCCCTCTAATCCTTGTCCAGGCTTTTCTCCCTGGCTTATGCAACTTTTTAATTATCTCTACTCTCTCTCTTCTTTTCCTTCCTCAGTCAACTGTATCTCCCTTCTACCTAGTGATGTGATGGCCAAAGTTAAACAACCAACTTTCTGAAGAAAAAAAATCCTTGATATATAGTATTTGCCCTTTTCCGTGGTGTAGATACTCCCCATGGCTGATTTTCAACTGCGAATTTGATGTCACTGAACACGAATTAGGAAGAATATATATATAGACAAATAAAGTTAGATTTACTGATGTACTGCAGCAAGGGAGGCTGTACACCATTAAGATGTCTCAATGAGAAGGTGGGGGGATGGCTAGTAATAAGATTTAGGCTTATCCTGGGTGATTTTGAAGAGTATTCATGGGAGTGGCTGTTGTGTTCTGAGTTACATTATGTCAGAAAGAATTGCATGGTGTTTTTATTTTTTCAGCATTCAAATCTGATGATAGAATGGTCTTGTTTTTGTCCACACAGAGTCAGAGAAGGCAATGGCACCCCACTCCAGTACTCTTGCCTGGAAAATCCCATGAAAGAACGAGCCTGGTAGCCTCCAGTCCATGGGGTCGCTAAGAGTCGGGCACGACTGAGCGACTTCGCTTTCACTTTTCACTTTCATGCATTGGAGAAGGAAATGGCAACCCACTCCAGTATTCTTGCCACACAGAGTAAACTTTACTGATTTTAAATATGAAATTAGCTATGCTCAGCATTAGATCTCTGTTGTTCAGTCGCTCAGTTGTGTCCCACTCTGCGACCCCATGGACTGCAGCACGCCAGTCTTCTTTCACTATCTCCTGGAGTTTGTTCAAACTCATGTTCATTGAGTCGGTGACACCATCCAACCATCTCATCCTCTGTCATCCCCTTCTCCTCCTGCCCTCAGTCTTTCCTAGCATCAGGGTCTTTTCCAGTGAGCTGGCTCTTCATGTCAGGTGGTCAAAGTATTGGAGCTTCAGCTTCAGTCCTTCTAGTGAATATTCGGGGTTGATTTCCTCAATAGTCTGGGTATTGGTTGCCAGGCCAACTACCAGATGTGTGAGATGTTTTTACTTTCGCACTGGTTCTCCGTCGCATCTTTCCATGCATCCCTTCCCTGTCTCCTTAATGTGCTAGCCTTCCTCTGCTTCCTGCCTTCATCCAGGGTTGGATTCTCTGGGCTTCTTTCCTTGCACCATTTTTCTGTCCTTTCTATACATTCGCTTTGAGTCACATCACACACTTTCATGATTTCAACCCCTACCTACATACTGATGACTTGAAAAAATATGTAATCTCCAGTCCATACTTTTTCTCTATGCTCCAAACTTTTATACCGACTTCCAGCAAGATGGTATGACCTGGATTCTCCCTCGAACACTTAAAGCTCAACCAGTACAGAGTTCAAATGGCCCTCTCTTCCCTAAAGCATTCGTTTCTTTCTGTAGCACCTCCATCACCCTGGTCACCAAAACTAAAACTCCCAGATCATCCTTGACTCTTTCTTTTATATCCAGTACATATGTGACACTTGAAGATCTGCCACCCACTTTACTTCCCAAATATTTCTACAGTGCGGACCCCCTGCTGCTCCTACTCTGGCTCATTTGTCTTTACTGCCCCAGCTGCATTCTCACTGCTCTGCCTGTTTCCAGTTCTGAACACTCCCCCGTCCCTAATTCCTCTTCCACAAGAGCCTTAACACGAAACAGCTGAGTGTGAGCCTGACACGCTCTTCCAGGACCCCTCACTGATGCTCCCTCACTTCTGTGGTCAGGAATGAGATTTCCAGAAGTGACACACAAATTCCTCCATGGTCTGGCCCCTGTGAGCCTCTCCAGCTTCATCAGTTACCTCTGCTTACTTTACACTTTATTGTCTTTTTTTATTTTTTCCCCTCACATACCGTCTACTTTCTGATGTTATTTCAGGAATACGTCTCTTCCTAGTTCCCACCTTATTCACCCATATAGTTCTTGCTAAAGATCTGCTTCAGATCTCATGTTTTCCAAGAAAATGGCCCTGAATCTTGTCATATTCCCACCCCCAATCTAAGGTAACTATGTACTCTTTCTCTGTGCTCCCAGAAGACTTGAAGCATACTTATTAATCCCATTGTTTTATAATCATCTTTTTCTTGCCCCCATTACATGGTGAGATTCTTGAGGAAAGTGATCATTGTCCTAATTGTCTCTGTACCCCCAGCACCTTTTCTAATACAGGTGTTAAAAAATTGCTTGATGAATATATAAATGCATGAACGGCTATGTCAATAGCTGCCTTGGTCTTTCTGATCCTCAATATACTCACGTATTTGTTGAGGTAGTTAGAGTAGCCCTAAAAAAATAACAATGTTAGTCTCTCAGATAGTTCTAAAAAAAAAAAAAGTGACAGTGTTAGTTGCTCAGCTGTGTCCACCTCTTTGTGATCCCCATGTACTATAGCCCACCAGGCTCCTCTATCCATGGGATTCTCCAGGCAAGAATACTGGACTGGGTAGCCATTCCCTTCTCCAAGAGATCTTCGCAACCCAGGGATCAATTGAACCCAGGTCTCCTGCATTCAGGTGGATTCTTTACTGTCTGAGCCACCATAGCTCTAAAAAAATTCTAATCAAAGTGAAAAAAGTTTTATTCAGAACAGTAGATGGCGGTAGAACATTGTTATTCAACAGAGCATTTGTACAACTTGCTGCTACTGCTAAGTCACTTCAGTCGTGTCTGACTCTGTGTGACCCCATGGACGGCAGCCCAGCAGGCTCCTTCCTCCCTGGGATACTCCAGGCAAGAACACTGGAGTGGGTTGCCATTTCCTTCTCCAATGCATGAAAGTGAAAAGTGAAAGTGAAGTCGCTCAGTCATGTCTGACTCATAGCGACCCCATGGACTGCAGCCCACCAGGTTCCTCGGTCCATGGGATTTTCCAGGCAAGAGTACTGGAGTTGGGTGCCATTGCCTTGCACAACTTAAAATCCATCAAATAACCACAAAAAAACTATAGTCACAAAGTAGGATTTTTAAGATGACCCTATAACCTCAGTTAATACCACTGTATCCATATGATTCATTAAATGCAATAGGTGTACTATACTGATGTAAAATGTTAATAATAGGAAATTAGTGGTTGTTTATGGGAACTCTGTCCTGTTGCAAGATTTCTATAAATCTGAAACTGTTCTAAAAATATTTTGTAGTTTTAAATGCCTCTATATTACTTGGTAAATAATTTTCCTCATACAAAAATGAATATTCCAGTATCAATTATTTTCCTCATGTAAAATTAAATATGAAACCCCCAAATCAATAATTAATCTTCAAATTTTTAAAAAAGTTTTTAGATATCCAGTGTCAACCAGAAAAAAATGGCAACCAAGAGTTGAGAATTATGTTTTACTGGAGACATTACTGAGGACTTAAGCCTGGGGTACAGTCTCTAAGATAGCTCTGAGGAAATGTTCCAAAGAGGTAAGGAAGGAGCCATAACCATGAACAAAGGACATTGCTGACATCATGGCATTGGCCAGTGAAGCCATGTCCACCCAAGGTGCACCTTGAGAGAATTCAGTTCAGTTCAGCTCAGTCACTCAGTCGTGTCCGACTCTTTGCAACCCCATGAACTGCAGCACTCCAGGCCTCCCTGTCCATCACCAACTCCCGGAGTTTACCCAAACCCATGTCCATCGAGTCGGTGATGCCATCCAATCATCTCATCCTCTGTCATCCCCTTCTCCTCCTACCCTTAATCTTCAGGATGGAGAAAAGCAGGATACCGGCTCTGGAGAGTTAAGGTGCATATCAAAGGAATGATTTCTTTAAGCTCAGACTTTTCCTGTACACAGAAAAGCACTGAATTCATTAACTTGAGATGTCTGGTTTTTCTTTAATTAGCAGTAATCTTTCATGTTTGGCTGTATGCTTGTTTGGTTTTTCGTTTGTTTGCTTGCTTGCAAAAACATATATCGTAGCTCCTCCTACCTCAAGATATTTTGATTTATCTCTTCTTTCTATTTCTCTTTTTTTTCTGTATGGACACTGTCAACTTAAAAAAATAGTCACAACCTAAAAGTTGAGAGTTATGTTTTATTCAGTGGAAATTTTTAGGACTTAAGCCTGGAAAGCAGTGTCCCAAGTAACTCTGAGAGAACTGCTCTGAGGAGGCGAGGGGAGCAGCCAGGTTATATAGAAGTTTTGCAACAAAAGACAGGTAGTCTGAACACAGAAGATTATTGTTAATTAAAGAAAAAACTAGATATCCCAAGTTAAGGAATTTAGCGCTTTTCTACTTATGGGAAAACGCAAGGGTCTGGGCTCACTGAAATCATTCTTTTCATATGCATCTCCATTCTCTGGGGCCTGTATCCTGTGTTTTTCACATCCTGAGTTCTTCAGTGCTCACTGCAGGGAGTGGCTGCAGCCTGATGGCTACCAAATTAGGCAGGTATTCTTCTTCCCGAGTGCCCTTAGGGCTCGGGAATTCACATTTGAAGGGCCAGAATCTCTGATGATTATGACATTCTTGTTTATTGATATGGCAGGAAATATTCCATTTCTCAACACACATATATCATACATATGTATTGTATGGATTATATATATCTTTTGATTTTAACAAAATTAGGATTAAACTCTACATATAACTAGGTATCCTGTTTTTTATTTCATATGTAAAAATCTGAATATTTTTAAGTTCCTGATACACCTTGCAAGTGGCTCTTCTGTTTACACTTGCCACAACAGAATTTAATACTGGATTTGTCCTATCTTTGCTACCTATGATTAATTTCCCTGTCTGGATCTTTACATTTCTGTATAATACTGCATATTTATTCCCCCGGGAAACATTTATTGAGTTCCTCTCGTATACTCAGCACTGTGCCAGGAAATAGTCTAGGAAGCTGGAAAGGATAAGGCCCTGTGGCCATCTACTCAGGACTCGGGGCTTGGGAAAGATACTGCCACCAAGTGACGCTGCTGATGCCAGCCAGAGCTGTGTGCTGTCCTAGTGCAGGGCTGTGGGCTGGGGCAGCAGAGAGAAGGGTGCGTCCCCAGTAGCCCTGGAGGAATCAGCACAGCTATCAAGAGTGGGACACAAGGCTTATTTCAGGGCCATTTGTTCTCTGGGCCTAATTATAACTCAATTCCAATTCTAAACCCCTCCCTGGGACTAATGTACCAACATATTCAGAGGGATTTGTTGGCAGCCTTCTACTGAGGAGGGGTCAACTAACATTTGCTTAAAATCTCTATGTTTCAGGGAGTCTATTAAGTTATCCTACAAGTAGTGTCTTTTTAAATTCTCACAACTGTCTGTGAATTAAAGCTGTTATACCAATTCTGCAGATGAAGAAAACTAAAACTGAGCTATTAAATAAACTATTTTAGTAAATGATGGTATTGACACTCTGGTTTACGTGTGCAATGTCCATGCCATATCTCCATCACACTGATGTCATGATCTCTGAGTTGAGCTAAAGATGATGTCTTAGGCAAGCACAATGTTTAGAACCAACAAGGAAGCAGAGTTCAGTTCAGTTCAGTTCAGTCGCTCAGTCATGTCCAACTCTTTGCAACCCCATGAATCGCAGCACACCAGGCCTCCCTGTCCATCACCAACTCCCAGAGTTCACTCAGACTCACATCCATCGAGTCAGTGATGCCATCCAGCCATCTCATCCTCTGTCGTCCCCTTCTCCTCTTGCCCCTAATCCCTCCCAGCATCAGAGTCTTTTCCAATGAGTCAAGTCTTCACATGAGGTGGCCAAAATACTGGAATTTCAGCTTTAGCACCATTTCTTCCAAAGAAATCCCAGGGCTGATCTCCTTCAGAATGGACTGGTTGGATCTCCTTGCAGTCCAAGGGACTCTCAAGAGTCTTCTCCAGCACCACAGTTCAAAAGCATCAATTCTTCGGCACTCAGCTTTCTACACAGTCCAACTCTCACATCCATACATGACCACTGGAAAAACCATAACCTTGACTGCTTTCGAATATGCTATGTAGGTTGGTCATAACTTTCCTTCCAAGGAGTAAGCGTCTTTTAATTTCATGGCTGCAGTCACCATCTGCAGTGATTTTGGAGCCCAAAAAAAATAAAGTCTGACACTATTTCCACTGTTTCCCCCATCTATTTCCCATGAAGTGATGGGACCGGATGCCATGATCTTCGTTTTCTGAATGTTGAGCTTTAAGCTAACTTTTTCACTCTCCACTTTCACTTTCATCAAGAGGCTTTTTAGTTCCTCTTCACTTTCTGCCATAAGGGTGGTGTCATCTGCATATCTGAGGTTATTGATATTTCTCCCGGAAATCTTGATTCCAGAGTTAGGGAAGGTTTAGTGTAGGCGTATAATACTATGTATATGTAGTGGTTAAATCTCAACATCAGTTCCAAGCTTTGAAAGCCATGAAGCAAACGAGAAACATGAGACAGAAATACTAAGCCCCCAAATTGTCATCTAGAACCCAAAAGTTTAATTGTGGTTTAGTTGCTTAGTTGTGTCCAACTCTTGCAACCCACTGGACTGTAGCTCACCAAGCTCCTCTATCTCTGGGGTTTCCCAGGCAAGAATGTTGGAGTTGTTGCCATTTTCTTCTCCAGGGGATCTTCCTGACCCAGGGATCAAACCCACGTCTTCTACACTGCAAGCAGATTCTTTACCACTGAGCCACTAGGGAAGCCCAAAAGTTTAATTAGAAATAATAAATGCTAACATTTTTTGAGTATTTCAAGGTACGTGGCACTATTCTTTGTGTATGATGTATATTAATTTCTCTAGTCTCAGAACAACTCTATGAAGTAGGAGCAATTATTATGTCTACTTTGCAGATAGAGATGCTGAAACATAGATAGTTTAAATTACATGTTTAAGATCATTCAGTAGCTTAGTGTTAAAGCTAGGAAAAGCCCAGACCAACCTTCTTGATCCAAGAACTCAGCATCACTGTGGAAATAACCAAAATAGCAACTAATGCTTCTCTAGCACTTACTATGTACTGGTCCATGTTTTGAGAACACATTCATTTCTTTGATCCTCACAATATCATGAGCAACATACAACCGTTGCTTCTACGTTACAGATGAAGAAACTGAGGCACAAAGAAGTTAAATGATTTTCCCCAGATAACACAGCTGGTAAGTGGCAGAGCTGGGCTTCAAGCCCAGACATTTGGCTCCAGAGTTTGCACAACTAACTCCTGAAACTCAATTTATTGTGCATATTCTTAAATTTATTGGAGCACATTTGAAATTTGTAGAGCACAGCCAGCTGTCAATATATATTCTAAGACTCTAGTTATCTCCCCAAACCAATTCCAGAGTATGCTCTCCCTTCCTCCCTCTCCCTTTCTCTCTCCACCTCTAGTACAAAGGTGATTGTTGCACGCCTGGAATAATAATTTTAGTGATCATCCTAAAATGCAGGTTATATAGTCTAGGTTTCTTTCAGCCTGGAAAATTTCCAATAAATATTCAGCTAAGACCTAAATGAGTAGCACATGCCCTTAAAATACTCCTTTAAAAAATAGCCTTGCAAGATAGAGATGAGGATGAGAAAGCACAGACCCAGGCTGAGCAGAATTGTGTTAAAGATTACACAGACTTGCTTCTTTAGAAAATTGAAGGCATATCAGAGTTGTACTAAAAATTACTTTATATTAACAACGGAAGGGAACATCAATGTTTGGAAGAATTTTTGTATTTAAGATTTTCACTGTCTCTGAAATGGACATTTTGTTTTATTTGGCATTTTCTGGGAATTTTTCCCAGCTTACATTTGACCCATTTTGTGAGGTCACTTCTGTCCATCCCATAATGACCTTTCAGAGCCCATTTGGTTTTAACTGCTGCCTCTTCATACATCCATATCATCTCCCAAACTGACCTTAAAACCTCCAAGAGAAGGTTTGTGTTCAGTCACCCAATCATGTCCAACTCTTCATGATCCCATGGACGGCAGCACACCAGGCCTCCCTGTCCCTCACCATCTGCCAAAGGTTGTCTGCCGGGGACCAGCCCCGGCTGATCCAGGGTATTCGAAGGAGAGACGGCGTAGGCGAAGATCAGGATACAATTGCTTAATTAAATGTTAATTAAGGATATAAAGAGTAATAAAATGAAGATAGCTCAGTAAAATTCAGTGAAGAAAAGAGGCTGAAATAAGGATAGCTCAGTGAGGAAATTCAGTGGAGAAAAGAGGCTGAATAATTCAGCCAGAAGGTAAGAGAAAGAACGACATGGTGAGACCAAGTTTCGGTGAACAAGGCCCGCACTTTATTTTCCAAAGTAGTTTTTATACCTTAAGTTATGCATAGAGGATAATGGGGGAAGGGGTAGAGTCAGGCAGCAAGCCAGGCTTTCTTCCTGCAAACTTAGCATCTGGCCCGGAGGCCTGTTAACATTTTAAAACCTTTTCTTCAGAGAACTTATTTTTCTCTGAAGGTGGTTGGTCACGAGCCACCCTCCAAAAAAGCATTAGATAAAGTTGCATTCCTACAGAGCAAAGGTGTGGTGGGCTATAACAAGAAAAAGAATTAACTCAAGGGTCCCAGGTTACAAACATTAAAGCTACTACTTACACCAATTATATTAATCAATACACTGCCAGGGACACAGCAGGTAAGGGATATGGAAACTTAGCAGCAAACATTGGCCCAACAAATGAAAATCCCTTCACCAATACAATTTCTAATCAATCTTTTAACTATTCAAAAGAATCTGTGTTTACACAGTTTAGAACATCTCCTGCCTCTCACAGTTGGGAGGCTCTGAACAATCACATGTGGCCGGAAAAACCTATTCAGGCAGGCTAGAGGATTTCCAAAGGAGTTTGTAGGTTAAACACTGTCACACCCAGGAATTATTAACTGGAGCTGTAAGCTAACTCTTTTCAGAGAGGTAGTGGGGGACAGCCCCCCGAAAAGTCAGAGGTGTAGGTGAAAGCACAAAGCAGAAAGTAGGCAGACTCTGGTTTTGGGGGTATATGCTCGAGAATTTCCAGGGAGACTCCTGAGGCTTGATCCCGCCTTTGCGTATGCCAAGCCTCCTTCCTCATGACCTTTGCCAGAGGCAGAGCTCGCTCCCCGCAGTTGTCCAAGTTCATGTCCATTGCATCAGTGATGCCATCCAGCCATCTCATCCTGACACCCTTTTCTCCTCCTGCCCTCAATCTTTCCCAGCATCAGGGGCTTTTCCAGTGAGTCAGCTGTTTGCATCAGGTGACCAAAATATTGGAACTTCAGCATCAGTCCTTCCAATGAATATTCAGGGTTGATTTCCTTTAAGATTGTCTGGTTTGATCTCCTTGCTGTCCAAAGAAGTTGCAAGAGTCTTCTCTAGCACCACAATTCGAAGGCATTTGGCCCTCTGTCTTCTTTACAGTCCAGCTCTCACAACTATACATGACACTGGAAAGACCATAGCCTTGACTATCCGGACCTTTGTTGGCAAAGTAATGATTTTGCTTTTCAGCACACTAAGTATGTCGATCTATGACAAACCTATGACAATAAAAGGTTTATACTTCTCTGTATTCCTACAATTTGCACTTAATCTGCGTGGCTGTATCTCTCTGGATTTCAGGAAATAAAACTACCAAATAACAAACTGTTTTGCCAAATGGATTGAGATAAAAATAAAAATATGCTTACATATATATATGTTATGTAACATTTAGCACCTCTACCTACCCCTTTCCTTGTTTCAGGAAGTCCATTCTGCCACCGTTATTTGATTATCTTTCAATTGGGGCTGGAAATGTTTTCTGAATTTTGTTAAAAATTCAAAGCAATATCTTTAAATGCCTGAAAAGGTACAGAATATATGTTAACATTTTGTATTTATGAATGGTAAGTTGCAAGTCATTTTTATTTTCACTTTTTAATACATTAATATTTTCTACAATGAATCTATTTACCTTATTCATTTTTCATTATGCATCATAATTCTGTGGTTATAAAGCAACCACAGTTAAGTCAAGCATTCTCCTATTGATGGGTATTTAGGTTGTTATCCGCTTTTTGCCACAACAAACATCCTCTTGCATATTTCTGCAAATATTTCCTTGGGATAAATATCAGTGGAAATAATAGATCAAAGATGATATGCAAACATCATCTTTTGATATTTACAAATTGCCCTCCCAAAAGGTGGCACCTGTTTTTATTTCCACCAAGAGGAAAATGCTTGCCAACATCATGTTTTATAAATGATGTCATTTTTGCCAGTCTGATAAGGGAAAAATTAGGCATGTCCTTGATTTGATTTTCAGCTTATTTTAAGTGTGTTGAGACATGTATATTGGACATTTGTATTTCTTAGTGATTTATGTACAGCACTGAAGTGTGCTATACACATGTGAAGTGCTTCTGCACACCAAAATTAGGGTGGCTACTACTCAGAGCAGGAAGTATGAGGAAGGAGGAATCTCTCATTTATCTGAATTCATATTCAGAGCCCAAAGACCCCCTACCAGAGCTGTTTCTTGTAAGATTGATAGCCGTCACTCAATTTCTGTGGAGCACTGGTTCTAGGAGTCCCGTGGATGCCAAAATCTGTGGATGTTCAAGTCCCTTACGTAAAGTGGTGTAGTGCACACAGCCTTCATATCTGCCAATGTAGAACCCAGGGATACGCAAGGGCAGCTGTCAGTGAGGCTGCAACCCAACTGAGCCCCTTCATAAAATGAACCTCACCCAGTTAAGACTCATTTACTTGCAATAAAACCCGAACTCCTTTCTGAGACCTAAACGCCTTGCAGGACCTGGCTCTTGTTGCTCTTACCAACCCCATCTACTGCTGCAACACCTCTGTCCCCAGCCTCTTGGGCCTCTTCACTGTCCCTCTGACAAACCAGGCACTTCACTGTCCCTAAGCTTGGCAGTCTCTCATCCCTCTGCCTGGAAGATGCCTCCTTAAGCTCTTCACATGCTCACCAGACTCTCATCCCTCAGGCTTTAATTCATTCCCCCTCTTAACCAGGCACCCTATCCCCACCTCATCAATTACTCTAACACATTACCCTGTTTATTTCATTTAATATGGTTTGTGTCTAGAGGGTCTCTGAGACGATGCTCAGACTCAGTGACTCACTAGAAGGAATAACAGGGCTCAGAATAGTTATTATACTCAAGGTTGTGGTTTATTAAAGTGAAAAGAAACAGAACAGAATCAGCGAAGGAAAATGGTGTTTGGGTGAAGCCCAGGAGAAACTGGATGCATGCTTCTAGCTCCTCTCCCAGCAGAGTCACGTGGAGATGCCATTCATTCTCCCAGTAACAGTGCATGACAACACTGGTAAGCTACTGCCGACTAGGGAAGTGGTCCTGAGCCTTCGCATCCGGGGCTTTTATTGAGCATCAGTCACATAGGCTTGCAGTGCCTATGACTGCTTACTACTCAGTTTCCAGCTCTCCTTGCCACAGAGGTCAAACTGACACAGCATGGCCCAAGGTCTCAAGCATCTCAAAACAGCCTTATCAGGCACCCTTATCAGACTGGCCCAAGGGCCAGTGCCCCTGAAAACAGGAATTTCTGGGGAACATGCAGGGTTTGAACAACCTGGGCCTATTAAGCTAACCCCTTGCTGTATAATCTGAAATGTCCTCGTTCATTTATTCCTTGCTTCTTGACTATCTTCCCCATCAGAAGACGGTTCCATGAAGGCAGAAAGACCTTGTCTATGTCCTCCCACGCTACACAGCCCAGCACCTGGCCCAGGAAGGCATTCGATAGATACTTGCTGAGTGAATATATGAATGACTAAATAAAACATTTGAATAAGTATTTACAAGTTCCTCTTACCTCTACTTCTTATAGGCGTTTTGTCACACTCACACACATTCAGAGCTTGGAATAAAGTCGTGAAACATAACACTTTCACAAAGAAAAACAAGCCTCTAAGTTAAGTCCTCATTAGCATAAAATTCCAAGCATTTCCTTCAAGCAGTGTTTTAATTTCATAATTATTTGACTTGGCATGAAAATTCTATCTAAATATGTCAGAGGTTTGAAAAATAATTTTGGCTTTCTAATGAATCTCACTTTATTGCAGTGCCTGCCTTTCTCAAATTATACTAATAATTCTGCTTTAATGTTTTCTGAAACATTTATGAATTGCTTTAACTTTTATTTCAGTAGCATCTTAATCTTTTCAACTTCTTGATGCGGAAATATCTTTTTATCTACTGTCATAATTTCTTGCAATGTATTCCATCAGAGTAAAAAAAAAAAAGTCATTCAATAAATGAAATAAGTTTCCAATTTAGAACATTTCTGCTTTAGGGGGAGGGGTGTTTTATGATTACATTCCTTGATGCTTAGTTTTTGCCATCTGCTCTTCCTGCTCATTATAAATGACAGGAGAACTCACAAACATGTAACAGATAAAAGTGATTTAAAATCCCTATATCTGTTTCTTTCATTGAAAAATGCTGCTAAGAAGACATTTATGATTATTCATGATTCAGGCATGAACCATGGAATGAACTGGTCATATGTGACAGACCAATTTGTTTCCTGGACTAACGATTTTCTAAAGCTAATATATGCTGGAGTAGGACTATATTAAAAAGTTCATAGCTTCTTCAGCATTAAGGGAAGATGCTTAGGGTAGGGTTGATGACAGAGGTAAGTAGTTTCAGCTGTATTCACTTTGTGGGTCTCTGTTTTGAGATGAATGATATTGCTGCTGCTGCTAAGTCACTTCAGTCGTGTCTGGCTCTGTGCGACCCCACCAGGCTCCCCCGTCCCTGGGATTCTCCAGGCAAGAACACTGGAGTAGAAAGAAAACAAGATATGAGTATATATCTGTATGCTCTGTAGATTCTCATAATCAGAATAATAATGTCCTGCTGTAGTAGAATAAAACCTACTGTGAACAATACATTTAAACTCTAATTAAAGCCACAGTCTCATGATAAGCACATTACTCCTGTTTAGGCAAGTGTAGGTCCTTTGCTCTTCAAAAAAATATTGCTCTGCCCTTGTAAACCAAATACTGATATAGTAGATTCCATATGAGCCCATGCTGTGCTGTGTGCTGAACTCAGTCATATCCAGCATTTTGTGACCTCATGGACTGGAGTCCACCAGGCTCCTCTGTCCATGGGATTTTCCAGGCAAGAATACTGGAGTGGGTTGCCATTTCCTTCTCCAACTATAGACTTTGGTAATAATAAGAATCACTTGGGTGCTTATTAAAATCACAACTTTCTAGGCTTCATGCCTACAGAATGTGTTTCTATAGGAAGGAAAAGGTGTGTCAAATTTGTCTTCCAAATATTATGCTGGGCCAACAGGAAATGGCCTTGATAAGCCAGACCATATGGTCACTGACAATAGGTCTGGGTGTTTATTTACCAAGAATTTCATGTGATTCTTGTGGAGAGAGAATGGAAATGCTCTTGAAGGAATCAATCCTCTCCCTCTGTCCCTTGGGACCTAGAGCACGTCTATTAATAGGAAGAATTTATACCTGGAGGGAACCATCTGCTCTGTCACAGGGAAAGGCCTTACCCAGAGAGTGAGCAAAAATCTGGCTTCCATGATCCCCTGGGAAAGGGAACTCTCAGTGCTAAAGCCAAGTCCTGGACAAATGGAGACCTTATCACCCTATCATGGAAAACCAGGCAAAGCAGCCTCTCCAGAGACTGCAGGACAGGAGACATCGATAGAAGGAATAGTGTGTGACATATTGGGTCCAGCCTCCTGCTGGTCTCTACTATTCAAAACTGTTTGTTTATTTTAAATATCTATTTATTTGGCTGTGCCGGATCTCAGTTGCGGCAAGAGGGATCTTCAATCTTAGTTGCCGTATATGGGATCTGGCTTCCTGACAAGGATTGAATCCAGGCCACCTGCATTGGGAACACAGAAACCACTGGACCACCAGAGAGAAGTCCCTCAAAATTGCTTTAATAGAAGAGAGGCCTCAGTTCTTATGAATTCCTTTAGTCCCAAGACTTCCTCAGAGGTCAGCAGACACTTTGGGTACTATATCTCACTTAGAAGGAGCTCGGGGCTGGTGCACTGGGATGACCCAGAGGGATGGGATGAGGAGGGAAGTGGGAGGAGGGGTTCAGGATGGGGAACACATGTACACCCATGGCTGATTCATGGCAATGTATGGCAAAACCACCACAATATCATAAAGCAATTAGCCTCCAATTAAAATGAATAAATTTATTTAAAAATATTTTAAAATTTTTTGTAAAACATAGGAAATTAAGATATTTGATGGACTTGTATCTATTCATTATCAAAACACTGCACTCTTAGTGCCAGCCTCAGTGAGTCTGTTAGTTCCTGGAGTCTGTGTACAAGTCCCCTTCTCTCCCACACCACCCCCATTTCCAGCTGATAACCTCCCCTCTCTTCACCTCCCCAAGGAGTGAGCATATGTAGTTCTAAGACCTGCCCTGCACAGCTTGATTCCAAAGCCCTCATGGCCTAATACAAAGCCGAAGAGAAAGACAGCCTGAGGTTGGAGGGACTACATATGACTGGGAGTCCTTACTGAGGGAGGCAGGGAAAATTGCCTCTAATAGGGGCCCCTGGAAGTCAAGGGTCCAGGGACTTGCTGGAAACATACCTACCCAGACCATCAATCGGGATTCAGAGAGAAGTCAGAGAGACGAGCAAAGATGGGGCCGTCAGGGCTAAGGAGGGGAGAGGTCACTGGAGAAAGAATTGAGAGGGAGATGCACGACTTCAGAGCACGGGTGCTCAGTTGTGTTGGACTCTGTGACCCCACGGACTGTAGCCCACCAGGCTCCTCTGTCCATGGGATTTTCTAGGCAAGAATACTGGAGTAGGCTGCCATTTCCTTCTCCAGGGGATCTTCTCCACCCAGGGATCAAACCCATGTCTCCAGCATCTCCTGCCTTGTCAGGCAGATTTTTTTTACCACTGCGACACCCAGGAAGCCCTTTGGGGCTTCAGTAGTGCAAGTTAGGGCTTCCCTGGCGGCCCAGTGGTAACATCTCCTGCTGATGCAGGAGACTTTGGTTCGATCCCTGGGTCAGGAAGAGCCCCTGGAGAAAGAAAGGGCAACCCACTCCAGTATGCTTGCCTGGGAAATCCCACGGGCCGAAGGAGCCTGGAGGGCTATAGTCCATGGGGTCGCAAGAGAGTCAGATGTGACTCAGTGACAAACAACAAAGCGCAGATTAAAGGGCGGGGTGGGGGAGGGGGGCTGGACCGTGAGCATGCAGCTGAGAAAAGGGCTGTCAAAAGCACAACTGGGGAGCAAGGGGCCCATCGGCTCCTGTAAAAGCTGCTTTACTCCACGCTGAGGTGGCAGCTCTCAGCCTCTACAGACTGAGGAAACAGATTTTTCACCCTTGCCTGCCTCTCAAGGGGCAAGAATAGTAGCAGTCACCATCTGAAATAGTACAATTATTTCAATAGCGTGTGTCTTTACAGAACATTGCACTTTGCAAGGCTTACTGAATGAAGTAGAGGATACTTTTAACCTTTCAAACGGGCTTTCTATTTTATCCCAGATTGCAAAAGATATTTTCTTTAATGTGTGGAATAGAAAAGTTCACGAAATCACAGTCGATTTAACTTCTTGTAAGAACATGATAATAGCTCATTCTAGCATATATTTATGTGACTCACAGGAAAAATAGATCAAGTTTGAGGAACTTCTAATCATTTTTTTCTATGTATAGACTACATCATGGTTTTCAGAACTAAATTTGTAGAGGATTATATTAAGACAGTTTCAAAGATACTATGTCATTTCATAAGGCTTTTTCTATCTTATTATGTAGCAGTAATCTCTTCTCTAATTTTTTTGAAGAAAAGACAGCTGCACACAGGTAAATTTATGTAAACTTTGGGTCCCAAGAGTATTAATATCCGAGAGATGACAATAATAGAGCTTCCCAGGGTAAAAACATTGGTTCAAAAATTCCTGTGTTCTCACTCAGACTCTCCAGTAACTAGCCATGTCAACTAGAGCTTCTTTAATATCTATGTAACTTAGAAGTCTTTCCTACAAAATAAACATGATACATTCAAAGAATTAGCCATTTTTAAAGTATGCCTCCTTGCCCTCAAACCCCAGCTGAACTTTCCTTTTGACTTTTCTCACTCATTCTAGCTGAAAATTGCAAAAGACTAATACCCAAACCTATTGCATCCCTTTATGAGTTTGGAAATAAGTGAATGATCAAAGCTGGAATCAGATGAAGAGCAAAATACAGGTTAGATTACTGATTGAAGGTGAGCTAGTGAAGGTAACTTGCAAGTGCTGTAACAAGGGGCCTCCTTGTATGTCTACCATTTGAATCATTGGGCCACCTCAATCCTTGCCATACTGATGGACAGAGAGTATATATTTGTCCTGCAGAGGTACAGGGTCTAATGGGAACTGAAGCCCAAAAGGAGCTGAGCCAGAATATTCAGTCCCTTTTTAAAAATGTACCAACCACTTAGGTCATCCTCTTGCCATGGGGAGGAGGGAGAAAACAGAGAGGAGCCAAGCAGATTCCACCCATATTCCTGTCTCCTACAAAGTTGAATAAGCATTTAAAAATTGTAGTTGATAATCACATAACTCCCTGAATACATTACAAAGCAATAAATTTTACACATCAAATGCATAAATTGCATGGTACATGAATCGAATCTTCATAAAGCTGTTACAAAAAATCAGTGACATAAAGGATATATGGAGATCCAACTGCAAGGAGATCCAACTAGTCAATCCTAAAGAAAATCAGTCCTGAATATTCATTGGAAGAACTGATGCTAAAGCTGAAGCTCCAATACTTTGGCCACCTGATTGGAAGAACTGACACATTGGAAAAGACCCTGATGCTGGGAAAGACTGAAGGCAGAAGGAGAAGGGGATGACAGAGGATGAGATGGCTGTATGGCATCACCGACTCAAAGGACATGAGTTTGAGCAAGCTCTGGGAGTTGGTGATGGACAGGGAAGCCTGGTGTGCTGCTGTCCATGGGGTCGCACAAAGTCAGATATGACTGAGCGACTGAACTGAACTGAAAGGATATAATCATGTATATGAATTGGTTTAAATGGAATTCATGGAAAACCATTTTACTAACATTCATTCAAGAAGAAATCGTCTGAATAACCCCTATATTTATTGAAGAAATTTTATTTATAGTTATAAATTCCCCCACAAAAAGAAGACCAGGCCCAGAAAAATTTAATGGTGAATTCTACCAAAGAAATAATAGCAATTTTATACAAATGTTTCAAGAAAGAAGAAGGAATACTTTCCAACTCATTTTATGAGGCCACCCAGCATTACCTGATACCAAAGCCAGAGAAGACATTATAAGAAGAGAAAACTATAGACCAATATCTTTTATGTATAGAAACACAAAAACTCTAAACAAAATATCAACAAATGGAACAGTACATAAAAAAAGATAATACATCATGATCACATCAGGTTTATGCCAAGAATGCAAGCTTGAATTAACACTGATGATCAATCAGTGTAATTTCCCATATTAAAAGCTATATACATATACATACACACATGATTATTTCATTAAATGAAAAAAAGAATAGGAAAAAATGGAATTTTCATTTACGATAAAAAATTTTAAGAATATTGGGTATACCTGTGGCGGATTCATTTCGATGTTTGGCAAAACTAATACAATATTGTAAAGTTTAAAAATAAAATAAAATTAAAAAAAAAAAAAATATTGGGAACAGAACTTCCTCAACCCAACAAAGGACATCTGCAAAAACCCTTCACCTAACATCATAAACAATGGTGAAAGACTGAATGTATTACTCCTAAGATGAAGAAAAAGGCAAGGATGTCAGGTCTTACCATTTTATACATTCATTTATGAATATGTATGTAGCTTGATTCTTTGCAACCAAAGATGGAGAAGCTCTACACAGTCAGCAAAAACAAGACGGGGAGCTGACTGTGGCTCAAATCATGAACTCCTTATTGCCAAATTCAGACTTAAATTTAAGAAAGTAGGGAAAACCACATTTGGGTATGACCTAAATCAAATCCCTTACAATTACACAATGGAAGTGACAAATAGATTCAAGGGATTAGATCTGATAGACAGAGTGCCTGAACAACTATGGACGGAGGTTCATGACATTGTACAGAAGGCAGTGATCAAGACCATCCCCAAGAAAAAGAAATGCAAAAAGGCAAAATAGTTGTCTGAGGAGGCCTTAAAAATAGCTGTGAGAAGAAGAGAAGCAAAAGGCAAAGGAGAAAATGAAAGATATACCCATTTGAATGCAGAGTTCCAAAGAATAGCAAGGAAATATAAGAAAGCCTTCCTCAGTGATCAACGCAAAGAAATAGAGGAAATCAATAGAATGAGAAAGACTAGAGATCTCTTCAAGAAAATTAGAGATACCAAAGGAACATTTCCTGCAAAGATGGACACAATAAAGGACAGAAATTGTATGGACCTAATAGAAGCAGAAGATATTAAGAAGAGGTGGCAAGGATACACCGAAAAACTATACAAAAAAGATCTTCATGACCCAGATAATCACGATGGTGTGATCACTCACCTAGAGCCAGACATCCTGGAATGTGAAGTCAAGTGGGCCTTAGAAAGCATCACTACGAACAAAGCTAGTGGAGGTGATGGAAATTCAGTTCAGCTATTTCAAATCCTAAAAAATGATGCTGTGAAAGTGCTGTACTCAGTATGCCAGCAAATTTGGAAAACTCAGCAGTGGCCACAGGACTGGAAAAGGTCAGTTTTCATTCCAGTCCCAAAGAAAGACAATGCCAAAGAATGCTCAAACTACCGCACAATTGCACTCATCTCACACGCTAGCAAAGTAATGCTCAAAATTCTCCAAGTGAGACTTCAACAGTACATGAACTGTGAACTTCCAGATGTTCAAGCTGGATTTAGAAAAGGCAGAGGAACAAGAGATCAAATTGCCAACATCCTCTGGATCATCGAAAAAGCAAGAGAGTTCCAGAAAAACATCTACTTCTGCTTTATTGACTATTGCCAAAGCCTTTGACTGTGTGGATCACAACAAACTGTGGAACGTTCTTAAAGAGATAGGGATACCAGACCACCTGACCTGCCTCTTGAGAAATCTGTATGCAGGTCAGGTAGCAACAGTTAGAACTGGACATGGAACAACAGACAGGTTCCAAATCGGGAAAGGACTACATCAAGGCTGTATATGGTCACCCTACTTATTTAACTTATATGCAGAGTACATCATGAGAAATGCTGGACTAGATGAAGTACAAGGTGGAATCAAGATTGCCAGGAGAAATATCAGTAACCTCAGATATGCAGATGACACCACACTTATGACAGAAAGTGAAGAAGAGCCTCTTGATGAGGCTCTTAATGAAAGTGAAAGAGGAGAGTGAAAAGTTGGCTTAAAACTCAACATTCAGAAAACTAAGATATGGCATCTGGTCCTATCACTTTATGGCATATAGATGGGGAAACAGTGACAAACTTTATTTTGGGGGGCTCCAAAATCACTGCAGATGGTGACTGCAGCCATGAAATTAAAATATGCTTGCTCCTTGGAAGAAAAATTGTGACCAACCTAGACAGGATATTTAAAAGCAGAGACATTACTTTGCCAACAAAGGTCTGTCTAGTCAAAGCTATAGTTTTTCCAGTAGTCATGTATGGATGTGAGAGTTGGACTATAAAGAAAGCTGAGTGCTGAAGAATTGATGCTTTTGAACTGATGTTGGAGAAGACTTTTGAGAGTCCCTTGGACAGTAGGGAGATCCAACCAGTCAATCCTAAAGAAAATCAGTCCTGAATATTCATTGGAAGGACTGATGATGAAGCTGAAACTCCAATACTTTGGCCACCTGATGTGAAGAGCTGACTCATTTGAAAAGACCCTGATGCTGGGAAAGTTTGAAGGCAGGAGGGAGAAGGGGATGACAGAGGATGAGATGGTTGGATGGCATCACCAACTCAATGGATGTGAGTTTAAGTAAACTCTGGGAGTTGGTGATGGACAGGGAGGCTTGGTGTGCTGCAGTCCATGGGGTTGCAAAGAGTTGGATATGGCTGAGTGAACTGAACTGATGTAGCTTGAATATCTCTTCACAGGTGTATTGGTCATTTGTATTTCTTCTTATTGCCCAATTTTCTCTGATGTTACTCTTACTAAATAACACCTCCTTATTAGGTATATTAAACCATTCTAATGTATATTGCAAATATTTTTCTTAATTCATCATACTATTTTCAGTCACTTGCATTTTAATTTTGTTTTTTATTTTCTATAGAAATTAACATTTTTCTGAAGTCTAAATATTATCAGTCTGTTTATTGCCTTTTAATTTTTGAAATTAAGCTATGGACATCACTGAAGATTTCATTGTAGTTATCAGTCCACAGACAGAGGAGCCTGGTAACCTACAGTCCATGGGATCTCAAAAAGTTGGACATGACTGACTGATTGAGTGCATGCACATATTCACACCAGTCAATCAGATCTTCATTCCAGGAATCTTTATTTTTTAAATATTCTCTGTAAAGATGGGGAAAAAAGAGTTTGCTCCAGTGAAGATACAGATAACCTTGTATAAGAAGGTCAAGATATTGAATTTTCATGATAAATGTCAATTTTGTCATTTTTTTCATGAACACTTAATACACATGAATCACTTTCCAATAACAAATTTAACCCATTTTTCCAGATCAAGTATTTCAAAAGTCATTAGAGTCAAATTAACTGCTCTAAAACACCTGCCAAAAGGTGCTGTTTGAGAGAAGTGGTATATATCCACTTCAGGTGGTTCTGAAGATCACCCACACCTTTTTATCTTTGCATCTGTCGACTTAATATTGTTCTTGTTGAATGAATTAACATTTCAATTATAATAACTGGAATGAAATGTCTAGAAACTATTATAGGTACAAACATCCCCTGACTTATAAACACTTGACTCAGTAGTACACTGAATGACCACCCCCAGAAGTCCTCTGCCATCACCGATATCCTCTTCTCCAAGAACCTTCCCTTGCTGCTGGTACCTAATTCATGAAGCCCTTTCTATCTGCTGTTGTGGAGACCAGTTAGGAGCCCCTGTTTGGGACCTCTCCATCCAGTGGCACCTCCATTCATTCTTCCCATAGACAAAATCACCAGGGATTCAGTGTCTAAAGACTCTCAGGGCTTAGAACTGAGAGTGTGAGGTGGTGGTCAGATCTCTCTTTCTGGGAATACTAAGAACTGCACCCAGGAATATTTTATCCCTGTGATGGATTAAATAAGATTTGGTGAGTTTGGCTAAGAATGTAGCCACCATTTATAATCTTAGGCTTAATAAATATTTTGGGGGTTATATACCTCTCATAAGTTGGGGTTACCTGTAGGATGAACATTAAAAGTTATAGTAATTTGATTTTCTCTTTTCACTTGATAAAATATTAAATCAAATGCACATTTTATCTTTACTATTAAAGCCCAGTCCAACTGTAAAGATAAAAAGTGAAGTGTTCCTTTCTGGGCATGCCTGCAGCTAACTCAAGGAATCTGCCAGCCATAAAGGCAAGCAGAATTTCTTTCCCCTCAAGCACACGGCTTGTCAATTCCCTTCTACATTTGCTTGTTTGTCAAAACCCTAAATTTCTTAGGGGGCATGATCTGTGCTTGTGAAACAATATACATATTGTTCCCCAAGTCAAAAAAATAACTGAATTGCAGAGAAGAAACATTCAGCCTTCTCCACTTTAGAATTTCTTCAAAAATATCTTCAGAGTTTGCTAAAACATTCAGAACAATTTGGGGAATACCCTGGGCACGCAATGTTAGAACTCAGCACTGTCACTGCCATGGCCTGGGTTCAATACATGGTAGGGGAACTAAGATCCCACAAGCCTTGAGCCATGGCCACAAAAAAAGAAAGAGAAAAACAAACAAACATTTCTGCAGTATAAATATCCAAATGTGACAAGGAGATCATAGTAGAGCTCTAGAGAAGATCTCTGCAGAGTTTTACAACCCAAAAGGCAATTTCATGTCTTTCTACTTATAGGACCAAAAGTTTCTTCTCTTAAACAGCAGGCCCAGGATAAGGGTTCTTTACTTTCAGCATCTATCATACCCTTCCAGCCAGACAGCTCCACCAGTTACCATCTCCGTGTATCCTGGACTCCTAGACTCTGAGCCATACCCTGCAGAGTTGTAGTCAAGGAATAGCACATTTCTCTCCAAGGTCCCGCAGGTCAGGTGTGTCTGGTTAATTCTAATTCTCTTTCCAAGTTCCCCTGACTTCTATATCCAGCCATAGATGAGACCATTTGAGATTAGAGAGGTGAAGTCCTTTTTCTTTGGTTCTTAAGTTTCAGTTAAAGTTGCTCAGTCATGTCCGACTCTTTGAGACCCCATGGACTAACTATATAGTCCATGGAATTCTCCCGGCCAGGATGCTGGAGTGTGTAGCATTCACTTTTCCAGGGGTTCTTCCCAACTCAGGGATCAAACCCAGGTCTCCTGCATTGCAGGCAGATTCTTTACCATCTGAGCCACCAGGGACACCTTGGTTCTTAAATCCACTCCTAAATCCCAAAAGAAAATTATTTCTCTTCCAACCACTCAATTATTGACTTGGCAAGTCTCTCAGAGCTTGTAACAACATGCAATCTTTTATCTAAAAGTATACCTACTTCCAAAAAAGATTTGAAATAGTTCATTTGTTCCCCTAGTAAATGGACAAAGTTTAAATATAAGCCAGAGCACTGAATAGAAACATAAAGTTAGATATTTCCAGACACTGGGAGTAATGTAAGTATAATCTTTCACTCAAACATTCATGTATTTTTATTGAATAATAACTATGTGCCAGGCATCAAGTTAGGCAGTGGCATTCAGCAGTGAGCAAAACAGGCATGGTTACTTCCTTCTTGGCTCTTAAACTACTTGCACTTGGAAGAGATGGCTGAGCTGGAGCATGATAAGCACGGCAATAGTGTCAAAAGCTCAGAGTGGGTGTGAGAGCCTGTGAAAGGTGAGGAGAGGGAGGGAGGGAGGGACATACAGAGAGACAGAGATAACTGAGAGAGAGAGAAAGCTAGGATTGAGGTGCGAAGTTCCTCTAATGAGGACCAGTAAGCAAAATGGAAGTACAGTGAGAAAGTACAATTAGAATAATAGAAAGACAAGGGAAAGGGGGTTTCACAGAATCCAACAAAACAGTGTGTTTGAAGGAAAAAGTAGTCAATCATATCAAATGATATCAAATAAAGAGATGAAATAAAATGGAGGGCTTGCCTAAAGAATTTAAAGAAGAGACTTGGCAGGAAGGGCAGGGTGGAAACCAGCCCTGAAACCAAACACTTAGCAAAGGAATCCTTGGAAGAAGCAGAACACGAGGAACCTGGAATCCTCACTCTTCTCTATGGTCACCTGGTTCTCTTCTACTCACATTCAAGTCAAAGCTTTGATGGTGCTGCTTGCAGAAAGGATCCCAACCCCAGCCTTGGTTAGGTGTCGCTCCTATCCTTTTTTTTAATTCATTTTTTAAAATTTATTATTTATTCATTTGGCTGTGCCAAGTCTCAGTTGTGGTACAACAGGATCTTGGATCTTCACTGTGGCATGCAGGATCTAGTTCCCTGACCAGGAATCAAACCTGCCCCCCCCCATGCTCATTGGGTCCATGGAGTCTTAGCCACTGGACCAGCAGGGAGGTCCCCCATCTATATGCTTCTATACGCACTCTTTACTTTCTCTCATGGCAATGACCACATTTCTTCAACTGTTAACAGAAACAACTCTGATAAACTTGAGCAGACAGTTTTTTGAAAGGATATTTAGTAGTTCACAGAATTTTCATGGAAAGGCACAGAACGAAGCTTAGGAAAACAGGGAAAAATCCAAAGGATACCCAGCAATGTGGGATAGTGTCAAGGTCAAGTCTACAGGTATGGGGTAGGTTAGCCAGTCACCCCCTACCTGGTTCCATCACTGCTATTGCCACCAGATGCTGGGAGGCACTGCCATCATATCACTGCAGGAATGCATTGCGAACTATCCCCTGTCACTTCACTTTATTACATTGTGGGGGAGGGGGAACTTACATATAAAAGAAGGAATATAGCATGTCTGGTTCAAAGAATAATAGAGTGAACTACTTGTGTAGCTATTGCTGAGTCATGATTTTGAAGCCTCTTGAGTACTCTTCTGATACTTTAACCATCACTTCCTAGAGTTGGAGAAGTCTTGATTTCTGGGAAGGCATGTCACCTGCTTATTTCTTCTTCCTCAACAGTGGTTTAGCTCTTTGCGACCTTTGCTTTGTCAAATGAATTTTATTTTACTTTATTATTTTTTATCTATAACTAGTTTTTTATAGTCACCCTGTCATGTCCAACTCTTTGCAACCCTCACAAATTCCCTTTACTTTCTTTTTTTAAACTTTTTCTTTTTTTAATTTTCACTCGTTTCTCCCACCCCACCCCCATCCTCTGCCCCTGGTCACCACCATCTGTTCTCTGTATCCATGAGCTTGGTGGCTTTTGCTTTGGGGGATTTTTTAGATTGTACATACAAGTGAGTGAGATCATATTGCATTTGTCTTTTTCTGTATGACTTATTTTACTTAGTGTAATGCCCTTGAGGTCCGTCCATAATGTCACAGATGGCAAGTCTCATTCTTTTTTATGACTGAATAAAATTCTATTATGTATATACACCACATCTTCTTTATCCATTCACCCATTAGTGGATACTCAGGTTGTTCCATATCTTGCCTATTTTAAATAATGCTGCAATGAACATGGGGGTTCATATATCTTTTTGAGTTAGTGTTTTTGTTTTCTTCAGATAACTACCAAGAAGTGGAATTGCTAGAGTGTACGGTAGTTCTATTTTTAAATTTTTGTGGAACTTCTGTACTGTTCCCCACAGTGGCTGCACCAATTTACATTCCACCAACAATGCACAAGTGTACCCTTTGTTCCACATCCTCATCAGTACTTGTTAGTTCTTATCTTTTTAATAATAGTCATTCTAACAGGTGTAAGGTTATATCTCTTTGTGGTTTTGATTTGCATTTTCCTGATAAGCAGTGATGTTGAGCATCTTTTCATGTATCTATTGGCTATCTGTATGTCTTCTTTGGAAAAATGTTTATTCAGGTCCTCTGCCAATTTTCTAAATGAATTTTTTTTTTTGCAGTTGAGTAGTATGAGCTTTTATACATTTTCAATAGAAACCCCTTCACAGATACATAATTTGCAAATATTTTCTTCCATTCAGTAGGCTGCCCTTTCATTTTGTTGATAGTTTCCTTTGCTGGGTAGAAGCCTTTTAGTTTGGTATAGTCCTAGTTGTTGATTTTTGCTTTTGAAAATGCTTTTGCTTTTGGTGTCAGATTCAAAAAATCATTGTCAAGATCTACATTAAGGAGTGTATGGCCTATATTTTCTTCTAGGGGTTTTATGGCTTCAGGTCTCATGTTCAAATCTTTCATTCATTTCTAGTTAATTTTTGTGTATGATATAAGATAGTGGTCAAGTTTCATTCTTTTGTATGTCACTGTTCAGTTTTTTTCAAAACCATATACTGAAGAGACAATTCTTTCCCCATTGTATATTCTTCACCATATTACATTAACTATATTCAAAGTTATAGCAATTAAAACAGTATGGTATTGGCATAAAAATAGACACATAGATCAGTGGAATACAGGAAAGAGCCCAGAAATAAGCCCACCCATATGTGTCAATTAACTTATGACAAAAGGGCCAAATGAATTTTAAATTCATCCATTTCTGCTCCAAGAAAACATCTGTTGGAAATTTCACTAGAATTGCTTATTATTCAACATTTTATCTTCTTTACAGGAAATGAGGTATGTGTCTTCATTTTCTTGGATCCCCTTAAAATTCTTTAATAAAGACTGAGTATTCTGAACAAAGGGCTTGCACACATTTCCTTCTATTTATTCCTAGTTGCTTTATATTAATTTATGCTACTAATTTTGTTTTTTTTTGCTGGAAAATAGAAATCCAAATTGTCTTGTTAATTAATTATTAATACTCATTATTAATTATTAATACTACATCTAGAAACCTTGCTAAACCCTTATTAATTTTGAACATTTATCTGTAAGATCTTTTAAAGTTTCCTTGTATGTAATTGTATCATCTATACATAATGGCTATTTCACTTATTCCTTTTCTAATTCTTGCACGTTTTTCATTGTGCTGTCTGAGATCTTTAGTCAGTGTACAGTTGAAGTTGTAAATGGAGCATTCTTGTCTCCAGACTATGTCCCTTCCTTCTTCTTGGTGCTTGCTTCAGAATCAGAATCTCAAATGGACACATTGATGAGGAATAATAAATGCTTCCATAATATGAGGTAGGTTTCTTTCTCTAAACTTCTGAGTAATTTTCAATACACCATGATGCTGAAGAATAACAATATAGATTCTCTCCTGTACTGTTGGTGGAAGCAAACATCTATATTCCTTGAACATATTCTGGCAATAAGTTGGCAGGCCCTTTAACTGTGTATGCTTTTTGACTCAGCACTTCCACATTTCGGATTTTACTTTAGGAAAGTATGTGGGGAAGTAGGGAGGTAATGTAATAACTAAGTGTTCATTGAAGTCTTCTTTATAATAGTAAAAATTGGAACCAACAATATAGATGGGTCATATAACAGAAATAATAAAAGTGAAAGTGAAGTCGCTCAGTCGTGTCCCACCCTTTCCAACCCCATGGACTATAGCCTACCAGGGTCCTCTATCCATGGAATTTTCCAGGCAAGAATACTGGAGTGGGTTGCTATTTCCTTCTCCAGGATATTCCCAACCCAGGGATTGAACCCGGGTCTCCTGCATTTCGGGCAGACGCTTTAACATCTGAGCCACCAAATGATAAACAGCCATTAAAAAGGAAGACGTGTCTGTGACAAAACATTGGGTAAAAAGAAACAGAATGTTTAAGAACATGTATAATGTTACCTCATTTGCATAAAACTACATCAATATTTGGAATTCCCAGGTGGCTCAATGGTAAAGAATCCATCTGCCAATGCAGAAGATGCAGGTTTGATCCCTGAGTTGGGAAGATCCCCTGGAGGAGGGCATGGCAACCCACTCCAGTATTCTTGCCTGGAGAATCCCATGGACAGAGGAACCTGGCAGGCTACAGTCATAAGGTCACAAAGAGTCAGACACAACTGAAGTGACTTATAACACATGCACTCACATCAATATTTGCACCTACATGTACACATCTAAGGAGAAGGCAATGGCACCCCACTCCAGTACTCTTGCCTAGAAAATCCCATGGACGGAGGAGCCTGGTAGGCTGCAGTCCATGGGGTAGCTGGAAGTCGGACACAACTGAGTGACTTCACTTTCACTTTTCACTTTCATGCATTGGAGAAGGAAATGGCAACCCACTCCAGTGTTCTTGCCTGGAGAATCCCAGGGACAGGGGAGCCTGGTGGGCTGCTGTTTATGCGGTCGCACAGAGTTGGACACGACTGAAGCGACTTAGCAGCAGCAGCAGCATACACATCTAAACACACAGATTTATCACAACTATGAAAAGAATGTTCATTAAAATTTTATTAATGAGCTGGTATCAAGCTTTTGGGGTTTATTTACTTTATTGTTTATAATGTTATGTGTAATTTTGCATGCTCAGTCACTCAGTTGTGTCCAAATCTTTGTGAACCCATGGGCTGTAGACTGCCAGGGTCCCCTCTCTGTGGAATTTTTCAGGCAGGAGTATTAGAATGGTTGCCATTTCCTCCTCCAAAGGATCTTCCCAACCCAGGAATTGAACCTGCATATCCTGCATTAGCAGGCAGATTCTTTACCAGGTGCCACCTGGGAAACCCTCTACTCATTAGTGGATTGTGAAATCAATTACCGTTTCATCAGATCATATTCTTTTCAGAAATGAAGTAATGTGTAAACTTCACTATCAGAATGCCATTTGTATATATATTTTAAGTGTTGCTGTCCACATCGCAGCAAATACTGAGCTGAGTGACAGCTGGTAGAGGAGATGTAATGACTATATGCGCTGGCTGGGAGCCAACTGGCCATTCACTCTTCTGTTCATTGGTATCTGGTTTGATTTTCTGGATTTGACCATAATTGTATCTGGAAGTCAATGTTTTTTAGTTTAATGTGTGTCAGTGGAACTTACAGTTAATCATGAAGTGAAGTTTAGAAGAATTTATCCGCTATTGGTCAGGACAATAAGACTTTCCATCAAGTTTAGGTTATGTGTTTTTTGAATTAGGTGTAATTGTTAGGCATTTTTTGGCTTTGCAATAACTGTACATTTTAATCAAACTTGTATGAGTGTGCTTAGTGATGTCTGACTCTTTGCAACCCCATGGTCTGTAGCCCATCAGGCTCCTCGGTCCATGGGACTTTCTAGGCAAGAATACTGGAGTGGGTTGCCATTTCCTTCTCCACAAATTTGTATAAGTTATCTTCAAATAGTTTTTTATTAGAAGAAATGAGAACAACAATGTAAAAAGCACAGAAGCATGTTCTGACTGAACTGCCAGATCTAGCCCTATAAATAGTGACAACATTGGGAAAAATATTTCTTTTAATCATTAAATTTTAAAATTTAAGCTAGTCTAAAAAAACTCAAGCCTTTTAAATAAAGATTAAGTATAGTTTGTCAAATACTCAAAACCATTGAAAATTTATTATTTGCAATATTTTTGCAAATGAAAGCTAAAAATTATACACACACACAAACTTATAAATGTAAACTTGTTTGTAAGATCCTCAAATATTTTCAAAGAAAGAATAAAAGACATAAATTCACCAGCTTTAGTTCAGGTCAGTTAATGAAAAAGTGTTAGTATCATATTTAGTTACACATACGTGGCAAGAGAGAAAATTACAAAGTTTCTGAAAAATCTATTCCTGGCATAAGTAGGTTATGACTCTTTAGAGAAATGGATAAATAATTTGATGTATGTATTCATAAAGCAGCAAGGTATATAGCCTTTAAGAATAATGTGGAAGAAAAAAAAAGAGTAATTCAGGAGAGGAATATTGAATGACATGAAAAGCAGTTTCTACTGTATAGAAATAGAAGGTTGTAAAATGCTATGTACTTCTTTGCAATAAATGAGCACAGTTGTACTCCTTAAACATTTGATATAGATGCATGTATAAGTTTTAAAATACATACATACATATATAAATGGAAAATGAACATAAACTATTAACAGTCTTTTTCTCTGATGGGGTTTTAAGTGAGTTTTTTTTCCTTGAACACTTTTATTTTTATGATTACAAATTATTTTTTAAGTGGTGAGAAAATGAAATAAAAGTAGAATAGATTCTTGATAAATCAGCTAAGAAATTAAAAATATACTTCTCCGTGATAACACATTCTCTTAAACACACTTGTGGTTCTAGGAGTCACTCAGTCATGTCCAACTCTTTGTGACCCCAAGGACAGCAGCCCACCAGGCTCCTCTGCCCATGGGATTCTCCAGGCAAGAATGCTGGCTATAGAACACACAGAATACTTATTAGGCAGATGTGAGCAGACACAGGTTATGTGATTCTGCTTAATGAGAGCACTAATATTTCTACTTTATTTAACAATAGCTATTGTTTTAGAAGTAACACTGTTGTTTGAGTTTTTTAATCTAGCTATTCACATACCTATATGTATACTGGGTGGATGCAAAGGACATTTTCTAGTGTAAGCTGACATTTTTTTGTTTTGTTTTGTTTAAGGTGTTTTATTGAAGTACACTTAATTTACAAGATTGTGTTAGTTTCAGGTGTACAGCAAAGTGATTCAGTGATTCATGTGTTCTTTTTAGATTCTTTTCCATTAAAGGGCATTACAGGATATTGAGTATAGTTTCCTGTGCTATACAGTATGTCCTTGTTGTTTATCTATTTTATAGATAGCAGTGTGTATATATTAGTCCCAAACTCATAATTTATCTCCCCTCCCCCAAATTTCTCATCTTTTTATTTTTATTTTATTTTTTTAAATTTTTATTTTATTTTTTTTTAAACTTTACATAATTGTATTAGTTTTGCCAAATATCAAAATGAATCTGCCACAGGTATACATGTTAAAAAGGGTCTTTTAACTCTCATACTCTTCCTTCACAGACAACATTTTGAGTGGATTGTTTAGACATGTTTCTACTTGCTCTTAATCCACTACAACCAGGCCTCCCCTGTGATTCTTCTGGGGCAAGTCTCCTGACTAAACTCCCATCCATCGAATCCTTGGCTGTGTTTATCTTGTTGCCTGGATACTTTTATTTCATTTTCCCACCACTTAAAAAATAATTTGTAATCATAAAAATAAAAGTGTTCAAGGAAAAAATAAACTCACCTATAACCACATCAGAGATAAACACTGTTAATAGTTTATGTTTATTTTGCATTTATATATGTATGTCTGTATTTTAAAACTACATGCATCAAATATTTAAATAATACAACTGGGCCCACTTAGTGCAAAGAAGTACCTAGCATTTTACAACCTTCTATTTCTATACAGTAAGAACTGCTTTTAAAGTCATTCAATATTCCTCTCCTGAATTATTCTTTTTTTTCTTCCATATTATTCTTAAAGGCTACTTTTTGCTGCTTTATGAATGCATACATCATAAATTATCCATTTTTCTGTTTAGATAGTTTTCAGTTTTTATTTTTATTTACTTTTTTTTTTTTTCACGGGAATATTGATTTAAATTATATCTTCCAAATGTGGGATATTTCAACATATCACATTTGCTTATATCAAATCTCCTCTGAAAACAAATAAAACTAAACAAAAAGAAATACAAGTTTTCCAAAATTCAATTTTCACTAAATCTCAAATTTTATCACTGGCAATAAATACTGCTATTTGTATTCCCTGAGGTAAATGGTTCACTTTATCTTTCAAGGAAAATGTCTGCCAAGTACCTAACTTTGCATACTCATAGCTTCTCTGTCATCCTCCCATTTAAAAATGATGCTATGAAAAGAATAGTTAATTCAGCTTACTATTCAAAGAACTGCACAGAGATTTTACTCTAGATAGCCACTATATAGACAATATGAGTTTTAGAAAAAATGTGCTTTATGCTAAACAACACACGAAAATCCTTTAAAACAAACAAACAAACAAAAACCTTTATTCACTTCCATAATCACTTGCTTAGGATGAATTCCTAAAAGTTGGATTTCTGGCCTGGAGCCATATCTCTGCTATATCCAGAACCCCTCCAGGACTGGGTACCAAGGCCCCCTCCACCAGCACCCATAACATGAGAGGACCTAATTGGCCAGCTCCTTACTAACAATAGGTAATTGTATGTAAAATCTCTCAGCTAATTTTATTAAAACAAAAATTACCTTTTATTTAAAAGTGCTTACTTTTAAAGTGCTTGCTTGAATTGTAAGTCATTTGTATTCATTCCTCTGTGAATTGACTTCATATTATCACCTATTGTTTTAAAGTGTGCATCTGTTTTTTTTTTAATACTTTGTAAAAGCTTTTATTATTGTTGCATCGTGTCTGACTCTTTTGCAACTCCATGGATTGTAGCCTGCCAGGTTCCTCTGTCCATGGCATTTCCCAGGCAAGAGTACTAGAGTGGTTTGCCATTTCCTTTCGCAGAGGATTTTCCCCACCCAGGCACTGAACCCGCATCTCATGTGTCTCCTGCATTGGCAGGCAGATTCTTTACCATTGAGGTCACCTGGGAAGCCCCAAAAGCTTTTATACAAAGGTATTTTAAATAATTTTATCTCTAAAATATTATTTTCCTAGTGTATAATTGAGTTTGTTTTTAATTATAAAAATAATGAATAATCTTTAAAAAAGTAAAAAACTTAACCACATAAAATTAAAAGATGTTACTCTCTTTTCTCTTTAGTCTGCTCCTCAGAGTGTCATTTGCTTTTTATTCTTTGTGTGGAACTTTTAATATAAAGCTTCTATATATTGAAATACTCAAATCTGTTTACCTTTCCCTTTTGCCAGTTTCTTCCTTAGCTGCTCTATTGAAAATAATTTGAATGCATTAAGATAAGTATATTCACTTACATTTTCTTCTAAACCTTTTATGGATCTGTTCTTAAATTTAACTCCTTAACACATTTGTAATCTACTTTTCTATACGGTATAAAGCTGTGATGTATGCACATATGTGTGTGTATAGTATATATATACTATTTCCAAACAGTTAAAAATGTAGTCTTACATAATTATATTGACTACAATGTTTTTAAATTTTTTCTTAGCACTGGAAACCTTTCTTCAAATGATGGCATTATGAGGTGTGTGGATGAGTGGCGGGTCCCTAGGGGTCTAGGACCTTGCAAGTTTTGCCTCCTCACTACCAAGTGGACTTAGGGAGCAGTCTGAACACCTCCCTCCCATCTGTTGGACACCGTCCCATGACACTCCTTTTCCTCACTGCCCTCCTGAACCACAGGTTTCTAACTATTCCTTTTCAGTCTCCTCTGTGGGCACATGCTCCTCTGTCCATCATCTGAGGGTAAGAGGTCCCCCAGTGTCCTTCTGGCATTGTGCTCTTTCCATTTTATCTACTTCCTCCCAGTAACCTTTGTCAAATCCTGCTGCTGCTGCTGCTGCTAAGTCGCATCAGTCGTGTCCGACTCTGTGCAACCCCATAGAGGGCAGCCCACCAGGCTCCCCTGTCCCTGGGATTCTCCAGGCAAGAACACTGGAGTGGGTGGCCATTTCCTTCTCCAATGCATGAAAGTGCAAAGTGAAAGTGAAGTCGCTCAGTCGTGTCCAACTCTAGACATCAGCAATTCTCCCTATCTAGTGGCTTCAAATCCTCTTTTCTATCACAGAGTCCTATCCTTAGTTCCTACCCATAAATAAAACACCCTATGAGTGAATGAAAGTCATTCAGTCCTTTCTGACTCATTGTGATTCCATGGACTATACAGTCCATGGAATTCTCCAGGCTAGAATACTGGAGTGGGTAGCCTTTCCCTTCTCCAGAGGAATTTCCCAACCCAGGGCTGGAACCCAGGTCTCCCGTACTGCAGGTGGATTCTTTTATCAGCTGAGACACAAGGGAGGCACCAAACACCCTATGGATATCCTAATTGCCATTTCAAACTGAACTTATTCACAACTGAACTCATATACTCCCTGGAGTCCAAACCCTTCTCTTCCTTTCTTCTTTAACTTACAGGATGGAACCATTACCCTCCCATTTTCCAAATAATAAACCTGGAAGTCATCCCATATATTACCATCCCAATCAGTCAGTAAATCCTATGGCTTCAATTCAAAGATCTCTTGCTGTATTTTCCTCTATTCCTTTCCATCTACCCTTGGCTTAATGTATTTCTAGATCACTGAAGAATCTTCTGACTCTTTTCCAGCTGCCTGTCTACTCCTCTGCAATTTTACTTCCTCAGTACCACTACAGCTAAATTTCTAAAGAAAAACAAAAACGCCCAGAATCCTTTCTGAGTTCCCAATCACAGCTTTCACAAGAGGGTCGGGGGGAGAGACTCCAAATAAGACTCCTGCTTTCCGCTCCCTTTTTCTTCCAACATCCATCCTAGGGCCTCCATCAGTGAAGGACTTGAAGTGACTGAAGCACTCTCCTAAGATCTGAGACTCTGCCTCAGGCTGCCTTCCCCGATCCGGCCACCCTTGTCCGGCTCCCAAGTTCTGCCTGAAGGTTCTTCATTGCCAAAGCTTTCTCTGTCCACCCTCTCCCACCCCCACACCTAAGTTGGATAGCTCTCTGCTTCGTGGTCCCCTATGCACCGCCACCCCCCCCCCACCCCCCCTTTTTTTTTCTTCAGAGGATAACAACTCAGGTCAACAGAGGATTGGAAAGTGAAGGAGGAGAAATTTTTAAAGGGTTTTGGATTCAAGAGTCCAAATTTTGTTTGTTTGGGAAGTACCTTAACCTCTCTGGGCCTGATTTCCTCTTGTATAACGGGTGTATAACGGGGATGTTAATCCTACCATCACACACACACACACACACACACACAGCCCTGGTTCACACCTGGTTTCCTCCTGTGTATAATGGGGATGTTAATCCTACCATCACACACACACACGCACACGTGAGATGGTGTGGAGTACATGGTTGGGCAGAATCAGTCTGTTCACAGGTAGCGCCCGAGCCTGGCACCAAGGGCGGCCCAGAACTAATGAGCCTGGACCGCGGGATGCCGCGGGCGGCGCGACAACACCAGGCGCCGGAGGTGGGGGGGCTCCTCTAGTCGAAGCCGAACAGCCCCAACTCCGCCCGCCCGGGATGGGGCGGGGAGGCGGGGGCAACGACGAGGCTCCTCCCCGCCCGCTGCCCGCCGCCACCAGACGCTCCCTCGGGCCGAGCCCGGCCAACGCCCGGCCGGCGAGACAGCCCAGGACATCCGCCACCAGCTTTCCGCGAGCCCCTGTGCCCCGGGGGTCGCCCCGGGTCTCGGCCTCCGCTCCCCAGCCCGCCGTCTCCCGGCGCGCGGGGCGCACCTGACCCTGCGGGCGGAGCGGCGGGCGGGGCTCCGGGCCTGACGCGGCGGCGGCATGGAGCGGGCGTGATTCATCAGCCGCCGCGCCGGGCCGGAGCAGGGCGAGCGCAGCGGCCGCCCAGGCGCCCAGGGCCGGGCTGCGGTGGCGGCGGCGTCCCCGCCGGGCCTCGCTCGCGCTCTCCTAGCTGTCGGCGGCTGGCCCGCGGCAGAGGTCAAGATGGAAGAGATCCTAAGGAAGCTGCAGAAGGAGGCGTCCGGGAGCAAGTACAAAGCCATCAAAGAGAGCTGCACCTGGGCCCTGGGTAAGCGCGCCGAGCGGGGCGCCGGGCACCTGCCGGCGGTCCCGGAGGGCCGCGCCGGGGAGGGCTGTGATGGCCACTCTGTGGGGGCTTTCGCTGAGCAGCTGTGACCGATGCTTTTTCGCGCAATTGCGAGAGTTGCCTCGGAGAATTGATGGGTGATGTGCGAATTTGGATTCGGGCGTGTACATCCATCCGCCTACCTTCTGGTCTCTTGATCTTCTCCCAAACCTTAATGGGGAACCGCCGTGCTCCCCTCCTGGCGGCCCCTTTCTTCACGTCCCCTGCGCGACGGACGACTGTCACCCATCTCCGAGTTCGGATCACAAGCCGGTGGGAAAACACCGGCCTGATTCCAAAGCGCCTGTGGTTTAGAGGGAAGTTGAACCGTCAGCCGCGGTCTCCAGTACCTTGGCGAGTGTAACCAGGAAGGAACAGCTTATTTGCTTTTTCCTGATAGAGGCCAGCTTGTTAAGTATTAGCTTTCGTGGTTATTGTAAATGAAAAATAACATACAGGTGGGATGGCGTTACCTCTGCAGTTCCATTGTTGTCTGCCCTTCAGACAGATTTGATTTTAAGATTTGTGAACTCTGCAAGCACTGAAATAAGTTCCAGGTAGCAAATTTGTGTTTATTGTCAGACTCGGATTGTAGAACTCAACCTCGGAGAAAACGGCAAAACATTCAATTAGGCAAGAATGTGGGCAATCAAAATTGTCTGGATGGGAATTCAGGGGGGTCAGGAGCGTACTTGGGGGTAATAGTGATGCTTGAGGAGGGAGAAAAGGAAGGACCAAGAAGAAACCAGGGCAGCTCTGTGGGCCCCTGGCCTTCCCCAAGCCTGCATGTGATTCCTCAGTTGCTACCCAGTCAAAACAAAATTGAATCCCTTTCTCTCTCAACCAAAAAGCCATCAGTGTTTGTCGTGACACTCAGCCTGGGAAGGGCCGTTAGCAGGTTTTCTACTAAATGGAGAATTCTGTTGGTGCTCTACGGCATCTCGGTTAGTATTTAGAAGATCTGAATTCACATATGTTTGAGTGTGTGTTCACAGACTCTGTCATCACAAAATTTTCTAGAATGTTATCTAGGAAGTTTATCTTGTAGGCAGAATCAGAACTTGACCATTTGTTTACTGTTAGAGGGGGGGAAAAATGGACCAGATACACAAGTGAGCAGCAAGGCTCTTAAAGCCACAGTACTGTTTTTGCATTGCCATTGTCATCAGTCAAGTGATGGGGTAGATTCTCAAAGGCTTCAAATGAAAGGTCACAGATGTTCAGGTAACATAATCTAGCAGCTCCTGACTGCACTCTAGACAGGCTCTTACGTGTACTTGTTATTATTTTGCTGTAAGTTAAGCAGATTTAGATAGCATGGGGGAGGAGAGGAATCTAGCATTTTTAATGTTTGGATTTTGATACTCTACGTCTTTTTAAGTTAAAGTTCAATGTTACCTAGTTTAGGTCCTTGAAGAAAAAGCCTGGAGCTGAGGCAGCTAGATAATGTGAGCAGAGCCTGGAGTTCAGCCTGATGGGAAGAGTAAATGGGATTCATTTCCCAGGGGCCGTTCTCAGCAAGAGATGTGAGTGCATGGAACAGTTAAACAACAGTGCTGCGGAGCATTCATTGTGCAGGTTGGAAGGAGTAAACCAGGAAAACAGATCAAAGAAGAGGGAGTGAATGTGGGGTCAGGGGTGGGGGTGGGGGGACTGATATGAGTTGGTGGGCTTTTGAAGTCAATTGGACTTGAAGAATGGGTAAGCTGTAGGTTTCTGCTTTTCTTTGCTTGTGTAGCAAAGATTTATTAAGACCTCCTCTGTACTGAGCGGTGGGGAGAGAAAAATGAATAAAATGCTTCCTCCCTGTAATTAGCTTGTTAGGAGGGTATGTTGGAGGGAGAAAGCTGCAGAAACAAAGACATCAAGGTATGGCTTCCTGTTCTCTTTCCCACTCCAGTCCATTTTCCACTGTTCCATCTTTTTTTTTTTTTGCTATAAAATACTTTTCACTCCTCAATCCCCATACTGTTTTTTTAAAGTGTGAATTCCTTAGAATGCTCTTTGGAATCTAGCCCCAGCCTTCTTTCCTGGCGCCCTCACAGCAGGGGTTCATCGGTCCCCAGTAAGCCATATACTTTCTTGTACATGCTGTGTACTGCATTTTCCTCTGCCTGGGCTCATGCTAGTCCTTCTGCCACGGCTTACCTTTCCAGACTCCCAAGGCTCAGCTCACATATGAAGGCTCCCCTGAGCTCTGCAAGTGAATCGGTGCTTCTCTGGGCTCTTAGCTCTGCCCTCAGGATCCTCTTAGAGCACCTGCTTTTGGGGATTATTGTTGGTTATGCCCACAGCTACTCTTTTAGGGGCAGGATGATTGAGAAATATATTGGATTTAGGAGACAAAAAGAAACAATTCAAGCAGACTTAAAGCAAAATAGAATGTTTTCAGTCTATGAACTAAACAGCCCTTGGAAGGCTAGCTGTGGGTTGAGTTTGGTTCAGGGATTAGATACTGTTACAAGGATCGTACTCTGCTCTTTTGGGATGACAAACACACTCAACGTGAGTCTCCAAAGCTTTGAGTTCATCAATCAGCACACTTAGACCATCTCAGGAAAGAGGGCTCGTCCCCCACTTAGACCCTCATGGGAAAAAGGGGTCGTTTCCATACTTAGAGCATCTCAGAGAAAGTAGTCATCTTACACTTGGGCCATTATAAGCGAGAGGGATCACCATGACATTTAGACCACCCCAGGAGAGAGTCATTCTTATAAAAGCTACCATGGGAGAGAGGGGTCATCTTCACGCTTAGTCCATATCAGAAGAAAGAGGTCATCTCCCACTTGGACTGTTATAGGAGAAAGACATTTAGATCATAACGGGAGAGGAGTCATCTACCACTAAAACTCTCTTAGGAGAGAGAGCGCACATCTCCACGTTTAGGCCATTACAGGAGAAGGGGGTCACTTCCCACTTGGCCAATCATGGGATCATCCGAAGGGAGTGGAGCTCTTGCAGTCACTCCTGCCCAGTCCTTGGTGTTGATGAGTTGAGTGTGTATCCCTGAACCAGTCCTCTACCTAAGGAGTGAAACAGGCTAGCTGCCTACAAGGCCCACTGAAATCCCAGAGTCAGCCAAAGATGGCTTCCTTAGAACAAAATTAGGGTTTGCAACTTGAGAGGCAGGTGAGTGGATGGTGGTCAGCCAAAGCAACACATGTCCGCAGTGTAGACATGAGCTTCCCTAGCATAGGGACTGTCACTTAGGCTTGTTTGTGCACCTAGAATATGAGAGCCACATGTTCAATACATAAATAAATCAACATGTTAATGACTTATTTGGGTTTTAAGTGATAGTAATCTTTTTTTTCTAGTTACAAAAGTTATATATGTTCATTTTAGAATATTGAAAAATAGTCAAACACTATAAAGAAAATAATCTCATCACCCATAGAAAACACTAATCATATTTTGGAGTATTTCCCTTCTGCAAAAGGTTTTTTACCACATATAGTGGATTGTTAGTTATTTTTTATTTTAACTTCAGCATTTTCTGAAAATTGGTTTCTGAAAATCAGTTTTCTTAATGGCTGCATACTAACTGGCAAGGAGTATGTATGTATTTTTTCTCTATTTTGAGCTATCTAGGTTATATACTTTTCTTGTCAGTGAGGAAATGGTCTAAGGAATAGAAAAAGAAAAAGGGACTGGGCCACTGTGTGGAGGGCCTGAGAGAAGATTCTCCTTCAAGGACTGGCAGTCCTGGAGGTGTGGGAGCTGGAAATGGCAGGATGGAATAGAAGGGCAGATCATTAGAACTGGATTACGTGTCTTTTAGAAACTTTGAGTGTTTTGCATACACCAGGGGCTCCTGTTGAATTGATTTAGAAAATGGAGAAGAGAAAGAAAATTAGAAGTTGGAACACCAAGTTAAGGAAGAAAGCTGGTCTATGTAACCTCATCCTCTCGTCTTTCCACCTGCTCTTCCTTCCAACCTCAGTGTCTGCTACCTTCACAGCCAAACTGCTTAAAAAGTGGATGTAGTGCTTGTGTCCACATCCTCCTTTCCTGCTCACTCTTCAGCTCACTCCAGTCTTCTCCTCTGTCCTTCCACCTATTGAAGAATAAGGTACTCAGACCTCAGAGTGTAACAGACCGCTCTCACATCCCTCTTATAGGTTCTCTTGGCCACTCTGGGCATCTACTTGACCTTGGCCTTGTGCCCCACCCTGCCGGTTTTGAGCCTGCCTCTTGAGTTTTTCTGTCTCCTTTGAAGTTTCAGCTCCCATAGTGGGTGTGTGCTTAGTCGTGTCCAACTCTTTGTGACCCCATGGACTGTAGCCTGCCAGGCTCCTCTATCCATGGAACTTCCCAGGCAAGAATACTGGAGTGGGTTGCCATTGCCTTCTCCCAACCCAGGGATTGAACCCACGTCTCCTGTGGCTTCTGCATTGGCAGGCAGATTCTTTATCACTGAGCCACCTGGGAAGCTTCAGCTCTTCCCCAGCCTAAAAGTTTGTGTTTCACAAGAATTAGCTATGAACCCTCTTCTCTGACTCCCAGCCCACCTGGAGTTGAACACTTTCAGAGCCGCAACTTCAGTTCAGTTTCTGAGAATGCGATACCCACGTTTAGATCCCTGGGCTTCCCCTTCCTCTGACACCAGCCCACTTCTTCCTCCAATGCAACTTCCTACCCACTTCTCTTCTGGAATAGGGAGGGCTCATTATGGCTGCTCTGTGACTTTCTCTTTGCCCTTTCCTCTCACTCTTGGTTAGCACTTGCAAGGTTGGGCACTGTTGCACAGCTTGAGTTAAATATAAACTTCCCTGTCTGATGAGGAAAACTGCAGTGGTTTGGTTGTTCGCTGTCAGACCCTCTTCTTGGGAAGCAGCATCAAGTTATCCTGGATATTGGCTGTGCCCTGCTGACTGCTGGGCCAGACTCACCTGCCTGGCCTTTGAGCTGCTCCTGTACCTGCATCTCAGGGTTTTGTTTTATGATCCTGTCTCATCTCAAGAACTGACCTCAGTCCTTCTACTTCCTCCCTTGCCTTGTGGCCCCTGCACCACTGACTCATCCGACCATCATTCCGTTTTGCTCTCTTCCTCAAACCTGCTGCTATACCCCATGGACCACAGCAATCCCAGATCCTATCATCATGGTTTCTGTTCTTACTCCGAGTCTCAGGGATACATTTGGTGCCCACTGTTCCCTCTGATCTCTTAGCCATGTGGGAAGAGATGTTTCTCCTTCCCCAAAAAAGTAATTTAGACTGACAGGGCTTGTTGACTCTAAAACAGTGAAGAGAGGAGGCAAGAGTTTGAACAGAAAAAGTGGAGACAAGTTGGAGTGTGTGATGTTGTGATTTTTGATAAGAAATATATATTTGGTCTTGGTCCCTGTTTCTGGCTCAGAGCTTCTAAAATCCTTGGAATTTCTCAAAAGGAAGAGAGCTAAAAATGTCATTCTTTATGTTAATGAAGTAATTTTGGACCACATCTGCAATGCAGTCCCACTCCCCTGATCTCCAGGGAGGGGAGAGGAGCTGAAGATCAAACATCAGTGGCTGATCAGTTGTACCTGTGTAATGAAGCCTCCATAACAACTAAAGGGATGGAGTTTGGAGAGCTTCCTGGTTGACACCCAGAAAGCATGGAATCTCTCTGCCCTTTCCCCATACCTTGCCATGTGTATCTCTTCCACTGGGTTATTCCTGAATTATATCCTTCTGTAACATACCAGTAATCTAGTAAGTAAAAGTTCCTGTGAGTTCTGTCATTCTAACGAGTTAATTAAACCTAAGGAGGGGGTTTTTGGAAATTTTAATTTATAGCCAGTCAGTCAGAATCTCAGGTGACAACCAGGACTTGAGATTGGCATCTGAAAGTGTGGAGGTGGCGGGGTGGGAAGGTCGCAGGGGGAGTGGGTGTTACAGGCTTGTAGGACTGAGCCCAGCCTGTGGGGTCTTACGTTCTTTCCAGGTAGATAGTGTCAGAGTTAAGGTAAATTGTATGGCACTCAGCTGGTGTCAGAGAATTGCTTGTTGAGGGAACCATCTCCCCTACCACCTCCCAGTCCCACAAATACACATTGGACTTGGGTGCAGGATTGTTAAATCTATTGAAATAGAAAAGCTTTTATTTTGAAAGAGAATAGTGAATGTTTCATTATCACTATAATTGGAGGCTGTAAGAGTGTGAATATCCATAGCAATGGTAGTGTTGAGCATCCAGGTGAGGTTAATGAGATTTGGGTGTCAGCCTTCCAATCAGATTTCTTCAATACTGTGTGATTTTTGAAAAGTTTCACCTGCTGTGTCATAAATGTGAGATGAGCTGTTACATAAAGTGCTTTGTGAACATGAAAGTCTCTCAAGTATAAGTTATTATTTAAAGATATTAAAACAGTATTTTCGAGGAAATAGCTCTCCTTTCTCTATTGTTATTGCAAGAATATAGCATTTTTAGTCAGTTGTAAATAGATTACATTGGCATTGTGTTTCAGGTTAGGAACTGACTCTGTCTCTAAGGGAAATGCGTCCTAATTTTTAACCTCTGAGAGGAAGTCTTGTGAGCTAGAAAAGGCAGAGAATTTTTAAGTGTGGATGATTTGCATGCAGATAGTTGAGAATTGACTATAATTATAGGAATTTTGTTGGGGGGGGTGGATGGAGAAACTAATAGTGAGATTTATGTATAGTTTAGATTCCTAGTCCTCACATATTTATTTTTAACTTCGTAATTTTCCTTTTGCAGAAACCCTCGATGGTGTGGATACCATTGTCAAGATCCCCCCACACTTGCTGAGGTAAGGAGACTGGAGTTGTAGAATATAGTAGAAGTAAAAATGGCCCACATGTTTTCTTGAACGGCCCAGATAACCTCTTTGGCTTATAGCACTGCAGTTGCTGACTGTTGACCTTTCTCGTCTGTGAACCGGGGTATTTCACTAGTGTCTTAGTGTCAGTGAGATCTGTATTCCAAAGGAACCAGCTGTGGAAGTCTTGGATGAAAGGATAAAATTGGTCAAGGAGAGAAATGACCAAAACCTAAGTGAGGACGTGGACTGTGGATGTGGAGACTGTGGATTAGTCTCCCACCATGAGTTAGGAAACGGCGCCCACTTTGGGTTTCTCTAGTGGCTCAACTGGTAAAGAATCCACCTGCCTTACGGGAGGCCTGGGTTTGATCCCTGGGTTGGGAAGATCCACTGGAGAAGGGAATGGCTACTAACTCCAGTATTCTGGCCTGGAGAATTTTGTGGACTGTATAGTCCATGGGGTCACAAAGAATCAGACACGATGGAGATACTTTCACTTTGAGGGGAAGCAGTCCTGCCCCGCGTGGCATGGATTTAAGCTCTCTTTGGCCCCTTGGGTGGATACCATCTCACAAACTCTGTGGCTACCTGCAGTAGTCCTGAGACAGCGAATCTATTTCCCCAGTTCCTCAACTCTCCCCACTCCCGCTACCTCCATCATTGTGAGAGAAATACATGCCTTTTGTGGAAATTTGGAAAGAGCATACGAAAGTTGCCCATAATTACACCAACCTAGAATAACCACTGAAAACAATTTAACAGATTCTCTTAACAGACTTTCTCTTTAACAGACTTCCCCCCAACACACATACATATTTTTACAAATTAATATGAGGCTTTATTTACAGGTTTGTTTCCTGCTTGGTTTTTTTGGTCAGCACTATAGAAGAACATTGTTCTTGAAATATTGCATATTCTTTTACTATATGGCTGTTGCAACATAAATTATTTGGTAATTTTCTTATTAAACATTTGGATTGTTTTTAGATTTTTCTTTGCAATTATTAAAAACTAAGTTTTTTGAGTATAGTTTCTATATTGTCAGGACACTTATGATTTATTACATATTTTCTCTCTCTTCAAGTAGATTGAAAAAAGAATTATGCTTCTGTCTATTTAGAAAATGTATTACTTCTACTGTAGTGCCTGCTACAGGCTGATACATTCGTGTGTTAGTCAATTCATGTATAACGGAATCCATGCTTTAATCAAACCAAGTGTACTTTTCTTCTGAACAGATAGAATGTCTGGCAGCAACGTTCTTAACCCAGAGGAGGGGTATTCCAGGGGTATGCATGCACACAAAGGAATGTAAAAAATCTCCAGGAGATATAAAGGCATAGATGGTTGAAGGGGGATGATTTCCTGGTTCCCAGTTTCTATAGTTAACCTGTCTTAAAATTATTTGCTTCAGAATTGATTTTGCTGTGTCTCTTTTTCCATCTCACCTCTTACAGTCACCCTTCTCCCTCTTGACAAAGGACAGCAGAGCTGTCTCCCACCCCATCCTGACTCTGCCCCTTGTGTGTTGTCCTGGGATGCAAAACCCTCTTCCCACCTACAGAGAACTATGAAAATATTAATGTCTGTGTTGGTAAAGGGGATGAATATAATGACCAAGGCACACATCTTTTTGCAGGTTAGTTTTCATTTCTTGGCTTTCAGTGAAATTGGAAGAGGACCTAATCTGGTTATAACAAAGAAAAAAGATTTTGTTGATGATGAATCTCCTTCATTCCTTTCTTACTTATATAAACAAGGTTTCTTAGTGCTTGCATCTTTAAAAGTGGGGAAAAAATGTATGGAATTTATATTATTATTATAATAATTCAGTCATCATATTATAACAGTAGAGAGTGTTCACTCATCAGTATATTAACTACTTGAGAAGAAAGAGACAAATCCTGTACATTTCTTTAGAGATACATTTCCATAAATTTTTAATTTCTATGTTAACTATATTAACATTCTTATAAGTAATTATTAATGTTGTTTGGATCAGTTGTGTGCATTAGTAATGATAGCTCAAAGAAGAAAACGGAACAATTTTAAGCCTTACAGCCAGAGGAAGTTTTTAAGAATCACTTTATATACATTTTTGTTGCAGGGAAATATAATGGGAAAATTCATAAAATCAAGTGTTAAACGTATTCGATTGAGAAATAATTTTGTGTGGGGAGTAAAATGGAAATACAAGTTCAAGGAGATAACAGTGCAGCCTTTTTGCAAAGAGGAGTTTGTTCATGTATTTTTTGATGGGTTTGCAAATTGATTTGCAAATTGGTGTGGTATTTGGATTTTATTGGATACCTTTAAGTGAGTGATATGTTTTAATTAAAATTGTACTAATTCCAATATGCCAGAATTACAGCCTTTGCAATGAATTAAAATTATGGTTGAGAAATTTAAATGTCAACTTAAAATGTGTGAAAAATAGTATTTAAAATTTGCAAACATGTTTGATGACACTGCTGTAAAGGTTGTTTCTCTATGCAAGGGTTTGTTGAAGCTACGGTGCAACTTTCTATGGTTGTGGATCTGTGATAAAAGGTTTGCTTTCGGTGTTAGAAGGAAGAAAGTGACAATGATACCAGAAGAGGCTCCTGGGACAGTGGGCATCAAAAGACAACTGGCATTTTCTACCTCTTGGTGGGTGTGGAACCAAAAGAGCTGGAGAAAATACATTATTAATGGGCTGTGTTTGGTCCCCTGCTTAGTCACTGAGTATTACACTTGTCCGTGACATTGAGCCCAGGGCCAGCTGGCCATCTTGTATGATCACAGGTTGTTGCTCAGTCACTAAGTCATTCTGACTTTGCAACCCCATGGACGGCAGCACACCAGGCTTCCCTGTCCTTCACTATCCCCCAGGGTTTGCTCAGATTCATGTCCATTGAGTCAGTGGTGCCATCCAACCATCTCATCCTCTGCCATCCCCTTCTCCTCCTGCCCTCAATCTTTCCCAGCATCAGGGTCTTTTCCAGTGAGGTGCTTCTTCACATCAAGTAGCCAAAGTATTGGAGCTTCAGTTTCAGCATCAGTCCTTCCAATGAATATTCAGGGTTGACTTCCAAAAAGAAAGAAAAAAAAATCATCAGCAGGCACATCCACAACTGAGTGTTTCCAGCTTTGGCCCAGCTTCTTTATTCTTTCTGGAACTGTTTCTCCCAAGTAGCATATTGAACACTTATTGACCTGGGGGACTCATCTTCCAGTGTCATATTTTTTGCCTTTTCATACTGTTCATGGGGTTCTTGAAGCAAGAATAACCACTGGGGTGGTTAGCCATTCACTTCTCCAGTGGACCATGTTTTGTCAGAACCCTCCACTGTGACCTGTCTGCTTTGTGTAGCCCTGCACAGCATAACTTATAGCCTCACAAGGCTGTGATCCATATGATCATTTTGGTTAGCTTTCTGTGATTGTTGTTTTCTTTCTGGAGTCTGTGGGATTGTGGTTCATGCTTCTTCTGTCTGCCCTCTGATGAATGAGGATACGACCGTAAAAGGTAGTCACAAAATTGATGGGAAGGATGCCAGATGAGGAACCATAGATGAATACATATATGTGTGTGTATGTGTTTACCTGTCTTCACCAATATTAGAATATAACTCAGAGTGTTTGAATGATGGAGAGCTGTTGATATCATCCTCTATATGGAGGAATGTGTGTTTTTGCATTCCAGATGTGCAGCAAAGTCTATCAAGCATCCTTGTACAGAGAACTGAGCTGTATGAATGAGACACAGCAGATGTAAGCATTGCTCTCAGAGGTTTTATATTCTCCAAGAGGAGACTGAAAACAAATGTATCTGGGAAAAAAACACTTATGAGGCAGCAAGTATAAATTGATTATGGAATTTTATGCCTATCAGAACGTTTCAGTTTGACTATGACTTGTAATAGTTGGGAGCCTCTTAAAGCCTGTTTTAGCCTATGTAAATAAGCCATAATCAAACAAAAATGAGCTATTGAATTAATGAATCTGCTTGACTATTTGATATCAGGGAAACAAACACCATAATTGACTTTCCCCCTCTATGGTAAATCAGTTTTCCTTTAATCCTTTGATTCTTCTTCCAGGCATTTTTAAACCCACAGTGCACTTACTCTGTCCAGTACTGTGTTTAACTTGTTTGAGCACAATAAACTAAAAAAAAAAATTTAATTTAGGTGCTGTAATTGTCTGCTTATAAGTAAAATTTTGGATTTGTTATTTTTCTTCAGTTACACTTCTATTTTAATGATTTTTTCTTCAGTTATATTTAGTATATGAGAAAGAAACCAGATTCATAAACTATTTCTTGGCATTCTTCTGATTTTGTATTCAGATTCAGTTTCCATTTTTGTTATGTAATCACCTAGAAATGATTATTTGCAAAAATGTTTTGTTGTTTCATGTTTTGAAACGAGCCATCAGGACTAAATTAAACATCAAATACTTTTGCCGTGCTTTTTTTCTCATTTTTTCTTTTGCCATTGATTGTCTTTCAAGTTAAATATGTTAGCATTCTGATAGATAATTTCTAATACTGTTCTGATCAATTGTGTACATTAGTAATGGTAGTTCAAACCAGAAGAAAATTGATACCTTGAAAGAACTAAGGTTGTATTATCTTTCTTTTTTAATTTTTTTTTTCTTTTACCATTGACTGCTCTGAGGACTTCTTGTGCAAGTGGAAGTCCACAAGTCACGCGAATGATTTTAGTGACTCTGGTGACTGGATTTGGTCATGCCTAGGGCACTGTATGAGAGAAACCTATGAAAAAAGGTTTTAGATGGAATGGAGTGGTCAGAGGCATTGCTTATTTCTGCCCCAGGCTCGTTCACTGAACAAATGCCCAATCTTATTGTTGATACAGTGAGCAGCCTTAGCAACCAGGATGGGGATTCACGTAGAGTACGCAGTGAGGTTCAGTGTCAGGGATGGGGGAAGGGCTGGGGAATTCACCCTGTAGAGTATTTCCTGAATTTGTCAGTAGACAGTCACTTGAACATCTTTCCGCCTTCCTGCCCATAGTCTTGCTTTTTGATCTTGGGGGTGAGATTTAAGCATCCTTATCTTCCTCCTTGAGGAGCCTGAACTCTCACTCCTTTTAATTTTTTTTTTTTTTTTTGGCTGCCCATGCTTTTTGCTGTGGCTTGAGGTTGAATAGTTGTGGTGAGTGGGCTGTAGAGAAAGTGGGCTCAGTAGTCATGTGTGAGCTTAGTTGCCCAACCAGGGATTCAACCCACATCCCCTGCATTGGAAATTGGATTCTTAACCACCATGAAGTCCCTCTTTTCTCTCTGCTTAAACTCAGGTCTTACATGTCTTTGCAGGGTTGAATAAAACTTGTGAATCAGTGGGCAGTGGTGGTGTGCCCAAGCTCAAGGAAGAGGCCTTCCTGAGGCTGCGGTTATCTTTTCCTCAGCCTTCTTGTTTGACTGGCAGAAGGCAGCTTAGGATGTTCCCTCCAAGTTGACAGACTTGATAAAATATCTCTGCCCAAGTCAAGTTCCGTCCAACAGTTACTGACTCCATCATTGTTAGTTGCTGGTTTTTCAGCCAAGTAAGAAATGAGACTTGGAAGCTATTGATCAAGAACTATTAATAGTTAACAATATTAAATGTTTTCTCTTTCCTTTTTTCTACTTTCTCTCACCCTACACCTCTTGCTTTTCCCGCCGTGGTTTGGGAATCAAGTAATGTAACCAAAGTAACCTGATCAGTTATGGAATTTTCGGGGCTGCTCTGTGTTTTGTTATGAATATTCAGGGCTAGTGTCTGTGTTTCGTGAGGCTATCACCAGCCACCTGGAGGGGCCACAACTTCTGTAATGTTTAACTTGTTGCAAGTTGATACATTGGTCTTTCCCTTTCTTGCCCACTGTCTTTGTGATGGCTTGGTTATGATGATACCTATATCTGTCTGCTGTTTTTCTCTCTGAAATATTGAAGAACTTATATTTTTTCTAACCCTATGTATTAAAAGGAAAAGGGCTTATGTCATTTCTGTGGACCATTCGGTATCATTGTTATTTGCAGTCACTGGCTCTTCTAGATCCTTTTTGACCTGCTGGCAAGTTCCTGAGGAACGTCCCTCCCTTTCCAATGGACTCCTATAGTGTCCTTCTGCTTCTGAGTCTTGGCTGGAAATGCTCAGTCCCTCTGCTGGTATCTGACCATCAGAGAAACAAGCTCTTCCCATGACCAAGACCATGTTTAGTAAGAACCCTAAACATGGTCTTAGTCATGTGCACATGCAAGAGGGTATAAAACTAGAGTTTTACTGAGGGCATTTCCCAGTCTCTGCCCCTCCTCCTGTGGGAGTTATCTCATAAACTGAAATAGAGCATACTTGTTACGAGTCCTCTTCCTTTTGCATGCCAGGACCAAGACAGCAGGTCTCGAGGTCTGTGGTTAGCAATCCAATGCTCCCCTTTATATGGGACACTGAAACACTAGGGACGTGTTTTCTGAGCTGCTTTTTTCATCACAATTGTTCGCTGTGTGTCTTATGCAGTATTCCTCACTTCCTGTTACTACTTATCCTTGAAGACTGACCTATGGTTAGTGAAAGGGATCCTTCTTTCCTTTATGCCTTCACTGTTTCTGTCATGAATTTGTCATGGCATTTACCAGTCAGGCTGGGAATTGTTTAGGGGATCTGTTTGAGACCCTTTTTTCAAGGAGTTCATATACATAAATTTTTCATCTTTTTACCTCCTAGTTCAGTGCCCTCTAAATGTTCAGAGGATGAAATGCCTCTCCAGACCCTGCATTGTGCATCTCAGTGAACCTGTGTCCTCATCTCCTAGGTTCTTGGAAAACAGCATTTGGAAGAGTCTGTGTCATAGTATTTGGAAGAATCTGTACTTTAGCAGTAGAATCTCAAATATCTCATTGGCTGAAAGGATGGGTCCCAAAGAGTAGACCAGAAATCCAACACCCTATCCATTGACCTCAGCCAGTACAGTCTTAAACCCCTTACTCTCTTCTCAATCAAAGCCCTGGCTAGTCTAATGTCTCGTTTGATTGAGGTTGAGGGTTTGTGGTAGTTATTAATATCATGACCTGATTTACTGTCTGTGTCAAAGGACACTGAATATACAAGGGGCTCAGCTCTCAGTAGGTTCCCATGAAGAGTCCTTGGCCCACCTGGATGAGGCACTCTGCCTGCCTACAACCGCCCCCAGTGTGAATTTGACTTGGAGTCAAATTTCTGTTCTAAAGAAATAAAGAGTCTCCACCTCCATCCCTCTCCAGTCCAAGATTTTCCCTTTCTCTGAGCCCAGGTAACTTACGACAGGACTGGTCCAGATGAGATAAAACCATCAAGAGAATCCTCGCTCAATCTCGTTCAAAGGCAGCCATTGGCAGCAAACCTCCTATTGGCATTTCTCAGTGCCTTTGGGGACAATCCCAGACATCACTGCAGCCATGACCCAGCTGCCATTTTGCTTACCTTCTCCATGATTCTTCAGAGCCAACCTCAGCCTAATTGCTTTTTTCCTGCCAGTTGCAATTCCCAGAAAGAATATTTAACAGTCCTACTTCCCATTTGTCCTTATATGTGTCCCCCACTCCCTCCCATCCCCACGCTGGCTAAGCCTCTGCCCAGCCCTGTAGAGCAGTGGCCCCTAGCCTTTTTGGCACCTGGGGCCAGTTTCATGAAAGACATTTTTTCCATGGATGGGGAGGGGGGATGGTTTCGGGATGATTCAAGTGCATTACATTTATTCAAGTAATTACATTACATTCAAGTGCACTTTATTCTATTATTATTGCATCAGCTGCACCTCAAATCATCAGGCATTAGATCCCAGAGGTTGTGGACCCCTGCTCTAGAGGCTTCATTTTGCCTGCCTAGTCCAGACACTTCTTTCAGCCCAGATGCTGACAGGTTCCTCCTTGTTTTGATTTAGGGACCTACTGATTTTTCATGGAGGGTGGGAACATGCTCATTAGCATTCATGTTTGGAAAGAACCATCTGTAATAGCTTCCTATTCTTTGTAAGGCTTTAATTGTTTTTCTCTTGCTTTTATCTGTTTTAGGGCTTTAGTTCTGTGCTTTGAACCCTGCAGCAACTTCTACAGGTTGTGCAAGTTTTTTGTTTGTTTTTTAATTGAAGAAATAATTGTCTCCGTATCAACTGGGAAGGACTGTGTGTGATTTCAAATGGATCAGTGGGTTTTTGTAGGCAGTTTCAATCTCATCGTTGTTGTTTCTGCCTTTCTGAGGACATGGAGAAATGTTGGGCTCCCCTTGCTACCTCCCACTGTCAAGAGGCGGAATCAGAGGCTGCCAGTGTAGGATTTCCAGGTCCTGTCTTCAGCTCGTGCTAACTGAACGGAGGATGTTAGCATAAATGCAGGACAGGTGCTTCTGATGAGGCCTCTATGTTAGTCCAGGTAAATTGCAAGTACCTGTGCTTCTTCTGGATTTGAACTCATCTTGAGGTCTTCTCTTGGTGATTTCTGGTTTTCCTCCACTCTATGGCTGACTTCTCTTTGCAGAGGCACACACATGTAAGTTTTGACTCCTGATCTTTTGCTGGTTCGGCACCAGAAAAAAAAGGAATAGGATGCTTACGATACTTTAGTTAGTCTAAGTCTGGCTCATTTTCAGTCTTAGCAAAGTCTTTATCGTTCCCAGTCATGAAGGGAAATATGGAGGGAGCCATCAATCTTGCCTTGGGTCAGTGGGAATCATTTAAGTGAAGAAGAACTTGCCACGGAGTCAGCCTGAACTGTGCCAGCTTCCTGGGATCCAGCTTCCTCTAAACAGGTGAGCAGAATGACATTTCTGGCCACAAAAACCAGTTGGCAGGGAGAAAGTGGCATGTGTAATAGCCAATAAGTAGCCTGTAAGTCAGTGCTTGTGAGTGGTGGGGATGCTGAAATCCATATTAGAAATCAAGGTGCCCCAAAGATCTAGTCTTTTTTTTTCTCCTTTTATTCCTTTCCCTACCTCTATGGAAACAAAGAGTATTCCTATCACTTTTTAGCATCGTATAAATGACAATACTATTCCTAACTTACAAGCAACTCCTTCTGTGTATATGCCAGCTTATAAAGCCAATTCTAATGATTTTCATTTTCTAACCTCTTTGATAAAGAAGACCTACAATTAACTTTCAATTACAAAGCTTCCTCTTCTTAATAGCCCTGGACCTTAAAGCACTTTAAATGATGTGGTCAGTTAGAGAAGTGCATAACCTACCCAAGCTGGGATGGTAGGGGTTGTTGGGCTTGAGTGATATTTTGGGATGTGAGCAAAACCAGCCATGGCCACTCATCCTTCCATTATAACAGGTGGTTGATGCCTTTATTTTATGGCACTTGGTTCTAAAGGGAAGTGTTAGAAGGAAACATAGAAAACGTGTAACAGTCCAACCGTAAATTTTCTTTCTTCAGTTTTCATTCGTTTTGAGTGGAATGAAGGTAGGATTTTTGCTGTATGGGTGGTTCTGTGCTTGCTTTTTATAATTGTGTCTTACAGGCAATTTAGGTCCAAATTTCCTGCTTTAACTTCAGAGTATGCCTTTGAGAAATTGTTTGTATTGAATTAAAAAAAATGGATTCCGAGAGATTGGTAGGGACTGGAGCTTGTTGATTCAGTGATGTAAATGACTCGGTGAGGTGTTTGTATCTCTCACTCTTCAAAACCTTTCTACTGGGAGTGGTGCAAAGACTAGAATCCTGTTTAGTTTCTTTGGATATCTTTATTAAATATTTCCTATTTGTATTGTAGCGCCTATTTATGTGTACTTGGACTTAACTCAGTAGGGTTATGTAATTACACAGTGCTCTGATGTATGTTTTTCCAGTCTTCACACAGGAGATCTCCTATTACTGATTTTATAACTCAATACTCTGTTAATATGATGCCTCTTGGCATGCTTAATTGCTTGTGATTCACACGTTCTCAACTAAATTTGGGATGCTAGAACCTATGTTGACATTTTTCAACCTTTATTTTGTGCCAAGGACTCTTAGGTATTAAGCATGCTGGTCTCCATCCTGTCTTTTCTCTTGTGAGACAGGGAAGTCCTGAAACTTGGAAAGACTCCTTGAACCAGGCTGGGACAGAGTCAGAGTTGTTAGAGTCAAAGTGGCCATTCTTAACACATTATAGAGTATTATCTCTCCCATTATGGACATCACAGAAGTTCATGTTTTCTGCTTTGTAATTTATGTGAAATGCTGAGATATATAAAACTAAATTTCATGCAATAAGTTATTTGATGAAGCACCATGATTGAAAAGTACTCTTGGAAAATGGGCTATATTTAGCTACTGCTCATCCCATAAATAGGACTTCCCAGGTGGCGCTAGTGGTAAAGAACCTGCCTACCAATGCAGGAGACAGTTCGATCCCTGGGTCGGGACAGTCCCCTGGAGGCAGGCATGGCAATCCACTCCAGTATTCCCACCTGGAGAATCCCATGGAGAGAGGAGCCTGGTGGGCTACAGTCCATGGGGTCACAAAGAGTAGGACACAACTGAAGCATGCACACACATCCATGAATACAACTTACTAATGTAGGAATATCAATGAGGTCACTTTGTATTGAAAACAATTTCAAGTGCAATTTCCAAGGAGCTGGAGCTTTTAAAGAGGGAGTATCTTGTATAGAGACTGAGGGGCGAGCCATAACTTATTAGAGCTTTTGAGATAAATGTGTAGATGTGACTTTGCCAGGAAATGATCAAAATTGACTTTTCCTCTCTGTAAGGCAAAAAGAGAGTTAAGATGAAAGAGACACTAGTCTGGGATTGATGTGAATACCCACTGGGAAGCCTGGGTAATTATGTGATTAAAAAATGAACCCTCATGTCTCCAAGTTTTGGCTCCCGTGACAGAGGAAAGAGTCTAGCAACTCAGATGGTTGCTTTAGGGATGGTTAAGATGAGCAAGGGCTTCTCTAGTGGCTCAGCAATTAAGAATCTGCCTGCCAATGCAGGAGATGAGGGTTCGATCCCTGGGTTGGAAAGATCCCCTGGAGGAGGGCGTGGCATCCCACTCCGGTATTCTTGCCTGGAGAATCCCATAGACAGAGGAGACTGGTGGGCTACAGTCCATAGGGTCGCAAAGAGTCAGACATGACTGAAGCGACTGAGCACGTGCACACAAGATGAGCAAGCCTGCAGAATCACCAAGGGAAGACTTATGGTAGGGTTCATTGTATGGCCTAAACTAAAAGAATATTTCTAGAACAGGTTGTATTTAGAGTGGCTCTAAATACAGGCTCATTTTTAAGTTAATGATATCCAGAGAACTGTTGTATTTCAAAGATTTTTAAAATTCTGCCCATTGCTTCCTTTGCTATGTAAGCCCCATTTTCTTTTTCTATATTTACCAGCTGGGAGGAAAGTCCTTCGAAAACAAAAGGGGTTTTGTGTGCTCATTTCAGAAAGGTTGATAGAGAAGCTGAGAAACTGGGCCCAAGGGTCATGGGAGAGCAGGCAGAGGGAGGGGCCTGAGCACAGAGGCCGCCTAAGTTGGACCGTGGAGGGCGGCTGACCCTACTGGACTTTCACTCCATCTCATCTCTGAAATAAAGGTGGTTGTGGACGATAAGGCCAGTAACATGACATTTGCTTAAAAGGAGGAGGAGAGCATTCATGTGTTTCAGAGGTAGTAAAAATACAGCTGTAATTAAAGTCAATAGGATATTTGATTAAGAAAGAAAGCGATTGTTAGTTTAAGGTGTGTGTGCTGGAGCGGTCAGTACAATGGACGCATTTATAAATATTTGTTCCTGCTGATTGCCTTGCATCTCCGGGTCTTGAACGTCCACATCTCTATTGGCGGCACCAGGAACCCTGATTGGTAGTAGGAAGAGATTTCAAGGGAGATCTCGGCTCTGGGGAGAAAGCTGTGGGTTAGGGGGGACGGGTACCCTGGGTTTGGAGCCAGGGCCAAGCAAGCAACATTCTATGTGCTGGGAACACAGTGGGAAACAAAACAGAAACTCTCCTGTAAGAGCCCACCGCTTGCTGAAGGGGAAGGAAGCATCATGATACCTTAGGTCCTGCTTCTCCCATGTAGGACCACTGGGCCCCTCAGCTAGTCACTGTGCCTGTCAGCTTGTGTGAATGGAGGAGGACATGGAAGGATGGACACTGATGAAAGTAGGTGTCTGTTTCCCTGCTATGATTGTGGACTGAGCTGTAGATGTGGAGGAGAGAGATCTGGAGAGATCCCATCGCAGGCCACAATTGGGCGGACTGGGTTTCCCCAGCAAGGGCTCAGCATGCCTGCTTCCCACCTCCTTGCAGGGAAGAGCCTCTGTTTTACCTCCTCCATCTTTCGTATCTCCTCAGCATCCTAGCAGGAGAGCAGCTGTGCCCATGGGGCTTGTCTCAGGACCCTCTGTGGCACTCGCACACACACACACACACACATATATATATACTTTATTGAGATAAAATGTGGGAATTTAAGGTCTGCAATGTGATTATTTAAGCACATATTGTGAAATGATTACCACAATAAGGTTAGTTAACATATTCATCAGCTCACATCGTTTGTGTGTGCGTGGTGAGAACTCTCCTAGCAATTTTCAGATATATAATACATTATTATTAAACAGAGTCACCATTTTGTACATTAGATGACCAGAACTTACTCATCTTCTAACTGGAATTTTGTACCCTTTGACCTCTTTCACCCATCCCCACACCCCGTGGCTGTGGTAACCACCGCCCACCACTTTGTTTTTATGTGTTCAATTGTTTTACATTCCATATGTAAGTAAGGTCATGCATCTTTTCCTGACTTCTTTCACTTAGCATACTGTCCTCAAGGCTCATTCATACTGTTGTAAATGGCAGGATTTCCTTTTTTTTTTGTAGCTGACTAATTTTTCATTGTGTTTGTATATGTAAATCACTGTGATATTGTGATTTATAATATATTTATACACACACACATAGCTGGCCCTTGAACAACACGAGTTTGAACTGTGAGGCTCCTCTATTTTTTAAATATTTATTTTTGGATGTATTGGGTCTGCGTAGCTGCGCATGGGCTTTCTCTAGTTGCAGCAGTCAGGGGCTCCTCTTCGTTCTGCTCGCAGACTTCTCATTGTGGTGGCCTCTCTAGCGGAGCACAGGCTCAGGGTGTGCTGGCTCAGTAGTTGTGACGGACTTGGTTGCTTCTCAGCGTGCGGGATCTTCCCGGACCAGGGATAGGATCCTTGTTCCCTGCATTGGCAGGCGGACTCTCAACCACTAGACCACCAGGGAAGCTCTATACACAGACTTTTTTCACTTCATGCACACTACAGTAGCATGTGAGGTTGGTTGAATCCACGGACATAACCAAGACTGCAGAAACCGCCTGTAAAGTTATGCTTGGATTTTCTGCTGTACAAGTGGTTGCCATCCCTAACCCCTAAAGTGTTCAAGGGTCAATGGTATTTGGTCTTCATCCCATTCTGGCATCAGAACGCCTAAAACTCTTGAAATTTCCTGACAAAAGCCATACAGTTGATTTTGTTCTGTTAATGAGGTTAATGAGTGCCTTTTGGAAAGCACTCCAGGGAGGGCTGGGTGCCTGTGAAGCAAGTGTTGGAGCCCCCACTTCCAACCTCTGCGAAGGGAAGAGAGGTTGGAGATTCCGTTCAGTAGCCTAGGGCCAGTGATCATTCAGTAGCCTAGAGCCAGTGATTTAATCGCTCATGCCTGTGTCAGGAAGCTTCCAGAACGCAGAGAGCCTCCTCCTGGAGGTCTTGCAGAGAGCGGAGCACGTTGGAGAGAGCAGGGACGCTCCTTCCCACACACCTTGTCCTCTGCGTCTCTTCCATCTGGCTGTTCCTGAGTTATCTCCTTATATAATAAACCGGTAATCTGGTGAGTAAGATGTTTCTCTGAGTTCTCAGAGTTGCCCTAGCAAATGAATCCAACCTAAAGAGGGTGTGCTTGGAATGTCCAATTTGTGCCAGGTCCAACAGAAGCACAAGCGACAACCTAGACGGGTGATTGGCGTCTGAAGCTGGTGTAGAGGAGTGAGCCTCGTGGCACTTGGCTGTGAAATTTGATGCTGTCTCTGGGTAGACAGTGTTTGGAGTTGAATTGTAGGACACCTCGCTGATGTCAGAGAGTTGCTCGGTGGTGGTGGGGACTCTCCCATAGGAATTGGGTGCAGAGCCCCGCTAATCACATTTTCTTTATTCTGCTGAAAACTCTGCCTCTGTGCACTGGTGCTGAGTCATATCTGGGGAGACAGAGTTTTGGGTGAAGTGTTGATAGAAAAGAATAGTTTTATGGCTTTGCCAGGCAAAGGGAGAGACAATGGGCACGTGCCCCTCAAAAACTGTACATCCCAACCTGGGAGGATTTGGTGAGGAGTTTTGTAGCAATGGTTTGAGGGTGGGGTTGCTGATAATACCAGTGTATCTGCAGGGTCTGCACTCCTTTAAGCAGGTTGCAAATGGTCTTCTCCTAAGCTTCTCTGATTCCTCTGATCTGGCCTTTGGTGGTCTCTCAATAAGTTTCTCTGGTTCCTTTACTCTGGCTTCAGGTGGTCTTCTCTGGCAAGAACGCTAACCCCTTTCATTTGTTGACTCTTTTAGTTCTGTGGAGAGTGCAAACATAATGTTAGGGGTATCCCTTGAGGGGAACCAGGACCCTGCCCCAAGGCTACATTATTGTATCTTGGCTATAGCTCCCCTGTCTGTGCCTGCCTTCCCTTCCCATATCAGCAACTGTTTGAGTCTGCCCTTTGGAACTCCTGGAAGGTTGCGGAGGCTGGAGTCTGCTCCCTACAAACAAGAAATGAGGGACAGGGAGGCTTCTGTGCTTAGGAGCCCCATAGGGCCCTGCTTGGTTTCAGTTGGTTCGTTACTTCAATGCAGCAGTTCTCAGACATTTTGGTCTCAAGACCTTTGACACTTTTAAAAACTGAGGCTCCCAGAGAACTTAAGATCTTTTGGATTGTATTTACCACATTAAATGTGAAGTGTTACTCAGTCATGTATTTACCATGTTAGGCATTAAAATAGAAATTTAAAAATATTTAGTTCATTAAAAATAAGCCCATCGCATGTCTCCTGTAAAGACTTTTTTTTCCCTTAATGAAAAGTAGTTGTTGTTTAGTCACTAAGTCATGTCCGACTCTTTTGTGACCCCATGGACTGTAGCCCACCAGGCTCCTCTGTTCATGGGATTTCCCAGGCAAGAATACTGGAGTGGGTTGCCATTTCCTACTCCAGAGGATCTTCCCAACCCAGGGATCAAACCCGAGTCCTGTGTCTCCTGCATTTACCCCACCAGGGAAGCCACCAGGGAAGGCCTTCATGAAAAATAACTGCTTTGAAAACAAATGTAGGAGAGTTTTGCATTTTTGCCCATCTCTTTACTGTCTGGTTTAATAGAAAACAGCTGGATTCTCAGCTCTGCTTCTCCATTCAATCTGTTACAGTCTGTTGCTTTGGTTGAAGTAGATAAAGCAAATCCAGCCTATACAGATAAGTGGTTTAAAACAGGAAGGGGATTTTAATCACTTTTTTGAATAATTGTGCATTATTCTTTTTTGATAAACTCTACTCTATACTCCTAAGAGATTGAGAGTGAAAGTTTTGACCTTATGGACCTTTGACAAGGTCTCAGGAGTCTAGGCTATATTTTGAGAACTATTTCTTTGCATGTCAGAAGCCAGAATCTTAAATCATTGATTCTCTGGAATCAACCAATTCTTCCTCTTTTCTGAGAACAGGAGTTGCCCTCAACCCTGCCTTCTCAGGGCCTTGTCTTGGCCCGCAAAGCTTTAGGCCTGCGCAGCAACATGCGGCTAAGCTTTGGCAGGAGGTGGCTGTCTGTTCTCCTGCCTCACAGACCTGTGAAATTGTAACTGGGAGTTTTTAGAACCACTAGCCATGGAAATTGCCCCATCATAATCCTGTGAACAATGTCCTCCTTTCTGGCATCTTCTAAAGTTTCCATAAGATATCAAATGAGACAGTATTTTGCAGAATGGACAACAAATCATAAGTGAAACTTCCCTTTAATAAAATAGGCTGACAGTGTTTTGGTAGCATGATTGAGGGTGGTTTTATTTCCGGTGCTGAGTTTCAAAGTGTGATTGTTAGATTGGAGAACAAAGCTCTGGGAACAAAGAAGCAGATAAGAATCTGGATTTAAGTAAGTGTTATTTCCAGTTTCCAAGAATACAAAGAGGCCTAATTGATCTTTGGGAATTATAAACAAAGCCAGAATTGGCAAGATCTGGAAAATTTCACTGTGGCCCTTACAAATATTCTTTAAAAGAAATTCTGGCATTTGGAATAGGGAACCAGAACCATTATTTTTCTGTGGAACAGAAACCTTTGTTTGCCTAACCATCCCCTACCCCCAACAGGTCTGATTGGGTATCAGGAACTGCCTTTTTAAACTTTTTTAAAAAGATTTCTTTTTGGCTGTGCTGGATCTTCATTTTTGTGTGTGGGCTTTCTCTAGTTGCGGGGAGCCAGGGCTACTCTTTGCTTATGGTGCTCGGGCTTCTCATTGCCATGGCTTCTCTGGGCATGCGGGCTCAGTTGTTTTGGTGCACAGGGTCAGCCACCTCACTGCTTGTGGGATCTTCCCGGACCAGGGATTGAACCCGTGTCCCCTGCATCGGGAGGCGGACTCTCATCAACTATGCTGTGTTGTACTGTGCTCAGTCACTTCAGTCGTGTCCGACTCTTTGCGACCCATGGACTGTAGCCTGCCAGGCCCCTCTGTCCATGGAATTGTCCAGGCAAGAATACAGGAATGGGTTGCCATGCCCTCCTCCAGGGAATCTTCCCAACTCAAGGATGGAACCCATGTCTCCTGCATCTCCTGCATTGTAGGCAGATTCTTTACCACTGAAACACTGGGGAAGTCCCCTGATCCACTATACCACCAGAGAAATCCCAGGAACTTGCCCTTATCATCAAGAGCAGGTTGATAATAAGTAGCCCCAAGCCCTGTGCTTCAGAGGAGGCTGCCCCCTTGCAGCCTGGACCAGCTTGTCTGGCTATGGGCTTGCCCTGTACCCCATGTATCAAAATGGAGTATGAGAGATGCTCTCTCAGTCCTATGAAGGTTGAAGTTGTCTTCCTCTGAAACTTGTCACATTTGTGTGTTGCTTGTAGCAACTATAGCTGTTTTGCCTCTATGAGGGGAGCCAGCCAGGGGATAAGGCTGACACATTGAGGGTGGATTAGCAGGAAGATGGAAAGAACCTGGGTTCTTGGTTGTGCCATAAGAGCATGGACTTATCCTATCCTGAAGCCAGCCTGCCTCCTTGTTTAAGCCTCTCAGGGAAGTTGGATCTCCTGTCACTTCCACCTGAAAGCACCCTCCCCGGTATACTCTCCTAAAGGAATCCCCCTGACCCTTAGGGACCCGAGGGTAGGAGGATTGCCCAGTGAACACGGAGTTGTGAACAAACCTGAAGATCTATTAGTGGGATCTTTTCCCTCTTTTCTAGCTGTCGTTTGGCCATTTTGTTGTCCTTTTTATTTCTTCTGCAGGTCAAGTTGAAATCTAAATTGAGTGTTTGGTAACTGGTGGAATAGGAGAGCTGAAACAACTGTGGCATCTAAAGATGTGGGCGCTGGGAGATGGGGCCAAGTTTCTCTCCTACAGTGTGGGTACACAGGTAGATATCATAGCCTTGTCTCACCAGCAGAAATAACTGATTTACTTGTGTATTCCACAAGCTAGACCCTAAATGCCATTGTCTTTATACTCAGGGGCCCTGGTATATATATATAATGTTGCTGCCCCCACAGTACTGAAGGCTACCAATTTTGGAGCCTTAATCTACACTGAGAATTGTACTAGTGACTTTATGTATTGTCTTTATTAAATTTTATAATAAATATAATAGATTCTAATATAACCTATGTTTTAATGATAAAACAGATTGGAGTGGTAAAAACCATTTGCTTGAAGTTACATAGGTAATATAGGCTTCCCCAGTGGCTCAGTTGGTAGAGAACATACCTGCAGTGCAGGAGACCTGGGTTTGATCCCTGGGTTGGGAAGATCCCCTGGAGAAGGGAATGGCAACTCGCTTCAGTATTCTTCCCTGGAGAATCACATGGACAGAGGAGCCTGGTGGGCTACAGTTCATAGGGTCACAAAGAGTTGGATACACCTGTGCAACTTACACACACACACATAGCTAATATACAATAGTGGTTCAAATACAGATCTGACTTGAAAATTGTTCTTTTACCTAGTATATTCTATGTCTTTGCATATTTGCTGAATACCTGTCATTTAGATGTGTTAGGATAGGAATGAATGCCCCTATCTATTCCTTCATTTCCCCTTTCACCTTTGGTCAATGTGTCGAAGCAGAGGCACATATGAGGTTACTTAAATATTGGCTCTTCTCTAGGGATAAGTTTTATCAGAGTGGTGTATGGGTTATAAGTGCATTCAGTGGTAAATAATAGAAAGCCTAACAGTGATTTAAATGAGATGGGGCTTATTTTCCTCTTATAATACCCAGTCTGGAGGTAGGCCTTTCACACTGGTATATCCAGGATTCTGTTGGCCTTTCATCATAGTTGGCTCTTCACATCACAAAAAAGCTGTTGCAGTTCCAGTCATCACATGTTCATCCAAAATAGAAGGCAAAAAGACTGAAAGCAGAAGGGCAATGCCAGCTAAACAGGTCTAGTCCTTTATATCAGGAAAGCAAAAGGTTTTTCAGAGCCAGAGGAGAAGCTGAAAAAGTAGGAAACAGGATTCTTGGGAAAGGCTTAGACTAATCTTAATCTACCATTTGGGGCTGATCACACTATCAGCCACTATCAGGGGTAGAATCGATGCTTTTGAACTGTGTTGGAGAAGAATCTTGAGAGTCCTGTGGACTGCATGGAGATCAAACCAGTCAATCCTAAAGAAAATCAATCCTGAATATTGATTGGAAGGACTGATGCTAAAGCTCCAATACTTTGGCCACCTGATGCAAAGAACTGACTGATTGGAAAAGACCCTGATGCTGGGAAAGATTGAAGGCCAGAGGAGAAGGGGATGACAGAGGATGAGATGGTTGGATCACATCACCAACTCGATGGCCATGAGTTTGAGCAAGCTCTAGGAGTTGATGATGGACAGGGAAGCCTGGCATACTGCAGTCCGTGGGGTTGCACAGTCGGACACGACTTAGTGATTTAACTGACTGACACTATCAGCCAAAACAAAGTTGGAATCTAGTTGCTAAGGAAAAGGCTGCTAACACTGCTAACCACACACTTCAAAGCAGAGGCTGTTAGAATTTGAAGAGGTGATAGAGATATATCCCTATCGTGTGGATAAAACAGTTGAGACTTAAAAAGAACACAGGTGCCTGAGTCAGGACTAAAGAAGTTTTCTTCAAGTGTACTGCTCTTAACACTACGCCTCCCTGATACTTCTATAAAGTGTTTGATTTAAAACCCTTTCAGGGACTTCCCTGGTGGTCCAGTGGTTAGACTTTAGTGGAAGTGCTTTGCTTCCACTACAGGGGGCACAGGTTTAATCCCTGGTTGGGGAATTAAGATCCCTCAATGTGCAGGGAGGCAGGGGCAAAGAAAAGCCTTTTCATATCTCCTCCTCAGTTTATCTGTCTAATCAAGAAGGCTGGGAAGGGCAGAACCTCCCTGGTGTCTTGGGAGTAGAAGCGACGTTCCCCAGAGAGCTCAGCAACATGGTCAGGATTATACCCTATGTTTGTTGGCCAAAATGAAATCCTAAACCTCCATGTTGTGCCAGAATTCTTTTACCAGACTCCGTTGTCTCCCACAGTTCTGTGATCTATGGCCTTCCCTCTTCCACCAGAGCAAGGGGGCTCTCTGCCCAGAATCCTGAACTTTCAGTTGGGCAGATCTGGCTGCCTGGACACTCGAACAAGAGATGGTTCTGGGGATGACTGAGTGGAGCTCAGCCTACATAGGGACATTCGGTTCTTCTTTGTCTCCAGGGAGAGAGGACAGCTACCCACTGTGAGTGTGGCAGTGAGTAAGGGCCCATAAACTTGAGCCTGAAAATTTATTTCCTGAGTTGACTTGACCCTGTCTTTCAGCATCAGGGTTGCTGGTCATTTTGATTCTATTCAGCATGTTCCTGCCTCCTCAGGCAGGGACTGAGAGTGCCATGATGTCTTCCAATATGCTGGGATAAACACCATGATGTGGACAGTGGGCCAAAATCACCCTTTAGTAACAGGGCATCTTGTACAGCCGGAAGAGGGTTTACGTGGTCAAGTCAGTTACTCTCAGTTTTCTGAGTGGGGTTCCTTTTGTTACGTTGGAAAAAGAAAGATTCTTTTCTTTGGCTAGAAGAGTCTATAGAGTGTGATTTTATGGGTAAAAATAGTAATTATAGCAGAATCGTATTTACAGTGTTTAAAATATGTGAATACTTGATAAATTCATTGACAAATTTCGTTTTCTACCGTATGAACATCTTTATCAGCCTTGAGGACCTCAGCTTGTCTTCAAGCTGGTTTTGTGGCATGCGCATTTTTGCAAACTCACTAAGTCTGTAGTTGAATTTAGGGCATTTACAGCCAAGCCTGTTGGGAATGGCTGTGTTGCGTTTGTTCTTTGTGACCTCTGCTGGATATGCCTGCCAAGAATAACAACACCCGGAAGACTTGTGTTAACGCCCACAAGCAGGATCTGGACAGCCCTCTTGGTTTGGTCATGGCTCAGTTCTCTGCAGTCCCATCTCTAGGCTCAGGACTGGGATTGTTGTCAGGCAGCCCTTACTGACTTGGTTTACTGTCTTTTGGTTTTTAAAACACTATGAAGACAGTCTGCTACTGTTTCTTCCCTTCAGTGTGTGAACAAATACTGGGCATTTATTTTTCTTCCAGTGAATGTTGCATTTAGGAAGGTCATGCAGTTACAGAAAAGATTTGATATTACTTTAAGTAGAATAAAGCGGCCCATGGCTGATGTAAATACAGCTGCCTAGAGGGTAATCGTGATTAAGGCAGTTTGAAACAGGCTGAAAGGTAACTTCCTAAAGTTTGAAAACTGAAACTTTCAAATTGGCATTGTAATGCCCATCACAAATCCAGCCTTTAAAAATAAATTTAATCACAAGGTACAATCTGGTCTTTGCATCAGGTGGGGCAGATTAATGTAGGTCTTATTCAGCCGACTGTACAGGCTCAGAAAGGGGAAGGATAGAGTGCATAATGTGTTTAAAGCAGGCAGCTAGTAAGGAACCAAACTAACCTTTTTGGCTTTCACCCAAGAGCTATTTTTAGAAAGTGCTTGCAGTGCAGAGTCTATTGGGATATTCAGTCTTCAAAATACCACAAATATATTACTGCTGGAAGAAGTTGATGTTTATGGGAAAATAAAATTTAACATCATTGTTCTCTGTCTGACTAAATTGTTTAAAGGGAGTTATCTCTGTATGTGGATGGCTGAAAGTGACTTCAATGCCTGTGGAGAAAACTGCAGAGTTTTTAACAGGGCACAGAGACTGTAATGTCAAACTATAAAAAGATGTCACTTCCCTCTCAACTTTGTTGTGGTGTAATTGACAAGTAAGATTGTATATATTTAAGGTGTATTGATTTGATATATGTATACATTGTGAAATGATTACCATAATCAAGTTAATTAACACATCTAACACCTCACATAGTCTGTGTGTGTGTGTGTGTGTGGCGAAAATTACTCTTAAGTTCTTCTTTCTAAGCAAAATTCATGTATACAGATTTCAGGTACACAGTACAGTATTTCTGACTGTAGTCACCAAGCTGTTCATTGGCTCCCGAGAACTAATCCATCTCATAATTGAAAGTTTGTACTCTTTAACCAACATTTCCTTATTTCCCTACTCTCCAGCCTCTGGCAACTACCTTTTTAACTCTCTTTGACTTTTTAAAGTTACACATATAAGTGAGGTAATGCAGTATTTATCCTTTCACCTTTGGCTTATTTCATTTAGCACAGTGTTCTGTAGGTTCGTCCATGTTGTGGTAAATGGCAGGATTTCTTCCTTTTTATGGCTGAATAATATTTCATCATGTGAGGTTCTATCTGTAGGTAGGTAGGTATTTATCACCTTTTTATTATCTGTTCATTTGTTGATGAATACTTGGGTTGTTTCCATAACTTTGCTATTGTAAGTAATGCAGCAGTGCACATGGGAATGTGGATATTTCTTTTAGATACTGATTTCATTTGAATATGTACCCAGACATAGAATTTCTGGGCCATATGGTAATTCTATATTTAGTTTTTTTGAGGAAACTCCCTACTGTTTTCCATCATGGACACACCAATTATTTATTACCACCAACAGTGCAGAGGGTTCCCTTTTCTCCACATCCTTGCCAAAACTCTGTTCAGACAAACAATTCTTAACTGTACTTGTCCTGAGAGAAGTGATTTTTATTGCCCTGGCTTTCATGTGCCAGGTTGTTTTAGGGGAGAATACAAGAAAGCTAGGTGATTAATATTTTTTATTACTTTGGTTAATTTCCAGGAATGTCTGTGTTTCCATATTGTAGATGCCTTTCTCTTTTTAGTTCCTGTTCCCTAATGATGGAGAAGCAACATGTTGCTATGGAAGGAGTGTAGGTTTTTGTGTCATGTAATCCCTACATTTGAGTCTGGACTCATTAATTTACCAGCTCTGTTCATGGATACTTTGACTCTGGGAGCCTCCAAGTCTTGAACTATAAAATGGACTTGATAATGTCCACTGCCCCAGTTCTCATGAGGGTTAAACAAGGTAACATAATGAGAAAGTTCTAGTTCACAGCCTCTTCCAATGGATGGGCTCATCACTTTTCTTCCATACCTTCTTCTCTACAGCAGTGAACAAAGTGTTCTAGTTTTTTCCTAAGTTTTAACAGTAGAGTTAAGCTTCTAACAGCACCTAATAGTTTATAATAGTTACGTGACATGGGACAATTTACTTACTATCTCTGAGCCTGTTAGCTCATTGATGATATGGAAATAATTATCTATCACAGTGCTTACACATTCAGTTGTAAGTACTGAATTAAATGAGATCATGCATATATGCCAAGTCTTAATACCTGGCACAGAGTGGACACTCAGTGACTGGTGGATATCAGTATAGGATGGACATTTCTTGAAGGATAGTCTTCTTCCTGTCATCATCTTGACTTTGACAGCTTCCTTTGACTTTTCCTTTGCTAGCATCATTTTTTTCTCTCCACAAACTGACTGGAAGGATTTTTCTAAGCTCTGTCCTTCTGTTTTACATCATTAACTTTTCCTTGGACATTTCACCCATTTCCAGGGTTTCAACCACTTTTAGATGGCTAATGTCTAAATTTTTCCTGAGCTCTAGACGAGTACATCCAGTTTTCTATGTGTTAGTACCTGGATGCCCAAAGGAATCTTGAACTCAGAACATATATACAAAACTGTAGTTATTATCCTACCCACTTCCTTCCTCAAAGCCATTCTTCTAGTAGGTCCTCTCTGCTCCTGTGCCACGTCTAGGTTCTGTTTCCTCCTGTCCATTTTTGAACACAGGCTGAACTGCATCGTGTTTTCAGCCCTAGGGCCACAGTAGAGTATAGTTCCTTCTCCCAGGCCTTCCTGCTGCCAGTAAATAATGACAACAAAACTATGATGACAGTAATAAAAGTATCATGACAACAACCATCTGTTGAGTGTACAACAAGCTAAGCAGTATCATACCACCCTAAGCCCTGGGTGAGGTGGGACCCTGCTCTGAGCTCATGTTTTAGAGGCCCCGTTCTCCTCCTCCTCAGGGCTAAGGGAGCATTCCCACCCAGAGCCCACCCTGCAACCTCAGCTCCTGCTCTGGGTACTTGAGACTTCAGAGTCCCCTATTTAGATTATGCTGAGCTTCCTTCCAAAAACGGCACATGGAAAAACAAAAACAAAAACAAAAACGGCACGTGGGCCCTTTTGCCAGCTCTGTCTTTGGCAAGGCACCCACAAGAATGTACATCTCTGGGCTTGAGGCCTGGCCACAGGGCAGCTGTTTGTGTGGTTTGTGGTCTGAGATTTGCCTGCAGCCTAGGATGTCCATACCTGTGCCCATGAGACCTCTCTTGGGGCAGGACAGAGCCAGGGTGGAAGAGAAGGGGCTTGGGCCAGGGGCCTTGAGAAGTGCTGAGAAGGTTAGGCTGGCCCTGGGCAATCAGGAATGTTTCTAATGTATTAATAGCGTCTTCTCTAATCATCATAATTCTCAATGTACGTTATATTACTTCTGTATTTCTAGACGAATAAGATGAAAATTGAAGAGGTTAAATACTTAGTGCACAGGTTGTAGTTGACAGAGCCTTCATCTGACCTAGATTAGTTTGCCTCCAAAATTTTTATTCTATGATATTTATACTTTTTACCCATTTTCTACATTGTAGCCAGTTCCATTTCTATGGAAAATGTCTAATATCACATTATTCCCTTGATTAAAAATCTTTTATTAGCTCTCCTTTTCAGTTGGCCAAGACCAGTCTCTCTGGTGTTGCATGCAAGATCCTTTAAAACCTGGCTCAAATCTACTTTGTCAAACTCATTTCTCACCAGTCTTCCTGCCATGACTCCTTGGGTCATAATTGTACTTGGGCTGTTCCATAAATCCACTCTGCCTTTGTACTCACAATCTCAGCTGGATATGCCCTTTTCCTCACTTGACTGACCAAGTCTCATACTGTCCCCTCCATTTCAGGACCAGATGAGTATCACCTTGTCCGTGAAGACACTTGAATTTTTCTAGGTAGGATCTCTCCCGCCCTATGGTACTTCTATAATTGTGTACACCTTAATAAAGTGCGTGTTGCCTGTACCTGTGTTAGCTCTCAGTGAGAGTTCTTGGTTCGGTGAGAGTTCCAAGAGTTCCTTGGCAGGAACTCTCATTCGTCATTACACACCTAACACTTCATACAGAACCTGGACGCCTATAGGCTACATAAATATTAAAATCTTTTTGTTACTAAAAATCTTCTCAAAAATTATTAGCCAGTGAGGAATACAAATTTTAGTTCTGACAGTTGTGTTGATTTGCTGATAGACTGGTTTTACAGGCATTTTGATGTCAAAACTGGAAATTTCTATCTCACAGAAAAATGTAACTTTACATTTAATCCCACCATTTTGCTATCACAACGCTTACATGTTGAGAGGCTATTATAATAAATGTATACATGTATTATTTATGAGCTTTAATAGGCTAGTAAGTTCTGAATAGAATCTAGGGAGATCACAATTCTGTCTCAAAGTGATTTGTTTTTTAAGTTACCTTTCTAAAAATATATATATGTTTCTGAATGATGTTTATACCACAAACTTACTGTTTTTCAAGAGGTAATTACATATTTGCATAAACTATCAGCTCATAGTGATGATATGGTATATGTTGTCTAGCTCATTTTCTCTTCTTCCCTAAGATTTGAGTATTCAGGTTAGAAATCTTGCTTGTTATGGTGGTTTCTCCCTACTTGCCCCTCCATGACGGAGATTCTGGGCAGAGTCTTGCCTCTGGATTGCCTGTCGGAGCATTTTCATCATGAAAAAAATATGATATTTAACAAAATATATGTGGTTGCATGTAACAAGGCAGTGCAGAGCAATTCCCCTAGGGTATGTTTCATTCTGTTAGCATATTTACACTGTAAGCTTGATTATAAGAAAACATGCCATAGAAAGAAGCAAGATTAATTTAGGCAGACTGAGTTTAGATACATGTGACTACAGTAACTATAGGGTCGTAAGCAAGCCTATTGTCAGTCCAAAAGATTTGGGGAAAAGAAGGAACTCATTAAGTGTTTGAAAGATGCTAAGGAAATGTCTTCAGGGAAGGGAAACTATTCTAGGAATATTGCCTGCTTTTGATAAAGTGGTAAGAGTGGTGACTTAATAGAAGAGATGAAGATAGCCCAGAGGAAGGTCAGGAAAGATTAGATTGAAGTTGTTTCTGGAAACATGGCCTTCCAGGATTCTAGGCCAAAGCTTTGAAGAGAAGGGAGTGGGCGTTTATGCACAGGTAGGAGAAGGCTAGCTTCACTTCCTCTCTATTTCTAAAGGTAGTCTATTTTATTGCTAAAAGATTTTTAAATGTTGAAACATATAAATAATAAAGCCAAAACCATCCATGTTCCCAAAAGACAGAGACAAATTCTAGAGGAGTTTTGAGCCATTTCTTTCCAGCCTCTCTCCTCCACTCACATGTATGTGTATATGCTTTAATTCAAGTGTAGGACCATGGTATGATATATTTTCTCCATTGTATTCTCATTTTTAATTTCTTTGACATTTCAAAGCATTTTCCTGTGTTAATAAAAACTTTTCAAGATATTTTAAGTTATTCCATTTCAGAGATATGCTAGAATTTATTTAGGCTTATTTACTTTATTAATAAAACTACAGATAAATCTTTGCACTTGAGATTTTGCTAGATCTCTGATTTCTTTACAAAAAGTTAATAGAAAAAGAAAATCCTAGGTCAGAGCATGCTAATATTTTTCTTAATGTGTTTTTTTAATTGGAGTTTAATTGCTTTACAACATAGTATTAGTTTCTGCTGAACAACATCGTAAGTCAGCCATATGTAAGTCATATGTAAGTCAGCCATATCTTTTCCCTCTCTAGCCTCCCTCCCACCACCCCCTTATCCTAGCTCTGGAGGTCATCACAGAGCTCTGAGCTGAGCTCCCTGTGCCATTCAGCAGCTTCCCATTAGCTATCTATTTTACATATGGTTGGAGAAGGAAATGGCAACCCACTCCAGTATTCCTGCCTGGAGAATTCCATGGACAGAGGAGCCTGGCAGGCTGCAGTCTATGGGATCACAAAGCGTCGGACACAACTGAGCGATTTTCACTCGCTTCACTTACACGTGGTAGTGTGTATATGTCAGTGCTCCTGTCTCAATTCATCCCACCCTCTCATTCCCCTAAAGCATACTAGTATTTTTAAGTTCTTGAGATACTTTTCCAGATTGTTTTAGATGTCAGAATTAAAGAGTAAAATCTTTCCATGATGCCACAGACAGTGATTATATGAGGAACTGAGAAGTATATTGATGGAGGTGAGGAAGGATTTATAAGTGGAAAGATCTAAAATTTCACGTGTGAATGATGGATGTGGGAGTGAATGTGAGGAAGTATAAGGATGGATTGACCACGGTCAGAAGGAAGGGAGTGTCCTTATGAAGGGGGCTTCACAGTCTTGCCGTGTGTGAAATGCACAAGGTTTGAGAGTTAAATGGTAACCATGCACCTCACATGCTGCCAAAGAGTTTGAGTTCAGGGGTCCTTTGCTGCTGTAGTCCTCGTTCAAGAGTGAGAGTTCCTCTCTCCCCTCCACCTCCCTCATCAGTAAATATCGATAATGTTCATTTTCTCCTCATTGGGTTGGTGAGTGGCTTAAAAGAGATTGTGTGCCTAAGCCCTGAGCCTGGTGTGTGGCACAGTTCTGACGTCCACTGCCGCCCTCCCTTATATTAGTTAGGAATCCTATAGTTGAAAGTGACACAACATGCAATCCAAAGGGAAAAAAGCCAGTGTGCTATGTCCAGCACAAAGTCTTGTATCCAATAGAATGGGAATACCACCTGACTTATTTTTATTTTTATTTTTTTTTTACTGGATGAATGAATAAATAAATGGGAAATGCCTAAGAAACATTAACAATAAGTCCATTTAAAGATTGGTTGAGCTTATAAAGATAAACAAGTCCAGTTAAAAAAAAAAAAAGACCAAATCAAGTGGTATTCCCATTCCATTGGATACAAGACTTTGTGCTGGACATAGCATACGCTTTAGTGTTTCTCCTCTTGATTACACAGAATTTGTATCTTTTGGTAGTAGTAGTATTGATAATCCTAGATTGCAGGTGAAAATACCTAGGCATGTTTAATTTTTTTCAAAAATAAATAAGCTGTGGGAATATAATGTACAGCATGCTGACTGTAACAATATGCATAATGTATTTGAAGGTTACTAAGAGAATAGATCTTCAAGGAAGGAAGAATTTTATCTATGTGAGGTGAGTCTTGTTAACTAAACTTATTGTGGTAGCTATTTTATAACATATACATGTATCAAATCATTTTGTTGTAGGCATTAAACTGACACAATGTTATATATGACACATGTCTTTAAGTCATATGGAAATTTTTTTCGAAATGAAAAATTTACATCTTCTTGACCTGTTGTGTTTTATATTTTTAAAATATTGCAAGAATATTAGATGAAAACTTTAAAATGAAAAAGGTAAACCCATTTCCCTATCAGAATACTATTACAAAATGTTTTTGTCTTTATGTTGCTTTCTAGTCCTTTACAGCTTATTTTTAAAATTAGACATATCAAATAGCAAGGATAAAAATCTAGATGGCATTTTTAAATGTTCAGGTGATTGATAACCTACTTTGCCGCCTGCAGTTGTCCTCTCATTACAAAAGCAAACCTATTAGCATAGTGACGCCCATCAGGTAAATGGGGGTTTGCTTCATGAACAAGAGCAGTAGGTGTAACTGCCTAAAAGAACATTTGGACTGTAGATATAAGTGCCAGGAAGGAAACGAGTTCCGTATTTAATATTTTCTCTGTGTATGTACAAATTCACTCACCATTTTGAGATGAACCGGAGAAGGAAATACTGTGATGTCCATTTGTGTGAGGAGCTTAGTGACTTTGTGGCTTTGTAAATATTTTCTTCAGATTTATTAATGACTGTTCTGACTAGTGTAAGGTAACAACCTCATTGTAGTTTTGAATTTCTCCAATAGTTAGTGATGTTGAGTATCTTTTCATGTGCCTCTTAGCCATCTGTATGTCTTCTTTAGAGAAATTTAGGTCTTCCTATTTAGGTCTTCCATCTTCTATTTAGGTCTTCCATCCAATTTTTGATTGGATTGTTTTTTTGATGTTGAGCTGCATGAGACTATTTGTATATTTTGGAGATTAAGCCCCTGTCAGCTGCTGCTTTTGCAAATATTTTCTCCAGTTCTGAGGGTTGTCTTTTCGTTTCGTTTATGATTTCCTTTGCTGTGCAAAAGCTTTTAAGTAAGGGTAGAGTGAATTGGGGGCTTCCCTGAAGGCTCTGATGATAAAGAATCTGCCTGCAATGCCGTAGGCCCGGGTTTGATCCCAGGGTTGGGAGGATCCCCTGGAGGAGGGCATGGCAACCCACTCCAGTATTCATGTCTGGAGAATTTTATGGACACGACTGACACTACTGAGAAGCAGCAGGATGAATTGGGAGACTGGGACTGACATATACACACTACTGTGTATAAAACAGATAAATAAGGAGAACCTAGTGTATAGCACAGGGAACGCTATGCTCTGAAGTGACCTAAATGGGAAGGAAGTCCAAAAAAGGGGGATATGTGTATGCATATATCTGATTCAATTTGTGGTATAGCAGAAATAACATTGTAAAGCAACTATACTTCAATAAAATTTTTAAAAATATTTTCTTCAGATTATATCCATCTACTCTAGAGTTATTAAAATTAATACAAATATAAAATATTAATACAAAGAAAATGAAAGCTCCTCTATGCCACTGTCTGGACACACCCATCATCAGCATTCAGCCCAGCTCTTTCTTAGGTAGTGCCCTAATTGATTTTCCTAGCTGCGTCTCTCTGGATTGTTTGGATTTTGTAATGTACATGTAGGCCATTTATAATGAAATATAAAAAAGGTATATTTTGGGAGAAAGTTGGGGCACAAGCGTGGGCTTCCCAGGTGGCACAGTGGTAAAGAATCTGCCTGCCAATGCAGGAGACACACGAGACAGGGATTCAATACCTGGAGTAGGGAATGGCAACCCACTCCAGCATTCATTCCTGGAAAACTCTGTGGATGGAGGAGCCTGGCGGGCTACAGTCCACAGGGTCACGAAGAGTCAGAGACAACTGAGCACACAGACATGAACATAACTGTATGATTTAGGATTTTCTTAAAAGTTGTATTGAAATATAGTTGATTTACAATGTTGTGTTAGTTTCAAGTGAACAGCAAAATGATTCAGGTATACATCTGTATATTCTTTTTCAGATGCTTTTCCCTTATGTGTTATTACAAGATAGTATAGTTCCCGTGCTATACAACAGAACCTTGCTGATTATCTATTTAAGATTCTTTTTAACAGTGTATCCTGTAAAATTATGCACATTCAAGCCTTCCCAATATACAGAAAATAGCAGTTTCATATGTTCTACTTAATAATTGCAATAGGCTTGCCAAGGCATCTCAAAATCCTGCAGAAGTGGGATTTTATGTTGTTCACAGTTGTATCCCTCAGACCTAGAACAGTTCCTGAAGGAGGAATCTAATCTTTGTTGTTCAATATAGAGGTTACTGATGAAGATGATATGCAGATGACACTACCCTTATGGCAGAAAGTGAAGAGGAACTCAAAAGCCTCTTGATGAAAGTGAAAGCAGAGAGTGAAAAAGTTGGCTTAAAGCTCAATATTCAGAAAACGAAGATCATGGCATCCGGTCCCACCACTTCATGGGAAATAGATGGGGAAACAGTGTCAGACTTTATTTTTCTGGGCTCCAAAATCACTACAAATGGTGACTGCAGCCATGAAATTAAAAGACGCTTACTCCTTGGAAGGAAAGTTATGACCAACCTAGATAGCATATTCAAAAGCAGAGACATTACTTTGCCAACAAAGGTCCGTCTAGTCAAGGCTATGGTTTTTCCTGTGGTCATGTATGGATGTGAGAGTTGGACTGTGAAGAAGGCTGAGCGCTGAAGAATTGATGCTTTTGAACTGTGGTGTTGGAGAAGACTCTTGAGAGTCCCTTGGACTGCAAGGAGATCCAACCAGTCCATTCTAAAGGAGATCAGCCCTAGGATTTCTTTGGAAGGAATGATGCTAAAGCTGAAACTCCAGTACTTTGGCCACCTCATGCGAAGAGTTGACTCCTTGGAAAAGACTCTGATGCTGGGAGGGATTGGGGGCAGGAGGAGAAGGGGACGACAGAGGATAAGATGGCTGGATGGCATCACTGACTTGATGGACGTGAGTCTGAGTGAACTCCAGGGGTTGGTGATGGACAGGGAGGCCTGGCATGCTGCGATTCATGGGGTCGCAAAGAATCGGACACAACTGAGCGACTGATCTGATCTGAGGAGTGAAAATAGAAATAAAAGAGAAACAATTTAACTGCACTGCAGAAAAAAATCAAAGAACCAGTTCAGTTCCAATTGGCTCCATGAATTGGCTCTGGCAAAAGCTTAATCAATGAAAATTCATCAGTGTTGATGCAAACTGTTGAAAGCATCAGTATTCATAAACACAAATAATAACATCTCGAATGTCACAACAGGGGGCTGAAAACCTTCTGTACTCAAACTAGGAAAAGTGATGGCTGTCATTGAACCCAGCAGCTAGATCCCAAACCGGATGTATCCCATTCCTCCAAACTGTGTGTACCTTTTCATAACTGCATTCCAACCATCAAATGTGACACACTGTTCCATGAACGACCTGCACAGTAAGGTTATTTATTTATTCAATACCCATCCCATTCTGGTGGGCACCGGGATTGTTCTTTGTAGAGTAGTGTGGCATACACCACAGGCAATGGGGAGTTGCCTGCTGGCAGAGGCCAGAGAACAGGGGTTTTGAAGACAGATGGTCTAAATTTAAATCACAGCTCTAAAAAGTCAGAGAAGAAGACATCCCTTATATGTGGAATCTAATAAGGAAGGATTCAAATGAACTTATAAAACAGAAAGAGACTCACAGACTTAGAGAACAAACTTATGGTTGCTGGTGAGAAGGGATGAGAGGAAGGGATGAGGAGTTGGGGAGTTGGATGGACTTAAAATGGATAACCAAAAAGAACCTACTGTGTAGCACAGGGAATTCTGTTCAATGTTATGTGGGAGCCTGGATGAGAGGGGAGTTTGGGGGAGAATGGATACATGTGTATGTGCAGCTGAGTCCTTTTGCTGTTCACCTGAAACTACCACAACACTCTTAATTAGTTACACCCCAATACAGAATAAAAAGTTGAAGAAAAAACCTGTTTAAAAAATATGTAAATTACAGCCCTGTCATTTACAAACATGTGACCTTGGACAGGAAATCTAACCTCCCTTAGTTTTGTTGACAATTAAATCTCTTCATAATAAGATAGTATGATAATATGAACAGGTACTTGGGATTTACAGGTCACTGATGTTCCATCAGAGCTGTGGTTATATATGAAGGAATCCAGACAGTTATTCAATGATCAAATGGCTTTGATCATAGAATCCTAGAATTATAGAGCTTCAGCAGACCTCAGAAATCTAAGGTATCTTTTTGCTCCATCCCAGGCAGTGCATCAAAAAAGAGTCAACCTAAAACTTGCAAATGTATTTGGTGTTACATGAAGCTCATTTTTGTGCTTATATTTAAAGGTAATATTTGATAAATCTAACTTTCCCCCATTCACCTATTTGAATTTCCCTCTGTCCATTGTTATCTTGGCCCAATAAAGCTGGTCTGTGAACTGTGACAACACAGTTAAAGAGATAGGCTTAGTGTCCTCGCCATGACCAGACACTGTCACGGGATGATGTCTGCCTTGTGCGTGTGCAGAGCTGCTAATCATTCTTCTTTAAGAAATAATGACATGCCAGGGCATGAAACCTGGGGCCACCGTCTTTATTCAATTAGGCCAGCATGAACTTGCACATGCCCATGCATAAAGAATAATCCCTTCGTGTAACTGAATGTTGGTTTTGGTGTGCCTGTTCCCCAATGAGGCAGCATCTAGAAGGATCAAAAGGCGATTTGTTCCAAAACAGTCTGTGCAAAGGGGCCCGAGTGTGTGCCACGTTGCATCTTCATTATACATTTCATCCTGAGACTCAATTAACAAGCCTGTTATTCTTTTATTAAAATCACTTAAAAAATTAAGGCAGAAGGATTTTTATGATACCAGAGAGCAAGCCGTGTAATCAGCTGGGCCCCACATGTGTTCGTTTCCTGTTACAGTCCTGATTTGAGGCTCATGATACTAATTTAGGGGGTTGCTGGGGCTGAGAGGCCATGAATCCTGACATTTGTCAACCCCCTCAGCACACACCAACACACCCACCCACACCAACACACACACCCACCCCCACACATACCACCACACCCCCCACCCCATATACACCCCTCTCTCTCTCTCCCTTGCTTCAGGGCTCAGTGTAACAGTACTTCAAAGCTTTTCATCCTACTAGAACTGAGCCCAGGGAACCCGGCCTCTTCTCTGACACACAGAAGTTTCTGTCTTGTTGGGCAGGTCCTTTCTCCTGAAAGCAGAAGCTCTTAACTTGGGATCGATGTGGAGTTAGAGTTTGGGGGAACCTATGTATGTGCTCAGTCACTTCAGTCATGTCTGACTTTTTGCGACCCTATGTATGGACTGTAGCCCACCAGGATCCTCTGTCCGTGGTATTCCCCAGGCAAGAATACTAGAGTGGGTTGCCATGTCCTTCTCCAGGGGATCTTCCTGACCAGGGATCTAACTCTTATCTCCTGCATTGCAGGTGGATTCTTTACCACTGAGCCACCAGGAAAGCCCAGGGAAGGGGGAGATCTATGAATCCCCTGAAATGATTCGTATACTTATCTAGGAAGAGGATCTTTTTGTGTCCATGATTGAGAAAAGATTAAGAAATGGAACTATTCTAGCTTTGCTCTCATCTTTTGACACCAAAGGGTGTTGGAAGAAACTTGGTCTTGGGAGTGAGATGGATTTCTGTTCGGATTGTTTCCAGTAGATTTTAGCTGTGTAACCTTGGGCAGGCTATCAAATCTCTCTGAAACTCTATTTTCTCAAATATGAAACAAGGGTAAGAATGCCCATTTTAAGGTTGAAGTGACTGGTAGATTTAATCACAAAACAATAAGTAGTTTTTATTCCTTTTCCTTTTATGCATAAAATGAAAGAAAGTATCTGTTCTATCTTGTTCCTTGTTGGGTCTTTTCATGACAGTGCTTTGCACATAGCAGACTCTCAGTTGTTAGTTGGATGGATAACTGGATGGATGGAGTGCCTTGGTTTGGTACCTGGATGAACTCCCTCTGTATGCTTCCTTAAAGCACTGATTTTCTAAGAGAAAACTTGGTGCTACAGTTGGCCTTGCTTAGACCCCTCCAAGACCCATGCTCCATGTCCTATGCAAAAATCTTTCTGGATACTACAACAAGATTGGATCTTGTTATCCTGTGCTTTAAATCATGGTCTCTGCTGGGCCTTTGTCTATATCAGGGCTGGGCAAACTAGCCGGCAGACCAAATCTGGTCTGTTGCCTGTTTTTGGAACGTAGCCATGCTCATTTATCAACATGTTGTCTATGACAGGTTTGGGCTATGGCAGAGTTGAGTAATGAGCACAGAGATCATATGGTCTTCGATGCTTGATGTAATTTTTATCAGCCTCTTTTTCCATAAAAAGTTCTCCAATCCTTGATACACATTTTGTGTACTGCAGGATTGGTCTTAAGTGCTTCTTCTATGGATTGTGAAGCTAAAATTTAATAGTTAAGTGTCTTGACTAAGATTGCACAACTTTAGAATTGTTAAGGTTTCAATCCAGATCTGTGTGATTCCACAGCCCATAGTTTTTCCACTAAATGATGGTACCTTGCAGTAAGACCAAATCCTAGCCGAACCAATTACATCTTCCAGTTCTTCTTGATGACCATGACTGGCTTGGGGAGCAGTTCAGTGGTGTTCCCTGGAATCATGGTGGGACCTGGTAGTGCTGGCATTTATCAGTAGTCTAGTTCCAATTTGCAGTACAAATGGTGTGAGTTTAGAAGTAGGTAAGGGAGGGTGATGAGGATTTCAAGGACTAATACAGTCAATGGCAGAGCAGTATGGGCATGCTGCAGTTTATCTGCAAACATACTACTACTCCCCAGAGCTCAGGGGTTTCAGCATTCTAGGAAGATCTTGTTACTGCTGAATGTGGCATCCACTCTTGTTTGATGCCTTGGTGAGAAATATGTAATATTTGTGCATTTTCAGCACACAGCCACTCAACAGAGACTGTCCCTGCTCCAGGCTATGAGACTATAGGAGTTTTGGACCTCCTTGTCTGCCCACAGCTACCATGCCCTCATTGGCAGATCTGACTGCAAAAATTTGAGATAAAGTTCTTTCACAGTCAATTAATCCTGGTGGAAATTTGATTGTTTCAAGGATTTACAGATGAGCCTCTATAGTTCTGTTAGTACTCAATCAGCCCATTATTAGGGGCTTCCCAGGTAGCACAGTGGTGAAGAATTTGCCTGCCAGTGCAGGGAACACAAGAGACATGGGTTCGATCCCTGCAGCATGAAGATCCCCTCCAGTAGGAAATGGCAACCCACTCCAATATTCTTGCCTGGAAAATTCCACGGACAGAGAAGCCTTGGAATGCTACAATCCATGGGGTTGCAAAGAGTCGGATATGATTGAGCACGAACACAACAGGCCCATTATTAGTGATTCTCACTTGACTTTCACACTTCCAATTAATTTTTCCAAGCTTATAAACTGGTTATGATTAAGCGACAGAAATAAAATTGGGGAAATTAGCTATTCCTGCTTTCGCTTGACTGTATAGCAATGCTTGCCTTATAACCGAGACAAGCAGAAGATCATGATAATAGCGAGAAAATTATAGCCACCCAACTGGAAGTGACACCGTTGGGTAATTTATCCACCTGTCAAAGGTTTTACTAATGAAAAATGGTTATACTGTGAAACAATTGTCATATAAAATGGGGTACTGTAACTTTGGGTTAGTAAGGGGACACTGAGAAAGATCAGGAAGGCAAAATGTTCATTCTGATAGTCTGGTTTTTTCTTTGTGGCCGGCATTAGGGGGAGTGTCTGGGTCTGTCTCCATCTGTCATGGAGCTGCTGATGGAGGATTCCACGAAAAAACTGCAGGGTGGACAGGAAGGAATCGGAGCTATAATTAACTTTCTGTTTCCTTGTGTTCTACATCAGTGACGCTTTTCCCCGAAGACGAAATTGTGTAATCTTACCCTGTGGCTTTCACAGTCTCTAAAGTCAATGAATCTTTCAGTTTATGCTGAAAATATAAAAGAGATAAAATGAGGCTGCTCTGATTTAAGTGAGGGTGGAGGAGCCTGGTAAAATTAAGTAACATTTCATTTGTTGTGCCAGTGTAAGTCTGTGGGGAAATAATGGGTTGATTAAAATTCTTGGTCTGTTGTTTAATTATTTAGAGTGAATGCTTCTTACAGAAAAATAGGTTTCTCTTTGTAGTCCTCTTGGTTTATTCCTGGTATATTTTAGTGCCCAGTTATTTTTTTCTTAAGCTTCAAAATATGCAAGTAGCTTTCAAGCTTTTTTTGTTTTTGTCTTTCACTTGATGTCAGGTACTTCTCATGGGTCCAAGCTGTTGGTGGTTTGATTGTATTTCTGCTTTGAAAACACGTTTATTAAGTCCCATCACAAAATTTAGGTCACCCTCATGGTGACTAAAGAGCTAATTCAAAAATTATAGGTGGAGCTTCCCTAATGGCTCAGTGGTAAAGAATCCCCCTGCCAATGTAGATGTGGGTTTGACCCTCGGTCCAGGAGGATCCCCCATGCCGTGGGGCAACAAAGCCTGTGCTCCACAGCTGTTGAGCCATGCTCTCGAGCCTGGGAGCTGCAACTACAGAGCCCACGCGCCACAGCTACTGAAGCCCACTCGCCTAGCGCCAGTCTTTTGCAGCAAGAGAAGCCACAGCAATGCGAAGCCTGCACACCACAACTAGAGAGTAGCCTCCACTTGCTTCAACAAGAGAAAAGCCCGTGCAGCAATGAAGACCTGCTGCTGCTGCTGCTGCTGCTAAGTTGCTTCAGTCGTGTCCAACTCTGTGCGACCCCGTAGACGGCAGCCCACCAGGCTCCTCTGTCCCTGGGATTCTCCATGCAAGAACACTGGAGTGGGTTGCCATTTCCTCCTCCAATGCATGAAAGTGAAAAGTCAAAGTGAAGTCGCTCAGTCGTGTCCAACTCTTAGCGACCCCATGGATTGCAGCCTACCAGGCTCCTCCGTCCATGGGATTTTCCAGGCAAGAGTACTGGAGTGGGGTGCCATTGCCTTCTCCAAATGAAGACCTAGCACAGACAAAAATAAATATGTAAAATTTTTAAAAAGGTACAGCTGATTAAGAAACACTTTGAATTGGGGAGAAATTGACAAGTGTATCAAATTTCAATTTATATTGATGAGGCAGAGTAGTCCAGGTGATGATGCCCTCACTTGCTAGGTCGGGGAGAGGCCTGAGCAAAGGCTTAGAAATCTATATAAACAGTGCTTTCTAGGGTCACACACCCCAGGTGTACTGAATACAGTTAATTATATTACTTTGGGAAAGAGCAAGGCATGTTCATGGACTGGTAAGGGACTTACCTTGTGATGACTAGTTCACCAAAACAATTGTTTGAGTCCTTGTGTGTGTTTTCTCTATAGCTATCTCAAGAAGGCGAGCTGCTGGTACGCTATGATTTCTGCACGGCATTTTTGCATTTTTGCTGTTTTTTTCTTTTTTTTTCACTCCAGGTACAGTTTCATTACTGGTCATAGTTCAGTGTACATGTGTGGTGGCATTTGAGGGTGGGTGTGTAGACTTGCATCCTTTGGCTGCCAGCCTTGCTGAGCTCACATATGGTCCTTATTTATGTGTTGCCAGGGAGAAATGCCTGCTGCCCCTCCAGCTGGCTTTGGAATCCAAGAATGTGAAGCTGGCTCAACATGCCTTGGCAGGGATACAGGTACAGTATACAATACATCCTGTGCTTACCCCAACAGGATGAGAGAAATTGACAGACCACCTTGGCATTGAAAGAGCAAATAGTTACCATTCTAAATTGTAGCTGTTTAAAGACCCCAACAGAAATTGATTGAACTGTGTAATAACCAGAGAGGATAACGATTTTCTTTTCTTGACCAGCATTTCTCTGTGCACAGCGTTATCTTGCTGAGTATATATGGTCAGACACTGACTCTTGGAGACTATGCTAAGCCCACATAGCAATGAAATATTTTTTATGACATCTAACTTTTAGGAGAGTAAGGGACTCCAAGAAAGACACCTCAAGTTCTGTACCAGCTCAGATCTTAAATGCATCCAGCATCTGTGATTCTGTGTCATGAGCAATGGTGGTAAGCTGGAATGATTTTGGTTTGTCTTCTAGTCTACAGTTAAGTTGGTGAATGTTTTGTTTCCAGAACGAGATTGGGAAGAAAAAAGAAATTTTGTCTAATCAGAAAAGTCAGATTGCACAAATACACTTCCTTCTCTGAGCATTTGTTCATTCTGTTTTGCACCATATGTAGTAAGTCTAATTCCAAAGGTGCAGAGTTGTTGGCTGTATAAATACATTGACTTTTTAAAAAGGATTTTTAAAATTGGAATAAATTGCTTTATATGTTAGTTTCTGCATACAGTGAAGTAAATCAGTCATATGTATACATATATCCCCTCTCTCTTGGACCAGCCTCCACCCCAACCCCTCATTCCACCCCTCTGGGTCATCACAGAGCACTGAGCTGAGCTTCCTGTGCTTCATAGCAGCTTCCCACTAGCTATTTTACACATGGATAAAGATGTGGTGCACACACAACAGAATATTATTCAGCTACTAAAAGGAACAAAATGGGGTCATTCATAGAGATGTGGATGAACCTAGAGTCTGTCATACAGAGTGAAGTCAGTCAGAAAGAGAAAAGCAAACAGCATATATCAATGCATATATGTAGAATCTAGAAAAATGGTACAGATAAACACTGACTTCTTAAGCAGTTTGGTGGCTGAGTGACAAGTGCTGTGGAGTTCAACCCTGCAGGGGATTCTTCCAGCATGGCCATGGATTGGTAGCATTGGTGGATATCTTTTCACATTTCTGTTTCATAGTTTGCTCTTTAAGTTTAGAGAGGTCTCTAATACGTTTTCAGTGTCAATAAATATGAAAGAGTAAGAAAATTATGACTGTTTTTCCTTTAGCAGATTCGAATTAGAGAATGTATATTTCAATATGCAGTAACATTAGAAATTTTTAAACATTAAAAAATTAAAGTTATTAAAAACTCTTTGCTTTTCTCCAAAGTAACTGTGAAAATGAATAGAAGTTTGTTTCAACCTGCCACTTATGTTCTCTTTTCTCTAGTATTACAGAGATTTTCCATTTAGTGTTTTGTGTTTTTTTTTAACCCTCAAACTCAGTAAGTTACAACCTCATGTTTTCATGGGAACTTCACTGACATGGGGGGCCGGGCATCTTCCTCTCAGCATCCCTTGTGACCTCTCATTAACAAGTGAAGGTCGCTCACTCGTGTCTGACTCTTTGCCACCCCATGGACTATACAGTCCATTGAATTCTCCAGGCCAGAATACTGGAGTGGATAGCCTTTCCCTTCTCCAGGGGATCTTCCCAACCCAGGGATTGAACCCAGGTCTCCCGCATTGCAGACAGATGTTTTTACCAGCTGAGCTACAAGGGAAGCCCAAGAATACGGAAGTGGGTACCCTATCACTTCTCCAGCGGATCTTTCTGACCCAGGAATTGACCTGGGGTCTCCTCCATTGCAGGCAGATTTTTTACCAACTGAGCTAACAGGGAAGCCCCCCACCATAAACTTTTAAGGCTTTTTTTTTTTTTTTTTTAGAGTTTTCTAGTCTTTATTACTTAAAAAAAAAAAAACAGGGTTTTGTATATGAACTAACTCTGGGCTGCCCTGCATAGTCAAAAATTTCTTTTGAGTGGACACTTCTGAGATATTGTGGGTTCAGTCCCCAATCACTGCAATAATGCAGATATTACCGTAGAGTGAGCCACATGGATTTTACATTTTCCCAGTGCATATAAAAGTTATGTTTATACCATACTGTAGTCTCTTAAGTGTGCAGTAGCATTATGTCTAAAAAAATGTACATACCTTAACTAAAAAATACTTTCTTGTAAAAGAAAATGCTAACATCATCTGAGCCTTCAGCCAACTATAGTTGTAACATCAAAGAGCACTGATTGCAGATCATTATAACAAATAGAGTAAAAATAAAAAAGTTTGAAATATTGCAAGAATTACCAAAATGTGACACAGAGACACTATGTGAGTAAATCCTATTGGAAGAATGGTGCCAGTAGACTTAACTGACACACAGGTGCCACAGCCCTTCAGTTTATAAAGAAACATGATACTTGTGAAGGGCAATAAAGCTAAGTGCAGTAAAATGAGGTACAGCTGTATAGATGAATTCAGGGAGTCCTAAGAAGAAGGTTTGAAATATGTGTTTTCTGGATCTGCAGTGACATTCAGCTAAAAGAGGGAGTCATTACCCTGGATGAATCAGAATTCCAAAAATTCTTCATGGTTGCAACCCCATGCTGCATTGGACAAGGACAGATTTAATAGGGATAAATATAAAATCCATCCTACTCTGGGGTCTCAAAAATCAATTGCCTCAGGACAGATTGGGGAAGAACAGCTTAATTGCAGCCCTTGAGAATGAGGTTTCTGCGTGAATCAGCGTAAAATGTGCTGTGACTTACAACTAAGCTAATTTGATCTGAGAGTGTGATTAAACTTCCGTATTACTGTTTTTTATTTGTTTTTTGGTTTGATTTTAAGCAGTAAACACACTTAATTGTCTCACACAACTAGAATTCTAGAGGTAAACAATTCCAGGTTTGAAATAGGGCAATGGCCACCAAAGACTGCATTTCTTTCACTCTTGCCATCTTTTTATTGTTATTATTTTTAAAAGACTATTTTAGAGCAATGTTAGCTTGACAGTAAAATTGAAAGGAGGGTGCAGAGATTTCCCACATACTCCTTCCCCCTACACATGCATAGCCTCACCCATCATCACTCCCGGAACGATACTTTTTAAAAAAATAAAACCAACGATGAGGCTACATTGACACGTCCTAATCACCCAGAGTCCATTTGTTCACCTTAGCATGCACCTTTGGGTGCTCCTGCTCACTGCTGTCAGACCCTTAAAGTGTTAAATTCACTGGAGGCCAGTTGAGGAGGAAAGTGTCTGTGAAACCATGTTATGTGGAGAACGTTTGATGACATCCATGGAGGTTTAGTGTGAAGAAGAGATTTAGGTGGAGTTCATCGCTGATCAGGTATGTTAGAAACTTAATCTGTGTGGCTCCAGGTACAACTAGGGCATACAAGTTTTAGGCAAGGAGGGTTTGGTTCAATTCATAAAGAATTTTATGAAAAATGAGTTGTTTTCAAGTAGAGGAGAGCTGTCCTGGGAGATGTAATGCCTTCTGGGAAACCTCATGAAAATGACCGTCTTCTTGTTTAGGTTTTTGTGGGATTGATTTTCTGATGAAAATATATTAAGATTTGTACCTTTGTGAATAATTCCTGGGTAAATGATAGCTCACATTAGGAAGTACAAATATGAACAATCAACCTGTGTATAAAACCTCCTTTCCTGTGACAAAGCTTCATTCAGACAGGGTGTGTGCGAACATGCCTGTCGTGAGAAGCTGTATTCCCCTTGGCACATTCATCCTCCATCCCTACCCACCAAACGACTTATTTGGCTACCACATTAGAATTTCACTTCATAAAATGTACAGTAAATTATCTAATAACAGGAAAAACCCTTTGCCAAAAACCATTTACCAAAGGCATGATGCATTTTTCTTTTTAATGGCACAGAGCGGAAACTCCTTCCTAATGGCCTCCAGCTACATGCCTCCCGAGTAAGAAACGTTATCCGTCCTACGTACTGGGCTACAGCAGAATAAGGCAGCAGGGGAAAGCCTGTCTGTGATCACTGTCTTGTGCCTCTTTACAGAAGCTCCTGGCGGAAGAGAGGTTTGTATCCATGGAAACGGACTCTGATGAGAAGCAGCTGCTCAATCAGATCCTGAACGCTGTGAAAGTGACGCCTTCCCTCCACGAAGACCTGCAGGTGGAAGTGATGAAGGTGGGTTTGACGCACTCCCAGTTTGCGTCACTGTGATGGAAACAAATTGCTGACCCTCATTGTTATCTTAAAGATGCCTCTATGTGGTGGTCATTTGGACTATATGATTATTATCCTTGCTTGTGGTCCCCCAGAATAACCTTGATTGTTGAACAGAAATGACAACTAAGTAAAAAGGTTTACTTGGTTTACAGATTTCAACAAGTCTGTAAGATTTTTGGCCTGATCCTGCGTATCAAATGTTGTTAAATATATTTATGCCCTTTGAGAGAAGGTATAGGAAATAGATTCATGACCTTTTGAGAAAATGTACAGGAGTAGTTCCAGCTTGGGGTAGACCTGATCATTCTGGGCATTCTGCCTGCCTGTATATGTTAAAACAAAGCAAAAACCTAATGATATATATTAATGCTATGTAGAATAGTCAATTTAAGGAAAGGAAGATCATCCTTTGAAGCCATATCAGAATCTCATCTTTATTTCCATCCTCACATTCTGTGAACCTTATCTCCCTCATTCTAATTACCATCTCCCTTTGTGGGGTGGCATCTCTCTCTCCCCTTTTCCCTTTTTCCCTTCCATTGGGAGCCTCTTATACAGACTCAGGGGTGTGTTGTATCCCGTAAGTGAACAGTGAGTTGGGCGGAAAAGGATGGAAATCTCTAGCCTAGAATAACACGTTGGTCAGAGTAGCACAGCTGGAGCCCATGAGCTGGACACAACATCTGTCCATTTCCTCCCTAGAGGAGTATGTACAGAGAAGTGTGTAAGCATAGTTGGTGTCATATAGTGGTTGATTTCTTCCTAGAAAGGCACTGGTGGATTTTCGTCTTTGATAAGAGATATCAGTCTTTTACCTCTCAGTTTCTCTATTGAGAAAAGATCAGCTTCAATCATGGCATTGTCTTAATGTCCTGGGTCTCACCTTAGCCCTATTGGTGGGTAATTTAGTATAGTGATTCAGACTTTGAAGCCAGGCTGTCTGGGTTTGAATACTTAATTTCTAGTTGGACTTCCTTGAACAGATTCCTGAACCACTCTGTGCTTTGGTCTCCTCATCTGGAGAATGGGGGAAATAGTTCAATTCAATCATTCAGTCGTGTCTGACTCTGCGACCCCAAGGACTGCAGGACACCAGGCTTCCCTGTCCATCACCAACTCCTGGAGCTTGCTCAAACTCATGTCCATCGAGTTGGTGATGCCATCTATCCATCTCGTCCTCTGTCATCCCCTTCTTCTCCTGCCTTCAGTTTTTCCCAGCATCAGGGTCTTTTTCCAATGAGTCAGTTCTTCACATCATGTGGCCAAAGTATTGGAGTTTAAGCTTCAGCATCAGTCCTTCCAATGAATGTTCAGGAATGATTTCCTTGAGGATTGACTGGTTGGATCGCCTTGCAGTCCAAGGGACTATCAAGAGTCTTCCCCAACACCACAGTTCAAAAGCATCAATTCTTTGGCACTGAGCTTTCTTTATAGTCCAATTCTCACATCCATACCTGGCTACTGGAAAAACCATAGCTTTGACTAGATGGACCTTTGTCGGCAAAGTAATGTCTCTGCTTTTTAACGTGCTGTCGTTGGTCATAGCTTTTCTTCAAAGGAAAAGCTTAGAAAAAGCTTTCTTCTTTTAATTCCATGGCTGCAGTCACCATCTGCAGTGATTTTGGAGCCCAAGAAAATAAAGTCTTTCTCTGTTTCCATTGTTTCCCCATCTATTTGCCATGCAGTGATTGAAACTGGATGCCATTATCTTCATTTTATGAATGTTGAGTTTTAAGCCATCTTTTTCAGTCTCTTCTTTCACTTTCATCAAGAGGCTCTTTAGTTCCTCTTCACTTTCTTCCATAAGGGTGGTGTCATCTCTATCTGAGGTTATTGATATTTCACCCAGCAATCTTGATTCCAGCTTGTGTTTCATCCAACCCAAAATAAGCAGGGTGACAATATACAGCCTTGATATACTCCTTTCCCAATTTGGAACCAGTCTGTTTTTCCATGTCTGGTTCTAACCATTGCTTCTTGACTTGCGTACAGATTTCTCAGGAGGCAGGTTAGGTGGTCAAGTATTCCCATCTGTTTTAAGAATTTTCCACAGTTTGTTGTGATCCACACAGTCAAAGGCTTTGGTGTAATCAATAAAGCAGAAGTAGATGTTTTTATGGAACCCTCTTGCTTTTTTGATGATCCAGTGGATGTTGGCAATTTGATCTCTGGTTCCTCTGCCTTTCCTAAATCCAGCTTGAACATCTGGAAGTTCATGGTTCACATACTGTTCAAGCATGGCTTGGAGAATTTTGAGCATTACTTTGCTAGCGCGTGAGATAAGTGTAATTGTGTAGTACTTGAAACATTCTTTAGATTTGCCCTTCTTTGGGATTGGAATGAAAATTGACCTTTTCCAGTCCTGTGGTCACTGCTGAGTTTTCCAAATTTGCTGGCATATTGAGTGCAACACTTTCACAGCATCATCTTTTAGAATTTGAAATAGCTCAGCTGGAATTCTGTCACCTCCACCTCACCTTCATCGGTGGGGGGTGGGGGGGGAATAGTAGTCCCTACCTAATAGGAGCGTTGTGAGGATTAAGTAAGTGATAGTTGTAAGGAATTTGGCACAGTATCTGGCCCAAAGCAAGTTCTTTAGAAGTGCTGTTTGTTACTTCTTCTATTCCTATTACTTCTGCCATAACTAACTCGTGCTGCTGAGCCATCATCTCAGTGAGTGGGTCTAGGAGTATTCTTATACTCAGTGAACACTGAGAATGTCTGAGCTACCTAACCTTTAAGATCTCATTGTCTTTGCTGCTGCTGCTACTGCTAAGTCGCTTCAGTCATATCCGACTCTGTGCGACCGCATAGACGGCAGCCCACCAGGCTCCCCCGTCCCTGGGATTCTCAAGGCAAGAGTACTGGAGTGGGTAGCCATTTCCTTCTCCAATGCATGAAAGTGAAAAGTAAAAGTGAAGTCACTCAGTCGTGTCCGACTCTTAGCGACCCCATGGACTGCAGCCTACCAGGCTCCTCCGTCCATGGGATTTTCCAGGCAAAAGTACTGGAGTGGGGTGCCATTGCCTTAACTGTCTTTAACTCTGGAATGTGTGGTTTTGCCTTATCCTTTGACACATGTTGGGCTGCTGTGCCTTCCTAGGAACCCAAGAGTAACCATCTCTAGATTTGTTTGACTTCTCCGCTACCTCTGTGCAACCATTGAGAGAGGCAAGGTCAGCAGCCATATCTATCACTTTTACGACTTTCAGGTTAAGTCTGTTTATCCTTCTTCCACTAAAAGATCTCCAAATACCGAAGGTTGAGCGTTGATGTCACACTAAGAGACACACCTCACAGATTTCATATTATTCTGAAAATTCTCCCAGGAGTATAGCTTTTCATAGAATATAGGAATTTGCATTAAAAATTAAAATGCTAAAGTACCTATCCTTCTAGGAACTATGGAGGAGCAGGATGTTTAATGGTTATGTCAACAGAAACACCTGTTTTGAAAACATACTTGCTTTCTAATTCCAGCCCAGTGGTACCTTCTGCCAGCCTTGCTGAAGACAGGAGTTGACACATGTTAGCTCTGCTGGAAACCCTGGAAAGCCAGTCTTTATGGACTTTCTAATGACACCATACTAGACAGTGGTACTTATAGTTAATGTCTGGAAATAGATCAAACATTGTCAGAAAAGAGGAAAACAATCGTCTGGGTTGCTATTCTTCACAATGAAGTTTCCGAAACTTTTAAAAAGAAGAGCGCATTTGGTACATGCTTTTGTTTTTAGAAACTTTGTGAAAGTGAAAGTCGCTCAGTTGTGTTCAACTCTTTGCGATCCCCTGGACTACAGCCTGCCAGGCTCCTCTGTCCATGGAATTCTCCAGGCCAGAATACTGGAGTGAGTAGCCGTTCCTTTCTTCAGGGGATCTTCCCAACCCAGGAATTGAACTCCCGTCTCCCACGTTGCAGGCGGATTCTTTACCAGCTGAGCCACCAGCTGCTAAGTCGCTTCAGTTGTGGCTGACTCTGTGCGACCCCATAGACGCCAGCCCACCAGGCTCCCCGGTCCCTGGGATTCTCCAGGCAAGAACGCTGGAATGGGTTGCCATTTCCTTCTCCGTCAATGAGCCACCAGAGAACCCCCAAAATACTGGAGTGGGTAGCCTATCCCTTCTCCAGGGGATCTTCCTGACCTAGGGATCGAACTGGAGTCTCCTACATTGCAGTTGGATTCTTTACCAGCTGAGCTAATGTTTTAAAAACTTAAACATTAGAATTGGGAAAAATATATCAAGCTAGTTTTTTAGCATCAAATGAAACTTTGGAGAAGGTGGTCTGACTGTGAGAGCCCACAAGTGAAAGTTCTGTGATCATTTCTGATTTCTGAGATTTAAATTACTTATTTGGGTATAAAGACATATACAAATGATAGCATTTGGGGCTTAGAAATAAGTTTTATACGCTTTCTCCATGCATCAGGAATTTCTATACCAACTTCAGTCATCCTTAGATGTGAGCACCCTTTTATCTTGTAATTCTGTAATGCTTGTCATGACCAAAGTAAAAACTTTAACACAACAACTTGTTTTGCTACTATCATTACCACATGAAAATGCTTTTACCACGTTTTCTCCCCAAAGTAGAGACAGAGAGAAATAGAGAGAAATATGAATTGGATGAGTCCTCAGAGGGAATGACTGAATTCCATTACATATGGAGGATGTATTAACTTATTCTTGGTGTTTCTGCATAACTCATTCTGACAGTCAATGATCTAAACTAGATATTTCTTATAAAAATTGTCTAGTCATATTATAGCAATATATTTTAGGAAAATCTTTTAAAATGTGATATGGTAGACCTTTTCAAATGATGGTTTGAGTATACTATTCAGGACAGGTAAAGCCACACCTTGCAGTTTTTCTTTCTTTCCAAACATGGCACAGTACATTTTTATGACAAATCATAAGTCCTGTTTTTCAGGAAACTGTATTGTACATTTTACTCACATAATGCTATCTGCTAGTGTTTATAAACATAAGAAATTGAATCATGTCACATTCTTAGAAGTGTGCAGCAATTGTATTAAATTCCTGGGGAGAAAATAATATGGTTCCCTCTTTTAGAAACTTCCTGAGATAAAACAGGAAGCAGCTAATAATTCACCCAGGATTATGATGGTAATGTTCTCATTAAGAAAGAAGGCTCTAGACTTTCAGTTGGAGGGTTCAGAAATGTCAATGATGCTTGCTTCTGACAAATTTAATAGGGATGACGTTAGATCACTTAGTCTAGGAACTGTTCTATTGAATACATGGTTATACTATAGGAGGGGGAGAAAAGACAACTTTTATTTATTGAAATGGCCGTGGAATCCAAATAAAAGTTTTATCACTGAGCACATAGAGTGTCAGACCTGCAGATAATCAGGAAGAGGGTTTCTCTGAAGATACATTACCTTTGAAATGGATTAGTAGATGGCAGGGAGCCAGTTAACATTTAGGTTTAATACTTATTTGCTTTGGTAACATTTTTCCTGTGGTGTGTGCCATTTCCATAAATGCCATGCAGACTTCATAGGAGCCAAGTATATAACTAATGACTTCTCTGACTAGAGCAATTAAGACTTTCCCCCCTACTTTCTGATGGATAATCTTTAGTGAGGTTATTAACTGCACAGCTGGCTGAGTCTTCAGTGACTGGAGGAAATGTGGCCAGCCTTCTGTGTCTCTCAGCGTGTCAGAGATGCGAGCTGCCTATCTGGGGAGGGCAGGCCGGCTTTGTCAGTAAGAAAGGATGTGATGCTGGATACTGAGCAAGCATTGGATGAATGTTCTGTCTTTAGATGTCTTATGTGTGTCTTTAGATGATATAATTGAAGGTTGCTGAAATGCTTTACGTTTTCAAAGGAGAAATGACAGGGGCCAATTTCTTAACATTTATTATGCATTAGACACTCTGATGAATATATTCACACTAGGATCACACAGCTAGTGAAATGGCAGGACCGATATTCAAATTGTAATTCAGCCTGGGGCCAAACGTGAGCTCTTGAACAGTCTTCAAGACCTTGTCTTCTGAGTTTATCCTGAAAGACACGTAACGATTCCCAGTACTGTTTCCATTTTATAGATGATTGAACAGAAAAGGTAAATTACAGACTAATAAGGGGCAAAGCTCAGAATGGCTCAAAGTCCTGTGTTTTCTGTATCCTTCCATGACCATGTATTCCCTCACTAGTTCTGTGAGTTAGATTCAAATACAAAGGAAGAATCAGTCTCTTTCCCGTCAAATTAGCTTATGACTCAGTATGTGTGGTCATAGAGTTAGGGGAATAGAGAGAGAGAGTCATTTATCATTGAGGTGTTATATTTTATAACAAAATCCAACCAGACCTCTACAGAAAATGTAAAGGTGAGAGACTTGTGGAGGAGGCCCTCACTTTCTGTAGGGCTAGTGGACACGCTTCAGGATTTCCATTTAGAACTCTGGTCTTACTGGGTACCACCATGGCAGTCAGCACCTTGGTTTGAGAGTAAGAAAGAGGCCAAATGGAAGGACCATTTCTAAATCTCCTCTCAATAATATTTTAATAGCAGAGTCTTATATTTGGGCTGTTTACCCATATGGTTAGTTTTGATAGCCCTGATTCTGGGCATTTGGTCTTCTAGAGTATTTTATGGAAGGAAAGATCATTAGTAAAGTTTGAGAGTGAAATGGTTGGATTGTCCTGACTTCTCATAAGTGAGGAGAAATTCCTCCTTAATCTAAAATTACCAAGACACTTTAGAAGATCTGCATCAGTCTCTAGGATGAATAAAAAAATCCCGTTTGGTACGTTTAGAATGTACCGTTATTGGAGGTTAGCTATAGACTTACATAGTATTTCTGCACTTAATGCAAGAAAGTGTTTAAAACATGGGATTCTGTTAACTAAGTGTTCTCAAGTAGCCTTCTCTCTTCCTGCTGCTAAAATCAAATGTTGATACTCTTTTGCCTTTGTACATGTATAGAGAAAACTCTTGTTTTCCTCCCATGCTTCTTTACCCTTTGGCATGACTGCATTAAAAAGGCAATAAAAATACGTGAAAAAGTCAGAAGCAAATGTTGACAATATGTGTGATTTTCCATTAAATACTTTATGCATTATTTGTTTAGATGAAGATATTTTCACTTCATGAATTTCTCTTTTTTTTAAAAGCAGGCACCACCATTTTCAAGTACCATGCCCTTTAATTTGAGAGCAGCTCTGCTAAGTATTTATAAAGTTTTCCCTGTGATTTTTGATTAAAGCAGGTGTAAATGCAGAGACTTGCAGTATTTACTGTGGATATTCAAAAATAGGCAGTGGGGACCTCCGCCACTATTTTCAGCATTTTTTCTGCAGATGTTTGATTGCCTCCTGTCAGGCACTTGGCTTCCCTGATAGCTCAGTTCGTAAAGAATCTGCCTGCTATGCAGGAGACTCCGGTTGGTTCCTGGGTCAGGAAGATCCCCTGGAGAAGGGATAGGCTACCCACGCCAGTATTTTTGGGCTTCTCTGGTGGCTCAGCTGGTAAAGAATCTGCCTGCAATGTGGGAGACCTGAGTTCAATCCCTGGGTTGGGAAGATCACTTGGAGAAGGGAACGGCTACCCACTCTAGTATTCTGGCCTGGAGAATTCCTTGGACTGTATAGTCCATGGGGTCACAAAAAGTCGGACACAACTGAGCGACTTTTACTTCACTGTCAGGCGATTGCCAGGCATGGAAGATCCCATGGTAAAGAAACAAAAAAAGAATCTTTGTGTGAATGCTAGTGATGGAGACAGAAACCAAAGAAATAGATAAATACACATAAATTGTGATATATATAAGGAAAGACAATTTAGAAAAGTGTATTTATCTTAAGGCATGCTGGAATGCAAGTGAAGAGGACAGAGAAGGTGATCATTAAGAAATGACATTTAAGGGACTTCCCTGGCAGTCCACTGGTTAAGAATATGCCTTGCAATTCAGGGGATGCAGATTCGATCCCTTGTCAGAGAACTTAAGATTCTACATGCCTTGGAGCATCTAAGCTCTGGAAGCAAAAGATGACACAGTGAAGATCCCACATGCCACAGCTAAGACCTGACGCAACCAAATAAGTAAATACTTTTTTTTTAAATGACATTTAAAACAGGTAAGATCTAAAGCATAAGATTAGGGTAGGTGAGAAAGATAGGGTTGGAAAAAGGGAAGGAAGAAAGGAACACTGTATTTGCTAGGATTCATTTCAGCTGAAACAAGGCAGGGATTTATTTTTCTTTTGCATTAGCTTAGGTCAGTATTGGCTGAACCCCATTATCAGAGATTCCTGTATCTTGGATTATGTTTCTCTAGCCTGTGGTCTACAAGGGCTCCCCATTTCCGGCCAGAATGTCCACACTCCAGACAACTGGCAGGAGGAAGGTGATGCAGGTCACTTCTGCTTCTGTCCCATTGGCCAGGACTTGGTCCTATGGCAGTAGTTGTAAGAAGCCTGGAAAGTGTAGTCTTTATTTTGGGCAGCCATGTGCCCAGAATGCTATTCTTGAAAAACATGGGGATAGTGTTGAGAGAGAACTGGCAGTCGGCCACCATCACTTATCACATGAGACTCATAGTCTGGCTTCTCTCCCCCAGTTAGAAGCAGCTGGTGCATCCTCCTGTCCACCACCTCCTGCTTTCTTCATCACGCTTTCCTCAGAGGGAGGGGGTGATGATGCATTCAGAGAGGTGTGAGGTTAGCTAAGGCTGAGGACTACCTGTCATGGCGTATTCAGGGAAACTGTGTTGTAATTTCTCCAACTAGTTAGTCCTAAACTCTTGACTCGGGCATAGTGGAAACTTTCACTAGTTAGTAAGTAAAAACTAATTACATACTGTTAGTATTGTTTTTATCACTTTGGTGCCTAACAGAGCATCTGGCACACAGCTTACTAATTGCTTGCTAATTTAGTTATTGACTAATGGAGGGAGGGAAACACATGTGGTAGTTTCAGTGGCCCACTGGGATAAATGACAAACAAAAGAAGCTAAAGCTGTGATTATAAATAATAACCTGAGTTCAAAGCTGAGAAAGATCAACATGGATTGACACTTTAGAATCAAAGCTTCTCTTATGGCTCCGCTGGTAAAGATTGCACCTGCAGTGTGGGAGATCTGGGTTCAATCCCTGGGTTGGGAAGATCCCCTGGAGAAGGGAAAGGCTACCCACTCCAGTATTCTGGCCTGGAAAATTCCATGGACTGTATAATCCATGGGGTCGCAAAGAGTCAGACACAACTGAGCGACTTTCACTTTCAAACTCATATATCATCAGATCCTTCTTTTTATAGGTAAATTGAAGCTGTAGTGTTCAGTTACTTGTCTGGGCTTAAGCAGTTGTTGGTAGCAGGATTGTTTTTTCAACCATTTGTGTTTTTCTGGAAAGGCTTTGTAACAAGGCTGGGAGTTGATCTAGCTTTTGGATGTCTAGTTCTGAATAGGTGGAGAAGAAAACCTTGCAACCTTGTGTTTAACTGCAAGGCCCGTGTGAGTAATATGACTTCTGAAAAAGAGTGAAATATAATGAGATTAGAAATCTCTTATTAGAGTAGATAGGAATTCATTGAGGAATCTGTAATTGGCCAAGTGTGTCTGAGAGAGTGACAGCATGGCTTGGTGTAACTGTCCTATGACACAATCACTGGAAGCTGTTTTTTTAAACTTCTTGTTACCCTTTTTCGCAGAGTGGTAAGAGCATATCTTCTTGAGCTTGAATGCCTGGTGACCTTGGGCAAGTAATTTATCTGCGCCTCTATTTTCTTATCTACAAAATGCACATAAAGCAATGTATTGAATATGATGATGATGATGATGTTATAGTGAGTCTTACATGAGTTATTATAAAAGAAGTTCCTGGAACACCCAGTGTATGGCATAGGGTCAGTATTAGCTTTCGTTGTTGTTACAATTACTGGAAAAGAATATGTGTAGCAGGATAAGATGAACACCTCTGAACTCACTCAAATTCTGAGTCAGAACTTTAGAAATATCATTGCTTTACACATTTATTCTTATCTCTTTTCTTCCTCTTAGCCCCCTCCTATATAGCGTGTAATAGAGTAATTTTCTTCTATAGTAAAGGAAAAAAAGAGAATAAAGGAAAGAAACCATATATATTTTTGATTCCTAAAAGAGGACTTCATTATATTTACTACTGTTGAACTGGACCTTCTTGCTTAAAATAATTTTGTAAATTACTATACATCAGTTATCTACCTAGATATATTTAGGGTCCTAACCAGTAACCCTGACCCCACAGTCTACAGAAAACACCCCACCATTTATCTGTGCCAATGAGTTCTTGCTTTGTGCTACCAGGCAGAGTTCATATGCTTGTTTCATCTTAGTAGGCAGAGTTCATGTGATTTGGATATTCTAGAAGAATTTTATAAATTATTAAACCTTTAACATATAGAGAATCAAGTTGTCTTTAGCCCTTTATAAACTCTGTCTCAGGGCTTGATTGGTTTTGTCTGTAAGCCTTGAGTATAAAATTACCAAAAGCCTCATATGTATATGAGCAGACGATCTGAGATGAGGCGCCCTTTCTGTGGAGACTCTTAGAGGAAAAGAGAAAAGGAGGTATAAATGTGTTATCTGGAACACACTCATGAAATTCACTTCTTAAAAGTCTAGCTTTGGAATTAGGCCAAAATAAATTTGTTACAGTTAAACTAGAAAAAATAGTTCATTGGATTTTTAAATTTATTTCACTGTGAATATATTTTCATTATAAAACCTTATAGAATTAAAAGCAAAACCAAGACAAGGATTTATAAATCTAATAGAAAAAAGATAAAGATGTACACCGTTGCCATAATTCAAGATAGTTGTGTGTGTTACGTGGGCTTCCGTTTTGGCTCAGACAGTGAAGAATCTGCCTGCCGTGTGGGAGACCCAGGTTTGATCCCTGGGTCACGAAGAGCCCCTGGAGTAGGAAATGGCAACCCACTCCAGTATTCTTGCCTGGAGAATTCCATGTGTGTGTTATAGCAGAAGAAAAGTTCAATGGGAAAATTCAGAATGAGAACCCATATTCAGCTGAACAGATCAGCATTTCAAGGAAGGGATACTATTTGATTTGGACTTTGAAAGGTGCTTGGAGTTCCTATCAGTTATACTGGGAGAGTAGGCATTTTTGAAAAGAAAAGTCTTGGAAATGGAAAAACACAGGGTGGAAACTGGGATTAGTGAGGAATGAGTGGTGGATGAGTTTGAAAAGGAGGTTGAAGCAGATTCAAGAAGGCCTGGTTAGAGTAAGCAGCTGGTAGTCCATAGAGATTGGAGAGTATTCAGAGTAAGCTGGAGATTGACATGTTCAGAGGTGTTAGATATTGAAGGTGGGGGTAAGGGGAAGGGGCTTTGCAGGATGCTCGGAGAACAGGCAGAGAGCCAAGTCAGAGGCGCTCGTGAGGTGGTGCAGTGCCTAGTGGCTATCCGTGGTGTAGCTGGTGAGTTGGTGAAAAGGGGAGAATCCAAGATGGTTACAAGACTGGGAGCCTGAGCTTCTGGCCGAGCTAACTTAGGAAGGAGATGGTGAGTTCATATTGTCAGATATCAAAGAATTGTAATATTTTAAAAGAATAAATACAAGGAGTTTCACCTTACAGGTGTTCCCAAATAGAAAAGATTCAATGTAGAGCTCATCACTGTGACTGACTTTTGTATATTCACTTTTCATCATATCTATTTATGTGTTTACAGTTATAGTCATTGTGTATGTAGGATTTTATTTCTTGCTTTTCACTTTAGATTATAAGCATTTCCCACATGGCTATATTTATCCCCTCACAGATAATTTTAATGGTTGCATAATTAAGAATTTCAGAGCAGGAAGAAGTGTTAGCTGTTTACCATATTAGAAGCTTAGTGTGCTTGATGTGATTTTCATGAAATTGCATATATTCATTGCTGATGTTTACAAGCTGAAGTTAAGGTTTGAAACTTAGGAGAAATCTTGGCTCTAAAAATACATTTGTGAGACTTCTGTTGTTGTTCAGTTGCTAAGTCATGTCTGACTCTGCAACCCAGGGCCCTTCAGGCTTCCCTGTCCTTAACTATCTCCCAGAGTTTGCTCAAATTCATGTCCTTTGAGTCAGTGATACTGTCTACCTATCTCATCCTCTGTTGCCCTCTACTTCTTTTTTCTTCAATCTTTCCCAGCCTCAGGGTCTTTTCCAGTGAATGAGTCAGCTCTTTGCATCAGATGGCCAAAGTATTGAAGATTCAGCAGCAGTCCTTCCAGTGAATATTCAGGGTTGATTTCCTTTAGGATTGGCTGCTTTGATCTTTCCTTGCTGACCAAAGGACTCTCAAGAGTCTTCTCCAGCAACACAGTTTGAAAGCATCAATTCTTTCGTGCTCAGCTTTCTTTATGGTCCAACTCTCACATCCATACATGACTACTGGAAAAACCATAACTTTGACTATATGGATCTTTGACATCAAAGTGATGTCTCTGCTTTTTAATACACTGTCTAGGTTTGTCATAGCTTTCCTTTCAAGGAGCAAGCTAAGAGTTATGTGTTTGCCAAGGAAGAGAGTTTAGAAGAGAAGTTAAGAATAAGAACGGTTTGATTATTTATTCAAGCAAATTAGCTAAGTTCATCATAATTTAATATTTACATGTGGATGTCACTAGTATAGTATGTCCTAGAATTAGGTGCAAAGGGCCCATCTGATGTGTATAATGAATATTAAACTTGTGGCAACAAATAAAGACCAAAAAGAACCCAAGACTGATCATAAACCAATTAGTAATTTGCAGTGTTTTCCAAACTGGGAAGTCATGAGCTCTAGAAAAATCTGTTGACTAAAAAAAGACAAAAACTCTCAGAATAGCTGTTTGCCAGAATTGGGGTAAATTGAGCCAGAAAGTGATTGGCTAAAATGTTCATTCAGGATTTTCCATAAGATGGTGCAGAAAAACCCAAATGAACTTTTTGGCCAACCCAAAAAATCAATTTAAGTTGTAAGTGGTAGAATTTCCACACACTAAAATAATTTCATTCATTGTCTTTGGATCAAAATAAAGACTGGGGTTGCTGTGCACCTGAAACATTGTAAGTCAACTACACTTAAATTTAAAAAAAAGTATAGATATGGATATAGATAAAACCCTTAGAAAAGTGAAAAAAAAAAAAAGATTGGGGTCGTGGCTCAACTCCTCCATTGTTCCTGTCAATCCAGGATCTCTGAAGCCCACTGAAGGCTTAGTGGCTCACCCTAGGTCCTCTCTGAAAGTTCTGCATTCTAGATCTGAGGCTTTTGGAGCAGAGTGATGTCAGAATTCTCAGTTGTATCCACAAGGCATGGGTATCAGTGACCTAAGACTGGTTCCCAACAGGGGAGCATTTTGTCTCCTAGGGCATATTTGACCATGTCTGGAGACATTTTTGGTTGTCACAATTAGGGAAGAGAGAGTCACTGCCATCTAGAGAGGGCCAGTGATGCTGCTAAACCGCCACCAGTACACAGGACAGTCCCCAAGTGTCAATAGTGCTGCGGCTGAGCAAATTTGATCAAGATAAGAAAAAAAATGCATATCTTTGACATCCACATTTTAAATTCAGATGATAAGAAGATGTCCTCTAAAATTCTCTGTTGACTTTTGTGGTACCTGACCCCGCTCACTCTAAAGATGTGTATTCTGCGTTCTTCTGTCTGCAGAAGACTGAGCCTGCTTTGTTGTTTATAGGTGGACCATGAGGGAAAAAAATCTGTTTCTATTCATGGCTGGGGTACACTTCCAGCAGTTCATACTCATCAGGCTACATTCCTAGGAGGTGGACAAGCCCTACACCCAAGAGAAAGGCATTTGATGTCAGTGGTCTGTCCTTGTCACTAAATTTTCCACCTTTGTTTTTGCTGAATTTGACAGAGGAAAAAAAAAGAACTGGGCTGTTTCTCAAGAAAAGGAATTATGCAAATATGTTTAAGTGTATGAATTTTCAAGCCAATATACATGAGAGTCCAGAAGGCAATGTACATTAACACAGCTAAATTTTCAGCCAGAACCAGAGCTGGGGTTTAAAATGTGCCTGGCATCAAGGGTTTCCAGAGTTCTCTCCAAGCAAGGGAAGGATAAGGCCTCTGTGGGCTGCACTCAAATTCTGAGTTACTTTTTTGAGCTACAGTAGGTTACTTGGTTTGACTTACAAATAACATCTGATATTTGGAAAAGTGAAACTACCATCTCCTCAAAGTATATATGTATAAATTAAGCACTTATGTATATATTAATGGCTTGAGAAAGAGGGAAAGAAGATTCCTTGCTCATTCAGCATGCCTCCCTGTTCCTGGTGTGCCTTAGTAAGCTGACTCTCCCAAATAAACTCACTTCTTGATGGTCTCCTTGTCTTCCTCCCTGTGTTTTTCATTCCTTAATTATATGCATTGTTGTTGTTCAGTTGCTAAGTCATGTCCGATTCTTTGCAATCTCATGGACTGCAGGATGGCCAGGCTTCCCTGTCCTTTACTATCTCCTGGAGTTTGTTCAAACTCATGTCCATTGAGTCGATGATGCTATCCAACCAACCATCTCATCCTCTGTTACTTTCTTCTCCTCTTGCCCCCAATCTTTCCCAGCATCAGAGTCCTTTCCAATGAGTCAGCTCTTCACATCAGGTGGCCAAAGTACCGGAGCTTCAGCATCAGTCCTTCCAATGAATATTCAGGACTGATTTCCTTTAGGATTGATTGGTTGGATCTCCTTGCTGTCCAAGGGACTCTCAAGAGTCTTCTCCAACACCACAGTTCAAAAGCATCAGTTCTTCAGTGCTCAGCCTTCTTTATGGTCCAGCTCTCACAACCATACATGAATACTGGAAAAACTATCGCTTTGACTATTCTGACCTTTGTCAGCAAAGCGATGTCTCTGCTTTTTAATACATTATCTAGATTTGTCATAGCTTTTCTTCCAAGGAGCAAGTGTCTTTTAATTTCATGGCTGCAGTCACTGTCAGCAGTGATTTTGGAGCCCAAGAAAATAAAATCTGCCACTATTTCCATTTGCTTCCCATCTGTTTGCCATGAAGTAATGGGACTGGAGGCCATGATCTTAGTTTTTGAGTGTTGAGTTTTAAGCCAGTTTTTTCACTATCCTCTTTCTTCTTCATTAAGAGGCTCTTTAGTTTCTCTTCTCTTTCTGCCATTAGGGTGGTATCTTCTGCATATCTGAGGTTGTTGATTACAACATATTAAATTTAGAGTTCCATTAAAGATGAGTATAGCATTACGAGTGTACTATATTGTTAGACCCTGATAACTCTTCACAATACAGTGTATTTTTCCAGTCATAACAACTCCTCACTATTTATTGTAATCCCTTATTTTGTTACTGTCTTCAAAACCAGATGTTAGCATTATGGAGCTCAGGGATCATCAAGATATCTTTTTAAAATTTACTCATGTGCACTCAACACCTAATACTGTATCTGACCATTAATGCATCACACCTCAGTGAGTGTTTATGCAATAAAAGAATGGCAGCCCAAGTAATGCAGCCCAAGGTAGAGGTGAAGTGGCATGCAGTTGCTATCCAGTAACTTTAAGAATCATTTCTTTACTCCTGCATCCCCTGGAAATGGTCCTGTAGAGGACTTATATACAACTTTAACAGAAATGAGCTCTGGAGCCAGAAATGGTACATGTTACCAGTTACTATGTTGAATGCAAAAAAAAAAAATCATTTCTCAGAGCAGAGAGTGACAGATGTTTTGTAAGTCTCATCAGAGATGCCCTCTAGTTTGTAGAGGTGATTTTCTCCCTGTCCTGCCTGGAGGTCCTGCCAAATAGCTGGACATCCTGAATGGGGGCTCCCTAAATTCTCATTGCCCTAACCAGGTCATCTGAAGCTCTAGTATTATTACCTATGTGGTTGCACAAGCTGGCACAGTCACACCATCTGGATTTTGCCAGTCACACCACCTGGATCTGACGTTTGGATTCTCAGAACAATTTCCTTCTGTGCTGCCAAGCTGTCTTATCATACTCTTGACACATTTTACAGTAATGTGCACACAAGTCCCGCTGAAACTCTGTGAGGTTGATAACTCCTGTGGACAATGCACAGGAGGGATTGAGCTTAGACTGGAACTCACCACACCTCCCAGAGCCCTACATGGCGCTGTAAACATGGTGGGCATCAGAAAGTTAGAGCTCACTGCTAAGGAGCTTGTATTAGTGGGAGATGCAGAGGGCATGCAGATTTTAAGTGGTGTATCTAAACTTCTCCAGATCTACCCATTCTGGGATGACCACATCTGTAATGTTTTATGTGATGGATTTTTGAACAAGGTTTATCTTCTCTAAAGCATGTTACTTTATTAGTATCTAATATAAAGCTTTATGAAATATAGGTGAATATGAGAGATTTCAACCAGATTGACTAGAATTAGAAGAGAGTCGGTGGGCAGAACCGTGGTTGGATGGCACCCAGATTTCATGTATGAGTGACCATTGCTTTCTTTTTGTGAATTCCCTGCATTCCTTCATCAAATGCACTCCAGTTAATTCATTGCCATTGGAATGACTAGGATCTGTCTTTAATTCATCTATGTCGTATTATCTGCTTTATCACCTGATTTCCAGTTTCCCTCAGTACATCTAGTTTTAGTTGTGATTTGTTGCCCTGACCAGCCCTAAAATAATATGTGCAAAACACTTAAAAGGGGCATTTAAGTTGATGTGTAATAAGGTTCCTGCTAACCTTTTTAGCATCATCTCCAGCCTCTGTCTTCACACCTCATTCCTTTATTCTCACTGTTTCCTTTGCTTGGTACATCTGTCCCTCCCTTTTCTCTCCTGCATCAGTGATTAGCTCACATTATCTCATCTGTGATTCTGTTCTTCAAAGCTGAGATGTCTTCTAACCTTCAAAACTATTACATACCTCATGGTTGCAGTAGCACTTACTAAATCAGCCATGAAGTATAGTTGTACAAGCATTCATTTGCCCAGTAGGTTGTGAAGTTTTTTTTTTTTTAATGGTAAAAATGGTGCTTGCTTTGTATTTGTGACCCCACAGCAATTAGAACCTTGGCTAATATTCCTTGAATTGATTTGGGACCTGAAAGAGAAAACATTGAGGAGAGAGGAAGTGGAGCTGGATCAGACGATGAGGGCTTTGGACCATAGGAATAGGGGCAGTGATGTACAGTAGGAAAGATTTATGATTTTGAATGTGGATGATCTGATTTTTTTTTTTTACTTAAAATGTATGTAATTTACATTGAAATGGCTGCCATGAGTCCCATCAAATGGAGATTTGTTTATTAATCTCTATGAGAAAACATCCTGGAGATACATATATTGAATGTACTCTTTAAAAAAAAAAGTTATTTAATTTTTCCTCTACATATTGTTATGAGGTAGGATGGAATTTTAAAGATAAAGAGGTCGAGGATGTAGGCAAAGTCACAGCAATTAAATATTAAATTACATGCCACAGTCATGTTACTAAAACAGTTATGTTTTAACCCTGACATCACAGCCCCTGCTCTGTCATGATTACAATCACAAAGCAGTATAAGCCTGATGGAAAAACTTTAATCTTGATGATTAGGTGCCCTTGGGAGAGAATTAATCCAGGGTTTTCCTGATCAGAGGCTCATACTTGTGATCTTGTACTTGTCATCATTATCAATCCACTTCTCTCTCTGTTCCTCATATGGCTACATTTCCAGATTCTTATCATTGGTCCCCAGGGCTTGCAATAAATCAGCTTCTCATTCTCCTTTCCAGTCTCATCTTTTTTCTCCAGGGTTTCTATGCACGTTTTTATTTGAAGAATTGTTTCTTGTACATAGTAGCCATTCAATTATTGTTTTTTAATTATTGGGATTTTTATTAGCCTTTGTAAGGATCTTTCCCTTTTTGTGGAAGGTTCCCCCCCCTCCCCCGCCTGCTTTCTGCATCCCCTTGGCTTCTTTATGGAGGCAGTACTAGCAAGCTAGATTGCAAGACACCGCCTATCACTCAAATTCCTGCTGTTCATAATAATGTAGTCAATATGCTTTAATGACCCTGTGAGGGATGTATTTTTAACGGAATTGCCCTCAATATTTAGGTGCTCCTGTTTGCCTTGAGGCCAACGTGCTCAGAATATGAATCTAAACTACTTACCCTTTCATTATGCAATGGAAGGCAGACAGTTTAAATTAATTTGCTGTTGACCTAAATTTCCTACACCCAGTCTGTGTTTGAATCCAGTAAATTAGTGCTTGCAGGCATTGGGTTTCTCCACGTATCATTTTCAACAAGTCACTTCTGTCTGCTGCATCATCCTTGCTAGACACTGGAGCTCTTTACATGTCTTGTCTTTATATGTCATGGGGGGCCAGGGGCACCATCAGCCCTGGAGTTAAAACCTCCTCTGCTTCCAGCAAAGCAGGCTGCATGAGCTTAAGGAGCCAGCTTCATTAATGTGCTTCACTTTCATTATTTTTCTTGTTTTTAGTTTTTGCATAGAATTCAGTGAGTCTTTGGTTTTTAGTGGCCAGACATTAGGTGTGAAAAGCCTTTTTTCAAAGATCTTTTGAACAGGATCAGCCTTGGCTGGGTGCAGGAGTCTCAGCTTCCTTCAGACTGTTGCAAAGGGCCTCCCTGTACACTTGCTGGCTTCCCTGTGGCAGAGAGAGTCCAGTCTCCTTGTTCACCTGATAAGCTTGATTAGCAAATATACCAACTCAGTGAACTTCCTGAAGACCTTACCATAGACTCTGCTCCCACTTCCTCCAGCCACTGTTGTAAAAAGCAGCTCCTTGCTCACAGAAAACTAGGTTGATTTTTGAAAACTTTCCAGATCTACCTTTGTGCACCTTGTCTGAATGCACAGAACAATGGAAGGCAGGAAGCTGATTGTTGGTCCTATAAGTAACATTATTTTTGTTTCTTAATTAATTTTTATTGGAGTATAGTGATTTATAGTGTTGTTAGTGTCTGTTGTACAGCACAGTGAGTCAGTTATACATCCACATGCACTATTTTTTAGATTCTGTTCCCATATAAGTCATTACAGAATATTGAATAGAGTTCCTTGTGCTATTTGGTTGGTCCTTGTTAATTATCTACTCTCTGGTAGTGTGTATATGTCAGTCCCAGTCTCCCAATATATCCCTTCCCCCTCTCTCCCCTCAGTGACCGCAAGTTTATTTTCAACATCTGTGACTCAGCTTCTGTTTTGTAGATAGATTCATTTGTACCATTTCTTTAGATTCTACATGTAAGTGATATCATATAATATTTATCTTTCTCTGACTCACTTCACTCAATATGACAGGCTGTAGGTCCTTCCATGTTGCAAATGTCATTATTTCATTCTTTTTATGTCTAAGTAATATTCCATTGTAAATAGTTAAAAAGCCAAGAGCCCAGATGGGCCAGTTTACCTCCCCAGACCACCACTTCCACCAGGCACTCTCTCATACCCCCTACTTACCCGCCATGAAACATGGCATAGAAAAAAGAAATATCTCAAGAAAGAGAAGCCATTCGAGGCAATAAGAAGTCATAGTAAGAAAGCCTCATATGAGAAAGCCTTGAGGATGCCCAGTGGATGTTATAGTCTGATGGAAAGATTATAGCCAGTAATTTATGAAACTGGTGTTTGCTCTGAAGCAAGTGAAACAAGAAGCTGTGTGAGAGGCCATTTCAGAGAGTGTGTTCAGGGAGGGCCACATGCCTGAGGGGGTGACATCTGAGCTGAGACTGCAAAGAAGCCAACAGATGACCCACGTGAGGAACAAGCATGGGAAGAGTGGAGGACAGGAGGGTGTCAGGCAGAGGCACCGTCAAGTACAGAGACACTAGAAGAGATGGCCTCTCCCCAGGCCAAATTAGGACCTGGTGGCATTGCTGTCCTCAGCTTTCATCCCTTCTCGCATACCAGACCCCGACCCCATCATCACACAAAAGAAAGCCTTTTCCCATGAAGCCACGGGGTATTATTTCCCACAATGCCTCTTTCTCAGCCAGAGTGGCTTTCAGATGCTTTTTATCTGGAGTTGACTCTTGGCTATCAGGTGCCTTAAGGAGCAAAAGATGGAGGAGCAGACCCACAGTGAAGTTATCTAACCTTGTGACTAAAATTGGCAAGAATTCCCTTTTTCCTTCTTTAATTATATATCTATTTGCTTTCTCTGAAGGTGTGACTGTTCCTAGGGCCGGCCTGGCTAGTAACTAAGACTGAGAGATTAGGAGAGGTTCTTTGTTCCATGGACAGTCGTGCTTTTAGATGTGCTGATGAGCAGTATGTCCTGATTTAGGCAAATATGCCAGGCTTTGTTGCTCTTTCATGAGTTAGGGAGAACCAGATGAGAAACGTCCTCTGAGGCTGCCACTGACGAGCCGAGCTGCACACCAGACATGGCTGTAGGGTTTGGAGATAGAGGAGCAAACACCAGCAGTTTCTCGTCTGGGACCACCAGCGAGATAATGTGCACCATTGGAAGCCAAATGGACAGGGGAGAGGCTAGCCTCTTTTCTACAAAATTAGAAGCAATTCTTAAAATGCCCTGAGCTTCTATTGATCTATTCCCTAATAGCTCTACAAGTAGAAAGTGGAATTTTTAATGGTCCTTAAAGATCTTGTAAATGTCATCAACTCATTGTCTATGTAACTTGGAGAATAAGGGGAACTTGGGACTAATAAATAAGCCCCGGGCAGTGTTCTGAGGGAGGTAAAGCAAGAAAGAAGAAAGTGCCCATAAAAGACTGTCTAATCCCATGTGGATCTGAGAAGTGACAGGAACAGAAAAATATAGTGATACTTGAGTCTAGAAAGATACAGAGACAGTGTTACATGGTCGGGCAGAGCATGGAGTCAGATTACTTGGGTTCAGATTCAGCTCTGCAGCTGGTACCTGTGTGACTTTGGGCAGCTTATTTAATGGTTCTGAGCTTCACTTTCCTTACCAGTAAAATGAGGGCAATAATAATGACACTGAAAAATCAGTTTAGGTAATTCATGTTCAGGACCTAGCACTGAACCTGATTTTCTTTATTACTAGACAGACCTCCTGGAGTTGTTGAGGAAAGCCATCTCTGGCCAGTCTTAGAATGGTTGTTTCCTTGGGGAGAAGTTTTCAGCCTTTACTTTATTAGTCTCTATTTTATTGGGCAATGTGTGACCACTAATTAGAGAGCAGTGAGTGGAATAGAAACAAACATATGAAATAAAGCAAAGAGCAAAAAAAGTCATAAAACAAGACTGCGTAAGTGGCATGCGAAATGGAAATTTATTTCTAGAATTCTAATCCCTTATCTTTTTCTTCCTCCCCTACTTCGTGGCTGTTAAAGGTTTTACTCTGCATAACCTACACTCCAACCTTTGACCTGAATGGGAGTGCAGTGCTGAAGATCGCGGAGGTAAGTACTCGCTCCCCTCGACCCTCAAGCGTTGCTTGTTTGTGCTGTCTGCTCACAGCTGCTTTACCCCAACCTGGGAGAAATGCTGGGGTGGAGCTGAGCTGCAGCAGAGGGGTGAGCCCTTCTCTGATCATTACTGTGGGGAATTTTCACTAAGGAGTTGATCTGTGGGAAGCAGGCTCTGTGGGCCACTCTGTCAGTGCTCTGCATGCTCTGGTTTGCTTGACTTGAGGCTTTAACCATGGAAATAACAGTACTGGTTCTCCTGACACTGCTATACCTAGGTATTACACTCACTATTTTTCCTAAGATTAATTGAAGAGGATTTGATCTTTAAACCAAGCATGAGATTTAGGGACGATGCTTATTGATTCAGTTGCATCCTTGTCTCCTAAACTCTGATGAACGCATTTTGTAACAATCGTTGGAAAACCTTCTCTTTTCCATCTGTATTGCAGCCTAGAGTAATGTGTACCTTCAGCACTCCCGAGAGTATGTCCAACAGAAAGCTTGGCTTCCTGAATGTCTGGCATATGACTTTGGCTTTTGGACACGGCATCATTCCAAAGCCATACTTTAATATGCTTAAAATAAATTTCCTTCCACCTCTTGAAAAGGATATCTTCAGGATTTGTGTGTTTTGACAAGAGTACACATGCAGACCTCAATGAGCCAATGATATTCTGAACTCTGAAATTATGCAGAAAAAGAAAACCTAGCTCTCAGCAGTCATGGGTATTTTTTAAACTGTAATGATTACCATTTACTGATTATACCAGGTAGACGCTTAGCACTTTGGGCATGTTTTCTTTTTTTCCTCTTTTTCTTATCATTGAGGTATAATCTGCAAAATGTTCAGTGTTTCGATATACATATACATGTGAAATAATTGCCACAGTCAAGCTAATTAATATATCCCCCATCATACATAATGAACATTATCATGAGTAGGATTTATGACTGATACCTGATCTTTTGTGGTATTGTGTGGCATTAACTGAAAATTGAGAAAATTATTTTTGAGCAGGTAGATCATTTTATATGTCAGTCAAAAGAAATAGACAGCTGACCCCTCACTACAATATAAATCAGTTCTCAAATGTGTATTTAGGTAGGTGGAAAGAATATTTTTCATTACCATATTGGTATGTTTCACTCTGTATAACTAAATAAATAGAAGAGCTGTCAGTATTTTTAGTTGAATTTTAAGAGATACCAGTGAGTGGTCTTATCATTTGTAGGTTTGGGTTTTTTAAAAAAATAGCTGTGGTAAGAACCTTTAACATGAGATCTTAACACACTTTGAAGTGTACAACTCAGTAACATTGACCATAGTGCAATGTTGTACAGCAGAACTCTAGAACTTGCTCGTCTTGCATAGCTGAAACTTTATACACATTGAACAGTAACTCTCCATCTCCCCTTCCCCCTGGCCCCCCAGCAATCACCATTCTATTCTGTGATCCTAGGAGTGTACCTATTTTAGATATACCACACTGGTTTGCTTTTAAAATGATAAATGTAGTGTTTGATCAGAGCAAGAAACAGGATTGGCATGTAGGATGCTTGTTGGTTCTTTGCTGTATGAAGGACAAGACAGGAGATGCAGTGTGTCACTCACTGCCCAGCCCATCCCTTGCCGAGGAGGGAGGTAGGGAAGGAAGACAGGCTGTTGTAGGACCCTCAGGACTGGGCAGGCCACCAGGGTTCCCAAGCTCCCTTTGAGAAGGCAGGTGCCTTTTTCATCCTCACAGGGTTTTTGAATGAGAATCTGAAAAGATTTGTTATGTATCTCATCGTGGCCAAATAGTTCATTGGGGTTTACGTAAAAATAAAGGACACAGTTTTCATTTTCAGCAAGAACTTTATTGAACAACGGATTCACTGACGAAATTAACGTTTTAGCCAGCCCAACAATTCCTGAACAGCAGACTCACACTGCTATGGGCCACCCAAGTCAAGGGTGTTCTCAGTGGGGATCTGGAAGCCAGAGTAGAGACTTAGCAGGCCTTTCTAGATTGAATGAAACATCAAAACACAGTGGTCTCAAACACACACACACACACACACACACACACACACAGTGGTCTCTATAAGAACCTGTAAAGAAAAAACAATTAAAAAAAAAAAAAACTCAACCCAAGAGCAATATACAGATAAAGGCATTGAGCGTGGTGGTGAGAATGTGGGCTCCGGAGACTCACTGTGTTTGGATATAAATCCTGGCTCTCCTGCCTCCCAGCAGGGTTGCCTTGGATACCTCCCTGGGTTTGTGTTTGTTCTGTGTGTAAAAGCAACGCTAACAGCACCTGTCTCGCTATCTCGCATTGTGTGGTTGTGCCAGTTAGCCAAGAAAAATAGAACCCATGTATAAAGCTTTCAGTGCAGGCGGCCATGTAGTAAACGCCGGGTCAAGGTTAGCTCCTGCTTTTCTGGAACAGCAGATTGATGACATCCAGTCTTCCGCTAAATAATGGTGATCCGGCCAGGACCCTAAAGGGATGGGTCATAGATGGGGCTAGCTTCTTGAGACTACTGTAGCAAGCTGACTCTCCTCACCTTCTTGTCCTACCTGCAGCCCACTGAGATCCCCCAGTTGGAAGAGTTTCCAGCAGAACGTCAGCTTGAAGGTCCCAAAGCAGGGGTCAGACCTTCAAAGAAAAATGCCTTACTTCCAGTGCTAGCTCTGATTTCTAGTTCAGGATGGGGGCTTGGGACTGTATTCCTCTGAAGGAAGGACTTGGTAAGGATCGTAAAAGGAAACTTTTCATCTGGTATTTGACAGGTGGCTCAGAGGGTAAAGCGTCTGCTTGCAATGCAGGAGACCTGGGTTCGATCCCTGGGTCAGGAAGATCCCTTGGAGAAGGAAATGGCAACCCACTCCAGTACTCTTGCCTGGAAAATCCCATGGACAGAGAAGCCTGGTAGACTACAGTCCATGGGATTGCAGAGTCAGACACAACTGAGCAACTTCACTAAGTACTAGGGTTCCAGAGGATGTTTTTAGGCTGTGCCTCTCGTACAGACCCACCAGAAGGTCCTACCACCTCCCTGCCCACGGTAGACCTTAACAGCTGAGACTGCAGGTTCCCCCAGGCCTAGCTTCAATGCCCAACTCCTCTCTGGTGACTGGACAGAGGGGCAGATTGTCCAGCATCAGCAGGGGGATGGAGACTGCTTTGTAAGGACCATAATCATCACCACTTCAAAGTGCTTTTGATAAATGGCAGTGTGCAGAATAGCTCCTCCTTGCTAGCCTGGACCTGGCATGGACACCAAGTTCAGGGAAGTAAGAATCCAGCTCTTGCAGCTGGCCGGTCCCTGGGGGAGGACATCTACATGCCAATCTGCCAAGAGAGGCTGTCATCCAGGAGCACCACGAGCAGGCAGGTGCCAGTGCCAGGGCCTCACTTAATCCAGCAGCCCCGATCAAAAGCCAGTAATGGAAACCCCCTGGAAACTATTCTCCTGCTGAGAACAGTGGATCTTTTATCCACCAGGCTTGGCTGCAACTCAGTGTACTTGATCAGGTATTAGCTAAGAGTATCTGGGTTCACTGCTTGCTGTGGCCATTCCCTCTCAGAACTGATCATTCTGAGGAGGCTTGAAAGCATAACATCGCTTGTAGTGACAAGAGATAACTACAGGGGGCTTCCCTGGTGGCTCAGTGGTAAAGAATCCGCCTGCTAATGCAGGAGACACGGGTTTGATCCCAGGTGTAGGAAGATCTGGTGTGCTACAGAGCAGTTAAGCCCACAACTGTTGAGCCTTTGCTCTAGAGCCTGAGACCTGCAACTGCTGAGCCCACATGCCACAACTACTGAACCTGAGCCCTAGAGCCCATGCTCTGCAACAAGAGAAGAAGCCACTGCAATGGGAAACCCCATGCACTGCAACTATGGAGTAACCCCCGCTTGTCGTAACTAGAGAAAGCCCACACAGCAGTGAATACCCAGCACAGCCAGAAATAAATAAATAAATAATGTAAAAAAGAAACAAGTGCTTATACTCAAAGTGTTACATGGCTGCTTTTAACACATATTTAGTGCTTACTCTCAGAGAAGGCGATGGCACCCAACTCCAGTACTCTCGCCTGGAAAATCCCATGGGCGGAGGAGCCTGGTAGGCTGCAGCCCACTGGGTCGCAAAGAGTCGGACACGACTGAGCAACTTCACTTTCACTTTTCACTTTCATGCATTGGAGAAGGAAATGGCAACCCACTCCAGTGTTCTTGCCTAGAGAATCCCAGGAACGGGGGAGCCTGGTGGGCTGCCGTCTACGGGGTCGCACAGAGTCAGACACGACTGAAGTGACTTAGCAGCATCAGTGCTTACTCTCTGCAAGGCACCATTCTAAGAATTTTCCCTGTATTAAATCATATTAACTGCACAACAGTACTGTGAAGCAGGAGTGTTTTACAGATAAGGCAGCTGGCACAGAGAGAGATCCACTAACTTTCCAAGCTACACACCTAGGAAGTGATAGAACCGGGAAGCAAGACTGGTTGGCGTGACTGAGCTTTCAGTCTCTACATCCTATAGAACGTGTTTCATAGTCTGGTCATGGAAGAGCTACTTACAGGGACCCTTAACGTTTGCCTCAAGGAAGTTGGTGGTAATCCTCCAAGGGGCTGCCCCTCCCTTCATCCAGACCACTCCCGGGGTGAGCACTCTGCAGACACAGCATTGATCTTGCCTTTTATCTTTAAAATAGATCTTTTTATGAAGCGAATACTGTGCCTCAGTTCACTACAAACGAAAACTGAAGATCAGAACAAAAGACAGGCTTCCGCAAGGTTGCATAGGTTCCTGAACAAGGCTGGCTATTTTCAGTAGTTACTTGATTAAATTTTGACTTCTCTTTACCCTCCCAAAATGAATTCTCTTATGTATGGGCTACTTACAGTTACATAACATTGGAGGCCCTACTTTTATGTTAGTGGTTTTCCTCAAAGCCTACATATTTGAATCACCTGGGAAGTATTAGTGAAAATAAGGCGCCTAGGGTCACCTTAGGAATTCTGAGTGTTTTGATCTTGAAGGGACCTGGGTGTACAAATTTTGTGAAGCCCCTGGTTGATCCCTGGGAAGGGAATGGCAACCCACTCCACTGTTCTTGCATGGAGAATCCCATGGACAGAGGAGCCTGGCAGGCTGCAGTCCATGGGGTTGCAAAGAGTCGGAAACGACTGAGTGACTGACACTTGCACTTTTTTCACTTTTACTGGCTGAGTCTACTGTAGAAGTCAAGTTGAGAATCATTGCCCTGATAGTTACTGTTCTCTCCAACAAGCTGTGGTGTAAAACCATATTGAAAGGAGTTGTGAGGCTCTACAACCTCAAGTGTGATCCACTTGGCAGATGCCTGGGAGCTTATTAGAAATGCAGATCCTTGAACCTCAACCCAGACCTCTGAATAAGAATCTGCCTTGTAATTAGATATCCCATGTGATTCATAAGGGTATTAAACTTTGAGAAGCACTGCCATAAGTGAATAATGGTATAATCTCATTAAAATGAGATCTAAAGATAGCATTCTGCTAAGACCTAGGTGAGAGCTGTCATGCCTTTTTGCCATGGCAAATCGAGCCACCCCCATGAAGTAGGGACTCCCACCAGCAATAACATCCTCTTAATGGTGGCCACCTTGTAAGTGCAGGATTTTGATTCTTCTAATTTCCCTTGTCTTTCTTCATGTTCTGCTAAACCCTGTCCACATTTTCTCCTTCCCATTTGTCATTGCTTGATATATATCAAGCATATTTTTTAAATGCTTTTAATGATTTAATCTGCCACTGTTCCTTCTGAGGGTATGTTTTCGCCAATAAGGCCCACTGTTAACTTGTAAAAATATGCCTCCTACCCCAATCCATATTTATATAATCTGGCATAAGACAAGTATGGAGTAGATCTATTTATATGAAAAGCCTAAGAACAACTTATAAATATAAGCTTGTTGAAAAAAAATTGCACAATGTGAGAGTTGGGAGTTAAGTATTATTTGGGGCAAAATGAGGACTGTAGCCTGGGACACCAAGTCTTAGATATCTCTGGGAAATTGCTCTGAGGAGGTGAGGGGAGAGGCTAAGATATAGAGGAGTTTTGCAACAAAGGGCAGGTAGTTGGGAACATCAAAAGATTACTGTTAATTTAAAGAAACCAGATATGTCAAGTTAAGGAATTTAGTGCTTTTCTAGATATGGGAAGGTGCTAGAGTCTGGGCTCACTGAATTCATTCGTGTGATAAGTGCCTTACCTATCTGGGGCCAGTATCCTGTGTTTCCACATCCTGAGTTTCCTTAGGGCTCACTGTTAGGAGTGACTGCAGTTTGATGGCTGCCAAATGGCAGGTATTCAAGAGAACACCCCGGGGTTCACCAGGTCATCATCCATGGTGGCTGCAGTTGCCAGTCACTGAGACATCCTTGTTTACTGATGTGGCAGGAAGTATTCCATTTCTCAAGTTTATGGATCAGTCATTACAGATGGTAGATTATTAAATGAATAATGCTTGTGTAATTTAAGAAAGGATAGTAGTAGAATTATTTGAAATCATTGTTTACTTCAGATACGCCTGATAGGAATAAGCATTTTTCTTAATTTGCCTTCATTGTATATTTCCTGAAATTGGCAAAATAGCTTACAGCCCTTTGGTTTTTCACCATGGAAACTGCTTAAGAAATAATTTTTCATCAACAAGAAGAATGAACTACAAAGGAGACTGCCACAAAAATAATGGTGTTCTGTAGACATAGTGAGACCCAGTGATTTTGCAGATTCTCACATGCTTTCCACCTGCTAATTTAGCCCTTGAAAAATCTGCAACTATTTTTAAAGCAGGACATTTCAGCCTAAAACTACCACTTAGCTCTTGGAAGCTTTCTTGATTGTAGTTTAATTTCTCATAAAAAATAAGTCTTTCACTTAAAAAATCTTTTCTCCTCTTGTCACTTTAGATATAGCTAGGGAAACAATTTATAAAAACACCTTAAAATAAATCATTTAAATCACCTGTGAAAATGTTAGGGGAAGAATTCACACATTCTTCTTTCTTACTCTGGTCTGCATTGACTATTTACTGCAGAACAGTGCTTACCCTGGAACCTGTTGATCAGGAAATGGAATGTGTACTTAAGTATGAAAAATGATGTTGTTTTCCTAAGGTACTGCTGAAACTATAAAAGGATCATTAAGCACTGAAAATGTAAATAAGAAGGCAGCCTTCATTTGTGTGTCTAACTTTAACTTGCTTAATTAAATGGCAGTGATGACAGTTTTTCAGAATAGGGTCTTCTGTGATGCAGGAGGAATAAGAAATATGAAATGAATTTAGAATTGGACAGCTATGAAACAGCCAACATGTTTTCTGTTTAATTTCATGAATGATCATTACTGAAACTCCATATGGATAAAAATTCTTTTATTGTTTGAAAGCGAGACCCTTAGTATTTCTCTTACTGTTATGTTCAAGTTAGCAGACGTGTTGAGTGTTCTGAGGGTAGTTACCTTAATATAGGGAAAAATATCAGAGTAAAAATTGCCAAGGCCTTAGGGTTAAAGGAAGAGGTGGTGCTATAGCCTGAAGCTCTGTGAAGCTGAATTGAAGATGGTTAATGATATTATTGTTTCATTGGTAAGATTTGGAGCATGTTTTCATGCCTGGTAAAGGCAGCTCTGTGGGATTTTTCTACACGAGAAAGCCTCATTTGTAAATATTTATTTGCTGGTTTGATCTTAGTCATGGAAAACTTCTAGTCTTTGATCCTATAGCATGTTATCAAGCTCAAGCAGAGTCTCTCTCAAGGACTTTTTTTTTTCCTCTTTAAGATTTTACTTTCAGGAATCTCCCGTGTTTTCATTCCATCCAGCCTCCATCCCTTAATTCCAAAACAGTGGTTAATAATGGTAACTACTGATGGTTGCGTTCCTAGGGCATGCCAATAAGTAGTATTTCCCACACATCCTCTTTTGATCTTTACCATAACCCAACTATATAAAGAATCCCAAAGAAAGGGAGGTTAATTTGCTTGCCCAGTGACTTTAGGTCAGGAAGACCCTAAGGTGGATGGGAGGAAGGGGTCTCCAGGCTGAAGTCTGACTGCACCCACTCCACTGTCCACATGTTTCCTTTGTAAGCAGGTCAGCAGCACAGCTCCTCGCACTGCCATCTGGACTTATTTTATGTTGATTTGTTCATAAATAAAAACCAATGTTGAAAAAATTTTAGATATTCAAATCTAGGCTTTGAATATGTGCCATTAATCACTATGCTATATTGCCTCCTAGATACCCTCAGTCTTAGAAAATGTTAGTGAAATCTTGCTATATTAATGTAGCAACCAACTGAAATTCTTGGGATTCTTATCCACTTTACCAAGGCATTTAGAGAATGGCTGTATGGTGGTTTTACATGTGAAGCAGAAGTACTGATACATTTTACTATTTTTTTGACTGTAGGTTAAAGTGATCATTAGGCATATGCCACTTGTTTGGGTATCTTTACACACTCATACTCAGTTTATCTTTTCTGAGCATTTGATTACCATCAGAGGATAGACGTTTAACACAGTTCACTTGTTACCCCCAGGGAACTTAAAAAACACTGAAAATCAAGACCTGCTGCCAAAGGTTCTGATGTAATGGTTCTAGGTATCACTAAAGAATTTTTTTAATTGGGCTGACTTCTCATAAATATTCAATGATTCTAGTGATTCTTTTTTTTTTTAACTCTACACAGTGATAGCATTATTTCTGAGCCATACCTTGAATAAGATATTTTACAATTAAGGAGCTGAAGGTCTCCAGATACAATCCAGGAAAATGGACCAGGTCACCTGTGTACTTTTTATCTTGGAAGCATCTTATTTGTCATGTTCCCTTTAGGACTTGGGAGGGGTAGCCCCACCTCCTGGCAAAATTCAGCCAAGGGAGCTGGCCCATTGCTTTAAACCAGCTGAGGCTACTGGAGTGAGGAAACCCCATTCTAAGGAGCTTCTCCACTTTTCCTTCCAGAAACTCCTTCCTTCTTCATGGCAGTCTCTTTGCTGGTTTGACTCTGGTTTGACTCCTGTGGGGTGTCTGTTCTTTGGTTACTTCCTGCCAGAGATGGGCTTTGCACAAACTAGTCCTTTGCAAGAAATTCAGCACTTTCCTTTAACCTCTGATTTGTGTGGCTCTTGAACAACTTATCTGGAGTTAAAAGACGCGTGGAGCGATGCAGGGGTCCCCTCTGCTTCCTTTTGGGTTGGTTCATTGGACAGAGGATAGAGTTCAGTAGACTTTCTGTAGACGAAGCAGAAGGCTCTGCCCGAAAAGGTACAGGAATTGATGGGTTTAGGTGTCCTAAGCTATTTTAATATGCCAGCTGAAGCCAAGAAGAACATGAAGGAGGAAGAACAAAGTCATAGTCAGTTTTTTGTATATCCCTGGGCACTTTAAGAATTTCCTTGTAAGTTGAGATATAAAAGGAAGACCAGCAAATTTCCCTACCCAAGCATGAGACTAGATTTACTTACATAGCTATTTCTTAATAATAATAAAGCAACTTCAGTTTGCCCTGTCTGTGTGTATTTATGTGTGTATGCCTGTGTGCTTGCATTTGATGAGGTGCCTCCTGTCACATATCCACCCGTTACTGCTGTTTACCTGGAAATGGCAGAGCTACTGAGCTGTTACCATGATGCAATGTAGAGTTTAGACTTATAGTAATAATCAAAATTTCTATTGATCCTACTGTGATCAACAAACATTCACATAAGAGACATTTGTGCTTTTTTGTAGCTTACTTAATCTCTGATCCTTTCTATTTCTTAATTACATAAATTGTCATCTCCATAAAATTTTCCAATCAGAAACATACTAGCTCTGCTCTTGACTAACAGTCAGTACCATGCACTGTTTTAACAAAGCTATGCTGCTAACCCCATTCAGATAGGAAAGAGAAGGTAAAAGCACAGTTCAATAACGTGAAGGGCATATGCACTTTGTAAAGCTAAGCAAACTTCTACTGTGGCAGCTTCTTAAAAATGTCTTATCCCTTTGGTTAATGTGTATTGACTATCTGCTACATTCCACTATGCTGCTTCATATTTAATAGTTATTCCACCATGGTTGTAACCTAGTACTGTTATTTATCAGTCTACTGACTTGATAATCTGAAATTTGCATTGCTTATGTATGGCTTGCAGACTTGTGTTTTCTTGTTCTTTTTCCTTCTGTTTTGGGGTCTGTTTTGCATCGTTAATGACGTATGTTTTTGCCCTCAGTTGTGTTTCACATGCCATAAAGCTGGATGTCCACAAATGCATGAAATGATCAAAATGTCCCTTACGACACTCCTCACTGCCCTGTGTCTTTGTGCCCCCCCTGGCGATCCACGGCCTGTGGCTTTTCACGAGGTATTTGACTTGCCCTTTAGGCCTCTGGTCAAGGTGCAGAACTGAAGCTTCTGAAGTGTCAGTTCTGCACCTCAAAAGCAAAGGGCGTGGGGAGATAGAACTGATATTGGAGATATGAAAAGAGATTGATGAGTCCCGTCCCAGAAACTCGGCCTGATTTTGGACATAGTATTCTCTGAGCTTCTCTGATTCAGTGTGCTCATCTTAGCACTGTCCTGAGGGAGAGGAAGAAAGACATTCACAAAGTGAAAAATCACTGGCCTTGAATTACAGTGGTCAGGTTTATTATGGAAACCCTAGTTCTGCAGACCTTACTGATTTACCAATTTATTATTAATACAACAAGTTTAAGAAACTTTAGAGGATGTCAGGATAGCTGTTAAAGCATCTCTTTCTGAGTACCTGAAGAAAATGATATCAGTTACATGATCATTTTTATGTTTAAAAGGATACCCTTTGTCATAGACAGTATTTATATTCACAGCTTTAGTAGAATGAGCTCCTTAGATTAATCTTTTTTCAAAGCAAACTAAACATGCCTACCTTTCCCTTTATAAAATGCCTCTTGGAGTAAGTCATGTCCCATTTTGTATGTGTAATAATAACAGCTAAACATTAAAAATGGTAACACTAAAAACTCATAGAAATATATTGATTATTTATGAAGTTCATCTGTTGACAGCACTGTTTGTGTTTCTTCAGATCCCGTTCTTCATGCATGCGTTCTTTCTTGGGTCTAAAGGTACTGATAGAGTTTTTTAAAGAAAGCTATAAATGGCTCTCCATATTCAGGAAAATCATGTTTGTATTAAGTGTGTAGTTCAGCTCTCCAGATAGTTAATCTCTTAATGCTTCTAAGCTAAAATTCCCCCTTAAATTTATAATGTCAGAGCTTAGAGAGCTTAAAGATCAACAGTTATAAAGATTTCTTGGGAGAGTATAAGATTTAAAGAAAACTGTTAGATCTTAAGGTATAAATAATATGCTGCTGCTGCTAAGTCACTTCAGTCGTGTCCGACTCTGTGCGACCCCATAGACGGCGGCCCACCAGGCTCCCCCGTCCCTGGGATTCGCCAGGCAAGAACACTGGAGTGGGTTGCCATTTCCTTCTCCAATGCAGGAAAGTGAAAAGTGAAAGTGAATTCTCTCAGTCGTGTCCGACTCTTCGAGACCCCACGGTCTGCAGCCTACCAGGCTCCTCCGTCCATGGGATTTTCCAGGCAAGAGTACTGGAGTGGGGTGCCATCGCCTTCGTGAGTGTGCCTAATTACACTGTGGAGAATTTGGTTTCATCATAGTGAAATATCACACTCAGATGTATTTTCACAATTTTTAAACTATTTCATCACGTGCAAAAGTAAAAGTCTTTCAAGATTAAAACACTTTTTTTCTAAGTACATATAAATTCTACTTTCAGGTACATTATAATCCATGATTGTTTGAAAAAATGAGTTTAAAACTGATATACCCTAAAATGGTAATTTGACAAATATATTTTGGAATTTGCCCTTATTTTTTAACTTAAATTAATCTAAGCCAACTTCCAAATACATTTTTGAGTTTTCACAGCTCATTTGGAATATCAAGCATTCAATAGGAGGTAAATTAAACTGCTAGGAAATATTTGCTTTTACCTAGTTAATTTTACAAAAAGATTTTTAATAATGAGGCCTAACAGAAAGGTCTAGCTTAAGCAGTAGCAGCAGCAAAGGTTCACATTGAGTTTCTCCCCCATCTCAGTTATCAGTTATCAAATTAAACTTGCCTTCCCTGGAGAAGGAAATGGCAACCCACTCCAGTACTCTTGCCTGGAGAATCCCATGGACAGAGGAACCTGGTAGGCTACAGTCCATGGGGTCGCCAAGAGTCAGACACAACTGAGCAACTTCACTTTCACTTTGGGTGAGAACCCTATTATTGTCATTGCAGTCTTGAAGTTACTCCTAGAAAAGTAATCAAGGTATATTAAATCCCCCCCCCCCTTTTCCAGCTTTATTTTTGGCTGTGCTGGGTTTATGTTGCTGCTCAGGCTTTTCTCTAGTCATGGTGCACAGGCTTCTCATTGCAGTGGTTTCTCTTGTGGAGCCTGGGCTCTCGGGTGCTCCGGCTTCACTAGCTGCAGTTCTCAGGCTCTAGAGCACAGGCTTAATAGTTTGGGTACACAGGCTTAGCTGCTCCACAGCGTGTGGGATCTTCCCACATCAGGAATTGAACCCGTGTCTCCTGCATTGGCAGGCAGATTCTTTACCACTGAGCCACCAGGGAAGCCCCCCTTTATTCCTTTTTGTGGGACTAAATATGCTTGGGAAATGAAAAGGATGACATACGTTATGGAGAGGAAAAAGTGGGAAAAATTTTAAAGCATGCATTTATTGTCCATTCCTATAGCTTCTAAAAGAATTAGAGGCAATAAAATCTGAAAAGCCATGCCATTTAACATTGTTAACATCAAATGAGGGATTTTCCCCCTCAAATTGGGACTTCTCCATGCTGCAGCCTTCAGGGAGTTGTCTAATGTTCAACTAGACATTCAGATTTGCAAGACCCAATCCACTCCAGTACTCTTGCCTGGAAAATCCCATGGATGGAGGGGCCTGGTGGGCTGCAGTCCATGGGGTCGCTAGGAGTCGGACACGACTGAGCGACTTCACTTTCACTTTTCACTTTCATGCATTGGAGGAGGAAATGGCAACCTACTCCAATGTTCTTGCCTGGAGAATCCCAGGGACGGAGGAGCCTGGTGGGCTGCCGTCTATGGGGTTGCACAGAGTTGGACACGACTGAAGCGACTTAGCAGCAGCAGCAGCAGTAGATCACAACTGGCTTTATGTTTGCTTAGCAGAATCTAGGACAGGGAATAGAAACAGGACACAGGCAGGCATTTATCTTTCACAGGAGTCCTTGCTGCAGTCCAGAGGCCAGTCTCTGGCTCTCAAATGCCAGCTTAGGAGCAAAAAGATAAGAGCCATCTCTGTGGGTGCAGAGTCACCTTGGATTTGGAGCCCCAGGTTTCAACTGTGTAGGAACCAATATTCTGTAACAACTCCATGAGTTGAGCTGGCAGAGTTCCCTCAGTGACAAGAGCTACCCAAGGAAACTTCTCACCAGGTTTTTATAATTTGTTCACAGTTTTCTAAATTCAGATGCAGCTTAGTAATCGGGGGGACATTTTTACCCTAAGTCATACTGCCTAGTAACACAGCTGATGTGTCCCACCTTTATCAGGTTTCCAAAAGAACACAGAGAGTTAATCCAAGGTTAAACTTGTTTATAGAGGAGAAAGGGATTCATTAACCCTTTTCCCCAACTCAGGAGTTAATAAATTCTGTTCCTATTTTGCCATGGAGAGAATTTTTCCTGATTAATTTCCAGCCACCTGAGTTTGTTTTGGATAGAACTGTTTTTTTAATCTAAAAATCACTTACTTGCATTCTTCTGTGATGCTCAGAATAGTAAGCTTTGAAGAGTGATTGTTTTTAGAGAAAGATTACTTTTCCTCTATGATTAAAAACAAATTCCCAGGGACTTAAAATATTTAATAGCACTCATTGATAACTAGTCCTCAATCAGGCTGACTTTCTATTTAAGAGGGATTTAACATCCCCTCCAGTTACTTCCAAAGCATGTTGGTAATGAACTGATATCTACAGAGTGTGTATGTTGCTATCTTATTTCTTTACCAGGTGTGCATTGAAACATACATATGTAGCTGTCACCAGCGTAGTATAAACACTGCTGTGCGGGCAACTCTCAGTCAAATGCTGAGTGACTTGACTTTACAGTTACGACAAAGGCAGGAGAACACGGTGAGCCTCTCGGTACCCACACGTTCATCCCGGTCTTGCCAGTGACTCTGTGTAATTGCATGATGAGTGTCCACATCTTCTGTGCTCTCCCCTCCCCCGCCAGGGCTGCTTCCTACTGAAACGTTAGGAAGGGCTGGCTTGGTTCATTTGAACTTTTATTTATATAAATTAAACTCTTTAAATATGTTTTTGCCTGTTTCCCTCCAAAGTTTAAAGAGAGATTTTTCCTTGTGGTTTTGGTTATTGTTTTAGTCATTATTTTAAAACTCACTTTTCTTTTAAAATCGTGTTCTAAACATCACGGATTGAATAATTTTATATAAAAATATTGTGTATTAACAAACACTCAAGTAAATTCAAAATTAAGAAAAATTATTGGCAGTTAAGTATGCAACTTGAAACTTGGGGTATATGTTTCTCTTTGTGAAATAAAAGAGTGTGGCAGTGAAGAATCTGAATTTATCTTCTCTCTGTCGTCAGAGCCCACTTGAGCTTTTTGCTCTTAACTTGAGCAGATTGTTTAAAATGAGCATTCCTGGGAAAAAATGTAAATGTAATCAGCTTTTTGTATATATTATCTTCTGGGAATGTTAATGAGATGATTCCTCTTCAAAACTGGTGTTGTTTTTTTTTTTTAAGTCTGTCTCTAATAACTGAGATTAAAATTTTTTTTAATTTGCAAAAAGTATTCTGAATGAACACTTGTTATTATTTTAGAATAGAATATCTCCAGCAGCAATTCAGAATATCTCAGAAATTATAGAAATGAAGAGTTCATATTTAACTTCAACTATTTCTGATTTTTAACTTCAATTATTTTCTAATTTTTAGAAAATTATGGAGTTGAGTGAAACATTAGAGATTATCTGGTCAAATTCTTTTATTCCTTAGAAAAACAAGTGGGGAAGATGAAGCCCAGAGAGGTGAAATTGAAATCTAAAGTTAATGAGCTGATCAACGAAAGAGCCAGAACAAATGCCTTGGTCTCCTTACTGAGTCCAGTCCAAGTTATTAACATGTGATCTGGCAGCCAGTGTTTAAAAAAATAAAACACTAATCTGGAGGGGGGGAGCGGAAACTGATTTTTTGTTTGCTATATCTAAAGCCTAAATTTCTCTAAAAAATTGTTTAAACTTGAGATATTTTTATTACATTAGCTTTCTCTTTGTTAAAAACTATTTTGTTTATACTAGGGTTTTGAACAGGATGCTGTAGAAATATTAGTTTAAAAGAAATTCAAGTCTGTAAGTAGAAAGCATTAAGAGAAAAATGTATTTTTAATGGAAATAAACCTAAAATGTTGAGAGTCCTTATATTAGTATACAGTCACATTCCATCCTTGCTAGGTGGCAATGTGATGGGAAATACTATAACAGTAATGTTTTAAGATGAAGCATTAAAATGAAACTTTGTATTCTCAAAGTGATTTCATTTATATTAGTTTAATTATACTTTGAAATTTTTAAGTAGGAGAATTTTAGGTTTTAAGTAAAAAGACTGATTTCTAGCTCATCTTGCTCTTCTGTTAGAGTGACAGGTAAGGTGACCGGTATAGTTGCAGAGGTCTGGATGAAACTGGAAGGTTGTGTGCCTGTATCCTGTGTAATGTGGCTAATCAGCCTTCTGGTCCTGCTTGTCACTGACCATCTGGACTCACCCCATCCGGGGGCAAGATCCCAAATTAGATAGAAAATTAGTGTTTCCTGTTAATTTCCTTTCTATTACTCAGTAGGTCCCTGGAGATGTTTTTGTGTCCCAGAAAAACATGATTCTCAGGATGCTAATATTTGAAGTACATTTGAAGTCTAGTAGAGGGAGACATAAGTTTTACTACCTAAGAATGGTTAATTTTAAAAAGCTATTACAGGGGAGTGGTTCCCAGGAATGGTGAGGCTGCACGTCCTCCCACGGGACACTAGCATTACTTGGAGGAGATGTGTATAGTGCTTAGCATGACCCGTCACTGGAAACACATCACAGGCCATCTCAGAATTAGAAAGACTTAAAGACAGTGGAAAGAAAATAAATCTAGAATGCCAAAAGCTTAGCATGAAATGTATCATCAACTTAATGTCTAGCCCCTCCCCATCCCTATGCCCAGGGCAGATTACTCAGTTTGATTTTGTTTTGTACCCTCAGAAACCCTGAATTTACTATCAAGCGTTATTATTGAATTATTTCGTTGACAAAAGCCATTGTTAAATTATTGTTAAGCATTTTAAAAAGAAAAAATGCCATATGTAAATATCTGGGGGGTAGGAGATAGTAGTTCTCCTCTCCATAAAAATGATTCAGATTGATTTCTTCCAAAAAACGTTGTTCTGACCTTAATATTTAGCCATGTACTGAGCTGTTGGCATTAACATCACACTTCCCCAAAATTCTGTGGAAGCTGCTGAGCTTACAAATTTATGAACAGAGAATAGTAGAAATATGTGCCTGTAACAAGCTTTAAAAAGATCAGCCCTGTGGCAATAATTTATATCTGGTAGTTAATTGGCATGAAAATGCCTTCTTATTATCTCCCAGTGCTAAGAGGTAAGGCTGCCTTCCTGCTCTCAACTCAGTAGTCACTGAATTATCCCTACAATGGGAAGTAAGTCTTACTACTAGTAAATATCTCTTCCTTCCTCTTCTCCCTTCCCTCAAGATTCTGCCTCTACCCTAATAGTCCCAGATCTACCTAGTGGTGACCTGGAGTGGTCTGTCTGGTCAGACAATTGATAAAGTTAATACCCTCCCCCCTCAAATAGGAAGCTGGTGCTTCTGACCAGCAGCTCTTGTGGACCTGTACGTCGAAGTCCAGGAAACTGATCCTGCTTATGACTAAGAATCTGTATTCACTAGGTGCCACTCAGAGTGCTATTTGTGACTTTGGGACAAATTGTTCTTTATGCAAAGAGAACTCACATGTTTAGGCAGGTACTGCCCCCAGTCATAGCTCTGCAACACCCTAGAATGATCTAGTGCACCATAGGGCTTAAACTTCCAGGGAGTTGTGGACTCTTGGCTGAGTTATTTTTGAAACTGATAACTCGGTTCCAGACATAATAGCCTTTTCATAAGTGCCATGAGTACTGAAATGCTATCAAGAGCTGGAAGGTGCACCTAGGTAAGTTAGCAGAGCCCAGAACATTCAGATGACATTTTGTTTCCTAGACCTTTCCATTGTTGAACAGTCAGGATTTTTCTTGCCTGAATCTCCTAACTGTCCTGTGTGTGTCTCCCTTACTAGATAATTGAAAACCCGGATGTCCCCCAGGAATTCAGGAGTCAAGGTATTGGATTTTATTTTTGCACATTCAGTTGAAAAAGTGGGTATAAGAACACCTACTGTGTGCTCAGTGTGCAGATATAAGGCTGAGTAAAAGCTCTTGGGTTAGCTTACCATTCTCCTTGGCTCTGCTTAGCTTTAATCAGCCATTGTTTCCTTCTGTTCCTACATCCTGTGCCAGCCATACCTGTTCCTGTTCCAACTGTGCCAGGGAAATTAACTTCACACACCTTCCTGTTGGAGGCTGGTTTTGTAGTTACTTTACTCTTCATGAAGTCAGGTTCATTAACTGTTAAAATGAGAACTGGAATACAAAATGGTAGAAACCTGACTGGCACCAAATGCTATTACACCTGGATGTTTATGAAGTTTTGTTATGAAAAATAAGTCATCTCACAGGGAAGGACAGACAGCCAGGTTTAAGTAGCAAATGAAATCAAGGTAAGGAACTTTCATTCTGATTCATAGGAAAGGAAAAAATATCCACTATAATAGACAAGCACTTTGCTTTCTTAAAAATGTTTGATGGTATTGTTTTCCGTAAAAGAGATGAAGAATTCAAATCATCTGATTGAAAAACTAAAATATCAGTTTTATCTAGGATTTTATTCAGTAATTTTTAAAGTGTTGAGGGTACTTGCATAGTGGTCCAGTGGCTAAGAGCCTACACTCCCAATACAGGGGCCCGGGTTCAGTCCCTGACTGAAGATCCCAAGCGCCACATCTAAGACCTGGTGCAGTCAAATAAATATTTTTTTTAAGTGTTAAAAAAAAATTTTTACTTTGATATTTTTGCCAGTTAATGGAAGAAAGGGGTAGGGTAGAGAGAAAAGGAAAAAGGAAATGTAAGGAAGAAAAAGAAGTAGCTAAACAACCACAAATAGGAGAAAAAGAATAAATGAAAGGAAATTACTGCTTTAGATCATTTTCTTTTAAAGCATTGCTTGAGTGTGTTTTTGTCACACTTCCCTGTATTCTTGGGCTACAAGTATTGCAGCGTCTTTTCACCTTTTAAAGCTCTTAGTGGTATGAGCCAAGATTTTTCATCTCTTTTGATTATTGCAGTTCCCACAATGTTTTCACTTTAATATAGGATGATTTTATAAACTAAAAAAGAGATCAAAGTTCTCTTGGTTAAGCATGCATATTTAAATATTGTATCAGTAAAAAATTGATGGACTCAATTTGAAATTTACCTAAAATTAAATTTCAGGATTCCTTATGGGTTTCATTTATTTTAAACTGTCTTTTATCATTGCACTTTATCATTTCTCAACTTTTTTTTTTTTTTTTTGCATTTAAGATCTTAAATTCTGAGGATCAGCCATTTCTCATTTCCCTGCCATCTTTCAATTTTATTTTTCTTCTTACACTCCTGGCATTTTTTTTTTTCCCTCTTCTTTGACCTCATGGTCATTCATTCATGCATTTATACATTCCTCAAATACTTGGCCACATTTGTATAGATCTCCACAGGTTTTTATTTTAAAAAAGCAGATGCTTCCACTTGTTACTTTCCTTGGCCTAGCAGTGCTGAGACATTATTGAACCCCACTTGCCAAAGGCAAAACTTAAGCTTAATTGAAGCAAAACTGAAGCTTACCCAAGCTCATGCAGTCAACAAGCTGTAGACCAGTACTTGAACAGATTCTGAAGTTCAGTCTTTTTCCAGTACAATTCTGTGGGAGTTTTGTTGCTAGATTCTGGACATGAACGTGTTTGGAGGGAAAATTATTTTTTCTGACACTGACTGTTGCTCCTTTAACAACAAAGGCCGTGTACCCTGAGGACGCTGGGACAAATAGCTGAAATAGGTAGAGATGGTGACTAACTTATTTTGCCCCTTTCCCTAGTTTCCTAGTTTGAAAAGTCCATCTTTCTTTCATGCCACTGTAGATTATCTCTCTAGGATACAACTCAAGTCTGCTCAAAAGACCCAGAAATTCAAGATATCAGAATAAGGGATACATGTATAGTCTGCTGGCCTAAATATTGAGAAAATTGTTATCAATTGTGTTGTTTCTTAAATTAACCAAATCTTCTTTCGTTAAGTGTGAATGAACTTTACTTATAGTTAATAGTTTCGTATTTCCTTCCTGGATTATCTTTTGAGTGTCTTACCTTGGAAAGGAATGATGATATTTAATTCTCTCTGATGCTTTCGGTGGCCTGAGGAAGGCTCAGCATCTGAAAATCATCTTTTCAGTTGAAAGTATCTAAAGCAGAGGATGGGAAGGAGTGTTGAGTAAGCCTGTAGTGCTCTGCTGCCGATGTCTAATGCCTGTCGCCTCCTCTCTTTGAAGGGTCAACAGTAGAGTCCCTCTGTGATGACCTTGTCTCCGTGCTCACTGTTCTGTGTGAGAAGCTCCAAGCTGCCATCAAGTAAGTGCCTTCAACACTGGTGCTCTGGTCTGCTCAGGGCCTACTTCTGAACGAACTTTTGCCCATAGCATCACTTAGAGTTGCAGAGTACAGGGACAGTGGTTTCCCCGCCTCCTGCCATTCGTAAATTCACCGTCATTCCTGAGAAGTGTATTCAGTGATCTTGGGCAAGCCCACTTAGTCAAACATGATTACTGAAGGATGCAAATTTCTAATGGAGGTTAGTGGAAAGAATGTTGGCTAAGAGCTATGTGAGGGCTAGTCCTAACCTGGCTCATCCCAGGTGTATGACTCTAAATGAGCCTTCTTATCAAACTATTGGACCTTTCTCCTCCTTTACTAAATGGCAGGATTGGCCTGGGTGGTCATTTTTTATTTTTTTCTGACATCTCCTGAGCCTGTGAGCTCGCTCACTTATCTTTTAAAAGACTGTGTTATTCTGACTTTTATATACTTGTCATTTATTTGCATGCCAGTTTAATCAGTGGTATTAGGTTATCTGTGATGTTCATTGCCCCAGCTCTCCAGGCAGTAAGTTGATAACTTATGCATTTGTAGTAAAGACAAATCATAAAAAGGCCAGATTTGCCAAGTTGAGATGAAAACCTCTACCAGATACACATATAATTAACTGCAACACAGTAGGATTCTGAAGTGCCCTTTGAAATGGAAAAGACATATTACTGTTTAATGAAAACTAGACATTGGATAATTCAGAAGGTTTTGCTGTAGAATTTTATGTATTGTCATGAGCTGGGAGAAACAATCCCATTATAGAGACTCTTGAGAGTCCCCTGGACTACAAGGAGATCCAACCACCAGTCAGTTCTAAAGGAAATCAACCCAAATATTCATTGGAAGGACTGAAGCTGAAGCTCCAACACTTTGGCCACCTGATGCGAGGAACTGACTCATTGGAAAAGACCCTGATGCTGGGAAAGATTGAAGGCAGGAGAAAGGAGTAACAGAGGATGAGATGGTTGGATAGCATCACCTACTCAATGAACAGAAGTTTGAGCAAACTCCAGGAGATAGTGAAGGACAGGGAAGTCAGGTGTGCTGCAGTCCATGGGGTTGCAAAGAGTCTGACACAACTGAGTGACTAATGCTATGATAAATCACAGTTTGTTTACTGTTGGTTCAACTGCATTATTTTTGTTGGATCGTGTTAGTCACTCAGTTGTGTCTGACTCTCTGTGTCCAGTCCATGGAATTTTCCAGGCAAGCGTACTGGAGTGGATTGCCATTTCCTTCTCCAGTTTTGTTGGATTACCGGAGTTAAAAAACCCGTGTTTTACTCCTCACTAGCCTTGACTTTGATCAGAGATCTCAACCACCCTAAGTTTATATATCCTCTAATTAGTTGTTATTATCATGTTATTTTATATTAATAATATGTTGGAGAAGACTCTTGAGAGTCCCTTGGACTGCAAGGAGATCCAACCAGTCCATTCTAAAGGAGATCAGCCCTGGGTGTTACTTGGAAGGAATGATGCTAAAGCTGAAACTCCAGTACTTTGGCCACCTCATGTGAAGAGTTGACTCATTGGAAGACTCTGATGCTGGGAGGATTGGGGGCAGGAGGAGAAGGGGACGACAGAGGATGAGATGGCTGGATGGCATCACTGACTCACTCGATGGACATGAGTTTGAGTGAACTCTGGGAGATGGTGATGGACAGGGAGGCCTGGTGTGCTGCGATTCATGGGGTTGCAAAGAGTCAGACACGACTTAGTAACTGAACTGAATAATAATATCGAAGTATACCATAATATTGTAATAGTATACTAGTAATATTTTAATATACTTGATTATAACACAGTTCAATATATTGTTAATTTGCATTATAATCATAATAGTAATATGTAATATTAGTAATATAAAATATTCTAGGGCTTTTGTATGGATTAAGCTAGAAAATTAACCTAAAAGATTGTCAGTGCCCACCAAGATCAGAATAAACAGAATTAGGTTTATTAACTTGCTATAGCAAGGGAGCCTGTACACTATGAGGAATGATGGGGCATCCAGTAAAAGGGTGGGTGTTAGGAATTGTTACAGGATTTGTACCTGAGTTGGGTAATATCAGGTGGATTAAAGGACTTGGATGTTCTGTTCAAGAATTGGGCACTGTCAGAAAGTGAGGGGCAATTCTAGCATTGAACATCCTATTGAGTTGGCCAAAAAGCTCCCTTGGGTTTTTCCATAAAATCTTACAGGAAAACCCATATGAACTTTTTGGCCAACCCAGCTGTCGTCATCTAGACAAGAGGGCTAGATGGGAGCCAGAGTTGTCACTGGAGAATCAGCAAGGGTCGCTTACAGGGGAGGGTGATATTTGGTCATTTTTGTAATTGTACAGATTTTTTTAAAATTTCTGTTCAGATGTGATTATAGATTGCTTTCATCTTGTTCCATCATCATCTTAAAGAGTCCTCATCTGATATTAACATTCTGTGCAATTGTTGATGTTTCCCAGGGGAACACACAGCTGGCTATTGCCAGCTGTCAAGAATTCTTCTTGGCCCACCCCCCCATCTCAGGTCTTAGCATTGTCAGAAAATAAACCAAAGACCACCAAAACTTTGAAAATATAAAAGCTATGTTCATTACTGAGCTGCCAAGGGAAAACAAAGAAGTGAACCTTTTTTTTCCTGAGTAGTTTGTTTAGGGAAAAATCTAAGAATTTTAAGTGCTACAAAAGTGCTAATAATAGCTCAAGGTAATTATGCCATTAATAAATTTAAAAATAGTCATCAAGATAAGTGAGAATGAATCTATGGGTCTGTAAATGATACCATTGTTTGTTGGTCCAGAATGAGCTTTTAGCAAAGTCCAGTAAGGCCCTGCCTGGCATCTGGGGTTCAGTTCATGGTCTTTAAAACCTGAATGCCTCTAATGTCCCCTACAGGGACCTCTACTGTAGGGCAACCATATGACCTAGTTTACCTTAAACAGTCCTAAGTAATGCTTATTGTGTAATTATTATTAAAGACATTCAGATCAATATCTTCGAGGAAGTACTTGTATAAGTGGAATCTTTTTTGCTGCACAGCACATAATAAATATTTGATAACTATTAGCTCTAAAAAGCTTGTTTGCTTTCAGAATTATCAGTGCTAATGCTGGTTTACAGTGGATTTAGGAGTGTCTTACATTAGAAATTTGGACTGTAGATTGTTAGAAAAATACATTGCATAAACATCACAAATGTTCACATACGTGTATTAGAAACTAAAGGTCATACATTTCTATCAGTCACTGAAAAATGGAAACATGTCTCAATCATGTAACTAAATGATAGGCTTTAAATGGAAAAAAATAACTCATGTGACACACATGTGTTTTCTAGGATTTCTCATTGAATATTGGATCAAAGGTGCCTTTAGGCATATTGTTATAGAGCTTAATGATTTTTTTTTAATAGGATTCTCATAGTCTTGCTTGGTTTTTCAAAGCAATTTCCTTACCATAATTCTGCCTCTAGAGACTTGTTTGGTTGCGGTCTTTCCCATCATGACTGCAGTGCCCTACGACAGGGGTTCTGTTGCTGTAGAAGCTGAGCTATAGCAGGTTTAGTGCAGCTTCACTGGGAGACCTTTAGACCACCTAATCAGATGATACCATGCCCTTGGCTGCCCTCACTCTGGTGGTTTAGTTTTCTTTGTTAGGTTTTCATATCTGTATAGTTTCTTCTGATTTTATTGCTTTAAGTCCTTTTATTTTCTGTTGGCTAATCTTGACACCTCTTCTAACTTCTAAATAGGTTCTTTGTCTGAAATCACACTACGGTCATTCAGTTCAGTTCAGTCACTCAGTCGTGTCCAACTCTTTGCAACCCCATGGATTGCAGCACACCAGGCTTCCATCCATCACCAACTCCTGGAGCTTACTCAAACTCATGTCCATCAAGTCAGTGATGCCATCCAACCATCTCATCTTCTGTCGTTCCCTTCTCCCTGCCTTCAATCCTTCCCAGCATCAGGGTCTTTTCCAATGAGTCAGTTCTTCGCATCAGGTGGCCAAAGTATTGGAGTTTCAGCTTCAGCTTCTATGGTCATTCAGTTCATTCAGTTCAGTCACTCAGTTGTGTCTGACTCTTTATGATCCCATGAACCACAGCACGCCAGGCCTCCCTGTCCATCACCAACTGCCAGAGTCTACCCAAACCCATGTCCATTGAGTCGGTGATGCCATCCTACCATTTCATCCTCTGTCGTCTCCTTCTCCTCCTGCCCTCAATCTTTCAGCATCAGGGTCTTTTCAAATGAGTCAGCTGTTCGCATCAGGTGGCCAAAGTATTGGAGTTTCAGCTTCAACATCAGTCCTTCCAATGAACACCCAGGACTGATCTCCTTTAGGATGGACTGGTTGGATCTCCTTGCAGTCCAAGGGACTCTCAAGAGTCTTCTCCAAAACCACAGTTCAAAAGCATCAATTCTTCAGTGCTCAGCCTTCTTTATAGTCCAACTCTCACATCCATACATGACTACTGGAAAAACCATAGCCTTGACTAGATGGACCTTTGTTGACAAAGTAATGTCTCTGCTTTTGAATATGCTGTGTAGGATGGTCATAACTTTCCTTCCAAGGAGTAAACGTCTTTTAATTTCATGTCTGCAGTCACCATCTTCAGTGATTCTGGAGCCCAGAAAAATAGTCAGCCACTGTTTCACTGTTTTCCCATCTATTTGCCATGAAGTGATGGGACCAGATGCCATGATCTTAGTTTTCTGAATGTTGAGCTTTAAGCCAACTTTTTCACTCTCCTCTTTCACTTTCATCAAGAGGCTCCTTAGTTCTTCATCACTTTCTGCCATAAGGGTGGTGTCATCTGCATATCTGAGGTTATTGATATTTCTCCCAGCAATCTTGATTCCAGCTTGTGCTTCCTCCAGCCCAGCGTTTCTCATGATGTACTCTGCATATAAGTTAAATAAGCAGGGTGACAATATACAGCCTTGACGTACTCCTTTTCCTATTTGGAATCAGTCTGTTGTTTCATGTCCAGTTCTAACTGTTGCTTCTTGACCTGCATACAGGTTTCTCAAGAGGCAGGTCATTACTTCCTCTCTCAATATCCATTTCCAAAATTAGTGCTTGTATACCTCCTGGGTCTTTAGCTTTATAGGGATATATACTCATGATATGTTCGGTCTCCTAGGAGTATTCAGAAAATGCTTTCAGGCATACAGGTTAACTCACATGCCTTGGAGATGTGGTATTAATAGAACACTCTATTAGGCAGATTGAGTTAGACAATGCTGTTTAAATCTAAGAATTTGGGGGAGAATCACTGTGCTTAGGAATATATTTCTTCATTCTCTGCTTGTTGGTCTCCCACTTCCCTCTCTTCCCAGAACAGAATGTCAGAGAGGAATCAGTGAGGCAAGGGTGACCTTCATATTGCACATTCTAATTCCATTCCACTCCTATGCAATTAACTCTCTCTTCTTTTTCTAGCTAAATTTGAATCTGTTTCTAAGGGAGGTAAAGTCAAAACAGCTCAAAACAAAACCAATTTTAAGAACTCCAGAGACTGAGGGTGTGGTGCCGGGTCTGCCCTGCTTCTTCTTCATGGACCCCTGTCACCTACAGGAGCTGTTCTCTGTGTATCTTGAGCCTGGAGGAAATCCAGAGACGAGCAAAGAGTGAGACCAGCAGACACTCAACCTGCTCCAACAAAAGGCCAGGCAGAGTGACTCACAGGCCTCCTAAGTGGGCGCATATTCCCTATTGTGTGTTGAAAGTCTTGGCTGGTTTCTAGGCTCCTTTCTGCCCTGTGCATTCCACAGATTTCACCTATTGTCAGGCAAATATGAAATGTACACCCTGTGCACACACATCCGTATATCTAGTGAAGGGCCTGCGTGGAAGGTGTGCCTCTAATGACGTGACTCGTGCCAGGCCACAAGTACTTATTTTGCCAGACTGCAGCAGCCCACAGAAAAGCAGCTGCATTCGGTCTCCAAGGAGATTCCTGGCCAGTTTCCTTGGCAATGAGCTGTCTCTGTCATTGAGTCCTATGCCTTGGGGTTGCCGTATTGCTACAGCACGCTTTGCTGATAGGTACTCGTGGGAAACTTGACTGCTTGTAACTTTTCTCTGGGTTTATTTCCAGTGATTTCAGAAGTTGAGACTTTTTATTGTCTATGGTTATTTTAGTTTTGTGATGATCAACTGATAGTTTGAAAGATAAGACATTTTTTAATAGGGCATTTAATTATTTTTCTTAATAATGAGTCAAATGATTGGTCAGAAAGACAACCCACTTGGATTTTAGTACTTTCTGGTGGATTAGGCAGAAAATTTAGTCCAGGTATAAAAGTGTGCATCTCATAAAGTTATATGTTTTTTAAAAATATCTGGTTCTAATGAACTGTATAGTAATAACTATGAGAAAAATAATTTGTCCATTGAAAAACACTGGTGATTTAAAAAAAAAAAATAAAGAAGAAAAGCCAAATGCAAGTTAGTAAAGTATTAACCATCTAAAAGATATCATAGTACATAGTGTCTTGAAAAATTTAGACAATTAAATATATTAAAATTTAGTATTTCTGGAGTAAACTGTAGACTTAAGTCAATATATCAATATTTGTTCCTTAATGGTAACTGTTAATTTGTTCTTTAATGGTAAGATGTTACTAATAGGATAAACCACGTACAGGGCTGGGTAAAATATGGCCACATTCTGTACCATGCTACATTTTTCTATAAATCAAAACTTCTAAAAAATCAAGTTTATTACAGAAAAATCATCCTAATTGGTTTGCTGGGGCTGCCAAAACAAAGTATCACAAACTGTGTATCACAAAAAAGTGGCTTTAATAACAGAAATCCATTGTCTTATGGTTCTGGAGGCTGGAGATGAGAATGTCAGCGGGGTTGGTTTCTTCTCAGAGCTGGGAGGCTTCACTCCTCGTCTACTCCCCTTGTCTCTTCACATTGTCTTCCCTCCATATGTATTTCTGTGTCCAAATTTCCCTGTTTTATGAAGATGATTGTTTAGTTCCTCAGTCATGTCCAACTCTTCAAGACCCCACGAATGCAGCATGCCAGGCTTCCCTGTCCCTCACCATCTCCCACAGTTTGTTCAAACTTGTGTCCATTGAGTCAATGATGCCATCCAACCATCTCATCCTCTGTCATCCCCTTCTCGTCCTGCCTTCAGTCTTTCCCAGCATCAGGGTCTTTCCCAATTAATTGGCTGTTTGCATCAGGTGGCCAAAGAATTAGAGCTTCAGCATCAGTTCTTCCAGTGAATATTCAGGATTGATTTCCTTCAGGATTGAGCAGTTTGATCTTGCTGTTCAAGGGATTCTGAAGAGTCTTCTCCAGCACCACAGTTTGAAAGCATCAGTTCTTTGGCACTCAGCCTTCTTTGCACTTCCCTGGTGGCTCAGTCGGTAGAGAGTCTGCCTGCAATGAAGGATACCCAGGTTCGGTACCTGGATGGGGAGGATCCCCTGGAGAAGGAAATGGCCACCCACTCCAGTATTCCTGCTTGGAGAATTCCATGGACAGAAGAACCTGGTGGGTTACAGAGAGTCAAACATGACTGAGTGACTAACACTTTCAGCCTTCTTTATAGTCCAACTCTCACATCCATACATGACTACTGGAAAAACCATAGGATACCAATCCTGTTGAGTGAGGATCTACCCTGATGGCTTTGCTTTAACTTGATTGCCTGTGTAAAGACCCCACCTCCAAATAAGACCATCTTTGAGGTACCAGGGATTAGGACCTCAAAGTGTGAAATGGAAGTGGGGGGAGCAGAAGGCAACCCATGACATTACCAACCTCCCCCCAGATTAACACTCTGTGATGCCTAACATTTTCTCAAGTGTTTCCCACACATCACCTCTTTAATCTTCCCTTTACTTTGGATGTGTTTGTGTGTTGGTTCTGTTCCCCGCAGTGACAGCCAGCAGCTGCAGCTCCTGTACCTGGAGTGCATCCTGTCCGTGCTCAGCAGCTCCTCCTCCTCCATGCAGCTGCACCGAGGCTTCACAGACCTCATCTGGTGAGGACTCATCTTGATGCCCACGCTGGCTCTGCGCTAGGCCCGGGGGCTCGCTCTGTCCGGCTGGGTCTGTGGGTCCCTTCCCATGGCATCTGTGCCTCTCTTGTTCCATTTCTGTGTAAATGTATTAGAGGGAAAGAGTGCTTTGCTTATATGTACCAGACCAAGCTACGGAGAGTAAAGGATAATTATTTTGACCAACTATGCCTCCCAAGGCCCACCTGCATTTTATTTACATCTAAGATCATGAAAGCCTATGTTCTAAATCATATAAAGTCACCAGTGAATTGCACAGGAGAGAGAGTTCCCCTTCACCATAACTGAACCTTCTTCGCAACCTCACCCTGGTACTCTCTCCATCTCAACCTGCAAACTAGTCTCTTAATCACAGTCAGAGATTCACACAAATGACAAGGCCCTCAGGCAGCCAGCAAGTTGCTCTGGGTTCCTGGGCTAATCTGACAGGGAGAAAGTTGAGTGCTGTGTATCAGTGTGATATGTGTCAGAATTTTAAATTAACTTCTCAAATGAGAAATATAAGTAATTTCATTATTTATAATAAAATGAAACTTTATCACTAAGCCATTTAGCACTTTGAGTCCATTTTCTTCATAGAAGATGCTTTCTGATACTTCTCTTGATAGTTTATATAGTTAACCCCAGCTTGAATTATGAAGAAAAGTATTCTGTTGCTATCCCCAGGAGTGATGGAGAGACAGGACATGCTGGAGCAGGAGGTAGCCAGAAAAAGGGGCAGTAAAGAGCCCAGCTCTTACATGTCATTTTTGGGGCACCTGGTATTTACCCTCAGTATTCATGTTTCATGATCTGGCTTGAAGGGAAACTGATCTTTCCTCTCCTCCCCTCTCAGGAAGAACCTTTGCCCCGCTCTCATCGTGATCCTGGGGAATCCGATTCATGATAAAACCATCACCTCTGCACACAGCAGCAGCACGAGTACCAGCATCGAGTCAGACTCTGTGTCTCCTGGGGTTTCCGACCACGGCCGGGGTTCGGGCTGCTCCTCCACAGCGCCAGCCCTGAGTGGGCCAGTGGCCCGGACCATCTACTACATCGCGGCGGAGCTGGTGCGGCTGGTGGGGTCGGTGGACTCCATGAAGCCCGTGTTGCAGTCCCTCTACCACCGTGTGCTGCTCTACCCCCCACCCCAGCACCGTGTGGAAGCCATCAAGATCATGAAAGAGGTAGGGAGGCCGTGAAGGACACCCCCAGCTTTGTTGTGGGGGCTGAGCACCTTGTGCACAGGAAGTACTTAGAAAGCGTTTGCCAATCATCTGCTGGAGCTTAATTGCTTCTCTGCAGTATCCAATAATAGTATCTTTAGCACTGGAGGCTGTGTGGGCATGTGCTGGGAGTTGGGCTAAGGGGGTGTTGATAAATGCTCACTGCAGCAAAGCCGTTTGATAATTTGAGCCACATGCATCTGACTGGAACCCAGGCTGAACTTTCAGTTTGCTCCCTAAGGTACTGTCTGTGCAGATGTGTGTGTTTATTCACTTTTGCCAAAATTGGATTTCAAAATGATTTTATACTCAGGTTATACATTATCCAAAAATGAGCTTTACTGATCTCTGATTTCTAAAAGGGACCCTGTTCTCCAGTCCTTCTTATGCCCTATTTCTCCCACATGTCATGAGACAAAGGATGTCCAGCTTAGGATATATGTCCCAGTGAGCCACTTCATGATTTCGAGGAGGAATTGGAGCTATTTTGAGGATACTTTAAGAATTCCTCTGCTTCTCAACCAAAAAGAAAAGTGATCAACTTTTTTGTACCTGTAAACTTGTCCATGAAGGTTTAATCACACTGGGTTTTGGTACCTGATACCAAAAAAATCAGTGTAACAAAATTACCTTGAGCAGTATTGGCTACTCACCAGTTTTTAAAAAGCTTAATTTGAATGACTTGCTGATGTTGTTTTCATGAGATTTGACTGTAATCAAAAATGGAAATTCTCACCCAGTGTTTCCAGAAATGAAGGAACAATCCAAGTTTAATTGCTGATGAAGAAAATTTATGGACCCACAGAAGTAATGACCATTTTTCTTTATGCCAGTATTTAACATATATTATCTTTAATATTCATAATAACTTTGTGAGGTTATATACCAGTGAAGAATGTCTTCCCTAACAGAGCTTCAGGCAAGGGGATCAAATGGACAGCTTTGATATCTGGTCACCACTCGGTTGATGAACACAATGCAGCTTTGGAGGCCAATAAGACCAGAAGCATTTGTGATTTAGTCACTAAGTCGTGTCCAACTCTTGTGACCCCTTGGGCTGTAGCTGTCCATGGGATTCCCCAGGCAAGAATATTGGAGTGGGTAGCCATTTCCTTCTCCAAGGGATCTTCCCAACCCAGGGATTGAACCTAGGTCTCCTGCATTGCAGGCAGATTCTTTACGGACTGAGCTACCAGGGGCCACCACCCAAACAACCGTCCCCTAGGAACCTGCCCCCACCCCTGTGAAGCTTGTCGTCTGGAGGAACAGGGTGGACTTTCTTTGAATTAGCCAATCTCCAGGAAGAGGACAGTAGAAGGGGCCACCATGCATGCTCATCTCTTTCTCCTGAATTAACCAGTCAGACCAGCCACTCCCCCTCCACTGGGAAGAAGTGAGAAAAGGAGAAGGACCCAGAATGCTATTCCACTGGGTGTTCCTGCCCGTAGAAACATAAAGCCAGGAAAAAGGAATTTTCCCTCCCACAAAGAAACTACTTCAAGGGGTCAAATGACTTGCCCAGGGTCAAAAGAAAGAGAAAAGGCGGGCACTTCCCTGGTGGTCCAGTGGTTAAGACTCTGCCTTCCCATAGGGGATGTGCGTTCCATCCCTGGTTGGGGAACTAAGATCGCACATCCCAAGGGGCAATGATGAGCCCACATGCTGCAACTAAGACCCTATGCAACCAAATAAATAAATAAAAATAAAATTAACTTTCTTAAAAAAGAGAAAGGGTACAAATCTCCATCTGAACCCAAGCCCCTGGTCTTTCCCTACACACACTTATCACTGGGCTGGACTTTGATATTACAATGCGGATGATTCCAGCAGCTCTTTTCCTGGCACTGGTTCAGCTACCCTTTCCATGAAGTTGGGTCTGAGTCAAGGTTTGAATCCCCTCTCTGCCACTCATCAGCTAGATACCATAGCTAAAGCGTTTAACTCTGAACTTAGCAGTTTATTTTCGCTACGTAGTGACAGTATGCCAAAGGTTGCCAATTCAAAATGCCATAAAGTTTGTATAAGTACTTTGTGAGTATTTAAAGTGATAAACAAATATGTGGTGCGCTTATGAGCTTCCCTCGTGGCTCAGATGGTAAAGAACCTACCTGCACTGCAGGAGACCCGAGTTCAATCCCTAGGTCAGGAAGATCCCCTGGAGAAAGGCATGGCAGCCAACTCTAGTATTCTTGCTTGGAGAATTCCATGGACAGGGGAGCCTGGGAGGGCTTCAGTCCGGGGGGTTGCAGTGAATCAGACACAACTTAGTGACTGAACAACAACATAAAGGAAGAGAAAAACGTACAGAGAGCTAAAGATAGCAGGTTCTCATCACCTCCTGCTCGAAGCAGCGAATCATTCACGTTGGTCTCCTTGCCTCCTGCCTGTGTGTTTTCTCCCTTTTATTTTCCTGGATGGGCTTCCCAGGTGGCTCAGATGGTAAAGAATCTACCTGCAATGCAGGAGACTCTGGTTTGATCCCTGGGTCAGGAAGATCCCCTGGAGAAGGGAATGACTGTCCATTCCAGTATTCTTGCCTAGGGAATTCCATGGACAAAGGAGCCTGGCAGACTACCGTCTGTGGGGTCACAAAGAGTTAGACGTGACTGAGCAACTAGCACTTCTCACTATATTCGTAAATGGCCACTGTTAATTTTTCCACTCTCCAGTGGCGCATGTTGCCTCTCCCATCAAGTCTAAAATACTCTGCCCAGTTTCCAGACCCTTCCATCATCATCCTCATTTCCCATCATTTCCCAGGATGCACCCTCATTCCATCCTGCTTTGTTCAGTTTCTACTTTCCTGCTTCTATTCCAGCTCCCCCTGCTCTGTGCCCATTGGCCACTTCCACTTAACATAGTGAAATGGTGGATCACAGTAAGCTAGACAGACTCTGCTGGCACTTCACATTAGCTTATTTACAGACTTCTTTAGGGAGATAATATTGCTCCCATTTTCCAGATTGGGATACTGAGGCTTCTTGAAGAGAGGTTTACTCCCCCAAAGTCCTTGTGAGCAATATGACTAAAATATAAACCCAGATATTCTAATTACAACTGCCTTTCTGTCAAAATCTTTCTCTTTTATGACTCTGCTTCCTCAGACCAGTGATTTCACTCTTCTCTAAATCTTGTTCCACCATTTAGCAATTGATTATAATGCCTCATCACTCTGACTGCTCCACAATACCATGTGGAACAAGCCTCTTGTCTCCCTAAACGTGGTTTTGTATACATTGTTTTCTGTGTTTCCTTTGATATCTAACACTACTGTCCTTGAATAAGAATAAGTGTTCAATACATTTTGATATTCAAGTGTTCAATATTCTGACCTGAAGACAGAATATCTGCAGAGGGTGTTTTGAAGCAACAGCATCCTTTCTTTCCCCCTCAGAACTTCCCAGGTGATGCGAGCAGTAAACAATCTGCCTGCCAATGCAGGAGATGCAAGAGACCAGGGTTAGATCCCTTGGGTCGGGAAGATCCCCTGGAGAAGAAAATGGCAACCCACACCAGTATTCTCGCCTGTAAAATCCCATGGACAGAGAAGCCTGGTGGGCTACAGTCCATGGGGTGGCAAAGAGTCAGACATGACTAAGTGAGCATACAAAAAGCAAGTATACAGAGATGACAGGCACTGGAGTTATCGTTGCCCAGGGTAGAGCCACTCGACAGCTGAATTCTAAGTAAATACTTTGCCTACGAGGTGTATAGTTCTCAATGCACTTTCTATAATAGCTTCCTTAGTACTGCAAAGGAAATCAGTTCCGTGTTCCCCTCTTCATGGATTTGCTAGCTCCCCACGGTCAATTTGCTAAGTGAGGCTGTAATTGACACCAGGGTAGTGTGTCCAGGCCGTGCTGCCCCGCGGAGCACAACATACTCACGTGGGCCAGGTTGTTCTCACGAGCATCGCCTCCACTTACTATGGCAAAACCAGTAATTTGGGAAGGCTGGTAACCTAGATACCAAAATGTGCAGGGCTCAGGCATACAAAGGAAACCCCTGGGCACCCAGGATGTTTGTTTGCTCTTGTGGAGTTTGAACGTCTGGTACATTATTTGCCGTTCTCTCTCTAATTCGTCTCTCTGCCATGTGTGCTGTGTGCTTATTAATCAAAGGCATACAGGACATTTTGTTTTTCAAAATACATTTTCTTTTTTTGCTTCTATTCCCCCCACCCAAAACATTTCATAACCGAAAAGAACACCTTGCTTCCTTTTCTCTCCCCCACGTTTCAGCTTTAGAAGGAAGCCCTAGTCTTTATCAGACTTGTGACACCCTAGCCACTGACACCAATTCCTCATTCCCACCAGAAGAAGCTGAAATTAAACAAGTCTTGCTTTTCTTTAAGTATTTGTTGAGAGTTCTCCAAAACTCTATTTCCTTTCCCTCCAGACTCTGAAGCACCTGAGAAATAAACACAAGATTAATGTGAGAATTCAAATATGTCATCTGATTTATTCCTGGTAAAGTTGGATTAGGGAGTGTAATGGGATCCCAAGAGAGAGTCAGATTTCCCACTCTTGTGCCCCTGAAAGGCACTTATCCTTCTAACAAGAGATGGGACAGCTAGAGGCTCAGAGGCATAGCCACTTCACTTGGCTGCAGGTCTGGCAGGTAGACAGATGGAGAGAGAGAAAGAGAAACTGCCTTGATCTCTGTAATATTGCTCCTTTCTTGATGACAAAAAAACGTGGAAGCTTCATGTTTGTGCCTCCAAGAGAGACGTTCCCAATTTCTGGCAGAAGAAAGGAATTTTGAAGAAGCAAAACATGTAATTTTTTCTACTTAATATACTTTATCTTGCAAATATAAGTCATTTTGAAAATAACGTAATAGTAGGATGTCTGCTTCAATGTACTTGATTAATCAATCTTTCTTTAACTTAGCCTCAAATTGAAATTTTCTGTACAGATGTCTACCATATAGAAACAAAAATACATTTGAATGAAAAAATTATGAAAATCCTGTATGAGAACTTGTAAGATATAGCCAAAACAGTGCATAAAAGGATATCTATGGCTTCAATGACTTACCTCAAAAAATAGAAAGTCTAAAATTAATGTTCTAATTCTCCAACTTAGGTAGTTTGGAAAGGAAGAGCTTAAATTTTTTAAAAACTCAAAAGAAAGACTAGAATTGTTGTTAAGTCCTTTTCAACTCTTTGCCACCCCAAGAACTGCAGTACATACATTCTTCACTATCTTACAGAGTTTGCTCAAACGCATGTCCATTGAGTTGATGATCCCATACAATCATCTCACCTTTCTGTTGTCCCCTTCTCTTGCCCTAAATCTTTCTCAGCATCAGAGTCTTTTCCAATGAGTTGGCTCTTTGCATCAGGTGGACAAAGTATTGGAGCATCAGCATCAGTCCTTCCAATGAATATTCAGGACTGATTTCCTTTAGGATTGACTAATTTGACCTCCTTGCTGTCCGCGGGACTCCCAAGAGTCTTCTCCAGCACCACAGTTTGAAAGCATCAATTCTTCAGCACTCAGCCTTCTTTATGGTCCAATTCTCACATCCGTATATGACCACTGGGAAAAGTATAGCTTTGACTATATGGACCTTTGCCAGCAAAGTGATGTCTCTGTTTTTTAATATGCTAAGTTTGACATGGCTTTTCTTCCAAGGAGCAAACATCCTTTAATTTCATGGCTACAGTCACTGTCCGCAGTGATTCTGGAGCCCAAGAAAATAAAATCTGTCACTGTTTCCACTTTTTCCCTATTTGCCATGAAGTGATGGGACTAGATGCCATGATCTTAGTTTTTTGAGTGCTGAGTTTTAAGCCAGCTTTTTCAGTTTCCTCTTTCACCTTGATCAAGAGGTTCTTTAAGTCCTCTTCACTTTCTGCCATTAGAGTGGTTTTATCTGCATATCTGAGGTTGTTGATATTTCTCCTGGCAGTCTTGATTCTAGCTTGTGATTCATCCAGCCCAGCATTTTGCATTATGTACTCTGCATATAAGTTAAATAAGCAGGATGATAATATACAGTGTTGACATACTCCTTTCCCAATTTTGAACCAGTCTGTTGTTCCATGTCTGGTTCTAACTATTGCTTCTTGACCTGCATACAGGTTTCTCAGGAGACAGGTAAGCTGGTTTGTTATTCCCATCTCTTTAAGAATTTTCAACAGTTTGTTGTGATCCACACAGTCAAAGGCTTTAGCGTGGTCAATGAAACAAAAGTAGATGTTTTTCTGGAATTCCCTTGTTTTTTCTGTGATCCAAGGGATGTTGGCTATTTGATCTCTGGTTCCTCTGCCTTTTCTAAATCCAGCTTGTACATCTGGAATTTCTCAATTCACATACTGTTGAAGCGTAGCTTGAAGGATTTCGAGCATGACATTGCTAGCATGTGAAATGAGCGCAATTGTATGGTAGTATGAACATTCTTTTGTGTTGCCTTTCTTTGGGATTGTAATGAAAACTGACCTTTTCCAGTCCTATGGCCACTGCTGAGTTTTCCAAATTTTGGCATATTGAGTGCAGCACTTTCATAGCGTTATCTTTTAGGATTTAAAATAGCTCAGCTGGAATTCCATCACCTCCCCTAGCTCTGTTCATAGTAATGCTTCCTAAGGCCCACTTGACTTCACGTTCCAGGATGTCTGGCTCCAGGTGAGTGACCACACCATTGTGGTTATTCAGGTCATTAAGACATTTTTGTATAGTTCTTCTGTGTATTCTTGCCACCTCTTCCTAATCTTTTCTGCTTCTGTTAGGTCTTTGCCATTTCTGTCCTTTATTGTGCCCATCTTGCGTGAAATGTTCCCTTGGTATCTCCAATTTTCTTGAAGAGATCGCTAGTCTTCCCCATTCTATTGTTTTCCTCTGTTTCTTTGCATTGTTCACTTAAGAAGCCTTTCTTATATCTCCTTGCTATTCTCTGGAATTCTGCCTTTAGTTGGGTATATCTTTCCCTTTCTCCTTTACTTTTTGCTTTTCTTCTTTTCTCAGCTATTTGTAAGGCCTCCTCAGATAGTCACTTTGCCCTTTTGCATTAAGTAATGTGATTAAAAGCAAACACAATATAGTGAATCAATAAAGTAAAACATGCCAGGACTCTGAAAATACTAACAGAAGAATTCAAAATTCTAAAATAGGTAAAAATAAACAAAAATAAGAATTTTTAAAAAGGGCATATGACCATAGATGTTACAAATGTTAAAGAAATGAACAAAGGTATTAAGGCAACTTTAGACCATTAAATTTGAAAACTTAGATAAAATAGATAAGTCCCTAGGAAATAATGCAACTTAAAACAAAATTGATTCAAAGAGAAATTGAGGACCTAAGTAGTATTATCATCTTTAAAAAAATTGAATCAGTAGTTAATACCTTTCCATTCAGAAGAAATTAGTGGCCCCATACAGCTTGAGAAACAAGTTATACCAACATTCAAAGAACAGGTAGTTCTAATAATACATGAACTTCCCCAGGTAATAGAAGGGTATACTTCTTAATTCAGTTTTTGAAGCTAGTCAGTTTCATAGCAAAATAAGGCAGGGAGAGGATAGAAAAGTTAAATTATAGGCCAGTCTTACTAAAGAACATAGGCGTAGGTGCTTTCTAGTTCTGTGATATAAAAAACTTTGAAGCACTCCCTCAAGGGATATTCTTTGTCTAAGCTGGTCCTAAACTGGGGAGCTGGGGACCCAATGGGTATTCCAAGTCAAGGAGAACACTAAAGTCAGATTTATTAAGATTTGAATTCCAAATTGTGTTTTCTCCTTAGACCATATCACTCAAGACAGAACATATATGTTTATTTGATCTCACAGTTCTCGTGCTTTTTTATGATATTCACTTTTCTGTTATTTTTTCCCCATATGCTTAAAGCTACTTGGGAGCCCAAAGCGTCTCTGTGATTTGGCAGGACCCAGCTCCACTGAACCTGACTCGAGAAAAAGATCAATTTCAAAAAGAAAGTCTCATCTGGATCTTCTCAAACTGTATGATATGTTCTCCTTTTGGATCTTTATTGCTTGGTGAAGACTGCTTCTCTGAATATTCTTAACGTTGTTTCTAAGTTCCTGAAATTATATGAATCTGTTATATGAGATATGACTATGTAGTAATGTACCTGAAAGCCAGAGGAGAAGTCTTATCTCAGTTTATTGTAATCATATAACTTTCCATATTTTCATATTGACTTAGAGAAAAGCCAGTGTACAAATTGTACAGAAATTCTTCATTGGGCTTATTTTGGGGAAAAACTTTTTGACTTAATATGTTATAGCTATATGATTCCTTTCCATAGAGTCCCTCTTGGAAATGGAATATTATCTGATTTGTAATAGTTGTAGTCACATGGATCTCTTCAGAAATACATTTCTTGAATAAAGGAAGGTCCATACTATCCTAGAGGCATTATAAATGTTTTCTGTTTGGAAAACTGAACATGTTACAAAAGTGAGATAATTCTATGCCTGTCCTTGTGAAGATCATAAATTTGCATCAGAATCTTTATTTGTACCTACATAAACCAGGCATCCTAAAGACTGTGATTCAAAGTGGGCCATTTTCCAGCCTGAGCACATTTGTTTCCTTTATTGTTCATTTTATTCTTTTTGCCCAGATCATTTGATTTTATGTGAATCAAGAGTATCTCTTTTGAATACCTAACTGTTCACCAGTCTAATTCTTGTTCATTTGGTAGCATTTTTCCATGTTTCCTGTACTGATGCCGTCTGCTCCTTTGAACACTTTCAGCATCATGGACGGCATGACCGAGGCGTGCATCAAGGGCGGCATCGAGGCCTGCTACGCCGCCGTGTCCTGCGTCTGCACCTTGCTGGGAGCCTTGGAGGAGCTCAGCCAGGGCAGGGGCTTGAGCGAAAGTCAAGTCCAGCTGCTGCTGCTGCGCCTGGAGGAGCTGAAGGACGGGGCCGAGTCCAGCCGCGACTCCATGGAGATCAATGAGGCCGACTTCCGCTGGCAGCGGCGAGTCCTGTCCTCGGAACACACACCCTGGGAGTTGGGGAATGAGCGGAGCCTTGACATCAGCATCAGCGTTACCACGGACACGGGCCAGACCACCTTGGAGGGAGAGTTGGGTCAGACCACACCCGAGGACCACTCGGAAAACCCCAAGAATGGCCTCAAGTCACCAGCCGTCCAGGAGGGCAAGGAGACTCTGAGTAAAGTGTCAGAACCAGAAGCTGTGGACCAGCCAGACGTGGTTCAAAGGAGCCACACGGTTGCCTACCCCGATATAACCAACTTCCTGTCCGTCGACTGCAGGATGAGGTCCTACGGATCCAGATACAGTGAGAGCAACTTCAGCGTGGACGACCAAGACCTCTCTCGGACAGAATTCGACTCCTGTGACCAGTACTCCATGGCGGCTGAAAAGGACTCCGGGAGATCGGACGTGTCGGACATTGGATCCGACAACTGTTCTTTAGCTGATGAGGAGCAGACCCCCCGGGACTGCCTGGGCCACAGGTCCCTGCGGACCGCAGCTCTGTCTCTCAAGCTGCTGAAGAACCAGGAGGCTGACCAGCACAGCGCCCGGCTGTTCGTGCAGTCGCTGGAGGGTCTCCTGCCGCGCCTCCTGGCCCTGCCCAGTGTGGAAGAGGTAGACTCAGCCCTCCAGAACTTTGTCTCTACCTTCTGCTCAGGTTTGTAATTCATTTTTTTGCTACGCAGTCCACTAGAATATTCAGAGCATTTTGTTTAATGGGCAGTTACTAGCATGCATGGAGTTTGAAGTGCTCAGAGCATCTTGATGAATCTTGGGTTTCTTAAAGAGAGCCAAGGACTGTAACTGACTGGAGGTGGTTTGTTCAAATTGTGCAGCAGTCGATGGCTAGAATACACCGAGAGGTGGATAAATGTGCAGAGGGTAAGAGGTAAGTGCCTTCTAGAAAGCTGATGCTGACTGAAACAAAATGACAGTCTGGGATTCTCAGAACACTGAATTCTTCCTATGCTTCTACACTTTGATATCTTAAAATCATAGTGTGTTGCACTTCTGGTTTGTTGACATGTTAATTATTTCAGATGAGGTCTTGGAGCAGATGCAGGCTGTCCTACCACTATATTCTGAATTCCCCTGAACTTCCCACAGTGTGCGATGCTCCAGTGTTCTATGTCAGCATAGCATTCTCCAATCTCAGACCCTTCTGTCTGCCAAATGTCAACCTTGTGACCCAAACGGCATTTAAACTGGTGTGCCGTGGGCTATCTTGGCCAGGGTATACCAGAGAATTATACTAGTTTTGCTGAAGGGCTGAAAATGATCACCCAGGATTTTGGTGAAGAAAGGAGGTAAACAATATAGGGAAGCAGCATTTAACACAGGGAATAATGAATTTATTAATAGTGAATTTAGATCATTTTCTTGTAAGGTATTTGTAGAGGGAGCATGCAGCTTTTTCCTTCATATGTAGAGAAAACCCCAGTTCTTCCTTACGGTGCCTCTTCCCTCTTTTATGAGTCACACAGAGCACTGTACTTCTGACAGTTGGTCACCAAATGTGTGAAAGTTTTCCCCTCAAACAACAAGCAAACCTCAGACAGCAGCTGAGTGTCTTACAATATAACTCAGTTCTGATGCTACCTAACCCCCACTACAGATGCCAGCTGCAAGCCCAGGCTGTCACCTGTTCTTCTAAGCGACTGGCTATAAATCAGAGCTTCTCATGACCGCTTCCTTAGGTTCACTTAATTTGTTAGAATAGCTCACAGACCTCAGGGAAACACTCACTTTTGCTTACCAATTTACTAAAGGATCTGATAAAGGATATAGATGAATGGCCAGATGAAGAGATACACAGAGTGAGGTCTCGGAGTGTCCTGAGTACAGGAGCTTCTGTCCCCATGGAGTTGGGTGGGTCACCCTCCTGGTGTGGATGTGTCTGCCAACTTGGAATCTCCCCAAACCTCTACTGCTGGGATTTATGGAGGCTTCCTCATGTAGGTGTGATCAATTATTAACTCCATTTCCAGCTCCTCTCCTCTCTCTTGAGGATGGCATGGTGGGGGTGGAGCCAAAAATTCTTTGCTCCTATCAAGGAGTTATCCAGGAGCCCACCCAGAGTCACCTCTTTAGAAAAAGAGATCGTCTTAGTGTTCTTATTACTTGGGAATTTATGAGAGTTTCAGGAGCCCTGGGTCATGGATGAGATCAAAGACACATATTAGAATAAGAGGTATTCCTAGTGTTCTTATCACTTAGGAAGTCATTAGGGTTTTAGGAGCTTTGTGCCAGGAACTGGGAGCAGAGACCAATATATGTATTTTCTATTCTCTCATAGTGCTACAGAGAGAAAGCAGTTAATGAGTGCAAAAAAATTTATAGCAGGAATAAATGATTGCCTGACCTCAGGGTGCTCAACCGTGCCTTCCCCTGAAATCCAAGGGTCTTTTGACCACACAGAACTGTCAAAAGCTAAGACCATTGCTTGTTCTTCCACCACTGAGCCCTGAACATGTGTCTGTCATGACACTTAATATATTTGTCATAGTTATATGAGTTCATGCATCCACCTTTCCCTTTCTAGACTCTTAGCTCCTTGGAAGCTACAACCCCATCTATATCACACACAAATACAAAAAAATTGTAGCCCAGTTATTGGAACTTGGTAGAAGTGACTGCTGTATTGTTAAGAAGGAGCTTAAGTATCTTAAGAAGCTGAGCAGATTGTCCTTTGTCAAATCAATCCAGGTATATTTAAGGAAGAACATTTTTTAATATGAGAGTGATCCAAAGTTATAGCATAAAGCACCAGCAGAGATATAGCACTTCTAATCCTGGACTACTCAGTAACTGTCTAATGTACCTAGTGATTAGAAAGAGATGCATATAATTTCTCAACTTTCCTAACTGCATTGCATTCTTGTTAAGGCAGTAAAATATCAGTTTCTAAGACTACCCAACATTTTTCTCAATATTTTTCTTTTAAGAATTAGATATAAAAATAGTTGGGATATTTAATTTGTGTGAAGGAATACACACATACACACAAAATCATGTTTCATTTCATTTCAAAAATTATGTTTCATTTCTAGTCATTGAAATACAAGAAAAATATATAAATATGGTTCTTAAAAATTGTATTTCTCCCTAGTACCTTATGTGCACCATTATTAAATTTTACATTCTTTTATGGAACATTCCTAGTGTATTTGTGTTGTGTGTGTCTCTCTCTCTTCTGTCTCTTTATCTCTGTTTATCTCATACACACACATGTGCACCCACACACACAAATGCTTCTTCAGTCAACATTTATAGAGAAACTTCATTGTGCTGTGTCCGAAGGGTGCAAGATATGTGTGATTTATCCTCAGTAAATATTTATTGACTGTAAATTGATGAACTTGCTCTTTGATCCCTAAAGATGTGAATAGTTATGTGCTGAAGGAGTACAACCTGAGTTGGAAGGGGTTTGGTAGGGTCTCTGAACCTGTGCATCTTCTCAACTGAAAGCATTCTTGGGAAGAGGAGCTTAGCAACTTCTCCAACCAGCTTGGTGTCCCTGGTGACAAGGCAGAGTCTGGCACCTATCAGTGATGCCCCAAAAGAGCTGTGTATCAGATCACAGCACTGCCCCTTGTTGCAGTGATGATGGCCTTAAGTAATCAAGAAATGGTAGAATTACATTTAGGCCCTTCTATGTAAAATTAAAATTATCCATACAAAATAACAGCTGCAGAAGTTTTAGCATTTAAGAATGTAAGATTTAGCTCTCAGATAAATTCATGTTTACAAACAACATCCCTTAGTAATTAAAAGACGCTGCTCCTTAGAAGAAAAGCTATGACAAACCTAGACAGCATAATAAAAAGCAGAGACTTCACTTTGCCAACAAAGGTCTATATAATCAAAGCTGTGGTTTTTCCAGTAGTCATGTACCATCGCAAGAGTTGGGCCATAATGAAGGCTGAGCGCCGAAGAATTGATGCTTTCAAACTGTGGTGCTGGAGAAGACTCTTGAGAGCCCCTTGGACAGCAGGGAGATCAAACCAGTCAATTCTAAAGGAAATCAATCCTGAATATCCATTGGAAGAACTGATGCTGAAGCTCCAATACTTTGTCTACCTGATGCAAAGAGCTGACTCATTGAAAAAGACCCTGATGCTGAGAAAGATTGAGGACAGGAAGAGAAGGAGATGACAAAGGATAAGATAGTTGGATGGCATCACCGATTCATGGACATGAGTTTGAGCAAACTCTGGGAGATGGTGAAGGACAGGGAAGCCTTGTGTGCTATAGTCCATGGGGTCACAAAGAGTTGGACACAACTGAGCAACTGAAAAACAACAACAAAGTAATTCCAGAGAATGACTTCCAAAGGCCCTACCTCCTTTCCTAGGAGAATTGGGAAATATAATCCTAGCAAAGTCTTTTACAAAATTTGAAGTAAACCTTCACACTTGTGTTTTTGTGTTTTTCAAATCAGTACTTATTTGTAGCATGTGCAGAACAGCACTTGCGTGAATTTTATTTGACCAGAATGCAGCTCCATCAACGTTGCAAACTGCTCAGCTTTTAGGTCTATAAAATGTCCCATCAGATCCAATATGTTGTGACATTAACTTTTACATGTAGAAATGAGTACTTTGAAATAAGACTTCAAAATCTTTTGGTTGTTTCTAAATGTAGCAGGTTTTTAAAATTTACTTTTAATTGGAGGATCAGTTTAGTTCAGTCGCTCAGTCGTGTCCGACTCTTTGTAACCCCATGGATTGCAGCACTCCAGGCCTCCCTGTCCATCACCAACTCCCGGAGTTCACTCAAACTCACGTCCATCGAGTCAGTGATGCCATCCAGCCATCTCATCCTCTGTCATCCCCTTCTCCTCCTGCCCGAAATCCCTCCCAGCATCAGAGTCTTTTCCAGTGAGTCAACTCTTCACATGAGGTGGCCAAAGTACTGGAGTTTCAGCTTTAGCATCATTCCTTCCAAAGAACACCCAGGACTGATCTCCTTCAGAATGGACTGGTTGGATCTCCTTGCAGGCCAAGGGACTCTCAAGAATCTTCTCCAACACCACAGTTCAAAAGCATCAATTCTTCGGTGCTCAGTCTTCTTCACAGTCCAACTCTCACATCCATACATGACCACTGGATTGCTTTATAATCTTATGTTGGCTTCTGCCATACAAACAACGTTGACACTGCCATAAGTATACACGTGTCCCCTCCCTCTTGAACCTCCCCCCGCCACCCATCCTGTCCCTCTGGGTTGTCACAGGGTACTGTGTTGAGCTCCCTGTGTTATACAGCAACTTCCCACTAGATATCTGTTTTACATAAGGTAATATATATGTTTCAGTGCTACTCTCTCAGTTCGTCCCATCATCTTCTTTCCCTGCTGTGTCTAAAGTCTTTTCTGATGGATGAACCTAGAGCCTGTTATGCAGAGTGAAGTAAGTCAGAAAGAGAAAAACAAATATTGTATATTAACGCATATATATGAAATCTAGAAAAATGGTAATAATGAAGCAAATGTAGTTTGTAGTGATTGTCTATAACCAAGTTGTTAGTTTTTTTTTTTTTAATTCTGGTGACCTCCACAGCACTTTTACCAATTAGGAATTGGTCTCTATATCTGAATTACAGACTCATCACTCTGTGGTCCTGCTGCCAGTAAGCTGGTTCTCTTCAGGTACTGCATTTAGTGGTTCAGTGGATCCCACTGACTGTTGCTGTGGGTCAGCTGAAGCTACTGGGTACGCGGCTGGGTCCACGTGAGGCAGAGCTCTCCCTCCAAGATGAAAGACGATTGAAAGAGAAACCTCTGTCCCTGTGAGACAGAGGAATGGCAGATTTCCTTTGTTCCCCGAGAGAAAGTTAGGAAAGCAAAAACAGGAGAAGGGGAGAAAGAGTTTCCTGGAGTCATAACCCAGATATTTTACTCATTATTTCCTTCCGTGTCAAAAGCTTCAAACCTTATTTTCCCCAAAACTCCCATCAAACATTTGTCCCTGACTGGTTATCAGGGTCCACCATCCTGGCTGAGGTCAGCCTTACTTGGCATTTCTCAGGGCCCCCTGTTCTCCAATACTTAAACATACAGTTGAGATGTCTCCTTAATTCCACATAATTCAAGGGGCTTTTTCTTTGAAAAAAATTAAAGTTTTTTGGGGTAGGGTGGGGGGTAGTTTGCAAACATCCAGACAAACCTGGGTTTCATTATGATATTAATATCTTTAATAGACTACTGGAGTGGGTAACCTATCCCTTCTTCATTGGATCTTCCCAACCCAGGAATTGAACTAGGGTCTCCTGCATTGCAAGGGGATTCTTTACCAGCTGAGCTACCAGGGAAGTCCATCTTTAATAGGAAGCTGGTATTGAATGTGAACAGCGCACATTCAATACCAGCCAAAATGCCTCTTATCCTCCATAGAAGAAAATGGTGTCTGTATACGGCCCCCATGGGGGTGAGAAAGCAACAGCTGGCCTCCCACAGCCACTGACAGAGGGGCGTGCTCATAGGCTTTGGGATTGCTGTTCCTCAGATCAGTAGTGTTTGGTTGGAATCTAGAAGCTCACTATGACCAAGTGTGAGCTTATTGCAAGCAACCTAATATTTATCAAGTGCCAAACTTCAGAAAAGGTAATATAGATAATGAAAGTAAAAGTGTTAGTCACTCAGTCATGCCCAGCTCTTTGTGACCCCATGGACTATACAGCCCACCAGGCCCCTCTGTCCATGGAATTCTCCAGGCAAGAATTCCTGGTAGCCATCCCTTTCTCCAGGGGATCTTCCCGACCCAGGGATCAAACCCAAGTCTCCCACACTGCAGGCAGATTTTTTACTGTCTGAGCCACCAGGGAAGCACAATATAACTCATGAATTTCAACTGTGCAGGAAATATGTATGTCTTTAAATTAAAACAAATTTGACTCCTGACCTGCAACCTACCTAGCTGGCTAGACATTTGATCTCTGCTAGCCCTCAGGGCGGAGAAGACAATGGCACCCCACTCCAGTACTCTTGCCTGGAAAATCCCATGGACGGAGGAGCCTGGAGGGCTGCAGTCCATGGGGTCGCTGAGGGTCGGACACAACTGAGTGACTTCACTTTCACGCATTGGAGAAGGAAATGGCAACCCACTCCAGTGTTCTTGCCTGAAGAATCCCAGAGACGGGGGAGTCTGGTGGGCTGCCGTCTATGGGGTCACACAGAGTCGGACACAACTGAAGTGACTTAGCAGCAGCAGCAGCCCTCAGGGTCCCATGCCAAGGTAAATCTAGAAGCAGGAGTTTGTGTGGGGTCTGGGTTCATGTCACCAGTGAACCCTCATTGTATACTTCACAGGCTTTCTGTGGGTCCTATGATTTTGCTACCTCCCTGCCAGTGTGGGGCCTGGAATGCTCAGGCAAGGCCGGGAGGCCCTGTGCATATACTTTGTCCTCCTCCAGGGTCCTGCCAACCTCCAGATGCTGCCAGGCAGCAAGAAGCCCCAGACCTCCAATCCCTGCCCAGCCAGAGAGTGGCCCTTCTCTTCCTTGCTGCTTTCTCTTTTCATCACCTCTGGGTGCATGTCATTTGCATGCACATATTTAGGATGGGCTGTTTCACCTACATCCCTAAATCCATCCTCAGGGTGTTTACAGGAGCAAATGTAGCATTGGGGCGAACATAGTATCAGATGAAGAGAAGTGGACTTGGGTAAGTTTTGTCACCCCCAAGCTCTCTGTGACAGCAGCTTTCTCTGGCTGAATGAGACCATCTTTAGAGCATGAGGTTTCATTGGTTTTTGTTTTTCCAGTTAATTTGTTAAAAAAAAACCAAAAAACAAAATATAGGTACCTTTCAAAATGAAAAGCATACTATGAAATGTAAAAGAATGTTTTGAAAAAATAGTTGGAGGAAACCAATAACTATTTATTTATACATATATTTGAAACTGTTTCCTTGTTTGTTAATAGCTTTTATATTTTAATTAATTTATTTTAATTGGAGGATAATTACTTTACAATATTGTGATGGTTTTTGCCATACATCAGCAAGTCAGGCATAAGCACACATATGCCCTCCCATCTCAAACCCCCCTCCCACACCCCTCCCCACCCCATCCCTCTAGGTTGTCCCAGAGCACTGGCCTTGGGTGCCCTCCTTCATGCATCAAACTTGCACTGGTTATCTATTTTACATATGGTGATGTATGTTTCAATGCTATTCTCTCAAATCATCCCACTCTCTCCTCCCACTGATTCCAGAAGCCTGTTCTTTACATCTGTGTCTCCCTTGTGTTAACAGCTCTTACTGAGATATAATTCACATACTATGCAGTGCACCCTTTTCAAGTCCCTGATTCAAAGGGGTTTTTCTAATATATTACATTATTATTTGTGTTAGTTGCTGCAGTGAATATTGACATATAGGTATGTGTTCAAATTCCTGTTTTCAGTTCTCCTGGTAAACTCCTGCTGCTGCTGCTGCTAAGTCGCTTCAGTCGTGTCCGACTCTGTGCGACCCCATAGACGGAAGCCCACTAGGCTCCCCGTCCCTGGGATTCTCCAGGCAAGAACATTGGAGTGGGTTGCCATTTCCTTCTCCAATGCATGAAAGTGAAAAGTGAAAGTGAAGTCGCTCAGTCGTGTCCGACTCTTAGCAACCCCATGGACTGCAGCCCACCAGGCTCCTCCATCCGTGGGATTTTCCAGGCAAGAGTACTGGAGTGGGGTGCCATTGCCTTCTCCGGGTAAACTCCTAAGAGTGCTGAATTGCTGGGTCATACGGTAATTCTGTTTAGCTTTTGAGGAACATTATTACTTTTAGAAGTAATAAAAGTAATAATGGACTTTTATTTGGACACGGACTGTAGCCTGCCAGCTTCTCCTGTCCATGGAATTCTCCAGGCAAGAGTACTGGACTGGGTAGCCATCCATATTGCAGGCGGATTCTTTACCATCTGAGCCACCAGGGAAGCCCACTTTTAGCAAAGTTTGTGCTTATGAGTTACTGCACTAAGCATCTTAAATGTTTGCATCTAGTTGCCATAGTGAACTTGTTTGTTCATTTTCATTCATTCAGCAAATAATTTTAAAGAATCTACTATGTATTAGACTCTGTTCTAGGCACTGGTGTTATCTAGTGAAAAGAACTGACAAAATCCCTCCCTCTCATAGGTCTTATGTAATAGTAGTCATGGCAAACAGTAAGCGAAAATCTATTAATAAATGCCATTAAGGCAATGAATAAAAATGCCTGGTGAGGCGGAATATTACAGAGGATGAGGGTAGTGGGCCAGATGCTATTTTGGATGGAATTAAAGGGGAATGTCTGTGACAAGCTAGCACTTGAGCAGAGCCCTGAAAGAATCAAGGAGGCAGCAAGTCATCCAAAGATCTTGGGAGACCTCTGTGGGGTAGGTGTGGAGGGGACAGAAATGTGAATGCCCTGAGGCGTGTCCAGACTTGGTGAGGTCAAAGAACAGCAGACAGTTTGGGATGACTGAGGGGAGTAAGAGGAGGCAGGGGGAGTGTCGGGGTTTTTTTATATTGTGATTTGGAGAGTTTGAGCAGTAGATAGAGGTAATCAGTTATTTTGCCTATCTCTAGGTAAAGAAGGGTTTAAGTGATTTTACCAAAGCTCCTGGGGAGTAACCAACAAGGTTTTCCCAAATAGGTTTGCTATGGAGTGCTTGCTCTTTCCCACCAGGCTAGGGCACACATCTGCCATGACACTGTTCCTCGCTGGCTGTTCTACGAGATGTCTTTGTCCCTGGGACTGGTTGGTGGCTCCACTAAGTGGTCAGCAGTGTCTGCCCAGCGTGCTGTTTGAGGTCTCTGGGTTTTCTCCCATAGGTATGATGCATTCACCAGGGTTTGATGGGAACAGCAGCCTGGGCCTGCAGATGCTGATGAACGCGGACAGCCTGTACTCGGCGGCGCACTGCGCGCTGCTGCTCAACCTGAAGCTCTCCCACGGTGACTACTACCGCAAGCGGCCCACCCTGGCACCCAGCACCATGGTGAGTGTGCGTCTTTCCCGACCAGGCCTGCCAAGGACCAACAGCGGCCTCTGGGCTGGCACCCGAGCATCGTTGGCCAGAGAGGGATGACTTGGCCGTACCCACAGGGCTGTGGAGGGCGGGCACTCACCATCCACAGGAACCTTTGTGCAGATTGCACAGAACGGTGAACCACAGGGCTACCCACTTGGTTCCAGGAGCAAAGAGCACCAATGTACCCGCATTGGCTGCCTGCCAGTGGCCCAGTAACTCCATTGCGTGGCATTAAACACACATTCAAAAACGTGATCAGCTTAGTAAGTAAGCGCTGGGCTCTGAAATCTACCGAGACATATGCATACCCAGAGCCAAGCTGCCTAACACTGATAACAAAGTCCCTCTGTAAGGCGGTGAGAGTGATGGGAGGGCCTGTTTCATGGTTGGCTCCCTGGCATGAGCAGGCCCCTCCATAGTGGACCCCAGCACCAGTTCAAGAGCCTACAGCCTTGAAGCTGCCTGAAGGGATCATTTGTCTGGTAAACGATGAACAGATTGTACACTTCTGAAGGTGAGTGGTGGCTATATGAGTGTCAATCAGGTATCTCTTGAGACACGTATGTCCTTCAGGGAGCACAGGTCACCTCTGGTGCTGACGGGGTGGTGAGAAGGAGGTGCTTTGAAACGTCTCTGTGCAGCTTCTAATCCTCCCACACGCCAGAGAGTAAAAATATCAAGTGTGGTATCTTTACTTCTGTTGTTGTTTAGTTGGTCAGTCATGTCCTACTCTTTGCAATCCCAGGGACTGTAGCCCACCAGGCTCCTCTGTCCATGGGATTTCCCCAGTCAAGAATACTGAAAGCAGGTTGCCATTTCCTTCTCCAGGGGCTCTTTCCCACTCAGGGATTGAACCCACATCTCCTGCATTGGCAGGAGGATTCTTCACCACTGAGCCGCCAGGGAAGCCCACTCCTTCTGTAGGTTTCTTAAAAGGATCACGCAAGTGAAAGGACCTTCATGAAGTCTGTGACCTTTCCACCACAGTTTCCGCTTCCCTTCCGACCTCCTGAGCCCAATCAGCAGAGTCGTGTTTTTCCTGTAAGCAGTGACTCAGTGACTCCAGGGACGTGGGAGCCTGTTGTTTGCAGGGGGTCGTATATGGTCGTTTTCTCCTGTGATCTTCTCTGCAGAAAGAGTTCATGAAGCAGGTCCAGACCAGCGGGGTGCTGATGGTCTTCTCCCAGGCCTGGATTGAGGAACTTTACCACCAGGTTCTTGACAGAAACATGCTCGGAGAAGCCGGCTACTGGGGCAGCCCTGAAGACAACAGCCTCCCCCTCATCACCATGCTGACGGGTCAGTGGCTCCTTGCAGGGCTCCGTGGCGCTCAGGGGTGGGAGGGCTCAGGCTTTGAAACAGCACCCATAAAGCCTCCCTGGCCATTGGTGACAGTTCCCAGGAAGTGTCATGAATTCACCTCACAACAGCTTTCTGTCCTTCTTCCATGTGGGACTCTGCAGGCTCACTGTGCCCCATTATATTAGGAATTAAAAGTGAAAGTCCCTTCAGTTGTGTCCAACTCTTTGCAACCCCATGGTCTGTAGCCCGCCAGACTTCTCTGTCCATGGAATTCTCCAGGCCAGAATACTGGAGTGGGTCACCATTCCCTTCTCTAGGGGATCTTCCCAACCCAGGGATCGAACCCAGGTCTCCCGCATTGCAGGTGGATCCTTTACCATCTGAACCACCAGGGAAGCCTAGATTATGAATTACTTAGCATCTGTGTCCATTGGGATAAAACCGTAGACTTTTTCTGGGGATATGAAGTACTGTCTGGGCGCAAAGCCCAGAGTTATTCCTGGAAGCTCTCACAAAAGATACCCTGTATGATTCAGTGCTCCTGGGAATTTGCCAGCAATGTAAAATCATTGATTTTAAACTTGGCTTCTTCCCCATTTCTTGTCCATATCAGAGATCCTCCCTTACCTTCCCAGCTGTACCAGAGTTAAAAATTATGTAGGAAGAGATAAACTGGAAGATTGGATTGATGTGTACACACTACTATATATAAAATAGGTAACTAATAAGGACCTGTGTATAGCACAGGGAACTCTACTCAGTACTCTGTAATGGCATATGTGGGAAATGAATCTAAAAAAGAGTGGCTATATGTATAACTGATTGACTTTGCTGTACAGCAGAAACTAACACAGCATTATGAATCAACTATACTCCAATAAATTTTTCTTAAAAACCATGAAGGGGCAGTTGATTAAAGTTGAATATGGATTTGAACTACATAATAAAATTTTATTAGTGTTAGATTTCTTAACTTAAATGATACTGTATTTATGGGTAAAAGGACTGGATGTTTCCACTTATTCTAAATTGGTTAAGAAGCAATATAGATACATACACAGAGAATTGTGGAATAAATGGGGCAAGGTGAAAGTAACTGGTGAATCTGTGATATGTGTGTGTGATGTCACATCAATAATACATATATCAATAATATGTCTCATACTTAATACATACACTCAAGGAGAGTTCCTTGTACTATTCTTGTAACTTCTGAAATTTGAAATTAAAAGTTACAAAAATATTATATAAAAAAAGAATGCAAGATAGTTGCCCAGAATCTATGTCTTTAGCATCCAGAGTTTTCATTTCTATTAGAGATTTTTGGAAGCAGTATGGGATGCAGTCATAAGGCAACATTTTGGCAAAAGCAGCCATTCATGGCTTTACATGGCATAACCACAATGTCAGGTCAAGATCAGGGGTTGCTCAAAAGTTTGGACTGGTTATCAGGAACCTTCATAAATTAGATCTTCAGGCTTGTCCTATATTTGATCTGAGTTCCTAGACTGGTTCCTGATCTGAGTGATCGTCTCATGGCTTCCGCTGATGGTATAAGTAGAGCATGGCCCTACACAGACACCATTTATTTTATTAATTATAATATTTACATCAGTTTGAAAAATAGGAATTCATATTTATGAAGACATTTATGAGACATTTAGTCAGTCTGCTTGTAAGGAATGCTTGTTTTCCATCAGACTCCACAAACTACCTTCAGACCGAGATTACAGTCCTGCCCAGAGCTTCTAAGTGCCTTGGAATTTAGATGAGGATCCTAAACCTGCCAGTCTTAATTTTCAAATGCCATCCTTTCTGCCAAAATTAATCTCTGAATTTCTTCCCTGAACCTTAGTACAAGGAGTCATTTAGTAGATGTAAAAATGATCACATACCAGGCTATTCACAGGAGCCATTTTCATTGGTCATCACTGTTAATCAGCTGTGTCTTTTATAATGGAACAATAAGTTCAATTGCTTCATCCATAGAAAAGTTATCTAGCTTTTGATTAGTGATAGAAAATCAGAAGCTTTTCATAAGAATTCTACAGATTTAGATTCTGTGATTCTTTGTAACAGATTTCAAGTATGAAGTGACAAGTGAATTTGAGCAGCAATTAACCTAGAGCTTAGAAACGTCCATCTGGTCTTCATTTTGTGCAAGGAAAAGCAATAGCAATCTGGTGATCAACACTGTACTACCTGTGGCCATCCCTTATGTCATGTTGTGTCAGAGTGTTCTGTACAACTGGGGGTTTTAGCACTTGGATAAGCTTTGTGTTACCTGAATTCATCAGTTCATTAGCTAGCACGGAGGAAACAAAACTGTTACATGGCAGTTTCTAGGATGTCATTAGACCATTTGACCATCAGTAAATTAATTCAGTGAAACTAGTCTGTTCCTACTGAGTCGTCAGATATTTCTCACTGCCTTTCCCCCACCCAGTTTTACTGAGATATAACTGACCCATGACACTGTATGAAGAATATGAATACTAAGTCCGATTTCTTCCTTTGCCAGCCTCATGACCTTGGGCAATTTTCTTATTTTGAAAACTTATTTCCTCCTTCATGAAATATCAATAGGAAAAATAATACCTACCCTGCCTGCCTACACAGAGTTGTAGGTCTAATAAAAAAAAATGTTAAGTGAAAACACTTTGAAAATGGTACAGTGTTATTAGTAAGGTACTGTGCTTTCCAAGGGCTTCTCTAATAGCTCCGTTGGTAAAGAATCCACCTGCAATGCAGGAGACCCCGGTTCGATTCCTGGGTTGGGAAGATCCTCTGGACAAGGGATAGGCTATCCCCTCCAGTATTCTTGGGCTTCCCTTGTGGTGGGTGCTTTCCAATCAGGTTATATGATAATCTTACCAAAGAGACTTATTCTCCTCTTAATTCTTATGAGGAAGTACTGAAAGATCCATGTTGGAGTAACCTGGTACATATAAAATGTGGGAATAATGCCTTGGTTTGGAATAAAAGGGAGTATTCAAAGGTCAAAATATTCTAAATCAACAGATTTTCTAACAGAGATAGCAGAATTTATCTTTATTTTTTCAAAGAAAAAATATGCATCAGTCTAACAGAAGAAAGCTCTAGCAATGAAAGAAAACTGTACTGAATGGATAAAACAAAAATTTTTAACATTCTGATAACAGGTTATTATATACTTGGTACATAATGAATCCCATGGCTATTCATTGGGGGAAAAAATGAATATTGTGGTAGCTGTTTTTGACTACAGTGTTCTTTAAAAAGGAGGGGAAACACCTTGCCCTTTTTCCTTGACAGATATCGATGGCTTAGAGAGCAGTGCAATTGGAGGGCAGCTGATGGCCTCAGCTTCGATGGAGTCTCCTTTCACCCAGGGCAGGAGAATTGATGACTCCACGGTGGCAGGTAGTGACTTGGATCTTGGGTTTATGAATATGCATCCATTGTGTGTGTTATCATCTATTAAGTTATTATGCGGCAGCTTTTTGTGCTGACATAAATGAATTAAGATTTTTGCCTTGGCAGGAAAATACCTGATAGAAGTTACTGGCATCACCCAGCTGCTGATGCCACATTCATTATTTATAAGCATTAACTGAAACAGTCTGATATCCATTCCATTGTATTTCCTGTAGTAAAATTGCATACACCTCAGTAATGCTAATGGGATGGCCAGAGAATCCCATGGCATTCATCACCAGGTCATTTTTGCCTCTGGAAGGTAACCCACGCCCCTTCACATTCTAGGTGTGGCATTTGCTCGCTATATTCTGATTGGCTGCTGGAAGAACTTGATCGACACTTTATCAACCCCCCTGACGGGCCGAATGGCCGGCAGCTCCAAAGGGCTGGCCTTCATCTTGGGAGCTGAAGGCATCAAAGAACAGAACCAAAAAGAACGCGATGCTATCTGCATGAGCCTCGACGGGCTACGGAAAGCCGCGCGTCTGAGCTGCGCTCTAGGTAAGGCAAGGTAGGGTATTCCTGACCCGTGGCCCAAGGGGTGTCCCTGAGGAATGCGTTATGAGTGGCCCTGGTGGACAAGTCTTTTAGAAGTAGTTTTGCCAGATGAACGGCTAGAGAATAAACTCAGTTAAAGGGTGATTTGTTTGTTTTCTCTAAAGGAGTTGCAGCCAACTGTGCTTCGGCCCTCGCCCAGATGGCAGCTGCCTCCTGTGTCCAGGAGGAGAAAGAGGAAAAGGAAACCCAGGAACCCAGTGATGCCATAGCACAAGGTAGCGACAGAAAGGCCAGAATCCACCTGGAACCTCATGTGAGGTCTGCGCACACAAGCAGACACATTCCTCCCTGTTGCATATGTGATACACGGCACATTGTATACACCACTGATGACGAGACCCTGCCCGACCACAGACTTACGTCTGTTTTATGGGCTGATCCTCCAGATGCTCAGTAGATCCCTGTGAAGATAAGAGATATACTGGCCCCCGGTGACTAAGAAAGTGCATGTGGCTGCTAGCCAGAGGCCCCTCAACTCAGCTCTTCACACCTCTGGTGTTCTCTGACCACTGGCTTTGGAACTTCCTAGGGGTGCACATTTGAGGACCCCTCAGGCTACGGGGGAGGGCAGAAGGGCCTGTGTTCTGAAGCAGGGATCACACTGATGGAGGAATCCCGAGAGGAGGCTCAGGGTTTTCTTGTTGGAGAAAACCCAAGCTTTGTGAACTGAGGAAAGAGTTGATTTTTAACTTGATAAAATCGGTTCATCGATGAAGCAGATGGTTATCTAGATAAGAGAATAGCCTGTCTCATAGGAATGGAAGATGAATGGCAGGCAGCAAACGAGGAAAAATTGGGAGCTTGGGCCGACTTGTGCTAACATTGTATCAGGTGCAAAAAATAAGTAGTCACAGAAAGAGTTGGCATCTTTTTAGCTGAGAAAATACAGGTTAGGTTGGTGTTCCTCGAACTTGAGTAATAGAGACCCATGTGAAAGCAGACCAACTCTCACACATCCCCACTGTTAATAGCAAAAGGGTATCACACTTGCACTAAAAATGTACAACTATAAGTTACATAAAAGCACTTAAATATCTCCAAAACCTATTAAACCACAGCTAATATTTGAATTATAGACAAAAAATTAAATCAGTATCACATCCAGGAGACAAATGATGCTTTACTAAAAATCAGTTTGCCCCTTACAGTAGGAGCATGGTTTGGCTTCCTCTGAAGTGAGCATGCTGTGTTTCTGGGTTCTGGACTTGATTATCCCACTAGACCCATCTTCCAATGACTGGACAGCTTGGTTCATGGAGGATGCTCTCATTTGTCCCTGCCTTGGCATTTTGCATAATTGACATTTTCAGTCACCTTCTACATCTTTCTCACACATTATCTACAATTTTAAAAGTATTATTTGAAGATCACAAGAATAAATGTAAACTCTGGGAGTAAAATATGGGCATTTTCAGTTATAAAGCAGTCATCATGGTACTCAGAGTGTACAAGCATGTTGTTTTAGATGGTCATCATTGTGAACACCTAACAATAAATAAACCTCAGAGAGGACTTGCTGACTGCCAGGAATTCTTTCTTATTTTCAGTATGAGTATACAGGGCCAGAAGACGGGTCTGGGCACAGACGGCTTTAGCTGGGATTGGCACTCAAAGCCCATCCTCGCTGCTGTGACTGACCCAGATCCCAGCTTGAATCCATCCACTTCTGAAACCACAGAGCTGGTGTCACCAGTGTCTGTGGGCCTGTGGGCTGGGTAGTTTGCATGATGAGCCTCGGGGACGTGTCACTGAAGATTTCACTGCCAGTGACCTCTAGCGACGTCTCCAGTTTCCTGTTGCCCTTGCACAAGCACACGTTCTCTCCTTTCCCTCCATTCTCACTCCCCTTCTGTCTCCCTTACTTGGACGGTACTGTAATGAATGTCTTTCTGGTGCAGTGAAACTAAAAGTGGAGCAGAAGCTGGAGCAGATCGGGAAGCTGCAGGGGGTGTGGCTGCACACAGCCCACGTCCTGTGCATGGACGCCATCCTCAGTGTCGGCCTGGAGATGGGCAGCCACAACCCCGACTGCTGGCCACACGTGTTCAGGTGCGCAATGGGGTCCCCGCCCTGCAGGCCTGCCACCTGCCTGCCACGGGGGTGGGGAAGAGGGTGCTGTGCGGAAGAAGTAGACTTCCATGCCTGCCAGTACTTCAGTGGTGCTCAGTTACTAAGTCATGTTCGGCTCTTTGCAACCCCATGGACTGTAGCCCACCAGGCTACTCTGTCCATGGGATTTCCCAAGCAAGAATGCAATAGTGGTTGCCATGCCTTCCTCCAGGGGATCTTCCTGGCCCAAGGATGAAACGCATGTCTCATGCATTGGCAGGCAGACTCTTTACCACTGAGCCACCAGGGAAGGCCCTGTAGATTACAGTAAGTCACAGAGTTTGGATAAACGCTAAATGAGAGATTAAAAAGAGAAGAGGGAATAAGGGCTTAACTGAATATATATGTTGAAGAACACAGTGACAGAACTAAATTTAGAAAACAGTGAATTATCACTTGACATTGTCTGAGAGGCAGATATGTTGTCTCAGGGAAGAAAAACTGATTCTTAAACAGAGTCTGGTAAAAGACCACATAAGTTAGGTGAATAAGGCATATTTAAAAGCTGGTCATGTGTCAGTAACATAACATTCCTGTATGTTTAGTAATGTCTTTACTGAAAGGACTTTTGATAAATTACATGGATACGTAATAAATACAACTTTTAATTTAGCTAGACAAAGAAAAAAATGGAGTAGCCTTTTGTGCCAAAATTGGCCAAAAGTTTGGCTCTTAGCTTTACAGTATCAAAATAAAAGGACCTCCCGTGACACCTGTAAAATAAAAGCAAAGGAAGAGCACTACAGTCCTCCCACAGCCAAGAAGAAAGCCCTTCCTCCTCCAGCACTGGCAATCAGCCAGGCCTGAGACAAAGGAAGGACCACCATCCCCCAGCAGCAGGCACAGGGCGGCTGCCCGCCTTCTTGCCCTTCTCCTCGGCATATACCCGCCGTCTCCAAGCTCAGTTCTGGCCAAGCAGCGGAGGGGCGCTCGGTAGCAGGATGACAGCCCCACGGCCAGGCTCAGGTGTCCTGATCTTGCCTAGGGCAGTGGCCTAACCTAGGTTCTGTTTATCATCCTCAAAGAAAATCCAGCCTTGAGTGAGTTTGGTTGACTTTCAAAGATCCTTCTAGGGTTGAAAAGCCCACAAGAGGCTTTTGTGGAGAGGAGCGTGTGAAAGGGCCAGGATGAATTGGTGTGGAGCACAGTGGGTTCTACTGTGGGGGCTGGTGACCAGATGTTCTCCATTGCTTTCACAAGCAAACAGGGAAAAGATTTAACTTGTACCTAAGCGATTTATTTGGATCAAAAAACTGGCCCAATTATGGAACATCAGAGTAGATTATCCAAAGTAGTCTTTCCTAGTAGCTGGACTTATCCTGGGATGAAGGGTCTCCAGTCCCAGGTCCTGTCAGGGAACAGTTTGTTTGGAAGCTGAAGATTGTACTAAGATTGTACTACGTTGTGTCTTTTCTCTGAGTTGACTGTGATCAGGTGACTACTCCGCTCCAGTAGGGGTTACGTGGAGTTGTCAGGACCGAGTGGGACAAAGCTGGGCGGAATCCCTGAAATGAGGGCCCACTGTGGCCAGAGAGCCAGTCCACCATATGCATATTCATTCTGGGATCTCAGAGAAAGGAGATGTTTCCCAAATCCTAGAGCACAAGACAGAGAGGGAAGAGGGCCTTTTGGGAAAATGCATTCAAACAGCCAAAGTCCTGATAAGCCAGTATCTGGACAGGACAGACTGAGATGAACAGAGTTTTGTTCCCATACTTTCCCAGAGGAATCCCCCCAACTCCCACCTCCACCTCCAGGCTGTGTGGTCCAACTCAAAATAAATGTATATAGTGAAGAGAGAGGGAGCGGGGAGGGGGGAGGAACGCGGCCTTCGCTGGAGGAGGGCAGTGATTCAGGAGGGCCGTGAGGCTGGCCCAGCTCCTCCGTATCTCCTTGTGGGGTTGACCATGCTGGCCTGGCTGGCTGCGACTCAGCAGCTGCTTATGTGTGACTCTCTGCAGGGTGTGCGAGTACGTGGGCACCTTGGAACACACCCACTTCAGCGATGGCACCTCTCAGCCCCCGCTGACCATCAGCCAGCCCCAGAAGGCCCCCAGAGGCGGACTCCTTGGGGACCTGGAGAGTGAGGGCTCACCCCAGGAGCAGAGCCTGGAGCAGGAGAGCTCCCTGAGCACGGCCCCCATCATCCAACCGCTCTCCATCCAGGAGCTTGTCCGAGAAGGCAGCCGAGGCCGGGCCTCTGACTTCCGTGGGGGCAGCCTCATGACAGGCAGCAGTGCCGCCAAGGTGGTGCTCACGCTCTCCACGCAGGCTGACAGGTGCGTGTCATTCCCAACACACCCAGGGCGGAGCGGGGAATGGAAGGCTCCTCTGCTCCCCTTTCCCTGCTCCCCTCCCTCTCCCCTTCCCCTTCTCTCCCCCTGCCCCCCAGAGCACCCTTCCCCTGCTGACCACACTGCATCCTTCTCTTCTGCTCCAAAATCATTCCCAGGACAACTTGATTTGTTAGCCAGTCATGGAAGCCTCTTGTAATTTTTTTCAAGCCCACTTCTGTCTCACACTCAGTATGAACTCTTGTTTAGTGACGATGGCTGGAGGCTTTTGAGCGGAGAGCAGTCTACCCAGGGCAAAGGTTCTGCACCTACTCTGTGTCCACAGGCAGCTTCCTCTCCGTGGGTCCTGATTTCTCATAGCAAAATACAGTCATAAAGTAACTCATAGGGTAGCCATAAGGTTCAATTAATAAGTTTGAAGCAGTTAGAACAGAGCTTGGCAAATAGTAAATGTTCACTATTTTTGATGGTAATATTTTAAAATCGTATACCCAAGAGTATGATCTATTCTAAATTGATGCCCAGCAACCATGTTAAGGTGAAGAGGGAGAAATCAGCAGGCATCCCAGCTGTTTAGTGGCCCTTCTTGATGTGGAGAGCGCTTTGGTCACCTTCACCTGGGGCCCACCCCTCTCTACTCCCCATGCTTGGTAGTTGTGCCCCAGACCACCCAGTACGGGTGCAGTGAGGCTCACACGGGAGTGCAGAGAGATGTAGGAAGAGCGTTGCTGGCTGGGCTCAGAAACCCGAATTCGTTCCTGGCTTTGATATCATCCAACTGGATAGTCGTGTCTGTGTAAATAGTTGCACTGAGACTCAGTTTCTTCATCCACTAACTCAGGACAATAATCCCTTTTTCCTGTTTAACCATTAAGGTGGCTTTGAAAGTGTTTTGGAATCTGAAAAGTGGTATACAGGTGTCAGGTGGGATGTAATATTCTTCCCACTAGCAAAGAAGAAAAAGAAATGACTAATGAGATCTAGAAACCAAATGGTATTGAAATTGCAAGCCACGAGAAAGATGTATTTATTTCAATAATTTACCCATCTTAAAACCGTGTGCCTCATGTCACCTCTTCAGGGCCTTGTTATTCAACTTCTGTTGGAGACACTCTCCCTTTCACAGCACATGGCAGCCCAGAGGGCTGCTTGCCCGTCTGGTGTCATCATGGATTTGGAGATTGGGCATTGGGTTGACCCCAGAGCAGAGGGAGGCTGACTCGCCTCATTCCTCAAGTGCCACATAGACTGGTGTTTGGTCCATCATTCCGAGGTCCGGTGAGCCTCTGGATCCTCCTGTGAGCCCTGCTGCCTGCATTCCCTTCCTTCTCCCTAACTCCTTCTAGAAATGTCTGTGCCCAACAGAGTGGAAAACAAGAAACTGCAAGGTCCATCATGTTAGGGAATATTCATTATTGCAGTAAATGCTTGAGCATTATCATGTCCCAAGGCTCTGGGTATATGAGTCAGAGGAGTAAGAAGGTCATTTCCTGCCCCAGGGGACGTACAGATCAAGTTGACCCTGCTTCTGAATCCTCCTCTGGACCAAGTCCAACATTATACTCATCAGTTGAAGCCCAACAAAAGCCTTGATTAATTTACTGGGATTTTCTTTACTATAGTTTATGAAATTGAAGTTAATTGTGAGGATTCCATTCCCAGTTGTTAAGCCTCTGTGAGTGATGCTTTGCCATCTTTCAACTTCTTGCCAAACATTTAATGAGTGCTCATCTCAGCTATGCCATGGGGCTACAAAGATTTTTTTTTTCTTTAGGATGGTCTGTGCCCCTCAGATTAAAATCTTGTAATTAGAGCAGGCTTGTACTCAGTAATAATAGATACAACAATACCATACATTTCTTTATAGTGTTTACACAACATTTTTATTAATCACGTTTAAGAAAATTACCATAATCATTCTGCATAAAGACTTTGCTGAATTGTTTCTAAGTAACAAGTCTTTTTCTTTCATCCAGGCTCTTTGAAGATGCTACAGATAAACTGAACCTCATGGCTCTGGGAGGTTTTCTTTACCAGCTGAAGAAAGCATCGCAGTCCCAGCTTTTCCATTCTGTTACGGAAACAGTTGATTACTCGCTGGCAATGCCAGGTAATTCTTTCCCTGCAGAAACTGTGCCATGAAGCTAGCAGCAAACAACCCAGATCTCTGATGCCAACAGCCTGCCTGAAGACTTGAACCCCCATTCCTTTCATACACGGTCACCCTGGCTAAGTTCAAGAGCAGATTTGTCGTGTAGAGTTGAGACATGATCTGTGTGGGTGGTGCTGGTAGGGGGTTGGTTATTATCCGTTGTGAATGGAAATGTTGCAGCCGCCACAGTTGCAGGTATTATCACTGTTGTTCTGCTAAGTTTTGCTTGTGATGTAGAAATGGTGTGGCAACTCGCTGTAGATAGCTTCACATGCACGTAGGAACTTTTCTCCGTATCACAAAGCACACACCTGCCTTAGCAGAAGCAGAAGCAGCTTCTAATTCCAGAAAGGCCTGGGAGAGAAAAATGGAACACTCAACAGAAGCCTCAAGGCCGCTCTTAGAAAACCTGCCCTGGGGGCATGTGGCTTTAATGGTGGGTCAGAATCACTGGGCTTCCCAGGTGGCTCAGTGGGAAAGACTCCACGTGCCAAGCAGGAGATGCAGTTTTGATCTCTGAGTCGGGAAGATCCCTTGGAGAAGAATGGCAACCCACCCCAATATTCTCGTCTGGGAAATCCCATGGACAGAGGAACCTGGCGGGCTACAGTCCATTGGGTCGCAGAGAGTCAGGACACAACTTAGCGACTAAATAACAACAGAATCACAGTCTTCATGGATGTTACCAGGTGAACACCCTCTGGAAGGCCAACATGTGGGAGAGTGGGTAGAGTTGTATTGAATCGCCCATGAGTAGGTCCCAAGTGAGTGGCGGGTTTTGCTCACAAATGCACTGTCCATCTACAGCCAGGTTGTTGTGCTGTTAACAGTGAGTACCTTGTTCCCAGAAATTCAGGCAGAGGCACAGAGCCATGTGCCAGGATCACACTGTGGTGGCAGGTTGAAGGGCACAGCCTCTGAGGTCCTTCCAACCATTAGGAATGTTGACTCTTACTGCAGATTCTAATTTGAGAACCACAGTGCTTTCCTGTGAGTTTTTAATAGACTTTAAAACCTTAGCTATATAAAGCCAACTTTCCAGACCCAGCCAACTGCCAGAGAATCTCTGAGCCCAGGGGCAACCTTCAAAGTATTTTGCATGGAGAAATCAGTAGACTCTGAACTTACAAAAAAAAAAAAAAAAAAGCTGTGAGGGGCAAGAAGCAGCAGCAGACCTGGGAGGAGGATCAAATCAATCAGATCCAAGTTAAAATGCTGCCTTCACCGCTTATCAGCTGTCAATTTAGGCAAGTCAGTTCACCTTTCTGATCCTCAGTTTTCTAATCTCTACGTAGCAATAGTTGCATTTACTTCTTAAGGTTTGCTTTTAAAATTAAAGTGATCACAGACAGAACAGACTTGTGGTTGCCAATGGGGAAGAGAGGTGCAGGAGAGATGGATGGGGAGTTTGGGGTTAGCAGATGCAAATTATTATATATAAGATAAGCAACAAAGTTGCTTCCCTATAGCATAGGGAACTATATTCAATATCCTGTAATAAACTGTATTGGAAAATAATATTTTAAACATATACATATGTGTATATATATGTATACCTGAATTACCTTGCTGTAAAAATCACTGCAGATGGTGATTACAGCCATGAAATTAAGACGCTTACTCCTTGGAAGGAAAGTTATGACCAATCTAGATAGCATATTCAAAAGCAGAGACATCACTTTGCCAACAAAGGTCCATCTAGTCAAGGCTATGGTTTTTCCAGTGGTCATGTATGGATTTGAGAGTTGGACTGTGAAGAAAGCTGAGCACCAAAGAATTGATGCTTTTGAACTGTGGTGTTGGAGAAGACTCTTGAGAGTCCCTTGGACTGCAAGGAGATCGGTCTTGGGTGTTCTTTGGAAGGAATGATGCTAAAGCTGAAACTCCAGTACTTTGGCCACCTCATGCGAAGAGTTGACTCATTGGAAAAGACTCTGATGCTGGGAGGGATTGGGGGCAGGAGGAAAAGGGGACGACAGAGGATGAGATGGTTGGATGGCATTACCAACTCGATGGACGTGAGTTTGAGTGAACTCCGGGAGTTGGTGATGGACAGGGAGGCCTGGAGTGCTGCAATTCATTGGATCGCAAAGAGTCGGACACAACTGAGCAGTGACTGAACTGAACTGAACTGAACTGACAGTAGAAATTGATGCATTGTAAATTAACTATACTTCAATAAAATAAAAGTGATTAAAGACACAAAGAACCAACACAATGTCTCATGCAGGGTAAACATTCAGTAAATGTCAGTGATTTTTGTTACTGTCATTTTGAAGTTTGTTTGATATGGCCAGGCTAATTAGAAAGGCATATTCTGGTTGGTAGAGGCTGATTGTGATCAGCATTTTGTGGGCATTGCGGGAAGAGCAGGAGGACATGAGCAAGAAGAGTGAAGAAGACTAAGGTGGCAAAGTAGTAGCAAGAAATCAGAGCAAGCAAGAATTGTACAGAAGCAAGACAAAGCAGGTTAGATCGCGTGTTACTGGGTAGCAAAGGGGCCTGACCTGCTTGGCAGGGGCTTCAGAGGTGCTGTTAAGGGCTGACAAAGTGGACAGCGGCTGTGAACGATGGGACGATAACTGCAGCCACTGTTGCTAAGAGTGGAGGGCAGGTAGTCTGTGCCAGGCCTGTGCTGAAAGGTTGTTGTTGAATCACGCGAATACACCGGGATTCTTGGACCCCAGAGGAGAAGAATTCAATCTGGGGCCAGAGACGAGGTTTGATCGCTCAGAGCTTTTGTGTAATAAAGTTTTATTAAAGTATAAAGGAGATAGAGAAAGCTTCTGACATAGGCATCAGAAGGGGGCAGAAAGAGTACCCCCATGCTAGTCTTCAGCTGGATGTTATATAGTCATTAGCAGTCTGTTAATGAAAGAAAGGAATGTCTTAAAATTCAGAATGGCACCAGGCCCCTCACCCATAAGATGCATTTTGGGATAATCTTGGCGCCAAATGGTTTATCCTGGGCCATAAAATGATTAACTTGAATCTTGAAGAAGGGCAGACCACCATACAAATAGTTTCATTTACATAGATTAGGGGAACAATATCCATACTGGTTTGTCAAGTAGGTTCTGGGCCGAGAGGTGGAACCGACTTGGAGACAGAGTTTGGGGTAAAGGCATAGTACCTTAGCATAGCTTAAGACGAACATTTCCATAAGAAAAAGGCATTGGGTATCTCTAGGCAAAACCAGGTGTCATTATGGCAACACAGTATTTTGAGAGAAACCTCCCTTTAAATTTGTATAGAGAAGGAAAAAATATTGCTAGTTTGTTTCCTCCTGCCGCTTAAGAGAGATAAAAATGTCTGACACTTGCAGGCTATTTCCTCCATTTGGAGACCCCTGGCCTTCCTGCCTGTTACTCTCTCAGTGCTGAGTACTTTTGAGTATTGGTCATATTTCATCCTTGAAGTAACTTTAAGGAGAAGGCACTGTTATCCCACTTTTACAATGAGAAACCGTGAATTAGGTAAACTTCCAGTCTATGGTAACCCAACTGTTAAATGATGGAGCCAAGATTTGGGCCTGGGCAGCCGATACCCTAACCTTTCTATTGATACTTAACCACATCATTCCTCCTTATCACAAGTATTGTTCACACTTGTCACAGCAGGCACTAGGGATGCTGTAGTGAACAGATGGGTGGGCTCTGACCTTGTCGACCGAACTCCTGTTCATGCTTGAATCCGGGCTCCTTTCCTATCTTGGCAAATTCACACCAAATAATCCTACTTATCAACTGTGACTCTTTGATTTTCATCCTCTAGCCATGCTTAGACAGGTCAAACTATTTCTGAGTTTGGGATTGATGGCTTTTATGGTCTTGTCTTCTTGTAGGAGAAGTGAAGTCTACCCAAGACCGCAAAAGTGCCCTCCACCTGTTCCGCCTCGGGGACGCCATGCTAAGGATTGTGCGGAGCAAATCGAGGCCCCTGCTCCACGTGATGCGCTGCTGGAGCCTCGTGGCCCCACACCTAGTAGAGGTGAGCGCCCTGAAAGTGGGAGGCCTGGGGACTCCAGGCAGAGTGGGGACAAAGGCAGTGTGGCCACATTGCCTGGTCACAAGCATCATCATTCTCTGATTACACCCCATGGCTCCTATCAACCCAATGGTGGCACTGCCCTGGTCTCACTCTGACCCTTCTTTATACTTATGTGACTTAGCTGGGCACCTCATACAGCCAGTTTCTTATTCTTTATGGTCTGCTACCAGCCTTAGTCTGGCAATTCTTTTTTGTACGCGAACATAACAATGTCTTTTGTTCCTGCTGGGCTCCCCTTTCTAATAGCTAAATATATTCCCTCTACATAGAGGAACCGTACATCCTGGTTTTCTCAACTGAATTAACACTCCTAGGACCTCTTTGACTTTCCAAAGGAAAGCGGTTTATATGATAAATTATATGATAATCTAAATATCCATCTAAATATCTCAATACGTGATGACTGGCTGCTTCTAAGTTGATGGGGAAATTGTTGCCCTGTTTGACAGTGGTAACTAGTCTGTATAGCCCTTTAGCACTTAATCTGGTAGAGCTATGCCATAGCTCATCTGGTCTCTCCTCTAGCCAACTAGCCCTGGCTTGTTCTTGTGGAATTCTTAGGATTCCAAAGGAAAGCAAGAGGGCAATTCCAAATCAGAATTATTTATTCAGTCCTTTACTTATATAATGCTTGTTATTATATAATATCAAATATTATATAAACAAAGCAAGTCACACATCCAAGCCCAGGGTCAGTGTGGGAGAGGACTACTAAAGGACACAGATACAATGATGTGAGTCAATTAATTCACTATTGGTGCAGTCACCCCACATCCCGAGGGACAAATGACTCATCTGATCTTCATATGTTTGAAGCACAGCTAGCAAGGATACCATGGGCAGTTTCCAGACAAGGTTCCAGTGTATTTAGTCAGCGTGTTCTATACTGCCCCCCAAAAAATGTCACATTACTGGGAAAAAGAAAAAGAAGAAGAAATTATTGTACTGTGTGTGTGTTAGTCGCTCAGTCGTGCCTCTTTGCAACCCTATGGACTGTAGCCTGCCACACTCCTCTCTCCTGGGATTCTCCAGGCAAGAATACTGGAGTGGGTTGCCGTGTTCTCCTCCCGGGGATCTTCCCAGGAATTGAACCCCGGTCTCCTGCATTGCAGGCAGACTCTTGATGGTCTGAGCCACCAGGGAAGCCTGGCTATTAGAAAATCTTAATTTTCTAGAAACTTCAAAGTGAAACTGGAGATGTGTCTGATCAGTTGGTTAAATTATTTAAAGTGCAGTTTAATGTGCTGTTCACTGATACTTACCCTTGAAATCTTTTACTTTAGCAGAGTTGCTGCTTCCACTTCCCTCCAGGAAGGTGGGTTAGGAAAACCTTCAGGAACCAGGTTCTTAGTTGCCCGAAGTCCTGAGGGTGTTCGACTCTCTTGTGAATTTTGCAGGCTGCCTGCCATAAGGAAAGACACGTGTCTCAGAAGGCGGTTTCCTTCATCCATGACATACTGACGGAGGTTCTCACGGACTGGAATGAGCCACCTCATTTCCACTTTAACGAAGCTCTCTTCCGACCGTTCGAGCGTATCATGCAGCTGGAGTTGTGTGACGAGGACGTCCAAGACCAGGTCAGCGTGTCGCCATCACAGCCCCGCTGTCTTTGCCATAGCCTGCCGGCCCTCACTGAGCAAACCGGCAGGACTGCTGTGTGAGCGCTGCAGATTTCCTCTTTCCAGCACTGTAAGCCTGTGTGAAATCAGGGACCAGAAGAGGTTAAGTAGTTTAGCTAAGGATATATGATTAGTGATTGGTGGAGCTTGGATTTGAACAAGGCACCCTGGCTATACGAGTCTGTGCTCTCATACCCACACTGTACTCTTAACCACGGTCCTGCCCTCTACGGAAAGACAAATGGTGAAGAAACTAGAGACTTCGTATCTTTCTTATGATGATGATCTAAGAATACAGATCCTCTGTCTCTGAAATCTACTAAAAATGTTAAATAAGGGCTAAGCTTTTTATTTTAAATATACTGACACACAGGCAAGAAAGTAAGGAATATTAAGATGCCCAAAACTAAGTAACAGTGGGAAGCCAGAGAAGCAGAGCTCTGAGACTGGATTGGCCATGAGCAAACTGACCATCAGGTAAAGCTAAATGTCTGCCTTCAGTCAAAAATAATTGACTCATTAGGAAATAACATGTCATGAATACAGAAAGAAAAGCAAACAATAAAAATAGACATATACACCCTCTCCAGCTCCCCACCAGGGATCCAGATATTGCCGTTATCAGAGACTGACTTTAAAATAACTGTGTTTATTAAAATTCTAAATAATCATTTAGAACAGGAGAGATTTTGGCTATGGTGGCATAAAGAAGTTAGCAGATCCTCTCCATAAAAATTTAGTCTACAAAAATAAAAAATTGTCAAAGGCATCCATTGCAGGGCTCTTGAAATTGACCACAGGCAGATGACAAATTGAGTAGCATTTATGCTGAAAAATAGTTCTTGCCAGAACTTTGGTTAAGGACAGTGGGAGCCTGTGACCTTCTTAGTGAAGGTGGAAGTCATCACTTACAAGCTATTGATAAGAATAGTAATTTGACCAGTGTAGGCTGACTGGGAAAATCAGCCTTTCTGCTTAAGAGACAGACTCGATTTGAAGAAGACTACTGGTTTGTCCACTAGAAAATATAGATTTGGTAGGAAATGAGCAATAGAATACTACAGTGTTGCTGGCCTAAGGCTGTAATGGTGAACCAGTAACAAACGTAACATGAGATTCCGGAAACCAGAGATTTCATAGAAGGACAAGGTAAATTCCTTATGCATCTCTAGCTGACTGAAATATGGACGTATATAGGATAGACCGTCTAAATCCCATCGAAAGCAAAACACCAGAGAGAGTTATAAACTGGCTGAACTTTGAATATTCTCGCCAGCTGATTGGCAGAGGGCAGTCTCCTTAAAGGCTCAAAGTATTTGAGCGAAGTCTCTGCCTACTTCATCAGCTTATGACTAACCTATGCAGACATGAAGACAGCACTAGAAAGTCAGGCTGAAAAATAAAAATAAAGAAATTTAGTAGAGATACCAGTGCCTCACACCATGGGAAGAGCAGAGATAGGGTCTATAGTATAAGCCTGAGCCGTTTAGTATAAAAAAAAAAAACAAGAATAAATCAGAATCCAGCATTGCTATAATATCTAAAATGTCCAATGTTCAGCAAAAAAAGTATGAGATATTCAAAGAAATAAGAAACAGTGATGTATACTCGGGGGTTGGGGGGAAGGGTGGACAATAGAAACTGCCTTAGAGTGAGACCAGATGTTGTATTAAGCTAAAACCAGGATTATTTAGATCCAAAATTCTGATTTGGAGTGGGAAGAGAGACAGACACAGGATCTAGAAGAGGTGGTGACCCTTACCAATGATACGTTCATGGTAGAAATTATAGAATATTTAGCCAAAGAAGTTCAGCACATGTGATGGGAAGAGGGCTCTCTTTAGTGTGTCCTGGCTGTGGCTTGGAATGTTGAATTAGGGGGCAGAGACTTTGGAGCAGCTACTATAAGTATGTTCAAAGCATTATGTTCAAAGATGACAGTGTCTGAAAAATAGAGAATCTACATAGAGAAATGGAAACAGAACGAATACAAATTCTAGAGTTGACAACAACACATGAAAAATCCACTAAATAGGCTTATCAGCAATATGTGAAATGGTAGAAGAAAGAATCAGAATCAGCAAGATTGGTGTAACAGCTCAAAAATCAGTTGTGTATCTTTTCAGTAGAATAAAGGATTAAAACCCTATGGTTTTATCCATCACTCATTTTAAATGAAAAACTTTCAAGAAATGAGGAATAGAAAGGAGTTCACTACTTGGATGAAAGGAGTATTTGAGAATCGAATACCAAACTTCACACAATGGTCAACTGAATGCTTTTTCCCAATAACTGGGAACAAAGCAAAGATTTCCACCTTTACCAATTCTGTTCAACATTGTAAATTTTACTCACTGTACCAAAAAATTAATGCCATCCAGTTTTTGAAAAACAAAATTGTCTTAGTTCATAGACAACATAGTCTTATAAATAGAAAATCCTAAGGAATTTATTTTTTAAATTACTAGAATTAATAGTGAGTTTAGCTAGGTTACTGGATATAAAAACAACACATTAAAGTCACTTGCATTCCCATATCCAAGATGTAAGTTATCAAAAATTGAAATTGAGAACAATTCCCTTTACAAGAGCATCACAAATAAAATATTTATTTTAGCTAAATTTAGGAATTTAAATTTAAGAGCATCACAAATAAAATATTTATTTTTGCTAAATTTAGGAATTTAGCAAAAGACGTTAAATACCTGTATGCTGAAAGCTACAAAATATTGCTGAGAAAAAAAAAAAAATATTCAAACAAATTATGAGAGATGCTACATTCATGGATTGAAAGACAGTATTTTTATTTATTTTTTTTAATTTTTTTTTGAAAGACAGTATTTTTAAATAGCAGATTTCCCCAAGTTGATATATAGATTCAGTACAATTCCTATCAAAATCTCAGCAGACTTTTTTGAAGAAATTGGGAAGTTTATATGCAAGTTCAAAGGATCTAGAATACAGAAAACACATTTGAAAAAGAACAGTGAATCTGGAGAATTTACACTACCCAATTTCAAAACTTGAGGAATCTACACCGTGGAATATTGGTGTAAGGAGAGACTTATTGATCAGGGGAACTGAATAGAAAGTATAGAAATAAATTCTCACATTTATGGTAGATTTTTGACAAAGATGTCATTGCAGTTCAATAGAGGGACAGGATATTCCTTTAGCAAATGGTGCTTGAACATATGAAGTAAAAATGAATTTACACCCTTTCATTTACCATACAGAAAAAATAACTCAAAATGGGTCATAGGCTGAAATAAGTGCAAAGCCTATAAAAGCTTCCACAGAAAGCATGGGAGACCACCTTGGGTTAGGCAGAGATTCCTTAGAAATGACACCAACAGGATCTGTAAAAAGAAAAATTGATGATTTGGACTTCATCAAAATGTAAAACTTTTGTTCTTCAAAAGACACCATTTAGGGGCTTCCCTGGTAGCTCAGTAGTGAGGAGTCTGTCTGTCAATTTGGGGGACATGGGTTCGATCTCTGGCCCTGGAGGATCCCACATGCTACGTGAAACGGCTAGGCCCATATGCTACGACTATTGAGCCTGTCCTCTAGAGCCCAAAAACCACGACTGCTGAGCGAGCCCACATGCCACGCTACTGAAGCCCACGTTCTGCAAAAAGGGAAGCCACTGCAGTGAGAAGCCCACACACCACAACTAGAGAAAGTCCATGCACAACAATAAAGACCAGCACAGCCAAAAAATAAATGATTTTTTTTAAAGAGACTATTTAAAAATAAAAAGACAAGCCCAAAGCTGTGAAAAAGAATTTGCAAACCATGTGTCTTGGAAAGGACTTACATTTAGAATGCAGGAAGAACTCAATGATAAAAAGACAGTAATGAGAAGACAAAAACCTAACTTCAAAAACAGCAAAATATTTACAAATAGCATGTGAAAAGTTGCTTAGTGACACTTAGTAAAATGCAAATTAATGCAGTATGGTTGCTTATTTAGAAGACTTTTGAGTGAGTTTGTCTAGGTTTTGATTTTTCTCTTGCACTAAAATTAACCCAGAAATAGGGAGCCGGGAAGCACATCTATCTTCCCAGAAACTCGCCTGCTTCTTAGAAGGAAAAGGCGCCAACTGCTGCCCCCTTTGCCTCTGCAGGTTGTCACGTCCATCGGGGAGCTGGTTGAAGTGTGCTCTGCCCAGATCCAGTCAGGCTGGAGGCCCCTGTTCAGCGCCCTGGAAACGGTGCACAGCGGGAACAAGTCCGAGGTGAAGGAGTACCTGGTGGGCGAGTATTCCATGGGTAAGACCGTGTGTGGATTTTGCATCCTGAAACTTGTTTATTAGTTCTACATTCTAATGACTGTAGTTCTATGTTTTTTGGTGGAATCTTAAAAAACTTTGTCTGTATAAGATCATATCATCATCAAAAAGAGGCCACGTTCCTTTCTGATTTGGATGCATTCTATTTCCACTCTTGGCTGATGGCTCCGGCTGGGGCTTCCGGTTCTGTGTTGAATGGGAGTGCTGATTTTGGCTATGGGGCAATAGCTCTTTATGTCAAGCTTCATGCTATCGAAAGAAGTTGGAAAACAGGGAAGACTGGCATTCCGTTGTTTTATCAGCAGGAAATGGTGTAGCAGGAACACAAGCTCTGAGTTCTGCCAGCAGGTCGAGAACCTTGAGCGTTACCAGGCCCTGCTCTCAGTGACAGAGGAGACAGAAGGCTGAGAGACGTAGGTCATTTCACTTACACATATCTGTGTTGAGTTCATTCATAAAACCAAAAGGGAAAAATGTTATCCACTATCTAAGAAGCAGCAGAAAATATCCAAATAACAGGGAATTCGAATTAGGGAGATGGGGTGTGGCTGGAAATAGATGGGCAGCCATACAGTAGGCCCAGTGACCAGGGGTTGGGTCAGGGGCCTCCAAGACTAACCTTGCATTTAGAGACCCAGCAGAAGGACTCATGGGACTCAGCATGTAGTTATGCCAAGATTTATTACATAGCTCAGACTTATTAATGGCTCATGGCCAAGGTTTATTACAGTGATATGGTAAGGACAAGCCAGATCCTAAGGGGAAAACACAGAATCCGTATGCGGGCCTCCCTGAGCTCTCCCCCTCCCTTGAGGGTCCCACGGAGCACTTCACCTCCAGTGGGAAAATGAAGCAGTATATATGACCAGGGGCAGTGTGTGAGCCTTTCTACACAGGGAAGCCCATTAGAGACCCAGCTAAGGGCTGGTCACTTAGGTACCCTCTGCCCAACACATCCCAAAATCCATACTTCCTTGCGGGGGTGTTGGGGGGAGGTGTTCAGATCAAACTGTGTTCTTTGCCCCAACCATCCAGGCGCAGAGTAAACCATCCAATTAAAGGACTATTCGGTGAGCCAGGTTTCCAGACCAGCCAAGGGCCAACCCTTGAGGCAGGCCTTTCTGAGGATAGCAGCCTCTGAGCCTTCTATGTTAGCTCTTTTCAGCACAGGTATGAGTAAGTTAGTATGTGCCATCAGGGGGTTATCGAAACCTTCCCATACCTATAATGATTGTGTCCAGGAGAATTCCAAAGGACCACATGTTTAATGGCCCTGTGTAGACCTACACATTGCTCAGCCCTGCATTCAGCCAGCTTTGCCCTCATCTGTCTGCTAAGCTCTCCTCTTAGCCGTCCTACAGCTCCCCCTGCAGGCAAAGCTGAGAAGGACAACACGGGAGCCAAGCCGGTTATCCAGTCAAAAGACCTGGGCTTTGCTCCAGTAGATATATATATATATCTATATATATATATATTTTTTTTTTTTAATGCTCTTTGGAAGGTGCTGGGAGTATGGGCAACCTGAAGGGTAGACACCTAACTTTCTTAAAACTCTGTAACCTTCCTCCTTCAGGAAAAGGCCAGGCTCCAGTGTTTGATGTATTTGAAGCTTTTCTCAATACCGACAACATCCAGGTCTTTGCTAATGCAGCCACTAGTTACATCATGTGCCTTATGAAGTTTGTCAAAGGACTGGGTAAGTGGAGCCCCCCCCCCTTCCTGCCTCCTGACAGCTGGAGACCCTTATCCGTATGGCTCTGTGTGAGTTGGCTGCAGGCGTCCTGGGAGAGAAGCAGACGGTGCTATGCTGTGTGCTCAGGAGCATAGAGCACAAAGCTTTCTGTAAACACAGCTTGGATTCTGTCCAGGGTTGATATTTTTCATGGTGTTCATGGAATAATTTTATAATGAAGTGTGTCTTCATATATTATTTTACTCCAACTTCTTTTTGAATCCTAAAACGTTCACTATTATATTTAGTAATTGCTTTTATGCAGGAAACTGCTGTTCTCAGTGTCACATAATTAATAAGCCTAATTAGAGTTTGAGTTCCCAGCTCTTAAGCAAAAGTTACGATGCCTTCCCCCAGACTCTATTGATTATAAAATGTAGTTTGAAAGTGTAGGAGTCACCCTTCCTTGAGATTTCGTGTGTTTTAGGAAATACCTACCTGATTTTTAGGCTTAATTTAGAAATACTTTAACACAGTAGAGTGCTCATTGGAAAGAACTCCAGTGCTGGGAAAGACTGAAGGCAGGAGGTGAAGGGGACGACAGAGGATGAGATGGTTGGATGGCATCACCAACTCCATGGACATGAATTCGAGCAAGTTCTGGGAGTTGGTGATGGACAGGGAAGCCTGGCATGCTGCAGTCCATGGGGTTGCAAAGAGTCGTATACCACTGAGCGACTGAACTGATATAGCATGACCTACTGTTGGTATGGCTCAGTTTTATCCACAGTGAAAGTGAAAGGGAGTGGTGGTTAGTTAAATGCAAAGTTTAGAAGAAACTTCAAGTTTTGAGACTTTCACCCTGGAGAGCTCTTAGATACAGGGCCTTGAGAACCTTTTAAATAAAGAAAATATAAGGTCAATCTTTATAAAAATATAAAGGATATCAACCCTGAATATCCATTGGAAGGACTAATGCTGAAGCTGAAGCTCCAGTATTTTGGCCACCTGATGCAAAGAACTGACTGAGAAAGATTGAGCGGTATCACCAATTCAATGGACATGAGCTTGAGCAAGCTCAGGAGATAGTGAAGGACAGGGAAGCCTGGCGTGCTACAGTCCATGGGGTTGCAAAGAGTTGGACACGACTTAGTGACTGAACAACACCAAAAAAATGATTTTGTATTCTTGCAAGGTAACTGACAATTTCTTTGCAAAAGAAAATAGGACATGGAGAAGCTAGGTGATTTCATCCATGTTCCCCTTATTTTGGAGCAGGAATAAAATGCAAGTTTCAATAAAGAGGCTGGAGGCCACAGGTCTGATCCGTAGACCATCCTTGTTACATTATGTTCTTATATACACACTCTGTTTTTCTCTGTACTCTGGGAAGTAGAGGGCTGAACTGAGGGAACATGAATGCCCCTCACTTATCCACTATACATGCTGAGCTTCAGAGGAAGATTTCTTTGAACAAAGTAAGATTTTACTCTTTTTAAACTCTTTCACTGTTGTTCACTCAGTCGTGTCCAACTCTTTGCAACCCCATGGACTGCAGCACGCCAGCCCTCCCTGTCCCTCACCATCTCCCGGAGTTTGCCCAAGTTTGTGTCCATTGAATTGGTAATGCCATCCAACCATCACATGCTCCTTTCAAGCTCTGTCCTACATTAAATAGAAACCAAATAGTTTAGTATCTTAATCATAAGAATACCTTAAAGCATGAGGTAATCCCTGCATTAGATAGTAAAAAAGAAAAAATCCGGTGCTTATTTAGAAAAAAAACACTTCCTCCTATGCTTCTCCTTTACTCTGTCAAGTACTATCTCACTCACTAGAGTCCTGATACCAGATGTGTCTGGGGTTTGTTCCCACACCAAGCAGTTCTCTGTGACACCAGCCAGGTACCCTACTGGTCAATTCAATTCTGATACTTATTAGAGTTAGCACAGGTTAAGGGTTCAGTCCTATGTGACTGCCCCCCCCCATTTAAAATGACAGTTGCAAGTAGTGGATCCCCAAGTTACTCACAACTCTGTCCAACTTGGCTATAAATCAGTAGTTCCCATGATTCCCCCACCCCTTGGATTTGAGGATTTGTTAGAGCAGCTCACAGAAGAGAGGAAAATACATTCATCAGTTTATTATATAATAATGCATATGATAAATGATATAGGTGAACAGTCAGATAAAGAGAGAATACAAGGTGAGGTCCAGAAGAGTCCCAAGCTCAGGAGCTTCTGCCCCCATGGAGTTGGGGTAGAAGCTCCTCCCAGCATATTGATGTGTTGACCAATGCAGAGGCTCTCTGAACCCCATTCTTTGGGGATTTTTTTATGGAGGCATCATCATGTGGGGATGATCAATCATTAACTCAATTTCCACCCCCTCTCTTGCACCATGGTCTTTCTGGTAACCAGCCACCATCCAGGAGCTCACCAAGCTTTGCCTCACAAGAACAAAAATCCTGTCACCCAGGAAATTCCAAGGGGTTTTGGAGTTCATCTTCAGGAGCTGGAGTCAAAGATCAAGTATCAGAACAAAAGATGTTCTTAGTATTCTTATCATTTGGGAAATTAGGGTTTTAGGAGCTCTGTGCCAGGAACTGGGGGCAGACTAAAATATTTTCTAGTGCTCCACAGTCTTACATTTCATTTAAGAATCATTATCAATGGTAATGCAGGAGATGTGGGTTCCATCCCTGGGTCAGAAAGATCCCCTGGAGGAGGAAATGGCAACCCACTTCAGTATGCTTGCCTGGGAAATCCCATGAACAGAGGAGCCTGGCGGGCTGCCATCCCTGGGGTTGCAAAGAGTCAGACACAACTGAGCACACACATGCACGAACACATGCATGCGTGCAACACTACAAAACAGATTATTGGTATTCTGTTGTTCCGTGAACAATCAAGTGCCTGGTACATTGGCACAGTGAATAAAACATGCTTCCTGCCTGTGAGAGGTTTGCTGCCTCTTCTGGGAAACAGACACATAAATCAATAATCACAGTTCAGTAGTAAGAATACTTTCATAGATGCTAGTTTAAAAAAAAAAAGTCATTTAAGCTGAGATAAGCAAGCTGCTGAGACAGGGTGCTGGGTAGTAGACCCCATGCAGACTTCACAGGAGAAGTGACCTTTGAACTTGGTGGAGTGAGCTGTTTACTTTTCTGAAAGTTGGGTACCCACAGAGGAGGGATCCTAGGCGATGAGTTGGAATGGGCCCTGCATGCCACATCAGGGGACTGAGAATGCGCAGGGAAGGTTTCGAAACGAAACTCTGGCAGCACGTGTTCCTGTGGGCAAGGATAAGAGGCTGCAGGCAGAGACCAGTGTGCAGTAGTCTGGGAGCGAGCAGAGTGCATGGAATTCAGGACATTGTAGAGGTGGGATCAGTAGGGCTTGTACTGCTATGATGTGGGGCCTGAAAAGAAGAGGAACTGAGGCTGACTCCCCCCTCCTCAAATTCTGTCAGAACTGATGTTACTCAGAATCAGTATATCCAAAAGGAGTGGAGGAGAGGGAAAAGTCATGAATACTGTCTTTGGACATGTGTACAAGTTTCTATGAAATATTCAAGTGGAGATGTCAGAATTTTGAGATCTTATCTTGAGGAGGGGGTTGAGGTCTGAAAATAGAGCTGAAGAATTGGCAGTGTGCAGCTGAGGATATTTAAAACCAAAAGGTTCTAATTTTTCTGTGAATTATGAGGCAGAGTTATTTGTGTGTGGCTTAGGGTCAGTGGGACATCTGTTGTTGTTCACTCAGTTGTGTCTAATTCTTTGTGGCCCCATGGAATGCAGCACTCCAGGCTTCCCTGTCGTTCACCATCTCCTCAAATTCATATCCATTGAGTTGATGAAGCTATTGCCTTCCGAGGCCCCGATATAGCCACACAGGCTGTGTCCTGCCCGTCTCCAGGGGGCACAGACTTTGATATGTAACACAGAAGTCTGGATAAAAAAAACTTTAGAACATTCCTTAAGAAGATAGGAAATAGATTTATTTGTTTGGGTTTTTTTTGGGGGGGGGTACTTTTTATTTTACATTGGGGTATGCATGCTCTGTCGCTTCAGTCATGTCCAACTCTGTCCATGGGATTCTCCAGGCAAGAATACTGGAGCAGGTTGCCATGCCCTCTTCCAGGGGATCTTCCTGCCCCTGGGATCGAGCCCGCATCTCCTGCACTGCAGGCAGATTCTTTACCCACTGAGCCACTTGGGAACCCTAGCCAATTAATAAACAATGTTCTGATAGTTTGATGTGAACAGCAAAGGGACTCAGCCATATACATACATGTATCCATTCTCCCCCACACTCCCCTCGCATCCAGGCTGCCACATAACATTGAACAGAGTTCCATATGCTATACAGTAGGTCCTTGTTGGTTATCCATTCAAAGGGTAGCAGTGTGTACATGTCAAGAAATGAATTTATTTTTAATTCCCACGTGGTTATTTCAACATGAATTTGAACTGCTCTGTGTTTTTATACTGTAAGGTATATTAATCTAACTAGGAGTTGGCAAACTATGGCCCACGGGCCAATCCCATCCACTCAGAGTTTTTATAAATAAAATTTTATTGAAACACAGCCATGGTCATTTGTCTATGGCTGTTTTGTGCTACAGTGACAGAGTTGAGAAGTTGCAACAAAGACAGTGTGATCTGCAAAGCTTAAAACATTTACATGGAAAAGAAGTTTGCCAATCCCTGATCCAACCAGTCCATTCTGAAGGAGATCAGCCCTGGGATTTCTTTGGAAGGAATGATGCTAAAGCTGAAACTCAGTACTTTGGCCACCTCATGCGAAGACTTGCCTCATTGGAAAAGACTCTGATGCTGGGAGGGATTGGGGGCAGGAGGAGAAGGGGACGACAGAGGATGAGATGGCTGGATGGCATCACTGACTCGATGGACGTGAGTCTGAGTGAACTCCGGGAGTTGGCGATGGACAGGGAGGCCTGGCGTGCTGCGATCCATGGGGTCGCAAAGAGTCAGACACAACTGAGCGACTGAACCGAACTGATCTAAAACATAAGTGGTTTTCTCTTCTTTTTTGAGAAACATGACTCTTTATCTTTTAAACTTCAGCTAATGCCTACTAATTATGTCTGTTTACCTGCAGGAAGGCTGCTAGTACTACCACTGGAGACAATTAGAAATAGTTACAGTACTGTGATTTTATTAAAAAGTATAGGAATAGATTCATCATGCAAGAAGAAAAATGGTAATTCTGAATTACTTATTTACCTATAGACTATCGAGATGTCCTCTACAGATCTGTTACATTTCTAGATAGATACACAAAAATAGATCATTTCAGTTCAATTGTGTAGTCACCACCCCTAAACTGCAGATGTTTCGAATCCTCCCAGAATCTTCATTTATGATCACTGTTTAGTGCTGAGCACTGGCAACAAACAAGGTCCTTCTCTAAAGGGAGAAGGGCCTAGTGCTTCGTCCCAGCCCAGCGCATGGCTGGTCTCCAAGATCATCCCGTATCATCAAAGCTTCACAAGTCAGAGCGTCAGCAGCAGGCCCAGGAAAATGAATTACAGTTACAGTGTGCCCAGGTACAAAACACACGCCCTCCAGCCTGAAAGTAATGTGGCAGGATATGGAATTTGGAAAGACCCTGATGCTGGGAAAGATGGAAGGTGGGAGAAGGGGCAACAGAGGATGAGATGGTTGGATGGCATCACTGACTCAATGGACATGAGTCTGAGTAAACTCTGGGAGTTGGTGATGGACAGGGAGGCCTGGGGTGCTGCAGTCCATGGGGTCGCAAAGAGTCAGACACGACTGAGTGACTGAACCGAACTGACTAGTGAAAAGAGGAATAACAGAAGAGAATAATTTCAACAAGGTATGATGTGTACTGTATGACCCCCAACCGTATTTAACGTGTACACATGTAGGGGGAAATTTGACCGAAAGGGCTTTCTCGGGGTTGTACAATGTAGCGTACTTTTTCTTTTCTGTTTTAGTAGGCATTTGGTGAATGAATGCTATATGACTAAGTAGGTCTTCTGTTAGAAGGGGATGAACAATATTTGTTTCTGTCTCGCCCTGCTGCCCCCAGGGGAGGTGGACTGTAAGGAGATTGGAGACTGTGTCCCAGGACCCGGAGCCGCGTCCCCAGACCTGTGCCTCCCCGCCCTGGACTACCTCCGGCGCTGTTCTCAGGTACCCGGACCCCCAAACCTGCCTCTGGAGTTGCTCACGAAATATGCACAGGTGTCTTTGTGAAGCCCAGGAACAATACTTTCTGCTGTCTCTGAGGAGAGTGGGGCTTAGATTTGGAGTATAAATTCTGGTCCCCACCCCTTCTACAAAGCAGAGAAAGAAAGTCATGAGAATATACTAGAACACACAACTGGGTTTTGAGGTCTCTGAAACTTCTCATTTATACCTCATGAAAGAACTACCATCATCTCTCTGTGTCAGGCTAAGAGGCCATGGGAAATCTTCCTGAGGAGACCAAAACCTGGACAGTAGGCTGCACACAGTGAAGAGAGACATAAAGAAAGTAAGAGAGGGGTTTGCAGTCAGGATCTAGTGAAGAAACCCAGTGAAACATCACTTGCCAATGTGAGCAGTGACCTTCCTTGTGCAGAGTCCAGTTCTTATCCGTGTCACATGCCAGTGGAACAATCTGATGCTCCTCCCCCAAAGCCCTTCCTCCTCGAGGCTTCGGTGACACCCTCTGGCCATAGCTCTTCTCCTGCCTACTCAGGTGTGTCCCCTGGCCGCCTCCTGTCTGTCTGTAACCCCTCCCTTGGCGATGGGGTTGACGGCATTAAGCCCCAGTGCTTCAGAAAGAATGCGCCACCCTGACTTCCTCCTCCATATGCTTCCATAAGGCCCATGTGACCTGACCTGGCCCCCCTACCCCCTCAGCTCTTTCCTTCTCTCTCACTGTGCTCAGCCACGCTCCCTTTCTAGCCCTTAGACATTCCTGACTTGTTAGTGCTCGGGGCCATTGCTGTTCCCTCTGCCTGGAATTTTCTCTCCTCGGATCTCTGTATGGATGATGCTCCTAATCGTCCAATCTGATCTGAGACATCACCTCCTGAGAGAGACCAGGGCTTAAGTATCTACCTACATTCTGCCTACATCCCCCACCCGTCTGGTCACCCTTTCTAGGAGCCCCCTGTCTAATTTTTCCTATAACCTGTCAGAAATATTATTTGTGAAAGGAGTATGTCTGTAAGACACAAACGGCTAGATTTCTGTCTGTCTCGCTCACAGCTGTTTCCCTAATTTCTAAAATAGTACAGGCACAATTCTAATTTGTGAAGTACAGAGTTTCTTGTGAGTTTATCCCAGTGACAGCCGGGGAGTCAGGATGGTAGCAGTGACAGGAATGAAGAGCCCAGGGCAGCCATGAGCTCTGCTTCTCATGCCTTCATCTTGCCCACCCTCCCCTCAGATTCCTCCATCCTCGGGTGCCCCATGTTTCCTTGATGTTGAGTCGGGGGAAGGGGGATAAGAGTCTGATAGCTTATTTGCCTACAGACTCTCTTCTCAGTGCTCCCCATAGAACAACTCACCCACAGGCAAAAATTTTTAACATGTTTCATGGTTCCCTTCACAGGTTTATAGGAGTCTATAAAACTCCTATGCCACTGAGATACTGAAAAGGTATCCACAGAATCTTCTTCTAGCTTTGTGTTACCATTGACTCTTATTTTATCTGCTTCACAGGATCAATGCCTCTTGTGAGCTGCCTTATGCTTTCAAATCACAGCCAAGTTTAAAACTTTCCTAGACTGGGAACTTTTCTGGTTTTCTCTCCACCTTTTCTTACCTGTGTATAGTTTTGTTTTGATTTAATAGAGTACAGCTTTTTCCAGTATATAATTGCAGTTTGGTGTTTTTTTTTTATTTAGTTGTTGGCCAAAATCTACAAAATGCCCTTGAAGCCAATATTCCTTAGTGGGCGACTTGCTAGCTTGCCCCGAAGACTTCAGGAGCAGTCAGCGAGCAGTGAGGATGGAATTGAGTCAGTCTTGTCTGACTTTGATGACGACACTGGTAAGTTAATTGAGCTAAACTGGGTTCTTTGCTATGTTTGTATTCCCAAAAGCTGAAGTCAAGAATTCAGTAGCTCATAGATCATAAATGACCATCCACTTACATTGTTATTATTTATAATTCTAACAGAACAAGCCTACCTAAAGTTTCCATGGACTCTTCAAAAACATTTTACAATCAGGGTCTCCAGGCACCTCACTCCAGTACTCTTGCCTGGAGAATCCCATGGATGGAGGAGCCAGGTGGGCTGTAGTCCATGGGGTTGCTGAGTGTCGGACACGACTGAGCGACTTCACTTTCACTTTTCACTTCATGCATTGGAGAAGGAAATGGCAACCCACTCCAGTGTTCTTGCCTGGAGAGTCCCAGGGACAGGGGAGCCTGGTGGGCTGCCGTCTATGGGGTTGCACAGAGTCTGACACGACTGAAGTGACGCAGCAGCAAACCTATCCTTTTTAGATGGATGTGTGTGTGTGTGTGTATGTATGTTAGTTGCTCAGTCGTGTCTGACTCTTTGTGATCCCGTGGATTGTAGCCCACCAGGCTCCTCTGTCCATGGGATTCTCCAGGAAAGAATACTGCAGTGGGATGCCACTCCCTTCTCCAGGGGATCTTCCTGAGCCAGGGATCGAACCCAGGTCTCCTTCATTGCAGGCAGATTCTTTACTGTCTGAGCCATTACGGAAGCCCCCCTTTTAGATGGCTAACTCCGTCTGAAACCAGTGTAGATTTGCAGATTCCACTAAATAAAATTTCTAACTCCAAATTCTCTTGAATTTAGCAAATTGGGTTATGGTTGCATTTGGTGCATTGATACTTAAAATGACTGATAATTGTCTTTAATTCCTTCTAGGAAACACAGTCATTATATAATTACTTCCTATAGGACTATTTGGTTAGAGACTGGGGAAATTAAGCCATTACAGAAGAAAGAATCAGTTTGTGACTGGGTGAAGCTGAAGACTCATTAAAATAATAAGTTTAAAGAATGTTTCAAATTAGTTCCTGTGTAATTTCCTGTGAATTCCAGTTCAAACTAGTAACTGGATAATTTTCAGATTGGTTCACTCTTGTTCACTTTTACTATCTTCTAATACAGATTACTCCGTCCTGTTTCTAGACCTAAAAATGGAAATGATATCCTTCTAGGGATCTAATATCTGGGCATAGGTGTTTCAAACCCTTGTAAAAGGACTTTTGGGAGAAAAAGATTTTTTAATTTACTTTCTGTTTTTAATTCTTCTATTTTTCAGATGCAAATTCATTTTTGGGGATGTCTAGAAATTTTCCAGTTTTGCATAGGGATCATTAACAGTGAAACCTTACAATTTCAGACTAGTTGTTAGGAAAATTATAGGAACGAATAAATATCTAATATAGAAAACAAGTAGATGTTGGATAGTGGCTAGGTGCTGCCTGATAGAGCTTTCACTTAAATGATTAGGTAAGAATTTTTACTTAGCATCTTAAAACTCCAACCCAGAAAATTAAAAGCTTAAGTTGCTTGTCTATAATACAGTCTTTAAAACAGTTGTAAACCATTTGTACAAGTAACAGTGAGCATTCCCTTCCCATTTTTGCAAATTGCTAATCTTTTTTTTATTCTAGGCCGCCCACCCAAGAAAACAGATCAAGTTCAGCCAAGCACCAATCTAAGATTTCCAACAGTATAAATTCATTAAGGGCTTTAAAGTTATATATGTAAAACATCAGAGAAAAGAATAAAAGCTTTAAGTTGGTGTTAAAAATTACTCCTTATCATTGATATGTTTTGATAGTATTCCTGTTTCTGAAGGCAAATAACTGCTTTTCCATTTTCCTATGGAAATTTCAAACACATGTAAAACTAGACAGGATGGTATAAGGAACCTTCATATACCCATCACCCAACCAATTTGCCAGTTTTCTAAAGTATATCAGTTAATTTTCATAATTCACGTGAGCTCTACATTACATGCTTGTCTGCTCCATCTCTTAAATCCTTGTCAATCTATAGATCTTCCTCTTCAAGTTTATTTGTTGAAGGAGTGAGGTTTTTGTCCTGTAGAGTTTTCCTCTTGGATTTTATTGGTTGCACCCCTTATAGTGATGTTTGACATGTTTTTCTGTCCTCTGCATAACCTATTAATTAGTCTGTCCACCCTGCTTACATTTTGAGGCTCATGAGAATTTTTTATCACCTAGTTTTTTATACTTATTGTCCATGACTTTGGTTTTGCCTCCTATTAACAGGAATATTCAAAATTAGGGAAGTATTTTTTTTTTAGTGGGAATATTTAAAAACTGGATCTTCTCATAGTTTTCTTTTGCTGAACAATTAGAAGTATTAAAACAAAATGTAGAATGAGCTGTTTTGTATATTCTATTCTAGATACTTTTGTACCTCGACAAAATGTGGTGTGTACATACAATGGGATACAATTCATTAATGAGATTATAATGCATGCTACAACATGGGTGTACCTTGAATACATTATCCTTAGTAAAATAAGCCAGACACAGGTTGCCAGGGGCTGGAGTGAAGGGGAAAATGCAGAGTTATTGTTACCAGTTACTGAAGTAGTGAAAAAGCTTTGGAAATTAATGGTAATGATGGTTGCAGTAATACCACTGAATCACACATATTAAAATGGCAACTTTTTGTTTATACATATATCTATAATAAATTTTTAAAGGATTAAGGTGATGGAACTAAAAGGATGCATCATTTCTATCATCAGCTCCTGTGAACAGTATTTCTTTCCCTTTGACTTTGTCAGAATAGGAAATCAATTTGTCCATATTTACAGGCACTGAAGGCTGCCTTACGGGGTGACAGCTTACATCCCTATAGCTAGGCAGTTTACAGAAGCCTTTTACATATAGTGTTCACCGTGATCTTGTGATGATTATGTGTTGCTAGGCTGAATTTCACAGAGGTCTGCTTTTGGCTTCCAGGTCTGATCGAAGTCTGGATCATTCTCTTGGAGCAGCTCACAGCAGCTGTGTCCAACTGTCCACGTCAGCACCAACCCCCAACTCTGGATTTGCTCTTTGAGCTGTTGAGAGAGGTTACCAAAACACCTGGTAAGTATTTTTATGTCTGTCTTTTCAGGGCATTTTTATACGTACAGCTCTTTCCAGCAAGGTATTTCTGTGTCTGTTTCACTGCTGTAACACTAGGCAGCATAACAGATGCTCAATACATATATTTTTAATGGCTGCGACTCAGTGACTTAAGACATGTCCTTGTACTATTTATGGGTTTCCCACCAGGTCATTTCTAAATAATGGGTGGTGGCCAGTTAGTTGAATGTGTTGAACCCCACAGTATTCAGGCCAAAGCTCTGGTATCAGTGTCCTCTTAAGCCAGCTGGCTTTCTCTGTTCCATGGTTCCAGCCTTCCTCTTTGGCTAGGTCACACATGCTCTTAGCCCCAGGGCATCAGTAGGCTCACCAGATCTACCACTGATATGAACCAGCCACTCAAATGTATATATAATATAGAGAGCAATATCTTAATTGTATAAGGGGAATTGATGATTAGATTTAGGGAAAGACATCTAGTGATTACCCTGATAATACAGGGGGAAAGTGGCCCTTGGGAATTTCTTTCTTGTAATGAGTTAGTTAGGGCTTAGCATGCACATTGAATCAGCCAAATTTTCCCAAGATCAAAGAAATCTTTTATAGAAATTTTAGTTTTCACTGATAGAACCACAAATGAAACCACCAGTTTAATTCCATAGTGATAAGAGGAGCTTTGTATTCAACATAAATTGATGATAACTTGATAATTGATACTATTTTAAGGTCCATAACAAAGTTTATATCAGAATTATTTTTAGGAAAACCATTATCACTACTCCTATGCATTAAAAAGTTAAAGATTTTCTATCTAAGAATAAGCAGATATTTTATAGAATGAATTATATGCCATTATTTGAAATCTATTTTATTGGTCAGTGCCATTTTCTTCTAAGTGTGGGTGAAGTAGCCCAATAATTCTACTTCTAGAAATCTATTAAAGGAAATTGATAGTAATGAAGATAAAAATCTATACATAATGAAAATTGCTCAAGCATCTTGAATACCAAAATAATTATGAACAACATAAATGGGTTAAGTATATTATGGTAAAAGCATGTAATATTCTATAAGCATTAAATTGAATATTTGTGAATAGTATTTAATGACATGAATATTTATAAGGCACTATATTAAAATATATATATAGTGTGTAGCACAATCTCAACTTTATGTGAAGCATTTATAAATACAGATACCCAAACATATGTACATTCGAAAAGTACTAGAAGGAAACACATCAAAATATTTTCTTCCTTTGTATTCTCATGTTTTCTGTATTTATGATAAAAAGCATACCTTGCTTTTGTAATCAGAATTTTAAAAATCTATCAACATTTCCACAAAGATTCTTACTGCATTGTTCATAAAGCAAAATATAGAAACCTCTTAAATGTCCATTAGTAAGGGAATGGATAAGTAAACTAATGTACATACAGTTTGAGTAATTTGGAACAGAATGTAGTAATAAAAATGAGGAATATCTAAATTTGCTGACAAAGAGTGATCTCTAACACATACTGTTAAGGGCAAAATAATAATACAGACCAAGGTTTACAATATCCCATTTATAAAAAGTAATAAAACTATATTCCTCTTTTCATATAAATATATGTACTTACAGTTTAAAGGGTACAAACCCTATGCATGTGTGTATTGTATGTTTATGTCTGGGGACTAAGGAATTGATCAAGTGATGCTTTACCTTCATCAGCATTATTTGAATTTGTAGTGAGTATATTTGTGTATTTCTTGTGTAATTAAAATCATACAGAAACAAGAAAAATGTCACCAAAGACCATATATTCCCCAGTCAGTGGTAAATTCCCTGATCCTTCTCAGACAATGGAGAGCTCCTTCAAAAGAGATAGCAGGGCCATGAGATGGCAGAGAGCTTCCCTTTAATTGCAGGAGAGGTGCTAAGGTCACAGTTCTGACACTGGCTTTGCTTTTTCAGGACCAGGGTTTGGCATCTATGCAGTTGTTCACCTTCTCCTTCCTGTGATGTCTCTTTGGCTTCGCCGTAGCCATAAAGACCATTCTTACTGGGACATTGCCTCGGCTAACTTCAAGCATGCCATTGGTCTGTCCTGTGAGCTGGTGGTGGAGCACATTCAGAGCTTTATCCACTCAGGTATCTGTGGTACCAGAGCAGCTCATACTGAGTCGTCGTTTAGTAGACAGCATCGTTGTCTAAAAGTGCCTAGTAAAGACCAGTGTGTGATTTTAGTCCTGGAAATTATTAAGATAGAATTACATGGTCATTGCCAGCCTTATGCAGGAAACATGAAACACAGGTTCAAACCCTGGATCAGGAAGATCCCCTGGAGGAAGGCATGGCAATCCACTTCAGTATTCTTGCCTGTCCTCCTCGGTCAGAGGAGCTGAGCAGTTTATAGTCCGTGGGGTCACAAAGAGTTGGACACAACTTAGCACGCACGCAAAAGATAAAACACCTAATAAGGTCTAGGATATCTATGCATTAGGAGAGGGAAGGCAAGTTCAAGTATTGATATGTAAGAAATTGAAATATCTGTATAGCCTGGGGGTAAGGGAAGGATGTATCCCATTATCCTGTTGCATCTGGGGAGTGGTTTTAGGAAAGGCTCAAATTATGGGCAGGAAGTTACTTAACAGGTAAGGGGTGAAGAGAGAGGTCTTAATGTCTGTGGCACTTTGGAAAAGATTTGGAAGTGTGGGGTAGATGATATGTCGACGTCAGCAGATGGAGAGGGAGCTAGAGGCAGGAGAAATCTGTCAGCTGTTGTACCAATGGAGTAATATTTGTGAAATATGGATTCTTGTTCATGATTCTTGCCGTGGAAACAGGAGAAATCTTGCTGCTCGCCCTAGAGGTTATAGGGGAAAGGTGTTGTACAGAAGTATAAAGGAAGAGGTGAGATTAGAGAAACTCATGAGGACTTGACCCCAAAGGAGAGTCAGAAAGCAAAGATAAGAAATGGGGTCTCTACTAAGCACAAAACACACGGACTGAAAAAGAAGAGAAACACATGTAGCCACAACCACATTCCTAGGGGTAGTGTTTCTGTCCAGGTCAGGGCTTTGCCCAGCTCAGGATCCTTGCAGATTCTACCGAGAATTGGTTGTGTTGCATTGCAAAGACTTTGTGGAAAACAGAATGTGATTTTGGAAGGTCTTATTTTCTTTAGTCTGGGGACAGTATGCAGACTGAAGCCAAACTGAAAAGGTTCAAGAAGTGGTAGTTAATACAAGATGTTTTGTTTACTAAGAGTATTTAATTAAATATATTAATAATTCAACTAGCAGCAGTAAGGAATATTTGTTTTATCTTTCCCTTTAAGAATTAACATATTTTACTAGTTAGTATTCAATCTGTATAATAGTATATGTTCTATTCTGCTTAAGCAGATGAATTATATACTTTGAAAAGTCAGCCTCATGCATTTCATCTTGATATATCCAGAAATGGATGGAACAAGCCAAGATTAGATAAAAATCCAAGAAAATTTGTGTTGTAATGGCCATTTTTCTCATTGTTCTATTTTCTTTATATTTCTGCATGTTTTCACACTCAGCCTTCCCTCTTTCGCCATTCAGCCCATTCCTTTGCAGTACCGTTGAATGCAGTCTCACTTTGATTTCCCTGTAGACATCAGGTATGAGAGCATGATCAACACCATGCTGAAGGACCTCTTTGAACTACTGGTAGCATGTGTAGCCAAGCCCATGGAAACCATCTCCCGAGTAGGCTGCTCCTGTATTAGGTGAGAAAAAGGTTTCCTGACTCTCTACAGTTTTTATTATGAAGTCCAGGAAAATTAAATTCTTTTGTGGTAGCAATCTACTTTTTATAAATTAAAAATGACTATGCTACTAATTCTTCATTTCATTCAATTGGCAAATATATATTGTGGAAGTCATTAAACAGGGTGCTCTACTGCCCAGAAAGTGACGTGACCAAGATACCTACCCTTCGGGAGCATATAACGTGTTCTAAAGCACAGAACAGGCAGAGTCATGGGGAGAGTGATAACGGTGAGGGGGAACTAGAAAGGGAATTGAAGGACAAGAAGCCTGGGGAGCAGGGCGGTTGGCAGGAGCTTTGGTAATGATACTTGGTCAGCGCTCCCAAGGTGGGCAAGCTTCTGATAGGTGGTGACTTTGTAAGCAGAGGAATAGCATGAACAATTACATAGAGATAAGAATTACAAGTGACAAGGGGGTTTTGTTTCGCTGTGTGTAGAGGAGCAGTGGAAAACGGGGCTAGAATGGGAAAATTTGTATAGAATATATATATATAGTCTTGCATGAGAACCTAAAGTTTAAACATTGGCCTGTTTGTAATGGGGGCCCATTTTTATATCCAGTGGGTTAGGAAATAGTGGGAGCCCAAAACCCAAAGATAAAAAATAGCAAGTCTTAGGGAAACTAGACTAAATCTAGGCACTCGCTGGGAAGGGCCTACCTTTTGTGACATTAAAACGTCTGAATGCAAGACTTGTCCCTCCTGGCAGGTACGTCCTCGTGACAGCGGGCCCCGTGTTCACGGAGGAGATGTGGAGGCTGGCCTGCTGTGCCCTGCAGGACGCCTTCTCGGCCACGCTCAAGCCGGTGAAGGTGAGCCACTCAAGAGGCGAGAGTAGGGCGCCTGCCTCCTAGCAGGCGGTCTCACTCGGTGAGAACGAAGTAGCCATGTCAGTACTTTGTCCCAGACTCTATGGCAGTGTCAGATCCATGACCGGGCCTGGAGCTGTGCGCACCCAGCAAACAACCACTGTGTTGCTCCCTAGGACCTGCTGGGCTGCTTCCACAGTGGCACCGAGAGCTTCAGCGGCGAAGGCTGCCAGGTGAGGGTGGCCGCCCCGTCCTCCTCCCCAAGTGCCGAGGCCGAGTACTGGCGCATCCGAGCCATGGCTCAGCAGGTAAGGGCGGGGGCTTTTGATCTCAGGGGCTCAGGAAGCTTGAGATGCTGTTGGAGGTCCTTCTCAAAGGCTGTGCATCACCAAACTGCCTTTCTTTCCCTTGGGGACATAAACCTCCCGGCTCTGACCAGTGCTGATCTTTACTAGAAACAACTTGAACCCAATCACCAGCATTAAGGTCCTCTCACCATCTCTAGCTTGTTACATCCTCCAGCGTCCTGATCACATGGGGTCCTTTTCCACCTGGACTCTGCACTCCATATATAATTTGCTTGCCCTGCTTATAAATATTTACTGCAATATTGTTGTTAATCCTCTACTATGAGTGCTTAAGTTAGGATGGCAAACTTGTTTTTTCCTGTATCTCCCATAAGGAGCATAGAGCTTAATAAATTTGCTGTTGCTTAATAAATTTGAGTTGAATGTTAACAGCTCAGTAAAATTAAAATGTATTTGTCCATGCAGGAATCACCATGTACCAGTGACTTTTTCTTCCTAACACATGGCAGAATTCATAAATATTGGTTGTAAGCCAAGCCAGGAGCAGAGAACATATTCTGTATATTTTTCTTGGCAGTCCTGGAACAGGGCAGATAGAAGGCACTTATTAAATGTTTGTTGGGTCAGTGAATCACAGAAGGCCTTAGCTTTATCGTGGACCACAGATACGCACTCAAAAACTTAAGTGACCTGTCAATCTGCCTCTAAGAAACCCTGCATGGGGCTTTCATCAATAGTGTACCTTAATTCATGTCTGTTCATAATAGAGGAAGAACAAAAGGAACAAAAGTCGACTAAATTCCAAACCACTATTGATTGGCTAAATTCTATCATGAATTAGCAACAGACATATTTGAATTGTGTTTTCCTATGCAGAAGATAATTTACATATACAAGTGTTTAAAATATTAAGCGGTTTTTATAAATGCGTATGCACTAGGAAAATGAAGTGAGTTGGGGTTTATCTTCAAAAGTTCCCTTTCTCTACAAAATCTATTTAACTTCTTAAGAGAATCTCCCCTCAGCACACTGATAACCCAGGATGCCCTGAGTATCAATCAATGTAAAGAACTCAGTCACGTTCACATTGTCAGTGGAGAAGTCTCTTGTCAAGTCTGCTCCTCAGCTCAGCACGTGGGACAAGAACCTCCCACCTTCAGCTCCGCTTTCATCTGCTGAGCACATCCCTCCCCTCAGCAGTAAGTCTGACCAGGAACCATAAGGGAAGGCAAGAGTGTGGGCCTCCAGAGGGGTGGTTTCTCCAAGTAGGGAACTATCCCATCTGGCTAGATGCAGAATTTTTCCTTGTGCGTCCGATGGTCTTTTCAACCACATCCTACCACATAGCGAGAAAATGGAATCCTGTTCTGAAATAGATTATTAATGGAGAAGAACAGCTAATGAATCTTTCATTTCCTAATATGTCTTTCTTCTTCTGTCATAAACCTTCCTCCCATATTCACTCTTCTGCTGCTAAGTCACTTCGTCATGTCCGACTCTGTGTGACCCCATAGACGGCAGCCCACCAGGCTCCCCCGACCCTGGGATTCTCCAGACAAGAACACTGGAGTGGGTTGCCATTTCCTTCTCCAATGCGTGAAAGTGAAGTCGCTCAGTCGTGTCCGACTCTTAGCGACCCCATGGACTGCAGCCCTCCAGGCTCCTCCATCCATGAGATTTTCCAGGCAGGAGTACCCAATATTCAGTTATGATAATTTAACGAAATTTGGGGCTTCCCTCATAGCTCAGTTGGTAAAGAATCTGCCTGCAATGCAGGAGACCTGGGTTCGATTCCTGGGTCCAGAAGATCCCCTGGAGAAGGAAATGGCAACCCACTTCAGTATTCTTGCCTGGAAAATCCCATGGACAGAGGAGCCTGGCTGGCTACAGTCCATGGGGTCGCAAAGAGTCGGACACGACTTAGTGACTAAACCACCACCACCAAAATTTGGAAAAAGAAAGTTCTTTAAAAACACTCATTTTCAAAGGTAAGTCATGAAAGTGGATTAAATAACATCAAATGAAATCATTTAGATCAGAATCCAAGCAGTGGTTACTATTTTCTAAGTCACTTCTCCCAGTGTCTAATAGAGTAACATGGCCACATCACTGTCCTGAAAGGAGAGGTCCCAATTAATTTCCCATTCCTGCATAGGATAGATGTACCAAACAGACCTCTAAACCAGAGAAGATCTCTTGCAAACATAGCCCCTTTTTATTTACTCTTAATATTAAATGTCAGTCCTTGCTGTTTGGAATGTAATGACTTGTCATGTGGTAGAAGCAGTAGTGTTATTACTATTAGTGCCAGCAGCTAACATTTATGGAATATTTACTCTTCTAGTGCTCTGCATGTGTTAATACACTTATTAATTCATTTAATTCAACAAACATACCAAGTAGGAAACCATCACTGACCTCATTTTAGAGGTGAGAAAATGAGGAGAAAGAGGACGCCTCTGGCCGAGGAACATCCATCCAGCTGATCCCTGGTAGAGGCAGGTCAAGGATGGTGGCACTCTGAACTGTACCTTTCTCTACCTGTGCAGGTATTTATGTTGGATACCCAGTGCTCACCAAAGACTCCAAACAACTTCGATCATGCTCAGTCCTGTCAGCTCATTATTGAACTGCCTCCTGATGAGAAGCCAAATGGACATACCAAGAAAAGGTAAGCAGCTAAACTTCAACAGGGAGAGCACATACCAACAGGAAAGTTCATTTATTCCCAGCTCTTGTTCATTGTAATTCAGTCTTCAGCCGAGAATGCTGAAAACAACTGGGGAATCACTTAGCAAAGGTTTTCATACAAAACTGTTAATTTCCCACATTTCACATGTCTTAGCTTGCTAGGACTGCCATAACAAAGTACTGGGTGGCTTAAACAATAGAAATTTAATTTCTCACAGTTCTGGTCTCTTTGGAGGCCTTCCTCCTTGACTTCGAGATGAATGCCTGCTCCCTGTGCCTTCCCGTGGTCTCCCCTCTGTGTCTATGTCCAGATTTCCTCTTCCTATAAGGACACCAGTCATTTGATTAGGGTCCATACTAATGCCCTCAGTTTAACCTAATTGCTTCTTTAAAGATCCTTTTTCCGAGTACATATTCTGTGACGTTAGGACTTTTGGGGAGGATACAACTCAATGTATCTATAGCATCGTACATATTATAATCCTTTTTTTCTTCCTGCTTTTTGTGGCTTTTTTTTTTAATAATCGTTTTTTAAAAAGTAATTTGAGGCCTGATCCATACTATTTCAGTGAGATATTTCTCATGAGCAGTACAGTTGTTAGGATAGAGAAAGATTTGTGTGTGCCACAAGAAACTTGCCTTTTTAAATACCGTCATATTGCCTAAAAATGATTGTTCCTAGAGTTTAGAATGAAGCCAATGACTGAAAGTTTCCATTTTTAAACTTCTGACACACTAATCCACCTGTGCATGAGGAAACATTCAGGGAGACTGCGGAGCAGCGGACAAATCCAGGTCTGGCCAAGTGCAGTACCTGTGTCCTTTCCCATTTAAGGGAAAGAGTGCAATTTTTTCAAAAGTTACAGCAGTTAATATACCAGTTTGATTAATACACCTAATTTGGGTAAAATTTCTAGGTACTGATTTTTTAGTCAAGCATGTATGGTACATACAAAAGACTATGTGGAAGGTTCATAAGTTATAGACCATGAATAAAAATGAGATAACTAATGAACCTGCCACTGAACTTTACCAATATCCCATGTGCTCCTCCCGATCCTACCTGCTTCCCTCCACTGCAGGTCACTGTTCTATGTACCAATGGCTGTACACTCCTTTCCACATCTTTAGGCTTTGATCTACTTTTAAATTTTAGTTCTTTATTTATATTTCTAGTCCCTTCAGCCAATTATTCCTGCTAAAATAATTTTTGAAGTAAAAGGAGAAAAAGGAATAAGCTGAATTCACATTACAAATAAAACATAGAAAAAAACAGGATCACCTAGTATTGCTGTGTTATTGGTTTAAAGGCTTTAACAGGTTAAGATTTAATAGACAATTACCCCCTCAATGAAGTTTCAGCAAAACAGGAAAAGTGTATTAAATTCTTTAGTAGAGACCACTATGCCTAAAAACATTCTCTAAAATTCTTTGAATGCTTTGCATTGTTGGACTGGACTCACTCACAGGGGCAATTCTTAGCATAGAAGGTAGTAAACAATGAGTTAGATGTAAGAAAAGTTTGTGTATCTGATGGTTAGGTGCCTCCTAAGAGGTCCAAATCGAAATCACCCATGGGAGGAAAAAAAATAGATAACTAAAACCAGATTGTAGCATTTAAGAGAAATTTGGGTTTCATTTTTAAGTCATTTTGACATTGACAACCCCATGACATTTAAATAAGCCCCATAATCTTAATTTGAGCTTTATGATGTACTTTTAACTGTGAATCTGTTTATCTCTGCTACTGATATTAGCATGTTTTAAGTCAGCCACTTGTTAAGCAGTTCACTCCAAATTACCCTGTCTGGAGGCTGGCTTGCCTGTACACCTTGCATCAGAAGCAGGAAGGGAAGGTGTAAGTTTCTCCACTTCAAGGTTCCCCTCATAAAGGGTGTGCTGGATAAAAATTACCTGTTGATTTTTGTTTGCTCCAGATCTGTCTTGTCTCCTGTCAGCATAGATGATGAAGAAGAGTTGCAGATCTATAAAGAGTTATTTCACTGTTTCAGTACTTTTCTGAAAGTTTGATCTCTTCAGTATTACTGCTTCTTCCCCATGGCTTTCTTATTGCTGCATTATGTGGCTTAAACCTAAGGGGGATTCTCTGTCCTTTTTAACATGTTCAGTTAGAAATTTATCTCTCAAAGCATCAAAGGAAATACCTTGGTTGACAGGATGCTTTGACAGGGCTTTGATCAACTCTCTCTTTAGGCATTTGCTGGTAAAGGGCTTTGCATTTCTCAGGTAATAGGCAATATTTCCTGAGCTAGGCTGCTTATACCTTCAGAAGTCACACACACACACACACTCCCTGGGTATGCGTCTTACTTCAGGAGTCCAGGCTGCCAGTGGAAAGGGGCTGAGGTGTGAGAGCCATTGCTCCTGGAGACTATTTCCTCTGGGTGCCTACACTCAGCACTAACCTGGTTTTTCTTATTTTGTTTGAGTGTCTCTCTCACCATATACTTGCCCTGAAACAAGAAGATGAATAAGGCACTGCCTTGTCCCTTGAAGATTTATGGGGCAGTGGGGAGGCCAGATAAGTGACAGGATTTCCCTTCTTAGGGTCCTATAGTTGCAGACCTGAAGCAGTAGACCAAACTGGTGGCTTTCACAGCTGCTGCTTCAGAAGAGTACATGTTCAGGTCTCCTGATAACACCCCAAAAGTTACTTCTGTGGCAGGGACATTGAGAGGGATTGGGGAATTATTTTTTAATTGGTTCAGAGTTTGTTTGGGATGATGAAAAATGATGTAGAAATAGATAGTGGTGATGATTACCCAACATTGTGTCTGTACTTAATGCCCATGAATTGAACTTTTAAAAATAGTTAAAATAGTAACTTTAGGTTATATACATTTTGCCACAAAAAAAGTTGCTTAAGTGATTTGTTAGAAGGGGTTATGTGAGTTCTTTGAACTTATTCCATTTTTGCTGAAAGTACAGTGTTGTCTCTGAAATACCACTATGCAAAGGGCAAAGTCAGCCTTTCAAAAATGCATGGGAGGGTTTTTTTTTTTCTTCTTTGCTAGTTAAAATATTTTTCCTGCTAGTTATAAAAGTAATTTTTAAATTCATGGTCTAAAAAAATGGCACAAATGAACTTATTTACAAAACAGGAAGAGTCACAGATGTAGAAAGCAAACTTATGGTTACGGGGGAGGTATACATGGGGAGATTGGTATTAACATATACACACTCCTGTATAGCACAAGTCTACTCAATACTCTAATGACCTATGTGGAAAAAGAATACTTAAATCCGCTTTTTAGATATGTATAACTGATGCACTTGGCTATACACCTGAAACCAACACAACACTGTAAATCAATTGTACTCCAATAAAACTGTAAAAAGAATAAAGCAAAAAATATGAACAGATTTATAGTATGAATGAGTTATAATTTTGTCTTTATCCAGTTATGAGAATTAGTTTGCAACATGATCTAAGCTATTTTCATGAAATTCTAAGAGCAATGAAAAGAATGAGAAACCATAAACCCAAAGCCACACTGATGAATTCAAATATTTTCTTAGTACAGGAATCCAACCAAACAAAAGGGGCTGAATCACCAAGTATTTGAGCATTCACTTGTAATGTCGCTTTATCAGGTCTTTACACTGATTAGGAAATTTTCATGACTGGTGAGTTGCGTCTGCTTTTCAACCAGGAGATCTGGTCCGATGTCTAGAGAGTATCACTTTCTCCCACTTCCCCCAAGTGCACATCCAAGGCCCACAGAGTTCCACGTCATTGCTGACAGAAAAGGATGCAAGGAAGGAATTAGCCTGTTCTGAGTGAATGCTTTCTCTTCTAGGTTTGCTTTAGAATGCTGAAAATTATCAATTTCTTTCTTTGAAAATGTTAGCCCTATAATACCTCTAAAGTTAAACCTTTTCAATGTTTGGATCTCTTCTATCACACACTGGAAGAAATAAAACTTTTATACATACGCATCTAAAGCATGAACATTTTTGGTCCTGGAAAACTGGTTTGGTGCCTACAAACCAACTTCAATACGATTCTAGAACTTTGAGTTTGAAGATGGCAGAGCAGAAGGACGTGAGCTCACCTCTTCTTCCAGAAACCCAAATCACAACTAACTGCTGAATAACCATGGACCAAAAAAAACACAGCCTGCCAAGAAAGATACCCTGTGTCCAAAGACAAATAAGCCACAGGAAGACAGTAGGAGGGGCACAATCGTGATAAAATCAAATCCCATACACACCAGGTGGGCGACCCACAAACTGGAATGGAAAACAGTTATACCACAGAAGTTCTCCCACAGGAGTAAAAGTTCTGAGCCCCACATCAGGCCCCCCAGCTTGGGGGTCTGGCAACAGGAAGATGAGCTAATGAGGCCCCAGAGATTGTGGCCTTGAAAACAAGTGGGATTTGATTGCAGGAGTTCCACCAGACTAAGGAAAACAGAAACTCCACTCTCAGAGGGTACACTCTCAGAGGGCCTCAAGTGGATAGCAACCAGAGGAAAAAAGCAATGACCTCATTCTCTTATGAGATCAAGCCACACTTACCTGCAAGTATTGGAGCGTCTCCTGTGAAGGCAGTCGAGGGGCAGGTGTGGCTCAGTGTGAACACTTGTGGCAGTCATTCTGGGGGAGTACTTGTTGGTGTGAGCCCTCGAGGAAGACTCCAGCTTAGCAACAAATGCTGAAGGAACTTCTGTAGGCAGAAAAGGCCACAACTAGAAATAAGAAAATTATGAAAGGAAAAGCTCAATGGTAAAGGCAAACATGCAATAAAGGTAGGAAATCATCCACACACAAATATGGTATCGAAGTTAGCAGTCATGAGAACAGGAGAGCACAAATGCAAGATACCTGGAAATGCATTCAGAATTAAAACACCAGCAGGGACTTCCCTGATGAATCCGCCTGCCAGTGCAGGGGACACAGGTTCGATCCCTGGTGTGGGAAGATTCCACATGCCTCGGAGATACTGGACTCATGTTCCACAACTAAGCCTGTGCACCTAGATCCTGTGCTCTGCAACAAGAGAAGCCACCTCAGTGAGAAGCCCATGCACTGAGACTAGAGAGTAGCTGTAGATCACTGAAACTAGAGAAGGCCTGCACAAAGCAAGAAAGACCCAGTATGGAAGTAAATAAATTAACATTAAAAAAACAGCAATTTAAAACAATCCTATTTATGTATAGACTGTTACAGTATCAAAACCTCATGATAACTGCAAACCAAAAATCTACAGTGGATACACACACAAAAAAGTAAAAGGAATCCAAACACAATACTAAATTGAATGATCAAATCACGAGAGGACAAAAGAGGAAAGGAAGAAAAAAGACCTATAAAAACAAATCCAAAACAATTAATGAAATGGCACTAAAAACATACACATGGTGAGTGCTAAGTCGCTTCAGTCGTGTCCGACTCTGTGTGACCCAATGGACTGTAGCCTGCCAGGCTCCTCTGTCCATAGGATTCTCCAGGCAAGAATACTGGAATGGGTTGCCATGCCCTCCTCCAGAGGATCTCTCCAACCCAGGGATCAAACCCATGTCTCCTGCATCACAGGAGGATTCTTTACCACTGAGCCACTGGGAAGCCTCAGAACATACATATACCTTAAATGTTCCAACCAAAAGACATAGTCTGGTTGAATGGATACAAAAACAAGGCTTGTACACATGCTGTCTACAAGAGACCCATTTCAGATCTAGGGACACATACAGACTGAAAGTGAGAGAATAGAGTAAGGTATTCCACGCAGATGGAAGTCAAAAGAAAGCTGGAGTAGCAATATTCATATCAAACAAAATACTTTAAGGACTATGACAAGAGACAAATAAGGATGCTACATAATGATCAGCAGATTGATGATCTAAAAACTGTAAATATATATTCACCCAACACAGGAGCTGTACAACACACTATCATGTCCTGACTTTGTACTTTGAGAGGCTATCCCTGAACAAAATAAAATCATGCTTTTGGAGAAAAAAATACTGTGGAATCTTGCAATTAGCTATTTCTTGGAATTCCCTAGATAAGTAGCATAATAGAGGTTGTAAGCTCTTAAGCCTATCTTAGTGAAATAAAGACTTCATTCATAGAAAGGCAAGGAAAAGTGAAACTGAGGAAAAGAAATGAACTCAAAGGTCCAAGCATAATGTTAATTATAATTTTTCTATTAAAAATTCCTCAGCCAATACTTTAAAAATAATAAAAGCCTTGGGTTTAAGGAAAAATGCCAAAGGGTAGGCTAAAGGCCAATTAGTGTTTTGTTGCCCTTAGTTGCTCAGTCATGTCCAACTCTGCGACCCCATGGACTGTAGCCCACCTGTCTGTGGAATTCTCCAGCCAAGAATACTGGAATGGGTTACCATTTTCTCCTTCAGGGGTTCTTCTGGACCCAGGGATCAAACCCACGTCTCTTGCATCTCCTGAATTGGCAGGCAGATTCTTTACCACTGGTGCCACCTGGGAAGCCTAAAATTAATATAACTCAACAGAAACTGTTGTTTTCTTGATTTGTTTACTACTCATAACTACAAAAGAAAACAGGTTATATACTGTAATTGTGCCTATGTTAAAAAGTTTTTATAAAATCGCTCTATTTCCCAAGGCTTGTTGACAACTGTTAACTCAGTATCATAACATTAATTCTATAGCTCCTAGAATTTTTTTGGTCAGGAATTCCATTATTTATGATTTGTCATCCTGTAATGTCATCCAAAAAATTTGTCCTTTTTGAAGAAAGGCATTAAAATACAAGTAGTTTGTCATTTTGTCTAGTCATTCTGGTTTTGCTTTAAGGTAACTCATATAAGGCAGCAGGCTGTTAACCAATACTTTTTTTTTTTTCTTTCATTTGAAGTGTTTCTTTCAGGGAAATTGTGGTGAGTTTACTATCCCATCAAGTATTACTCCAGAACTTATATGATATCTTATTAGAAGAGTTTGTCAAAGGCCCCTCTCCTGGGGAGGAGAAGATCCAAGGGCCAGAAACCAAGCTGGCTGGCTTCCTCAGATACATCTCCATGCAGAACCTGGCCGTCATCTTTGACCTCCTGCTGGACTCCTACAGGACGGCCAGAGAGTTTGACACCAGCCCAGGGCTGAAGTGCCTGCTGAAGAAAGTGTCTGGCATAGGGGGCGCTGCCAACCTCTACCGCCAGTCTGCCATGAGTTTCAACATTTATTTCCACGCACTGGTCTGTGCTGTTCTTAGCAACCAAGAAACCATCACTGCTGACCAAGTGAAGAAGGTCCTTTTTGAGGACGATGAGAGGAGCACAGATTCGTCCCAGCAGTGTTCATCAGAAGATGAAGACATTTTTGAGGAGACTGCCCAGGTGAGCCCCCCGAGAGGCAAAGAAAAGAGGCAGTGGAGGGCTCGGATGCCCTCGCTCAGCGTCCAGCCCGTCAGCAACGCGGACTGGGTGTGGCTGGTCAAGAGGCTTCACAAGCTGTGCATGGAGCTGTGTAACAACTACATCCAGATGCACCTGGACCTGGAAAACAGTATGGAGGAGGCCCCAATCTTCAAGAGTGACCCTTTCTTCATCCTTCCCTCCTTCCAGTCGGAGTCCTCCACCCCGTCCACCGGGGGCTTCTCAGGGAAAGACACGCCTTCCGAGGATGACCGCAGTCAGACCCGGGATCATGCGGGCGAGCCTCTGAGCCTGAGGGGGACCAGTGGGGAGCTGCTGCTGCTGCCCCCGAGCCCCAAGGTGGAGAAGAAGGATCCCAGCCGCAAGAAGGAGTGGTGGGAGAACGCGGGCAACAAAATCTATACCATGGCAGCCGACAAGACCATCTCAAAGCTGATGACCGAGTACAAGAGGAGGAAACAGCAGCACAACCTGCCTGTCTTCCCCAAAGAGATCAAGGTGGAGAAGAAGGGAGAGGTGCTGGGCGCCAGGGGCCAAGGCTCCCCACTGCTCCAGCGACCCCAGCACCTGATGGACCAGGGACAGATGCGGCACTCTTTCAGTGCCGGCCCTGAGCTGCTGCGCCAGGAGAAGAGGCCCCGCTCCGGCTCCACCGGCAGCTCCCGGAGTGTCTCCGCGAGGGACGCAGAAGCCCAGATCCAGGTGGGTCCCCGCTCACCGGAGGATGCAAAGGGCTGCGCCTGGCTATGCAGGAGGGTGGCTAGGTACAAGGGATCCACCTGTCCCCGCTCTGGGAGCACTCAGACACGTCCCGAGCCTCCAAGATATAGGATCCATCAGTATATCCTTGTGAAACTGAAATCTTACTCTCAGATAATTTCAGAAATTCTTTTTATGGATTATAACAGATACTGTCCAGAATATCCGGAATTAGGACCCCTCCTCCCCCCCCACCCCCCGCTGTGTAAATAAGATGACTCCAAAGCTTAGAAAATGAATGGACTTTAACTGGCATCCAGTCCTGAGTTTCCCCTTTGAAGTTAGCACTGAAGCAATTCTCTAGTTGGGAAAACTTACGTAAACGGAAAAGGGAAAGTACACATTATGTGGTTATTCCAGTGAATCGTTGTTCTAGCCCATTCTGAGCACAAAATTCTCATTCTTCAGAGTGTTCCTATTCCTTTATATATTTAATAATTGTAATTCTATGGTACATCCCAAAAATGAGCTTGAGAAGTAAAGAATAATGGCACCATTTTGTTCAATTTAAGAAAAGAGGAGATGGGAAAAGAAATAGAGGAATCTAGATTCATCCAGGACCCTTTAGAAATAATCTGGATGTTTATCTTAAATTGTAGATTTCTGTTGCAGGCACAGTAAGTTAGGAGCAATTGGGCAGGACTCTGTAAGCCTATACAGGAGTGTTTTCTTATAATGAACATAAATTTGAAATTAGTATGTATCTTGCAAGCTACTTTTTTGCACTGATGTATCTTGGACATAGAACTTAAAACTTCTTAATTCAGAATCCACAAAAATTGTCTTAGACAAAATTTGAGAAAGTATCCAGATTGAGATGTAAGGTTATTCTTTAACAGATGACCTTTTTGACAAATAAATGATAGTTGCTTTTTCATGTGTTGGAGATTTGCTTATAACTTTAGATGCTATGCTATGCCCGCATGCTTAATCATGTTTGACTCTGTGACCTTTTGGTCTGTAGTCCGCCAGGCTTCTCTGTCCATAGGCAAGAATGCTAGAGTGGGGTGCCATTTCTTTTTCCAAGGGACCTTCCCAACCCAGGAATTGAACCCGCATCTCCTGTGTCTCCTGCATTGTAGGAGGATTCTTTATCTGCTGAACCATTGGGGAAGCCCCATAATTTTAGAAGTTATCCTAAATTAAGGCAAAAAGTGAAAGTGTTAGTCACTTAGTCATGTCTGACTCTTTGCGACCCCATGGACTGTAGCCCACCAGTCTCCTCTGTCCATGGAATTCTCCTGGCCAGAATACTGGAGTGGGTTGCCATTCCCTTCTCCAGGGAATCTTCCTGATGCAGGGGTCAAACCTGGGTCTCCTGCATTGCCATCTCTTTACCATCTGAGCTACCAGGGAAGACTTCTTCCAAGTTTTCTAGGTGTTCTAGAGGCTATTGATTAAGTGTTTTATGGCCTATGAAACTCTTATTATGAGAAGCCAAGAGATTTTTTAAACATCTGAAGAATAAGAATTTTGTACTTTGTAAAAATTGAAAATAAGATATTCCTAATGTTAGAGGAGTCTCTGCTACCCTTTATATATATGAACTTAAGCTGACATTTAATTATAAGCACATTAAATTAAAGTAAAGACTAACTTACTGAAGCCGGAAGCCTGAGAAAACTCATTTGCAGATTAGCCAGACTCAAGTGTACAAATGAAACCACTGGAGAAAACTGCTCATTCTCTTAATTCATTTCTCTTAGGCATGGACCAACATGGTGCTAACAGTCCTCAATCAGATTCAGATCCTCCCAGACCAGACCTTCACAGCCCTCCAGCCAGCAGTGTTTCCGTGTATCAGCCAGCTCACCTGTCACGTGACTGACATCAGAGTTCGCCAGGCTGTGAGAGAATGGCTCGGCAGAGTGGGCCGTGTCTATGACATCATTATGTAGAAGACCCACCTTCCAGGCCCGAGGAAAAATGCTAGGAGGGTTTAGAGTATGTCTGCCAATCCAACTGATAGCATTTTCCTCACCACCAGCCCCAGTGTCTCAGAGAACACCCCGTCCGTCCCTAACTAATCAGCACTGGGGCTATTCTGGAAACTACGGTTATGTGTGGATGACACAAGTGATACTCTAATTTGGCAGCGCGTTGCTGAAGAGTCTACATTCCTTGACTCATTTCTAAATCTTACTTCCCAATGCATTTGCCTGTACTGTTATCCCCAAATGGGTCACTTTTAAGGACCACTCCTATGAAAACACTACATTGATCCACTGATTCGTTATTTTAAAAAATGCAATAGCTAAAGAAATATCTGGTGGTAAGTCAAGCTGATGTACACGCAGACATCTCATAACAGACAGGATTAATTGGAAAAAGATATATATTATGATTATGAGTTCGGCAGGGAAGAAACAGTTAGAAAAATGTATTCTTGGGTGTCCTAATGAAGAAAGGGAAGATTCACTTCCTCTGTAAAATACTCCAGAATATTTCAAAATTGTTCCTAGGTTGTCAAGATTTTCTGGTTGGTATTTGCCAACTTCATGTAAGGTACTGTTGTGCCTTCATGTCCCTGCTTCTAAAGGAGGAAAGTTCTTTCCTGGCAGGGTTTTAAGCCTGTGGCATGGAAACCTTTGATGCACAGTACCCAGTGGTATTGGCTGATACAGCGCCAAATGTCTTGACTGGCCACCCTGACAGTCCCACTAGTCTTTGCTTTTGCTCCCAAGGCAAGAAATGAAAAGGGAAAGCAAAAATGGTGCCTTAGCTCCTTGTTGCACAGACATTTCTATGCTCCACAATAATCCAAATATAAGGTATAACATTTGGTTTTTAAGAAAACAAAACAACTCAGTTTATATCAACATGTTTGGAAAAAAGGAACTCGAGAATTTGCCGTCCAGTGAGCTGACTTCTCAGGGAAGGGGGCAGGAAGTATAGGGGTAGGAAGACAGTTGGAAGGGGTGGGAAAAAAGATGATGAAACCATTTAAAATCTGAAAGTATTAGACAACAATCATATGAATAGTGTCGTTCATATATGCTGTAGTCTCAAAATAACATAAAACTACAGGAGAAAAGGTCATAGAATGAAATTTAGGAAATAACAAACATTTTTCAATTTAAAATATTTCTCCTCTCTGGCAAATAGATTGGCCATCTGTTTGAGGCCTTTTTATTCAGGCCATTGTTTTAAGCGGATATTTTTTTTCCTCATTAACACTAAACAGTTTGGAATCTTTGTCTTATTATTTACAGTGTATTTAATATTAAATTATAAAAGTGATTGCAATTCCTCAGTCAAGCCCACTCATACACATTCTAAAGAGTTAGTTGCTAAGATATATGTCGTAATTTTCCCAACTCCTAATAATTACTGAAAATTGAACATCTTATCCCTAAAGCATCAACTCTTCAGTATGGAAGTAAGGATTTAAAACCGACAGCTTTATTCAGTGTTAGTATTTTTAAATTTTGTCTTCCATGGGAATGTAGAACTCTATACAAGGTTAAGAGAAAGACAGGGCTCCCTGATTTATTTAGGCATTCTAACGTAAAAACCTTATCATTCACTACGCCATCTAGAGATCACCACAGAATTCAGAAGACATGTGTCCAGTTCCACAAAACACTCCTTGCCTTCAGTTTTTGCTCATTAGACAATAATGCAGGTTTAGAGACAGATGAACAATTTGATCTTAACAGGCAATGAGTTTTGGGATAGCAGTGAGTTGTGTGCTGTACTTTTGACTTTGTATATTTTTTAAGTGGAATTCAAAGTTGGGTACTTTTTTTTTTTAACGAAAGCCATACACATGGTTGTTCTCTTTCTTTTTGTAGCTTAGCTAAGGCTCATTTCCCCGTGAACCTGTGAGTATTCCACAAGCTACGGAAGTGAGAGAGGAGCTTCAGCAAAGCAGAGTATTAGCAAATTAATTACAAAACATTTATACCTAGCACTTTTTATAAAGTACAAAAGTTCTAAGGAAGCCAGTCTCCATTTATGAATGTCATGTTCTAGAAGTTGTTAACTGCTTGGAAATCAGAATTTATTCTCTATGACGGGATCCATGGTGCAGTTATGAAAACAAGTTTACCCCACACTGTATTCAAACTCTGCTCTAGTACCAGCTTAATTACAGGTCCCAAGAATAAAAGATGAGAGAATGTACATCTGTTCTCTACCTACAATTTTGTCAGAGGGTTTCAGTCCCCTCGCATCGTCTTTTCTCTAGACCACCCCTAGGCCTACAGGGGTCTTCAGCCCATCTCCATTCCCAGCATGCACTGTGCACCATATCCATGTCAGATTTCAGCTGGAAAGTTAGCTAAGCCACAATAATACTTTTCAGAGGTATCAGCAGTTTTCAAAAAGGACATTGCTTGATGCAAATAATCTCCAAAGAATAGTACTTCAGGTCACAGTGAAGTCAGTCAAATCTTCACAGGGAAAAAGAGATAATTAAAAACCCCTTAGTTGAGTGGTCTCTTCCCAGAGTGCCCCGTCAGTCCATCATTCTTCCTGGTGTTTCTGCCTTTTCCCATCTCTTTCATCCCCTCCCATGGTCTCTGAGAGACCAAGGTCAAGACAAGTCTTTGTAGTTTCAACAGCTAGTACCATATATTTTCAGATCTAAGCAGAATAAGATTTTGCACCTTGCTTTTAATTGCCTGTATTTACTGCCAAAAATGTGTTACCCTATGGTTGAGATTTATTCTTTTTCTAATATTTTCATAAAGTGTTCATCTTTTCCAACTTGAAGAAACACCTGTAAAACTCAAGTGCAGAAGAATTCCTGACTGAACAGCCCAGCCAGTTACACCACAGTCTACAACAGATTACTCCTTGCCACGGGAGATTTGAGGGAGGGCCAATAAAAATTGCTCACGGCATCTCTCCTACCTCGTGCATCTTCTGATCAGCTTTTACAGATGCTTAGGCTGCCTCTTTACACCCTCTTGTCATCTCTCCCCTTATGATTATTTTTCTGCCTTCTCCATCAATACAAAACTAGGACACCTGTTTACCACTTTGAGGCTATTTGACTGACCAGCGCAGATACTAACATCTATCAGCTCAGACTAAATCCAACATGCCAAAATGTTAACATAATTCCATAGTACCTTTAAATTGAAACTTCTTGGTACAATGATCACTAGGCTTTGCTGTTCTTATTGTTCTAAGGAGAGGGCTTATACAAAGTCAGCTGAGAAAGTCACACAGCCTTAACTATAAGAAGGTAATACAATTATGTTAATAGACACTTTTGACTTCTCCAAATACATCACAGTATTGCTCACGTAGGAAAGTTTTCTCAGAAAGAAAAATGTGTTCATGTCTTCAGTCCCATGAAACTAAGCAAATGAAGACCTTTGTTTGGAGTTGATACTAGTAGCAAGAGGTTACAAACAGCAGGGGGTGGGGAGATATCACTGAGTGCTTCTGAGACTGTGGACCTTAACCTAGATACCATATTTAACTCCCACAAGAACACTGTGAAACAAGTATTGTAGTCCTCCTTTTTTCAGATGAGGATGCAGACCCAGAGAGGTTCAGAAAACTTGTCCAAGATAACTCAAAGGGTAAAGTTGGTTGCTAAAGAGACATTTCTGAATTCAAAGGCCAAGGCCTCTCTGCAACACCATGTCTAAGTGCGCAAACACTTCAGTGTTTCAGGAAATTAAACAGTTAAAATAAGCTGAAGATAGTTCATTGATGTCCCTATCTACAGTGTTATAGAGATTTTTCATATAGAATTTTAAAAAGAATAAGATAGTGCTTAGGCATAATAAGGTCATATATAATATAAAGAAACCAAATCTAAACATTTAAAGCAGATCCTCAGTGGAAATTTTAAAAACTCACCAAATTAGGTGGAAATATTGGAAAATAATATTGTCCGTGGCCAGATGTTATACAGAAAAACATGATGGTCGGTGTCTGGAATGAAAGGATCTGTTGACCTTTTTCAATTACCATTTAATCACTCAGAATAAAGTGCCCTGTAGCCAACAGTGCCTCTCTGCTTCCCTAGGAAGTAAGTGGGACTAAATGGTAGGTCATCATCAAACTTTGGGAATATGCACAAAAAAAATGACCATTTTTCAAAATACGCGTTCTCTGAAGAGGAAACAGCTAGTCAGACAGGATAGCTTAAAGATTCAAGTACTGCGGGCATCAGGCCACTATCCATAGTAACATACACTGTAACACCTAAATAGTCTACTTGCTTTGTAGATAAGGAAACAGGCAAAAGGAAAATCCAACATATTGCATTAAGTGGATGACAGAATTTACATCTGCTTGGGTACCATTTAGGGAGATTTAGTGTGGCCTTAAAAAGCAAACGACTATTTTTAAGCACTTTTTAATTGGATATATGAGCTTATTATATGGTAAGATGTATGAAACTGGATAAAGAACTCATTTATAATTATGCCTCATCCAAAAAAAAATGTGTTCTCCTTGTTCACGAGTAGAGCAATCTAGAAAACTTCGTCTCTGTCTTTCTGTGAGATCCCTTTCCTCTGGCTATATTGTAATATATGTGTTTGATGTGGAAGTAACAACTTAATCAAGATTTTTGATTAAAACACCATTTAGATTTCCAAAATACAATGATTACTTCAGGGAAGATAGACCAAAAAAAAAATCATCCCCTGGGATAATGTAAGAGAAAACTTACTTGAGAACAAGGCCTAATTTCCTTGTAAAGAGGGGCACTAATTAACTGAAGAACACACCACTCGCACCATACAAAATCTTTCCCCTCTATCTTTGTATAATAATGCAAAGTGGGGGTTGCGTGGGGCCGGGGTCCAGAAAGGAGAGACTAGCTGGCCATCGTACTGATAAAACTGCAGTCAGCTTCTGCTGAATTCATCCACCTCTGGTCCCTCCAGCCATTTCAACCACCAGGAGTTACTTGTACTGTTAATTCCTATCCTAAAGGTTCAAGCAGTGGTTGTCTAGTATCTTATGACTTTACAACAGTAGTTGTCAAACTTCAGCACACGTCAGAATCACCTGGAGGGTTAAGACACACATTCCTGGGCCCATGCCCAGAGTATCCAATTCAGTAGGCCTACGGATTTGCATTTTGCATTGATTTTCTAACAGTTTCCAGTTGAGGCCAGTGCTGCTGATCTGGGGACCACACTTTCAGAACCAATGCTCGGACAAAGTTTCTAACTACTCCCTTTAAGATCAGCCTAACTTATCAAGCACTAGAGAAAAACTGAACTTCCCCTTGGGCAGACAACTTGGATTCTCTACAGCATTCCTGTTCGATCTTCCCAGTTTCCAGGTTTATCATGCCAACAATTGATTTTTACAAGCTAGAAGACAATGAATGTATACGTTCTATGGAACAGTGAGATCAGTGTGAGTTTCTCGTCTTTGTATTTAGAAACATTAACTCTATGGACAACCTTTTGTATCATGTTGACTTTTTGACTTGTACTGAAGGTGATTTTAAAGTATGTAGTGTTTTAATTTCTTCTGTCCACACAGTTTTGATGAGATGTTTCCATGCTGATTCCATCATAACCTTGGCTCCTGGCTCTAGAAATGTTTGAGTAGTTGCTCCCTTGCCAGTAGTTTTATATCCCTCATCTGTCACCAGAATATCAGCACATCAAGATGGTATCATACTACTGGATGTGCCTTCATTTTTCACTTAACTGTCTGGTGTAAATTAATATTTTAATTTCCAGTGTATCTGTAAAGAGTCTACCAAATGGCTTCATGGGAACTTGCATACTGAACCAACTCCTTTCTGAGCAGCATATGTGCCTGTTTTAAGGACTTTACGGTAAATATGTTATATTTGTGCACATATCTACCCAATCGAGACCATATCTATTATCTCATCTTCCAAATGATGAGAAAAACATCAAAGTGCATCGGTATGTTTTGGGAGTACAGTGAAATCTTAATCATGTTACATATAAATGGGGCCTTAGTTTATCTCCTAACTCTTTATTCACTTAATTCACTTTGCAAATTCTTTTTCTATTAAAAAAATATAAGAGAAAAAAATTAAGTACCTTAAAATAATCTCCCTTTTATAAACATATTAATTACACATAATTTTTATTAGTTCAGTAAGTTTCTTTAAAGACTTCTCTAAGTATCCTGACATTATTTAAACTGTTATATAAGTGGAAAATAAGGACTATATTTACTAGAATTAGATGAGAAAGCATATCAATGTCAGTGATATCGAGGACTGAAGTTTTTGCCTCGGCAGATGGAAATAATTGAAGCTTTCCTATTGCAGTTGCATTTCCCATGATAATTTTTGGAAATTATGTGTGCATTTAGTTCTTTTAATAATAACTGATATTGAATTAAATTTTAAAAGTTAATCTCTAGAAATAAATTTTGTCTTACCAACTGGTGCCAAAAAGGGGAGGGAGGAATCTAAATGCCAGTCTTTTGAACTAACATGTGAAGTATATTGTCTGTTCACATTGGAAGTGCATGGCCCTGACTCCACCAGCCGCCAGTGGCCACCGTGGCTGCCTCATGGTTAAGTGCAGGCAACTCTGTCCCTCCCTCTGACGTCTTTCATCTGATTTTTGTTGGAAGTAGTTTGCTCTAATAAAAATTGGTTTCCCACAAAATAGGTAAAATTGGACAAAGGCTAATGCTTTTGGTATTTGGGGTTTCACTTGAACTGAAACCATGTGGTAGAATCCCAAGGTATGGCATGATCGGGGCAGGAGCAAGTGCCCAGAGGGAAAGGCTTGCTTTGTCTGGTTTTGTTTCTTGATTTGTTTTTAGTGGGAGGGGAGAGCCAACAGTAAGTTTCTTGCCCTAATTGTGCCAAGAGATGATTTTCCTGCTGTTCTAAGAGGAATAGACTTAGATAAATTATGTTACAATCGGTTCCCCTACTACCATTTCCCAGTCTTAAGTGTAAAGCCAATGGATGGTAAGGGTCCTTTTATCCTTTCTTGTATTATGCCAAAGACTAGACTTGTTTTCTTTGAAAATTATAAATTACTGAAGCTTGGTATAGCCATAATGATTTGAGTCAGTATACCATTTTATCCATAGAATGCAAAACTCATCTTTGCAATCCCCTGCACCAGGAGCCTTGAAGCATTTTGTTTACCCCAAAGGACTTGTCAAGGAAGTACAGCTTTTGTTTTGCCTTCTTATTCAGTCGGTTGGTCACATTTATTTTTTAAAAAATGAAAACTACTGTCCTTTATATGTTGATATAACTATTTGATTTGATATAATCTGTCTGTTGTTAAACAGGTTCCTGTAAGCAAGCTTGCAAGTGTATTTTGTGTACATTTTATCTGAGGTGAAAATGAAAATTCTAAAGAGAAAATATTTTAAAAGATATTGTATTTATGTTGCTTGTGTTGTAGAATAAAGATTCAGATGCATTAAAAAATCTGGTATGTGAAACCATTTTTTTCACTGAATAAATATATTGAAATAATCTATGTAAATATCCTGTTTACAGAATTCTGCTAAATGAACTAGGTTCCTTTCTTTGGTGTTTCACTACTCTGAAGAAACTCTCCCTTCCAACTATAATTTGGAGATGGTCACTGTTGATAATTTGGTGAACACCTAGAAAATACAGCTGAAGAAAAAAATGTATATAACATAGTATTATATATTATATACAATACTATATTATATATAATAGAGTATGTAGCTATATAATATATAATACTGTCTATGTAGCTATATTATATATAATACTGTCTATAATAATCTATATTATATATAATAATGTATATATTTACTTCATATACATCATTGGTTCCTTTATAACAATGAGGGCTTATTTTGCAATGTTATTTTGATGCTTATTTTCCTGAGAATGGATATCAAATTCACATGAGTAGATATTGATGTAGTTTATTTAAAAAAACTAAATGAATGTTACCTTGTTTGTTCATAAACAACCAAATCCCTAAATTAATAGGATATCGTTATTAAAATGTAATAGTAGAAAGAAAAACTTTTACTTTTTAATAGCCACTTTAAACTTCATTATCTTATTCGATTGCAGTTTTTAAAATGACTCTTTCAAAAGCCTATGGAGAGCCTAAGTCTAGGAATCATCATACCCAAATTGTGGAAAATACAGCGATTTGGCCACTAGAGGGATCAAAGCCATACAAAATGGATGGAATCTGTGCGTATGACATTAAATCATGATTCTATCATTCTGTCACACACTCTGGTAAACTCACAGTTGTACTCAGTCCCTTCCATTGTATTAACAAAATAAAACTAAAATAGACAGCAACATACTTTACATAAGGACACCACCAACAAGGGACCAGCCATGTTTATAGAGAGCTACAGCCGCGTAGAGAAGCTCTTGGGACTCAGCCAGAAAAGCTGAGGTCACATGCTAAGCACTGCCCCTTCCTGGGAGTAGGAAGACCAGACAACACTTGTGTACAGAGCTCAAGGTTCCTACTCCATAAAAGGAATATAAATCTCAACAGACTGTTTCAAGATAACACAAAAACTCCAGTGTTGCAGTGCTTTATAAATGCTGCTGCTGGTGCTGCTAAGTCACTTCAGTCATGTCCAACTCTGTGTGACCCCATAGACGGCAGCCTACCAGGCTCCCCGGTCCCTGGGATTCTCCAGGCAAGAACACTGGAGTGGGTTGCCATTTCCTTCTCCAATGCATGAAAGTGAAAAGTGAAAGTAAATTCACCCAGTCGTGTCTGACTCTTACTGATCCCATGGACTGCAGCCCACCAGGCTCCTCCGTCCATGGGATTTTCCAGGCAAGAGTACTGGAGTGGGCTGCCATTGCCTTCTCCAATGCTAATGCCTAATAAATGCTAACTTGAGACTTCCCTGGTGGTTCCGATGGTAAAGCATCTGCCTACAGTATGGGAGACCCGGGTTCAATCCCTGGGTTGGGAAGATCTCCTGGAGAAGGGAATGGCAACCCACTCCAGTATTCTTGCTTGGAAAATCCCATGGATGGAGGAGCCTGGTAGGCTACAGTCCATGGGGTCGCAAAGAGTCAGACACGACCAAGCGACTTCACTTTAACTTTATTATGTGTTAGAGAATAACCCATTTTATAACTAGCCCCACTATTTTGCAAGATGATTTTATACTTGAGATCTAGTGTGTACATATTCTTGACATTTGCATCCATGAGTGTACTATAACACATAAAGCTTAACGTCTTGGGCCAGTCTTATATGAGGTCAGCAGCTCATATGCAGATCCCTTTAACCGAACATTTTAAAAATAAATTCTAGGTCAAAACCAATTTTTCCATTATTAATATCCAGCAATAAATACAATATGTACATAAATCTATACGTATTTCTTTAAAGACTGGATATGCTTCAACTATGTGGCTAATGACCAAAACTTTTGTTATATTTAACTTTGATAAATATTTCATTTCACCCATTAGAAAATTCACTTTTATATCCAGCCTAAAGATAGATTCAGTACAGAAGTGAAAATAAAATTGAAGTATAATGCAATATTGTGCCTTTTAAACACTGACCAACATTCCTATTATCTCAAGCCTTTGGAAGAGCGCTCTAAGCATGCCTTTTATCTCTACTTTGTTTTTACCATATTTCAAGATTCCTGGTTACAACATCCAATCCTTTGTGCCCTGAGTCTGCCCTGCTAACTAAATCTGGTTGCACAAAAATGTTTGGTTGTCAGAGAAACAAACTATCCAATTTAATGATCTCATCCAAACTCAGAGATGGTACTGGCATAATTAAATTCCAGAGAAATTTATAGTATTTTCTAAATCACAAAAAAAGTACTATTTCAACATGAAGGGATCAGATTTATAACAGTTTAGAATAGAGAATTCAAATATTGAACTTTAATTGATTTTAATATGGTTTTATCAATATATTATTTGCTATATTGGACTATTCTTGTAACTAGTGCAAATGATATAAAGAAGGAAAACAACATCCTTTTCCCATTCTCTCCAGCAGAGAATAATCTTAAAGAAAATAAATTAGATGTTAAATATTGTAATACAGAAGCCTCCAGTATGACTCAACTTGAAAAAGTAGGTATTGAAGTTAATTTACCAATTATAAAGGAATAGATACTATTGGATATATTAGAGTTAACAGTTTAATAGTCTAAGGTTTAGTTTAATCAGCTCCTGAAATGGCTATCAAATCAGTAAATACTAATGAATTTTCTAATATAACAATGAATTCTAAAAATAGCATTCTTCTCAAACCCTACATAGGTTTATTTTTGAAGTAGAAATATATCATTATAAACCTCTCATCAAAATTATTTAGAAATAGATTTCTTGGAAAACTGAGCATAGCTGGTATCTGTTCAGTATCTATTCAAGTAGATAGTTGGTTCAGAGGTCACTGTTTCAGGGGAGGGCTAGGAAATGACGGGGCGGAATGATCAAACTGCCTGTGAGATTCTCTGGCTCTTATATTCCCAAGATAGAGAGGGAGGGAGGGAGAGAGAAAGAGGAATGGAGAGAGGATATTTCATTTGGGTTGTGAGGGAAGGGTGTCATGGAAAGGAAGAGGGTAGACAAATTCTCTAAGGGAAAAACATGAGGGAAAAGAATTCCTTCCTCTTTGACTAGAGCTGAATTTCCTGGTCTGGAAGAAAGAGGAAGAAAGGCGTTTAATAGCAGAAAGGCTGCAGGTCAGGGAGAACCTCTGCATTGGCAAAGCTATAAGAAAAGGCAGTCCTTCATGGTATTCCTTGGCTGATCGCATGGAGAAAAAGTCCCAAACCCCATGTGTGGCCCAGAGCAGCAGAAAGATGGCATAGAAGTAGCAGACTGATCAGCCACCCTGGCAGAATGAGGCTCAGTACACTTTTTTGAGTTAGAAAAAAAAAAAAAGAAAATAAAATTGAAATTTGATACATGAACTTGTGGGCTGAGATTTATATCAGCTTTTGTAGTGAATTACCTAAAATCATGATCTCGGTGGGTTTACAAGGCAATTGGAATCAGCAGTGGGTAGGGGTAGGCAGAGACAGCCACTCCTACTAATGCAAATTTATTTCCAAGGAAATGCCCACAGAGTTGGTGCTTGAAAAGCTCTCCCAAGTCCAATGTCGTTAGCCCTTGGCAGCATCAGAAAGGTTGCTGCCCACTTAGGGAGCAAGGGCTGTCTCATCAGGTCCTCTTTCTCTAAGGTCCCAAATTCTCTCCCCTGGGATGTACGAGCTGTTTATGACAGAGCAGAGTGATCATAAACTTTTTCACTCCCTTCTTTCACTTTCATCAAGAGGCTTTTTAGTTCTTTGCTTTCTGCCATAAGTGTGGTATCTGCGTACATGAGGTTATTGCTATTTCTCCCAGCAATCTTGATTCCAGCTTGTGCTTCATCCAGCCTGGCATTTCTCATGAGGTACTCTGCATGTAAGTTAAATGAGCAGGGTGACAACATAGCCTTGATGTACTCCTTTCCCGATTTGGAACCAGTCTGTTGTTCCATGTCCAGTTCTAACTGTTGCTTCTTGACCTGCATACAGATTTCTCAGGAGGCAGGTAAGGTTGTCAAATCCAGCAGTTCCTCCCATCTGGGGGCCTCAGATGCTGCATGTAAACCAAATGTGTCCTCCACCTGAATCCATAGCCTCCCTTCTAGTTGCTTCTGGATATACTTGGGCATCTCACCTCCCTTTTGCCAGTGGCTGCTTTAGTCCCACTTTATATTTTAGCTAACCAGGAAGACATCCCCCACTTCATATGAATTATAACTCATAGTTACTCAGTCATGTCCAACTCTACAAAGTCCACTGGGTTCCTCTGTCCATGGAACTCTTGAAGCAAGAATACTGGAGTGAGTGGCCATTCCCTTCTCCAGGGCATCTTCCTGATGCAGGGATCTAACCTGGCTTTCCTGCATTGCAGGCAGATTCTTAATCACTGAGCTGCCAGGGAAGCTCACCAGGACTATCAGTTCAGTTCAGTTCAGTTGCTCAGTCGTGTCTGACTCTTTGCGACCCCATGGACTGCAGCATGCCAGGCTTCCTTGTCTTTCACCAACTCCCAGAGCTTGCTCAGATTCATCTCCATTGATTGAGTCAGTGATACTATCCAACCATCTCATCCTGAGTCGTCCCCTTCTCCTCTTGCCTTCAATCTTTCCCAGCATCAGGGTCTTTTCCAGTGAGTCAGTTCTTCGCATCAGGTGGCCAAAGGATTGGAGCTTCAACTTCAGCATTAGTCCTTCCAATGAATGTTCAGAATTGATTTCCTTTAGGATGGACTGGTTGGATCTCCCTGCAGTCCAAGGGACTCTCAAGAGTCTTCTCTAACACCACAGTTCAAAAGCATCAATTCTTCAGCACTCAGCTTTCTTTATAGTCCAACTCTCACATCCATACATGACTATTGGAAAAACCATAGCTTTGACTAGACAGACCTTTGCTGGCAAAGTAATGTCTCTGGTTTTTAATATGCTGTCTAGGTTGGTCATAGCTTTTCTTCCAAGGAGCAAGTATCTTTTAATTTCATGGCTGCAGTCATCATCTGCAGTGATTTTGGAGCCCCCAAAAATAAAGTCTCTCACTGTTTCCATTGTTTCCCCATCTATTTGCCATGAAGTGATGGGACTGGATGCCATGATCTTAGCTTTCTGAATGTTGAGTTTTAAGCCAACTTTTTCACTTTCATCAAGAGGCTCTTTAGTTCTTCACTTTCTGCCATAAGTGTGGTATCATCTGCATACATGAGGTTATTGCTATTTCTCCCAGCAATCTTGATTCCAGCTTGTGCTTCATCCAGCCCGGCATTTCTCATGAGGTACTCTGCACGTAAGTTAAATGAGCAGGGTGACAACATAGCCTTGACGTACTCCTTTCCCGATTTGGAACCAGTCTGTTGTTCCATGTCCAGTTCTAACTGTTGCTTCTTGACCTGCATACAGATTTCTCAGGAGGCAGGTAAGGTTGTCTAGTATTCCCATCTCTTTAAGAATTTTCCACAGTTTGTTGTGATCCACACAGTCAAAGGCTTTGGCGTAGTCAATAAAGCAGAAATAGATGTTTTTCTAGAACTCTCTTTCTTTTTTGATGATCCAGCAGATCTTGGCAATTTGGTTTCAGGTTCCTCTGCCTCTTCTAAATCCAGCTTGAACATCTGAAAGTACACGGTACGTGTACTCTGGCTTGGAGAATTTTGAGCATTACTTTGCTAGTGTGTGTTTCCTCAAGATGGCAGAGTAGAAGGACATACACTCATCTTCTCCTATGAGAACTCCAAAATTACAACTCACTGCTGAACAACCATCGACAGGAGAATGTTGGATCCAACCAAAAAAAGATACCCCATGTCCAAAGGCAAAGGAAAACCCCCATCAAGATGGTAGGAGGGGCAAAATCACATTTAGAATCAAACCGTATACCCACCAGAGATGTTCGGAGGGCTCAAACAAAACCATGTAGATTACAGACAAATTCAATTTTAGAACTGTAAATTATTCCTCTATGTTAATCTTCATAAATAACATAACTGGACAAAAGCTTACTGAGTGGCTCAGTCTCCATCAAAAGCATGCCTTCCCTTACCTACAACCCCTCCTACTTACACCCTGAACTGGCTCAGCTGCCATGGACAGTCCCCAGTTGTAATGTAAATAAGAATCATTGATTGACTGTTGAACTTGCAGGTGTCCAGGTTTCCCTCAGAAAGTTTCAGAGTAAGAAGGGCACAGGGCTCAGGGATCTGCATTTTGACAAACTTTCAAAAAGATTGATAGCCTATGGGATCACTCTTAAAAAATTATTCTGTTTGGTCTTCTTCTAAGAATCTAGTTGTTTATCTGATGTATAATATGTCCAAAATTAAAAGACTGTAAGCTTAGTCCCTCAAATAAATTGTGTAGATAGAGGCCCAGAAAAGGGTTGCAGTTGTTCAAGAATTTAAGCCCCCAGGTAGCTCTACTTTAGAGCAGAGATCTGTAACTTGGGTATGTATATAACTAAGTGATTCACAAGCAAGAAAGAGAAAAATATAGCCTTATTTTTACTGACTTCTGAAATTTAACATGTCATTATTTTGAAATGTAGGCAGCAAACCTGTGATGATGGCAGGCCAAGTGACTTGTTACCCACAAAATCACAGATCTTTTCCTACTGCAGATCCCTCAAAATTTTCATATTTGGGAAGCACTTCAGTTACTATCAGAACCACTGCTAAATCTTGTCATTTAACGTGTTAATGGGAAAGAATTCATACACAGTACTGTTTCAAAAGTTCAGAATTTTGATAGCAACATTGGTTTCATTTGTAATAAAATATATTCTACTCTATGCATTTAAAGATTAAAACATTAAAAATTACTCTGCAAAGAGATTTACAGACCTTCTCAAACTGCAAAGGAATCTGTGGCACAGTAGTCAGTAAAAGAAATTCTGTTCTAGGATGATCATAAGGAAGAATGGCTATAAATCTAGGGTAAACTCATCAAGCTATGTTCGGGACATGTGCATTTCCTCTTATATATTCTATTATGATCACCAGGAAATCAGAAGTCCTAACTCCCAGTGCCAGACCAACACAGGGTGTTTGTAAGCAAATTACCTCGGAGTTTCACTCTCTCATCTCCATGTGACACAGCTCCTGAAGTGATTGCCAACATCCATTAAAATATGAACAACTCAGTTTCCTAACCAAAATTCTGATGGCAAGGCAGCTCCTGTAAAGTCTCACAGGGCTCCTGCTTTGGAGATATTCAAATGAGGAACAGTACACAGATTTTGTTCCTACTCCAAAGTAGCTCCCTGCTCTAAAGTTTACTAAAAATGTAATTCTGTACATAGCCATGAATTTCATACATTTTCTTAAAAATTTCACTTGGTCTGGGTTTTAAAGCACTGTTAAGAAAAAAGAATTTAACAATAGAAAAATTCAATGTTTTAATGTCAGGATTGACCCTTTAAACTAAAAGAATACTAGTCTGATGTAAATTTTAAAAACTTCTTTGAATTAGGAATATTTCAAAAATAAAAATAGAGCTGCTGCTGCTGCTAAGTCACTTCAGTCGTGTCCGACTCTGTGTGACCCCATAGACTGCAGCCCATCAGACTCCACCGTCCCTGGGATTCTCCAGGCAAGAACACTGGAGTGGGTTGCCATTTCCTTCTCTAATGTATGAAAGTGAAAAGTGAAAGTGAAGTCACTCAGTCTTGTCCGACTTAGCGACCCCATGGACTGCAGCCTACCAGGCTCCTCCATCCACGGGATTTTCCAGGCAAGAGTACTGGAGTGGGGTGCCATTGCCTTCTCCGAAAAATAGAGCTAACAATGTTTAAAGATGACATGGGTAAAGTGTTAATCAAAAGATTGAATTTTAAATTCTTATGCAGATTCAGCTCCCTATAAGTGAATATACCAAACATTACAGGTTTGGAAACAATTTGACCACTAATTACTAGGTTAATATTCATTGTAAGATATTCAGTACCTAAAGTTATCTGGCAATAACTTTACTAGGAAAACCTGATAGATAAATGATCAAACTCATTTATCATCATAATCTCATGCTATTAGTCAATGGACTATGAAATAAATCTAGGAGAACTTTTACCTATGACATCAATACTGAAGCAACCAGTGTTGACTAATCATTTCTTCATTATATATTTTCCTTATTTTCATTTTAAAAATGAATTTATACACCACTGAAGTAAGCTGCTTAAGAAAGGTGAGACTAAGAGGACAGAACTTTCCAGAGGAATAGGAGCCAGCTATTCCATGTTTAAACTTCTGATAGAAAGAATATTTCCTGCTTGAATGGAGCATGAGATGGTGAAAGTGAAAGTGAAGTCGCTCAGTCGTGTCCAACTCTTTGCGACCCCATGGACTTTAGCCTACGAGGCTCTTTGGTCCATGGAATTTTCCAGGCAAGAGTACTGGAGTGGGTTGCCATTTCCTTCTCCAGGGGATCTTTCCAACCCAGGGATCAAACCTGGGTCTCCTGCACTGTAGGCAGACACTTGATCGTCTGAGCCAATCTAATCAAGCTCCCAAAACCATATCCTCACTATCTCAATACTCAGACTGTACTAGACAATGTGCTTGCAATATCTCCTCTTATTCTCACCAAAACACTGCAAGGTAAGTGTCTCAGATAACATTCTACAGGTGGAAAGTTAAGGCTCCAGAAAGTGGAAGGGAGCATAGCTGCTGAAGGTCACATGACTAGCATTGGCAGAGCCATAATCAAACCCAAATCAGTCTGACCACAAAACCATGCTCTCTCCATCACAACATGATGCCCTGGGGTGAAAAATGAAATTAACAACCTGGATAAAACCCTGTCCAATGTAGCATCTCCAATCTCAATCAGTTGAAATCACCCACAAACTTAAATTTCAGACCTTTTTAAAAAATCTGTATTCTCAAAATAATTGTGTTACAGTAGTCCTCAGGATGAGAGACAGCCTGGTGTCATGATCATGAAAAGTGAAAGTGTTAGTGGCTCCGTCATGTCTGACCCTTTGTGATTCATAGACTGTAGCCCACCAGGCTCCTCTGTCCATGGAATTCTCTAGGTAAGAATACTGGAGTGGGTTGCCATTTCCTACTCCAGGGGCTCTTCCCCCAGGGATTGAACCTGGGTCTCTTGCATTGCAGGCAGATTCTTTACTATCTGAATGACCAAGGAAGCCCCTATGACCATGAAAAATACCAAATAAATCCATCTGCTATAAAAATAGGCAGCACAAAATTCAACTGATGGTTGAACAATCTAGCACTGGCAAAAGGATAACTTGAGAGAGGTAATATTCCAGACAAACATAAAGGTCATTTTAAATATCCACAACTTTTAGAATTTCTAATTTTATTCCTGCATTAGGCTATGCTGCTGAGAAGCAATGTATTTAGACCAAATTATCTCAGCTTCCTCTAAAAATGCCTCCACTGAATTAAGATTTAATGTTATACCCACAGCTTTTAAAGAGGGTCGATACGAGAAATCACCAAGCTTGTCTTTCATAAATCTATATTAACAGCAGGTGCCTATTACTCATTTGTTTTCTTATATAAGGAATCACGAGGCCTGTTTTTCCAGAATTGAAAACCAGAATATTTGATAATAATTATTTGATCTTATACTAACTATTGACTTTTCAAAAAGTAGGCAATTGCTTGCTCTAGTTTTTACTTTAACTTTCAGGAAACTCAGAACTAAATTCAGGCTTATATAGAGAATGGTGTTGAGGAGCAAAGGAATAACAACCCACTGGCCCCATGTTACTTACTGAATATCTTAGCTCAATTTATTTACTCTTTACAATGACTCAACAAAGTACTTTCAATTCATGTCATGTTATGGCAAGAAAAGTGTACTGAGGTAACTTTCCTAAGGCTGCCAAGCTAAGAAAATGGAATCGAAGCCCAGGTCTGATTCAAAGTTCAACTCTTCCAGCCATGCGGAAAGAATTGTTTCACTCTTATCCTCTGGTAGCACTCACCACCCTGCCCTCTAGTTTTGTATTGTTTTTATTTATGAGCAACCTTAAAGCCTTCTTGTGAGCAAGTGATATATAAATCACATGCAAATAAAATATTGGGTTGGCCAGAAAGTTCATTCAGGTTTTTCCATTACATCTTATGGAAAAACCCAAATAAACTTTTTGGCCAACCCAATATTTTCCCAAGAAATATGTGATCTAGCTAACTCTATAATAACTGAAACCATGCCCCACAGAACTAAAAAGCCCACCATGAAAGTGTGTCCCATAGGCTTAACAGAAACTGGTGAGTAACTGAAATACTTGAGCTTGTCTCACGGAACAGTCAGTAATGGAGCAGTTTGTTAAAAACCCCTCCAACTGCAGGTCAGAAGGGAGTGGCATAATATATTTAAGGTGATTAAAGGGAAGAACTTACAACCAAAATTACTCTACCCAACAAGCCTCTCATTCAGATTCAGCAGAGATATCAACAGCTTTACAGACAAGCAAAAGCTAAGAAAATTCAGCAGCATCAAACCAGCTTTACAACAAATGCTAAAGGAACTTCTCTAGGTGGAAAAGAAAAGGCCACAACTAGAAACAAGAAAATTACAAAACAGGAAAGCTCACTGATAAAGGTAGACATACAGGAAAGGTTGGAAATCATTAACACACAAATCTGATGTATAAATGAGTAATCATGAGAGGAGGAGAGTACAAATGAAGGACATTTGAAATGCGTTTAAAAACAAGAGACCAACAACTTAAAATAATTGTGTATACATAGAGACTGCTATATCGAAACCACATAGGAACTGCAAACCAAAAATCTATAATAGAAAAAAAGAAAAAGGAATCCAGACACAACACTAAAAATAAGTCACCAAATGACAAGAGAACAAAAGAGGAAAAGAAGATAAAAGATCTACAAAAAGAAATGTAAAACAATTTAAAAAATGACAATAAGAACATACATATTATAATTACCTTAAGTGTAAACAAATGCTCCAACTAAAAGATAAACTGGCTGAATGGATACCAAAACAAAACCCACATAGATGCTGTCTACAAGAGACCCACTTCAAATCTAGAGACACATACAGACTGAAAGTGAAGGAATAGAAAAAGGTATTCCATGCAGATGAAAATCAAAAGCTGCAGCGGCAATAAGACATATAAGACAAAATAGACTTTAAAATAAAGACTGTTACAAGAGACAAAGGACACTACATAATAATCAAAGGATCAATTCAATAAGAAGATATAACAATGTAAATGTATAGACACCCAACATAGGAGCACCTCAATATATAGGGCAAATACTAACAGCCATAAAGGGAGGAATCAACAGTAATGCAATATAGTGGAGACTTTTAACACCCTACTTACATCAGCGGACAGATGATCCAGACAGAAAATCAGTAAGGAAACACAGGCCTAAAATGAAACATTGGGCCAGAAAAACTAGATCATTCCATCCAAAAACAGCAGAATACATATTCTTCTCAATATGGAACATTCTCCAGGATAGATCATATGCTGGAGCAAGCCTCAGTAAATTTAAGAAAATTGAAATTGCATCAAGCATTTTTTCTAGTCACAATGCTGTAAGATTAGAAGTCAACCACAAGGGAAAAACTGCAAAAAATATAAACACATGGAGGCTAAACAATAAAGTACTAAACAAGCAATAGATCACTGAAGAAATCAAAGAGGAAATCAAGATATTCCTAGAGACAAATGAAAACCAGAACACAGTGATCCAAAGCCTATGGGATACAGAAAACAGTTCTAAAAGGGAAGTTGATAGCAATACAACCTTACCTCAGCAAAGAATAAAACTCTCAAATAACCTCACCTTATACCTAAAGTAACAAGAGAAAGAAGAAAACACAAAACATAAAGTTAGTAGGAGGAAATAAACAATAAAAATCAGTAAAAAATAAGTGAAACAGAAACTTAAAAAGCAATAGAAAAGATTAATGACACTAAAAGCTGGTTCTTTGAAAAAAAATAAAATTGATAAACCTTTAGAAAGAGTCATCAAGAAAAAAAAGGGAGAGGACCCAAATCAATAAAATTTGAAGTAAAAAAGTTACAACTGACACCACAAAAATACAAAGGACTATTATAGATTACTATGAGCAATTATATGCCAATGAAATAGACAACCTAGAAGAAATGAACAAAACTTAGAAAGATACAATCTCCCAAAACTGAACCAGGAAGAAACAGAAAATATGAATAGACCAATCACAAGTACTGAAGTTGAAAATGTGATTTAAAAACTCCCAACAATCAAAGTCCAGAACCATGCCTTCAGAGGCAAATTCTGTCAAATATTTAGAGAAGAGTTAACACCTATCCTTCTGAAACTGGTCCAAAAAATGCAGAGGGTGGAACACTCTCAAACTTATCCTATGAGGCCACCATCATGCACATACCATAACCAAAAAGACCACAAAAAAAGAAAAGTATGGCCCACTATCACTGATGAATATAGACACAAAAATCCTCAACAAAATATTAGCAAACTAAATCCAACAATATGTTAAAAAGATCATACACCATGATCAAGTGGAATTTATTCCAGGGATCCAAAGATTTTTCAGTATCCACAAATCAATCAATGTGATACATCACATCAAGCAATTGAATTGAATTCGATCATATTGAAAAGCCATATGATCATCTCAACAGATGCAGAAAAATTTTTGATAAAATCCAACATCTATTTATGATTTTAAAAAACTTTCTAGAAAATGGATATAGAGCAGTGGTCCCCAACCTTTTTAGCACCAGGGACTCGTTTTGTGGGAAACAAGTTTTCCATGGACCAGGGAGGGAGGATGGTTTCAGGATGATTTAAGTGCATTACATTTATTGTGGACTTTATTTCTAACCTAACACAGCCACTGATCTGACAGGTGGTACCGGTCTGTGGCCTGGAGGTTGGGAATTCTGGGCATAGAGGGAAGCTACCCCAACATAATAAAGGCCATAGCTAACATTCTCAACAATGAAAAGCTAAAAGCATTACCTCTAAGATCAGGAATTAAACAAGGATGTTTATTCTCATCATTTTTATTCAACATAGTTTTGGAAGTCCTAGCCATAGCAATTAGAGAAGAAAAAGAAATAAAATGAATCCAAATTGGAATAGAAGTATCACTGTTTTCAGATGACATGATACTACACATATAAAATTTTAAAGACACTACTAACTCATCAAATGAATCAGATAAAGTTGCAGGAACAAATTAATATATTTTATGTATTAATGCATTGTTGCATTTCTATACACTAACAAAAGGTCAGAAAGAAAAATTAAAGAAACAACTCCATTTATCATTGCATTGAAAAGAATAAAATACCCAGGAATAAACCTACTTAAGGAGGCAAAAAGCCTGAACTCCTAAAAGTATAAGATGCTGATGAAACAAATTGAAGATGACACAAACAAATGGAAACATATATTGTGTTCTTGGATTGGACGAATCAATATTGTCAAAATGACTATGCTACTCAAGGCCATCTACAGATCCAAGGCAATTCTATCAAATTACCAAAGACATTTTTCACAGAACTAGAACAAAAACATTTAAATTTTGTATGGAAACACAAAAGATACTGAATAGCCAAAGCAATCTTGAGAAAGAAAACTGGAGTTGGGGGAATCAGGCTCTCTGACTTCAGACTATACTACAAAGCTACAGTCACCAAAACATTTTGGTACTGGTGCAAAAACAGATCAGTGGAAGAGGATAGAAAGCCCAGAAATAAACCCATACATCTGTGGTCAATTAGTCCACAAAAAAGATGGTAAGAAGAAAAAAGTCTCTTCAATAAGTGGTGCTGGGCAAACTGGACAACTACATATAAAAGAATAAAATTATAATATTTTCTAACACCATACACAAAAATAAACTCAAAATGGATTAAAAACCTAAATATAAGACTGCTTAGTCACTTCAGTCATGTCCAACTCTGTGTGATCCTATGGACTGCAACTGCCAGGCTCCTCTGAGCGTGGGATTTTTCAGGCAAGAATACTGGAGTGGGTTGCCATTTCCTTCTCCAAAATATAAGACTGGATCCCATAAACTCCTAGAGGAAAACACAGGCAGAACGCTCTCTGACACAAACTGCAGAAATATCTTTTTGGATCTATCTCCTAGAGTAATGAAAATAAAATATAAATTAAAAAATGGGGCTGAGTTACACCTAAAAGCTTTTGCACAGCAAAGAAAACCTTAAATAAAATGAAAAGACAACCCACAGAATGGGAAAAAATGTTCGCAAACAATGCAACTAACAAGGAATTAATCTTCTAAATATAAAAGCAACTCATACAGCTCGGGAGAAGGCAATGGCAACCTTTCCAGTACTCTTGCCTGGGAAAATCCCATGGACGGAGGAGCCTGGTAGGCTGCAATCCATGGGGTCACGAAGAGTCGGACACGACTGAGCGACTTCACTTTCACTTTTCATTTTCATGCACTGGAGAAGGAAATGGCAACCCACTCCAGTGTTCTTGCCTGGAAAATCCCAGGGACGGGGGAGCCTGGTGGGCTGCCGTCTATGGGGTTGCGCAGAGTCAGACACGACTGAAGCAACTTAGCAGCAGCAGCAGCAACATACAGCTCAATTTAAAAAAAAAATCAAAAAAATGGGAAGATCTAAAAAGACATTTCTCCAAAAAAGATATACAGATAGCCTAAAGGCCCACGAAAAGGTGTTCAACATTGCTAATTATTTGAGAAATGCAAATCAAAACTACAAGGTATCACCTCACAGTGGTCAGAATGACTAACATCAAGAAGTCTACAAATAATAAGTGCTGCAGAGGGTGTGGAGAAAAGGGAACCCTCCTACACTGTTGGTGGGAATGTAAGTTGGTACAACCACTACGGAGAACAGTATGGAGTTTCCTTAAAAAACTAAAAATACAGTTACATATGATCCTGCAGTCCCACTCATGGGCAGACATCCAGAGAAAACTCTAATTTGAAATGATGCATGCACCCCAGTGTTTGCAGTGACACTATGCACTATAAACAATATTTGAAAAAAACCTAAGTGTTCACTGACATAGATGAATGGATAAAGAAGATGTGGAATGGAATCTGCAATGAATATTACTGAGCCATAAAAAAGAAATAATGCTGTTTGCAGCAACGTGGATGGACCTGGAGATTATCACACTAAGTGAAGTAAACCAGACAAAGATAAATATCAAATGACATTGCTTATATTCAGAGTCCTTAAAAAATGTTGAAAATGAACATGACCTTATTTACAAAATACAAACAGACTCAGACTTTGAAAGCAACTTCTGGTTACCAAAGTGGAAAGGTGGTGTGGGGATGGGTGGGGGCGTTGGTGGTGGTGGTAAATTAAGAGTTTGGGATTAATATATACACACTACTATATATAGAATAGAAAATCAACATCAAACTATTGTAGAGCACAGGGAAATCTACTCAATATTCTGTAATAACCTATTTGGGAGAAGAATATGAAAAAGAATAGGTATTACGTATAAGTGAATCATTTTGCTATACATCTGAAACTAACACAACATTGTAAGTCAACCATACCCCAATATAAAATTAACAATAGTTTTAAAAAGGACCTACTGTATTGTAAATAAATAAATTGTTATAGCACACACACACAAGCAGAGATCTACAAGGGTCATTTACTATGGGCAGATCTCATCATGTACTGGCCCAAATTCCAGTGTAGGTTATCCTGGTCTTGTCTTTCAAATCTGTTATTTAGAGCTGTGAGCAATAAGAATATGGTATAATTTAGAGAAATTAATTGTTTGGTACTTACAACTGCAGAGAAAAACATTTTTCTTCCAATTAATTTCTATCCCAAAGATATGGCCCTCACTAGACATTTACTCCATGCCATAAAAAATTAGGGTTGGCCATCCAGCCTCTGGTATTTTGTTATAGCTGTTTGAATGAATTAAACCAGTTATCTTCGGCTGCCGCTGCTAGTAAGTCACTTCAGTCGTGTCCGACTCTGTGACCCCATAGATGGCAGCCCACCAGGCTCCCCCGTCCCTGGGATTCTCCAGGCAAGAACACTGGAGTGGGTTGCCATTTCCTTCTCCAATGCATGAAAGTGAAAAGTGAAAGTGAAGTTGCTCAGTTGTATCCAACTCAGGGACACCATGGGCCGCAGCCTACCAGGCTCTTCCGTCCATGGGATTTTCCAGGCAAGAGTACTGGAGTGGGGTGCCATTGCCTTCTCCGAGTTATCTTCTAGAGTTGTACTTACATATTGCTTTGATCCAGTTATGATACTGATCTATAACTGCTGTCTTATCAGTAAACTCCCTTTCCATGCCAGTTCTTTTCTAGACAAACTCCCTTACAGTTTTTCTTTGATAATGCCATGTTTCTAAAAGTCAGGCTGGAAGAAGTTCAGGACAACTCTAGACTCCCCACCACCTGCTTCCACACCACTGTTCTGCTTCTTATCAATCCTGTCCTTTTAAACTGTTGATCCACTTTGTTTCACACATTGTAGTCATCTTTCTCTTCTGTGTTTGTTCCATTTTCTATCCCAGCATTCAGACAAATGTCTTTGTGTGAACATATGTTTTCATATTGCTTGGACAAATGCCTAGTTTTAGTGCCTAGTTTTGCTGGCTCTTAGGGTATATGTAGGTTTTACTTTTGTAAAAACCTGTGAAGCTTTTTTTCCCCCCAAAGTGGTGATACTATTCTGCATGCCTAACAGCTAGTATGAGAGCTCTAGTTGCTCTGAGTGTGTGTCAACATTTGTATTGTTAGGAAGATTAAAATCTTGTTAATCTTATCCATTCTAGGGAGATATGTAGTGACAGCTTATTGTAGTTTTACTTTGCATTTCCCTATTGACTATGATGTGGAAGATCTTTTCATGTGCCTATTTTCCACTCTTACCTCTATTTTGATGAAGTCATATCTGTTTTACTCACTTAAAAATTATTTATCTTACTGTGGGTGTTCTTTGTATTATGGATACAGTCCTTTATCAGACATAAGTTTTGTAAATCCCTGTTTTGTCTTTTCATTTTCTTAACAGTTAATTTTGAAAAGCAAAAGTTTTAATTTTGATAAAAGTTTTAATTTTAATTTTTGGTAGGTCATGATTTTTATATCTCAAAGAAATCTTTGCCTAATTTAAGTCTATAAATGAAATTCGTCCGAGGGGTGGCGGGTGGGAGAGAGGCTGAAGAGGGAGGGGCCATATGTATACTTCTCATTGATTTCATGTTGCTGTATGGCAGAAACCAACACAACTTTGTAAACCAATTATCCTCCAATTAAAAAGAAATTTTAAAATTTGTCCTGTGTTTTCATCTAGTAGGTTTTTCTGTTGTCACTCTTATTTAGTTTAAGTCAGTGATCCATTTTCAGTTACCAAGTTCTTCTTTATAGTATAAAGTAAGCATTGACTTTTATTGCATATGGCTATCAAAATATTCCAGCACTATTTGTTGAAAAGATTATCATTTTTCTATGAATTCATCTTGGCGCCATTTCAAAAAAAACCACTAAATCATATATTGTGGGCTTGTTTCAAGTTTCTTTCAAGTGATCTATACACTTACACTGTACCCCGTCAACACAGTTACTCTACTTTTAGAGTAAGTCTTAAAGAGACTATAGAGTAAGCAAGACCTGTGAGTAAATCATCCAAAATTTTTCCCCTCAAAATTGCTTTGACTATTGGAAGACTTCAATTTCCATACAAATTTTAGAAAATCCTATCAATTTCTTCAAAAAATCTGCTGGAATATGAATTGAGATTACATTGAATTTGTAGATTAATTGGGGGATGAATGACACCTTATGAATACTTACTGTTCTTTTACACAAATATAGCATCACTCTGAATTATCTTTACTTTTCCACAACATTTTACAGTTTGTGTACAATTCTTGCATATATTTTGGTAAGTGTATCCACAAGTATTTTATTTTTATGATATTATCTGTATTGTTTTTCCAATCTTCAACAGCTTTTGCTAGTAATACAACTGATTTTTTTATATTGACTTTATATACTGTGACCTTGCTAAAGTCACTATTTCTACTAGTAAGAATAGTATCTTATTCTGTGTGGACAATCTTGTCATCTGAGAATTAAAATAATTTTATTCCTCTCTGCCAGTCTACACAACTTTTATTCCTTTACTGGCCTTACTGTACTGGATTTAGCTTCCAGTAAGACATTAAATGGGAGTGATGAGAGTGAACATCTTTGCCTCATTTCTTTCCTTAAAGGTAAAAGACTGACTGCTTTCCTTCTAAGTATAATGTTAACTGTTCTTTATCAGGTTGAGAAAGTTCTCTTCTACTTCCAATTTGCTGAAACTTTTTTTTTTTTTCTCATGAGTTGTTTTTGAAGATTGTCAAATGGCTTTTCCGCATCTGTTGAGGTTAGATGATTTTTCTTTAGTCAGTTTTCTAATGTTAATCCAACCTTACATTTCTGGGAGAAACTATTTGGTTATTGTGTTAGTCTTCTAGGACTGCCATAGCAGAACACCGCAAACTGGATGGTTGAACAACAGAATTTCATTTTCTCATATTTTGGAATCTGTAATTCACAATCAAGGTGGTGGTGGGGTTTCTGGTGAGACGTCTCTTCCTGGTTTGCAGATGGCCCTTCTTGCTGAGTCCTTACATGGTCTTTCCTCTGTGCATATGCAGAGAGATCTCTGGTAATCTCTCCCTCTACTAATAGGATATCAGTCCTATAGGATAAGGGCCTCATCATTATGACCTCATTTAACCTTGGTTATCTCTTTAAAAGCCTTATCGCCAACTTTAGGTACATTAGGGGGTTAGGGCTTCAACCTGTGAATTTGGGGTGGGGGGAAATTCAATCCATGTAAGTCATAATGTATTATTATCATTTCAGTTCAGTTCAGTCACTCAATCATGTCTGACTCTTTGTGACCCCAAGGACTGCAGCACGCCAGGCCTTCCTGTCCATCAACAACTCCCAGAGTTTACCCAAACTCATGTCCATTGTGTCGGTGATGCAATCCAACCATCTCATCCTCTGTCATATCAGATCAGATCAGTCTCTCAGTCGTGTCCGACTCTTTGCAACCCCATGCATCGCAGCACGCCAGGCCTCCCTGTCCATCACCATCTCCCGGAGTTCACTGAGATCCACATCCATCGAGTCAGTGATGCCATCCAGCCATCTCATCCTCTGTCATCCCCTTCTCCTCCTGCCCCCAATCCCTCCCAGCATCAGAGTCTTTTCCAATGAGTCAACTCTTCGCATGAGGTGGCCAAAGTACTGGAGTTTCAACTTTAGCATCATTCCTTCCAAAGAAATCCCAGGGCTGATCTCCTTCACAATGGACTGGTTGGATCTCCTTGCAGTCCAAGGGCCTCTCAAGAGTCTTCTCCAACACCACAGTTCAAAAGCATCAATTCTTCGGCGCTCAGCCTTCTTCACAGTCCAACTCTCACATCCATACATGACCACAGGAAAAACCATAGCCTTGACTAGACGGACCTTTGTTGGCAAAGTAATGTCCCTGCTTTTGAATATGCTATCTAGGTTGGTCATAACCTCTGTCATATACTATTGTATAATTTGCTAATTTTTAAAGGATCGTTACATCTATATTCATAAGCAACATCAGTATGCAGTTTTTTTTAATGCCTTTGATTTTGGTATCAGGGTGATACCAAAAAGAATGAATTATGAAGTGTTTCTTCCACTTCTATTTTCTGTAAGGGTTTTTGTAGATTTGGCATTGGTGTTTTCGTTTCCTTAGATGCTTAGTAGAATTCACTAATGAATACAGCTGGAACTGGGATTTCTTTTGGGTTAACTTTTAAACTATGAATTTAAGAGATATTGGTTATTCAGGTTATCTTTTTCTTCTTTTATATAATAGCTTTATTGACCTTCACATACCCTAATATCCACCCATCTAAAGTCACAATTCAATGGACTTTTTAGATTCAGAGAGTAGTATAACTATCACTACGGTAACTTTCAAAGCATTACATCACTTCAAAACGACACTCTATAATCTTTAGCTGTCACTGCCCTCCACTTGCCCTAAGCAGTCTATCTTCTGTCTCTCTAGAATTGCCTGTTCTGAACATTTCAAATAATGGAATGCATGCTACATGTGATCTTTCATAACAGATTTATTTCATGTATCATTATGTTTTCAAGATTTATCTATATTACAGCATGTATCAGTGCTTTATTTTTTTATAACTGAATAACAATACATTGTATGGTTATATCACATTTTGTTTATTGTTCATCAGTTGATGGATGTTGATGGACATTTGGGTTGTTTCTACCTCTTGATTATCATGAATAATGTTGCTGCTATAAACATTTGTATATAAATCTTTCTCTTGCATAGATACCTAGGAATATAATGGCTAGATTACACTGTATATATTTCTTCTTGAGTGAGCTCTGGTAGGAATTTATTAATTTCATTTAAGTTGTCAAATTTACTGGCCTGAACGTGGTCACGATATTTCCTTATTTGCTTAATACCTATTGTAACACTCCAATCACTCCTGAAATTAATCATTTTTGCCTTTTATTTGTTTCTTGATCAGTCTGGTTAAAAGTTAATTAGTTTTATTACTTTCAAATAATCACTTTTTAATTTGATTTTCCCTAATTTTGTCCATTTTAAAAATTTCTACTATTTATTATTTTTCTCCCTATTGCTTACTTTGTGTTTAATTTACTACTTCTTTTGAAGTTTCTTAAGGTGATATTCAGTTCAAAATATTTAATTTGCCTTGTGATTTTTTTATTTAGTCTTGTTTACTGAAAAGTGAGCTGTTTAATTTCTAAATATTTGGTTATTTTTCCATTGATTTCCAATTTAAATCCCATAAAACATGATTTCAGCTCTTTTCAGTTTATTGAAACCTTTATGGCCAAAAATACAGTTTGACTTATTGACCATAACATGGTCATATGTTCTATATATACCTAAAGAATGCATATTCTACTGTTTTGGGGTGGAATGTTCTCTAAATATTAACTAAGTCAATTGTACTGAAAAGGAATGTCAAAATCTCCAACTATAATTGTCCATTTGTCTATTTCTTTTAATTTCTTCTGTTTTGCTTCATATAGCAAACCTCTGTTATTAGGTACATACATTTCAGATTGTTATATCATCTTAACAAATTGATTCCTGTTAATATTCCGTGTGTCGATACAATTTATCTGATCAATATATTGATATTAATCCTTTAGTTAATGATAACATGATATATTCTTTTCTATTATTTTCCACCAAAGCTACTTGGACCTTTATATTTGAAGTTTATTTTTTGGAGAAGGCTTACCCTTGGGGTCAATCAATTGGGCAAAAACAAGCCTGTGGAAGAGTGGCTCACAGAGCAGACTGTGACCTAGCAGCTCGACTAGTGTTACAAAGTCGAGTAAGTGAGCACTTCAAGAACAGAGTTTTCAGCGAGAACATCCAGTGAGACGAAGGCTGGAAATAGTCCATAGTTGATTTGAAGCTTGTGATAACTTTCATTAGACCAACCTCAGGGCAAAGGTGAGGGCAGAAGCCACACTGGAGAGAGAAGAGCATTTGGAGAAAGGAAGACCGAACAATGACCATTTTAAATTGTGGTGATAAGGAGAGCAAGAAAGGACAATGATCAAGGAAAACAAAGTTTTTGTTTTGTTTATTTCAAGATGGAAGATAATCTAATGCTCATGGACTGAGAGGAAACCATGTGAAAGAGAGGTTAGTCACTATGTGCTAGGGATGAGGGGTGGGGTGGATGTGGTATCCTGTGATATGAGAGAAGGGGACAAGATAGACAGACAGATGGAGAAAGAGAACAGGATCCCAGGAGGGAAGACGCTGGATTGGATGAGAGATTGGAAGTGGACCTGGGCAGACAGAACCTGCTTTGGACAAAAAGAATAGCTCTTCCATAGCAAATCCCCACCATGATGGATGAGAAAAGAGAAGGAAAACTGACAGAAGTGAGATGGATAGAGTCTTGCTTAGCAGTTATTTCAGAGAGGAAAAATGAGCCCAGGAGAAAAGGAGAGGAATTGGCATAGGGTTTAAAGAGAGTAGTGAATGTTTGGAAGGAACAATAAAAGAGCTAATTGCATATATAATCCAGACGACTGGTCCTCACATTTCCAATAGGTCTAGGTGCCCTCTTCCAGGCTTCCAGTTGCATCTCTGGATACAGAGATGCCCAAATGCTTCACAATGACCTCTAACTCATCATTTTCCTGTCTCACACACAGTCACAAGTTTCTTTGGACAGAGACTGTTTTATATGTACACATCATAAAACCTACAATTTAACAGATAAATACCCAATAGAACTGCTTGCTCAATAAATGACAAAAATATTGCCAAGTAGTAAAAGATCTATACCATGTGCTTGGTGGTTACTTCAGAATCTGAGGCAGTGAACTAAGAACCCTTAAAACTCCAGTATCCTATAATTCAGTGAGTGAGGGAGAAAGAGCTTCAAATTTCAATTCAATCCTAACTGCTTATTATAAATGGTAAAAAAAAAAAATTACCTATATGCAGGAAGTACTACTAGCTGGGGTACTAAATATATGTGCAAAGTATAAGCAAAATATATAAAAGTAAGAAATTGAAATAGAACATTCAGCAAACTTTTTAGTTACAATTGCTATTTTTAAGGCATGAGGCTTAAAATGAGAATACAGATTAAAGTTGGCATTTCAAATCCGATGTCCCCAAACTAAATGACCAGTATCCCAATTGTATATCAAAAAATAGCACTGTTAAATAATGCACATTTCAATTCAAAGGCTTTCATCTGGATAAATGGGTCATGAACTTACTTATTAATGCCTTGCCCCTCTGTATTTCAACAGCAATACCCTAGAGTATACAAATACCTTTCTAAATCACCTAGCCTAATTATTGGGAAACTACACAGCATATACTCCAATCAAGCACAATACCTATTATAACATCTGCCCCCTCCAAAAAAATTATCTCTCCAAAAAATATATGAGTAAAATTTTAAATATTTTTCATAAATATCTGCCCCAAGTCATTTTTGGAAATATGTCCAATGGTGAAACATGTCACATACATTCTCCTTATGGAACTTTCCAGGGTTAGAAAGGTTTTCAACACTGGATTTTTAACACTGCATTTATGCTGTAAAGGATTTTTCCCTAGTTCTAATGCTAATTCTTTGTGAAATACTGGACAAGTCACATAGCTTCAGTCTCCTCACCTATAAAATGCAGCTGCTGAACAGCATTTCTCAAGGAATGTTCATTGGAAAACTAGATCTGAATAAGCCCTTCTACCCCTGATAAAAGCCCCATGATCAAATAAGATTAAGAAATGCTCTATCCTCAACAACAAAAAAACAAACAACCCAATCGAAAAATGGGTGAAGACCTAAAGAGATGTCTCTCCAAAGAAGATACTGCTGCTGCTGCTAAGTCACTTCAGTCGTGTCCGGCTCTGTGCGACCCCATAGACGGCAGCCCACCAAGCTCCCCCGTCCCTGGGATTCTCCAGGCAAGAACACTAGAGTGGGTTGCCATTTCCTTCTCCAATGCATCAAAGTGAAAAGTGAAAGTGAAGTCGCTCAGTCGTGTCCGACTCTTAGCGACCCCGTGGACTGAGCATCACTAATTATTATGCGCTTCCCTGATAGCTCAATTGGTAAAGAATCCACCTGCAATGCAGGAAACTCCACTTCTATTCCTGGGTCAGGAAGATCCACTGGGGAAGCGATAGGCTACCCACTCCAGTATTCTTAGGCTTAAATACATCTCACTATTATTAGAGAAATGCAAACTCAAACTACAGTGAAGTATCATCTCACACCAGTTAGAATGGCCATCATTTAATAAGTCTACAAATAGCAAATGCTGGAGAGGATGTGGACAAAAGGGAAGCCTCTTACACTGTTGGTGAGACTATAAGTTGGTGCAGCTGCTATAAAAAACAGAACTGAGGTTCCTCAAAAAACTAAAATAGAATTACTATCAGTTCAGTCAGTTCAGTTCAGTCACTCAGTCGTGTCTGACTCTTTGCGACCCCATGAATCGCAGCACACCAGGCCTCCCTGTCCATCACCAACTCCTGGAGTTGACTCAGACTCGAGTCCATCGAGTCGGTGATGCCATCCAGCCATCTCATCCTCTGTCATCCCCTTCTCCTCCTGCCCCCAATCCCTCCCAGCATCAGAGTCTTTTCCAATGAGTCAACTCTTCATGTGAGGTGGCCAAAGTACTGGAGTTTCAGCTTTAGCATCAGTCCTTCCAAAGAAATCCCAGGACTGATCTCCTTCAGAATGGACTGGTTGGATCTCCTTGCAGTCCAAGGGCCTCTCAAGAGTCTTCTCCAACACCACAGTTCAAAAGCATCAATTCTTCGGCGCTCAGCCTTCTTCACAGTCCAACTCTCACATCCATACATGACCACTGGAAAAACCATAGCCTTGACTAGACGGACCTTTGTTGGCAAAGTAATGTCTCTGCTTTTGAATATGCTGTCTAGGTTGGTCATAACTTTTTTTCCAAGGAGTAAGTGTCTTTTAATTTCATGGCTGCAGTCACCATCTGCAGTGATTTTGGAGCCTAAACAAATAAAGTGTGACACTGTTTCCACTGTTTCCCCATCTATCTCCCATCAAGTGATGGGACCAGATGCCATGATCTTCATTTTCTGAATGTTGAGTTTCAAGCCAACTTTTTCACTCTCCACTTTCACTTTCATCAAGAGGCTTTTGAGTTCCTCTTCACTTTCTGCCATAAGGGTGGTATCATCTGCATATCTGAGGTTATTGATGTTTCTCCCGGCAATCTTGATTCCAGCTTGTGTTTCTTCCAGTCCAGCGTTTCTCATGATGTACTCTGCATATAGGTTAAATAAGCAGGGTGACAATATACAGCCTTGATGTACTCCTTTTCCTATTTGGAATCAGTCTGTTGTTCCATGTCCAGTTCTAACTGTTGTTTCCTGACCTGCATACAAATTTCTCAAGAGGCAGGTCAGGTGGTCTTGTATTCCCATCTCTTTCAGAATTTTCCACAGTTTATTGTGATCCACACAGTCAAAGGCTTTGGCATAGTCAATAAAGCAGAAATAGATGTTTTTCTGGAACTCTCTTGCTTTTTCCATGATCCAGCGGATGTTGGCAATTTGGTCTCTGGTTCCTCTGCCTTTTCTAAAACCAGCTTGAACAACTGGAAGTTCACAGTTCACGTATTGCTGAAGCCTGGCTTGGAGAATTTTGAGCATTACTTTACTAGCGTGTGATCCAGAAATTCCACTCCTGTGCATATATCCAGAAAAAAACTGTAATTCAAAAAGACAAATGCACCCCTATGTTCATAGCAGCACTGTTCACAATAGCTAAGACATGGAAACAAGCTAAGTGTCCATCGACAGATGAATGGATGAAGAAGATGCGGTGCATATGTACAATGGACTACTACTCAAGTATAAAAAATCAAAATAATGCCATTTGTAGCAACATGAATGGATCTGGAGCTTACCATACTAAGTGAAGTAAGTCCAGAAAAATAAACAGAAATACCATATCACTTACACATGGAATTTAAAACATGGCATAAATGAGCCTATGTGTGAAACAAAAACAGACTCAGATATGGAGAACAGACTTGTGGTTGCCAAGGGGACAAGGGGTGGAAGAGGGATGAACTGGGAGTGTGCAGTTAGCATATGCCAACTATTACATACGAAGTGGATAAACAACAGGTCCTACTGTAGAGCACAGAACTACATTCAATATCCTGTGACAACCCACACTAGAAAAAATGTTTAGGTAAGAATGCATATATGTGTAAAATGAGTTACTTTGTTACAACAAAATTAACTTTGTTACAGCAGAAATTAACACAACATTGTAACAACTATACTTCAATCTAAAAGTTTAGAAAGGAGTTTTAAAAAAAGAAATGCTCTATCCTGTAGGAATATGCATCAGGATACTCAAGAATCTGGCAGGCAGGGTAGCGTGAAAATAAAACTAAAGAAAAGAACAGCAAGGTAGACTTGCCTCTATCACTACGGAATTAAAAGACTGAGGGTGTGTGTGTGTGTGTGTGTGTGTGTGTGTGTGTGTGTGTGTGTGTGTGTGTACATGTGCATGCACACCTAACCCTAACCCTCTTTGTGACCTATGGACTGTAGCCCACCAGGCTCCTCCGTCCATGGGGTTCTCCAGGCAAGAATATTGGAGTGGGTTGCCATGCCCTCCTCCAGGGGATCTTGCCGACCCAGGGATTGGAGACACGTCTCCCTCCTTGGCAGGCAGATCCTTTACCATTGAGCCACCTGGGAAGCCCCATAAGATGAAAAAACAGAACCTTATTTTACCCAAAGTATTCAAGTGCCTATAAGATGTCAGTACTTGACTGAGCTTTAGGAGAATGTAACTTAGAAGATAATTCTTTGTCTTTCATTAGTGAAGTAAAGAAAGACCTTCACACAGTTTCAACACAAAATATAGCATGTGAACAAACAAAACTATATATTGGGTTAGCCAAAATGTTCTTTTGGATTTTTCCACAAAATGTTACAGGAAAACCCAAACAAAAGTTGTGGCCAACCCAACACGTGGTACAGAAGCAGTTCAGAGGAGGTGGTAGTGGACTGTGTCCAGCAATGGAGGCAAATCAAGGGAGGTGTCAAAAGAGAAGTGAAGCTAAAAAAATAATACGAGTTCTAATTTTTCCTATGAGGCTTTGTATTTATGGTCATAACACATCTGCCATCTCTAGGACTGTGCACCAAACATAAGACTGCTACATCCGTTAAAAGAGGGACGGTCTTCTGTCATTTAAACTTCCTTTGCTTCACAAATAGTGAGCCATTTGGTACTTTCAGACCTGGCTCCTGGAACTGTATCCTCTTGGAAAACCTTGGACAACCTTTCCCCAAGATTGTTTAATTCAAGCCTTAACTTCCTAATCTACAAAATTAATAACAATTCTTATAAGAGTTACTATAAGAAAAAAAGATGATGGTAATGACAGTTTAAGTATCGCGAATAAGTCATGAGGTTCTTCCATCCCATCTAACCCACGCTCCCTGTCATATATATGAATAAAGAGCTATGCATAAGCAACATGGATGAAGCTAGAGATTGTCACAGGAGAAGGCAATGGCAACCCACTCCAGTACTCTTGCCTGGAAAATCCCACGGGAGGAGCCTGGTAGGCTGCAGTCCATGGGTTTGCGAAGAGTCGGACACGACTGATCGGCTTCACTTTCACCTTTCACTTTGATGCATTGGAGAAGGAAATGGCAACACATTCCAGTGTTCTTGCCTGGAGAATCCCAGGGATGGGGGAGCCTGGTGGGCTGCCATCTATGGGGTCGCACAGAGTCAGACACGACTGAAGCGACTTGAGCAGCAGCAGCAGCAGAGATTGTCACACTGAGTAAAGTAAGTTGGACAGAGAAGAAGAAATATGACATATTTTATGTGCGGGATTGAAAAAGAAATGATACAAATGAACTTATTTACAAAACAGAAACAGACTCACAGACTTGGAGAATGAATTTACAGATACCAGGGTGAAGGGTGGGGGAAGGGAGAGGGAGTTTGGGATCAGCATGCCCACACTGCTATAATTAAAATGGATAACCAACAAGGACCTACTGTATAGCACATGGAATTCTGTTCAGTGTTATGTGGCAGCCTGGATGGGAGGGGGTTTGGGGGAGAATGGATACATGTACCTATGTGGCTGAGTCCCACTGCCGTTCACCTGAAACTATATTCAGCATGTGAAATGCCAGGCTGGATGAAGCACAAGCTCTAATCAAGACTGCTGGGAGACATACCAATCACCTCAGATATGCAGATGACACCACCCTTATGGCAGAAAGTGAAGAAGAATTAAAGAGCCTCTTGATGAAAGTGAAAGAGGAGAGTGAAAAAGCTGGCTTAAAACTCAACATTCAGAAAACTAAGATCATGGTATCTGGTCCCATCACTTCAGGACAAATTGATGGGGAAACAGTGGAAACAATGACAGCCTTTATTTTCTTGGGCTCCAAAATCACTGCAGACAGTAACTGCAGCCATGAAATTAAAAGACACTTGCTCCTTAGAAGAAAAGCTATGACCAACCTAGACAGCATATTCAAAAGCAGAGACATTACTTTGCCACCAAAAGTCCATCTAGTCAAAGCTAGAAAAGTCAAAGCTTTTCCAATAGTCATGTATGGATGTGAGAGTTGGACTATAAATAAAGCTGAGCACTGAAGAATTGATGTTTTTGAACTGTGGTGTTGGAGAAGACTCTCGACTCCTTGGACTACAAGGAGACCCAACCAGTCCATCCTAAAGGAAATCAGTCCTGAATGTTCATTGGAAGGACTGATGCTGAAGCTCCAATACTTTGGCACCTGATGTGAAGAACTGACTCATTGGAAAAGACCCTGATGCTGGGAAAGATTGAAGGCAGGAGGAGAAGGGGACGACAGAGGATAAGATGGTTGGATTGCATCACCGACTTGATGGATATGAATTTGAGCAAGCTCCAGGCAGGAGTTGGTGATGGACAGGGAGGCCTGGCATGCTGCATGGGGTCACAAAGAGTCAGACATGACTGAGCGACGGAACTGAAACTATCATAACACTGTTCATCAGCTATATTCCAATAAAAAGTTTTTAAAAAATAAACCATGCATAGACAAATTATATGAGAAATGTTAATCTAAAATCCACCCACTAGTTCCTGTTTTAAATTCATCAATTTGGTTTCTACACATTTGTGATCATTATTCTATTTTAAATATGCTGAAGTTTTCCTTGATTCCTGGTTCAGAAAACCAAAGGCCAAATGATTGAAAATACTCAAATTCATAACCAGAGAACACAGTAAGCTTATAAATTTCATATATCCTGCTTCCTGATTTTTCCGGAGAATTGAAATGTTAAAAAAAATACTTTGTAGATATAAAACTTTAATTGACAGGAGGAGGGAAATTTCTAGGATGATGGAAATGTTTTATATCTTGTTTCACATGGTGATTATAGGAGTGAATAAAACTGTCAAAATTCAAACTGAACACACAAGGTCTTTGTTCTGTTTGATATTATTCCCCCATAAAGTTTTTTAAAAACCTTTTGCTCAAACCTCCCTTTCCATAAGTGTTCATATTCTTCCAAAGTAAATTTGTATCAATAATTTCTTTTTAATTTTCATACCTGGTTGGTTTTAAAACATCACTCTCAGGTAGTTTTTTTTTTTTCAATCCATATTGCTAAGGACTTAGTCAAACTGTTTATGTCTTTCTTTCCAGATTATCAGAGCCAAAGCTGAACAGAAACCAAGGCCAAATCTGCTGACCCTTCGCTGAACCCCTGGGCCTCCATGGACTCTGATGCAGGCAGCGATTCGTCACAGTGCTGCCTGCCATCTGCTGATTCGTTTTTCAGTCATCCTAATCAAATATAAGTTTATTTAATTCCTATAATTGTATCTTGAGAAAGTGCACTGACAAGTTTGCTAAAATTCAAATGTATTTACTAGCTTAGAAATTAAATGTAAAAAAAAAAAAAAAAAAAAAAAGCTACCATTTTACAGGCATATCTCATTTATTTCAATCTGCCCTCACCTTGAGTTTTCAAGGGCTTTTTCTCCATCACTGGCCCAGAAGATGAAATGTGTAACACAAAGTCAAACTCCCATAAGTTCCACAAACCAGAAGGAAACCAAAAAATCTAGGTAGTTATAGGAAATTGACAATGTTGAGTTTAAGGAAATTAAGAAAAAACAGATCAAATGAAATGGGTGAAAACAAGCCAATGCTAAAAAAGAGGGAGAAAAGGAAAACAATTAAGTACAACATGGAAAAACTCTTCTCTCCTCAGTTCTAAAATACTTGGAGAAGTTTCAGAGGTAGCTCATCAAACTTTCAGAATTATTATAGTCAGTGTTTATAATTAACATCATGCTATACAAGTCCTAAGCAGAAAAGTCTTGGTGAAAAGCCCACCGAAATAGGAAGTGTCCTGTCTTTTAGTGTAGGGAAATGAAAAAGATCATGTACTCTGGAGGCCTAAAAAATAAAAAAGACTTTAATTGCTAAAATCCACACAGGTATAACTTTCTAGAGTTAAACACTACAGCATTTCTGTAAGCAGTTACAGCAAATTCAGGCTATTGGCCCTGTAGGCTAAGCATATATTAATAAATTGGAAGTCACACCAGAGATAACATTATTTCATTAGAAGTTTCAAACCTCATTCAAATTTTTTAAAATCACTAAGATAATAAATTTTCTAGACTTTTAGCAGTAATACTAAACTTCTAATCCAATTCTGAGAATATAAAGAAATATGATGGTATAAAAAAACAGGAAATTACATGTGATATACTATTATTAACTAAAGTACAGATTTTATTCAAATCTCACAAAATTTTATGCTAGACCCTGGTGCTGGCAAAGATTGAAGGCAAAAGGAGAAGGGGCACAGCAGAGGAGGAGGTGGTTAGATAGCTTCACTAACTCAATGGACATGAGTTCGAGCAAACTCCAGGAGATAGTGGAGGACAGGGATGCAACCCATGGGATTGCAAAGAGTTGGACATGACTTAGCAACTGAGTAACAGCAACCCTGACAATGGGTTCTAACTATTATCTGTGGTCCAGTTCTCACTCCTAAACTCCAAATACTCAAACTCACATATACTGCAAACTTACCATGTCCAAAACTCAACTCCTGATCTTTACTCGTCTTGTTTAAAAGATGAAACAACCTGCCCTATCCAGTCTTTCCCCTCCAGTGGTCATCCTTCCTATCACTCAAGTCTAAACCAGAATTCTTCTCGATCATTTTTCAATCTTCTACCACCTTTAGTGGTAGAACAAACAAATCTTGCTGACTCTAAAATATATCTAGAATCTCACCACCTTCACTTCTATAATACTAATCTGGTCTGCTATTTCTCAAGAGTCCCTGCTTTTGCCCTTAATTGTCATATCAATTTCCCACCCAGAGGCCTGAGTGATTCTTATAAAATGGAAGTCAGATCTTGTCACTCTTCTGCTCAAAACTGCATGGCTTCTCCATCTTACTCAGAATAAAAGCTGAAATTCCTAAAATGATCTATAAACCCTGCACTCTGTGCTGTACCTTCCACGTATCCTCCCCACCCTTGTATTCTATCTTCTACTTTCTTCCCGGCCCACTGCTCCAGCCACTCTGACCTACCAGCCATTCTGAGAACTCACCATGCATGTGCCTGTCTCAGGGCCTTTGCATGACTATTCCCTTTGTCTGCAATGCTCTTCCTTCTGAAATCTTCATGACTCAGTCCCTTGAACCCTTCAGCTTTTTATACAAACATCACTTATGCTGTGAGATCCTAACTGACTGTCTACTTTTAAAATGCCTCCCCACTTTCAGCATTTACTGTGCTCCCTGTGCGTTTTCTCCATAGAATTTATCACCTTTTGATGTAGTACATGTTATTTATGTAATTATATTTGTTCTTCTTGGTCCCCTCAGAATGTAATAAAAGCAGGAAGTTTTGTCTGGTTCATTCAATGCTGGAGGAGGGTCAGCATTACAGATTTACATTTAATGCATTTGGTCCAGATTTCCAATCTGCTTCTCAAGAAAGGAAGCTATTTAAATAAGTAGATAAGATGGAGAAAAGGTCATGCAAAAAAGTGAAATAGTGCAGCGGTCCCTAGGTGCTCCTAGGTGCTCCTCATGTTTCAATGTGGGGATACAGGATTGACTTAAAATAGGAACACGTTCATGGAACAAGGTAACGTGTCAACCAAAAGCACAAAAGAAACTAATTCCACAGTAAGAAAGGAAGGCATGAAATGACAAAGGTGTTCCACAGTAGGATACTGACTGACGTACTGGGATCTCAGTGAAAACCCTTCTCACAAATAAGTTTGACAAAGTGCCAAAGTGCATTGGGGAGGACAGCTGTCTTTGAAAATGTAATGAAAACTATGGATCTTTCCACAAAAATTAAATGTATCTAAAAGTTCAGAAAGTTCACCACCCTCCCCTAAACCTATCCGTAGACCACCATGGGCCAAATGCTAAGAATCTTAATTAAGAAAAAAAAAAATATCCCACTTAAAATATGACTTCAGCATCATAACAATCACTTGAATGAAGCCTGGATAGGAATATTGGTAGTTGCAATATTGAGTTGCAACATACTGAGTAAATATTTGAAGCTAAAGTTTACTACAAGGAAGAATCCAACAGCCATGTCTTAAATGTTAAGTTCTCAATACATATGTAGAATTAAACATCCCCAAGTTACCTCAGTGAATATGCAAATTGAAAGTTTCTTACTGCTTGATATAATTTTATAAAGTTCATAAGGTAATTCATAAGGAAGACTATGTAGGTACTGGTAATTTGACTTTTTTAAAAAAACTGAAAACAGCAAACATTCCATCCAAACAATCTGAGCCATTGTCTCTCTGGCTTCTGTACAATTTTATCATTTAGCATCTTTCATCTAAATAATTCACCAAAATGTAATTAATGAGTCTTGCTTCTCTACCAAATACCCGCTTCTCCCTGTACCACAGAATCCAAAAATAATTAAAGGAAATTCAGGTTGGGTAGTTTTTCTTGCTCAGCTATATCTCTGGAGAGGGTGTGGTAAGGGAAGGGAGAGGGTCTTATTTACATCAAATATAAAAGCTCTTTACTCACTGAGACCATTTGCGGCACTGTAATAACACAAATGCAAAGAACATCTGTCTGAAATCTATTCTGTGTCTGGTATCTGATTCCATGCTTATATGACGAAGGCCACAGAAGCAAACCCAGAGGCACGGAATTTAAATATAGTCCTCAGAGGTCTCTCTGGTTGGTTTCTTTTCCCTTGTTGATCCTCATCAGAGAACAAATTTACCAAGAGCCATCAGCCGAACACACCCAAGCTGGATGTGGGCCAAGAAGCAGCAGCACTGTTGAGATCTGGGCAGCGAGGTGGAAGGGGAACCAGGGCACCAGTCGGGTAAAAGCATGCGGGCACTGCTGGGCAGCAGCTGGGGGAAGTTTGGCCACGCCGGCCGGGGAACATACGAGTGGTTAACCAGCGAACCCAGCCTCCCTCTTCTGGAAACTCAGCTGCAGGTCTGTACCTACAACTTATGCCTTTTCTTCCCCCAAAATATCCTTGTTAGCTTTAAAACCAACATCACCTATATTGTTAGGAAAACTTAGTGGCAACATTTTGCATTACAGGTGTGACAAAAATATGAATTCACTGACTTGACCTGGTGTAAGGAGGTAACTTGAAAGCTGGATTCTTTTGACAATGATAAATTCAAGTAAAACTTGTCACAGAATATTCTGAAAACACCTGAGATAACAAATATATAAAAGAACACCTGAAGGCAGAAGTCAGCAAATTCTTGTCTGGGTATGACAAGGTTGCATTTTTGCTCAGTAAGCAATGTCTACATTTAAAAAACAACAACAAAAAAAGAAAGAGATTTCGGTTGGCCCTCCAACTGTTTCTAAGAAGCCAGGGATCTTACTTCAGGAGGGGCAGCAAAGACTTAAAGAGGTTTTGCCTCCAAGAAATGCAGCAGCTGCTTTGCTTTATCTGGGAAGTGCCCAAAGGGGGTCCCAATCTGAGGGTTCGTTAAGGAAAAATATTTATAGAAACCTAAAAACTCAGAATTAATTTTATGGTCAACAGGAAAGTGAGTGATACCACTGTCCCACAAGAAAGAGGGAAAGAAACCTATTTTCTTGTTTTCTAGAAAGTTGAGGGTTGAGACTGGTATTTAAGTTCTCTAAAACCAATTTTTACAGAAATAAATTATACACATATATGATATATCCTTCAGCAGTTACACTTTCTATTGCCTTTTTCTTTGAAGTAATCCCTGTACTGCAAAGTCCTTGAGAAATATTAAAAAGCCACCTTGAGAGTAATGAACCATTTAGAATATTTGACTAAAGACATTCTTTCTGCATTAAAAAAAAAAACAATTTGAACCAATATACTATGAATCATTTAAAAAACAAAGATACCATCATAAATTTGTTCTATAGCTCCATGGTCTCTTAATTAGGGGGGAAAAAAAAAGTTCTTTATCTCAAGAAATTGTCCTAATCTGCTGTATAAGTATCGATATCTGGACAAGATAACTCACCCAATGGAAGTACTGATTCCAGAAGGGGACAGTAGCATCTTTCTCAATTTTTTGCAACTAATACCATTAGTGGTATAAAGTAAGAGGATTACATAAAAACTTTTAAATAGAATATTAAGTATCTTCATATTCAATGCATATGGAACTTAGAGGGTATAACAGTGTTTAAAATTTGATGCCCACAACGGTTCAGAAACTTATCCACATTTATTGAAGGAGAAAGAAGAAAAATCAATTATATAAAATGGTCCGTGGTTATCAAGGTTGAAGAGTGATTAAGTATTAAGAGATAATAGCTTTAACATTGTAAATGATTTATCTAATGGGAGAAAATAAACATAGTTTAAATTGCTTTTTGAGTCCAACTTGTTTTAATAGTTGTAGTAAATTTATTTTTGAGTTCATCTGTTCTTAAACTTATATAATCAAAGTCCTTGTTTTATCATAACAGATTTTAAGAGTTCTGATAAACTAGATTATGTGTGAGAAAACCGAACAAATTCATAGTTAGTTGATTCATTATATTCTCAAGCCAACCTTCCAAAAAAGATGATTTTACTCTCATTTCATACTGAAGAAAAACTAGAATCAGAGCGGGTAAGTGAATAGTCCATGGTCACACAGGTATCAGAAGGTCATATCGGAATTCAAGACCACAGCTGTCAAAGCCCAAAGATGACGCTCTGCTGCTCAAAAAAACCTTAAAAAATTGTAAGGATTTTAAGCTAAAATATCATAACTCATATCTTACCAAAACAAAATATCTAACAGGGTAAATATTAAATAGACCATCTAATTTCAAGTCAAAATAGCATACATAGTTGTAAATTCTTTAGGAATTAAAGATAACAACAACAAACACTAGATAAATCAGTCTCTTAAAACATTAAGGCCAGCAAAGCATTTGTTCTTTTCACCAAAATCAAGGCAAAAAACCCAGCTCTCATAATTCTACTAGTGTAAGCTTTATTTTAAATCAGTAGATCTTAGTATGTTGTTTTTTTAAACACAATTATAAGGTTTTACACTGTTTTCTTTCCCTCTGTAGTAGTAAATACTAACATTCACATGCGTTGTGAATGCAGAAGCATTTTAATACTTATTTCTTAGCAGCTTTATGTAAAGAGATGTCTATGCAATTTGGAACAGGACTTCTTTTTTCATACTTTGCTGTTGGAGTATCATTCTGTGCCTATTATATCGTTTACTCCATCAAGAATCATCATTATTCTTATAAGCTGATACTATCAAATCAATACCTTTTAGGTTATTCAAAAATTTACCTGCAATTCTTTTTCTTGAGTTCCAAATTTCTATATTTATCCTACAAATATTGCAAAAACAAACTGAAGGAATTTCACAATCTCAATCATCATAAGCATTGGCTATCCAATCAGATTTCAAATGTTATTTATATGTCATAGGAGCATGTAACAATGTCAGATTTTACTCCAGAATCAAAGAAGTTCCAAATGACCCTTGTGCAGCATAAAACATTATTGGTCTAATTCTAAATAAAGTACATAAATAGTAAGAGTTCTCATTCAATGAATGTGTGATGGACCTACCAACTAAACCTTATTCTAATATTTTTACTTCAGTGGATATATTGTAGGGTATCCTCATGTACTTTTGACATTCTGAATTCATACTTTATAAGTACACTTTAATTCATTGGCATAAATGAATGATTAGAGTGATTTTTAGAGTGAATAAATGATGGTGAAAGTGAAAGTCACTCAGTTGTGTCCAACTCTTTGCCACCCCATGGACCATACAGTCCATGGAATTCTCCAGGCCAGAATACTGGAGTGGGTAGCCTTTCCCTTCTCCAGGGGATCTTCCCAACCCAGGAATCAAACCCCGGTCTCCAGCATTGCAGGCAGATTCTTTACCAGCTGAGCTATGAGGGAAGCCCAAATGATGGTAGAATACGAGATGAAGACAGAGGCCAACCTTAGAACTCCAGGGGTCTTCTTTCCCCATCTTCTAACTCTATTCCGTTCCCCAACGCCAGGGCACCCAGAAGAGAAGTTCCACCCGGGAGGATGTGGAGCCCTTCCTGTTCATCCTTCTTCCAGCCACCGTCCTGCTCTTCCTGGCCTTTCTACTGCTCTTCCTGTATCGCCACTGTCAGACCCCTCGGCCCCAGGGCCAGGTTTCTGTCCTGGACCTCCCAGAGCACCCGCCTGCAGGGGAGATGACCGACTTCCTGCCCGGCTTACCCTGGAGCAGCGAGCAGACCTCCCCTTACTCCCCACTGCCCCCAGAGGCTGCCCTTCTCTCCAAGGCGTGTTCACCGCCCTCCTATGAGGAGGCCACCAAGGATGCTCCTGGGGAACAGGCTCTGGATGCGAGCATTCAGTGTGGAGTGGGTTCACCTGGGCTGGATAAGCAAATATAAACTGCTCCTGAAAACCATACAGAGCATGGCCCTCCACCCTTCAAACAGCCCACTTGGGCTGGGGAACAAGGGCCTCTGGACCTAAGAAGCTGTTAGTCACTGGTGGACACCGGGATGAATGGGTTGGGGGTGGGGTGGGGGTGGAGCTCGACAAATGTCAATCTTGTTAACTTATTTTCAAGTTCCTTAGGGGAAACTTTCCCCAGGTTGTTCTAACAATGACTGGGCTCCTCTATAACATATACCCCTGAGAAAAACAAAAAGTTCTAATATGAGTTGAGGGGAAAAAAGAATTACTAGGGAACATAAGAACTCTATAGAGAAAGAAAACAGAAAAATGTTGATAAGCCAAAGATAACTACTTCGACCACCAAATAAAACTTTTCTTTCTACACAAGTTGTCCAGGGCCTCATTGTTTCACTTCTGTGTGAAGAGGCTTGGAGAGTTCTAGAAGGAGAGGAAAAAACAGCTCTAGAGCTGCAGGGGTCAGTGGACCCAGTGTATTTTCAAGGCTGTTGTAAATAATGGTGAAATATATTTAAATATTAATGAGGAAAGAACTGACATTTGCAAGCATTTTAGCTAAAAAAAAAATAAAGTGCTACAAAATTCTCTCGTGAGTAGCATCGCTCTGTTTACCTTTTGACTTGCTTCCTAGATTTGGCTTGGTTATGTGGGAATGTCTCACACTAGAATATCAGGGGCTGTCTCTAACTGTGCCGTGGCAGGACAAAAGATGGCTGTTCCCACACATTATCTTGGGGGGACCCGGTAACAATGTATGTTCATCAAGCAGTATTAAGAGTAGAAATCAGTTTAACATTGGAAAGGAAAGGTCAAATCTTTTTTATTCCCTTATATAGGATTGAAGGATTGTTTTATTTTTCATTTTTGCTATACAGTAGGTCTTTGTTGGTTATCCATTTTGAATGTAGCAATGTGTACAAGGCAAGGTCAAAATCTTAAAGAGAAACACAGATAAGCTCTAATGGGGTCTTATAAATCACATTGTTCAAGCTCTTGCTTTGCAGATGTCAAAACTAGAGCTGAGAGAGGTTAAATACCTCCTAAGAGGCAGAGCTGGGACCAGAAGCCTCTCTGACCTGGGTCAGAGCACCTTTCATAGTGCCAGCTGGTCTCCCAAGAAAACTGCAAATGTGGAATTTCAGTGCCCACTCCAGACTGGGGGTCAGGGCTCAAAATAAGATGGACATAGCTGAATTTGGAATGGATACAAATCTCCCTCTGTGATTTTCAAATGGGGAGGTAGAAGTGAGTCATTTACACTTGGGGGCTGTATCCGGATACCCATGGGGGTGGCAAGGTGGCACACAAGGTCCTTAAATTTGTATTCAGTGCTGTAATTTCAGGGGTAAAACTTTTTTGTTTTCATAGTATAAACTAAACAACCTTCTGATGGTTCAAAATGAACAAAAAATGATGACTCTTCAAAATTTTTGACATGAACATTTTTATACTAGATACACAACATGGTAGAGTTGTAGAAAAATAACAAAGTACACTGCATTACTTTTCAAATGTAATCTGATAGAAATACTAGCAACTTCTTTCAAGACTTAAGCAAAATATAATCTGAGTGAAAAATCAATAAAATTTATTTCAGGAAAATTGTACTAAACAATTCTCTAATGGTCTTTAAGGGAAGTAAATAAACAAATGGCAATGAGAAGCTCAGCAGACAGCCTTCTTTTTTTAATCCTAAGAATCTAGTTCTCTGTGAGACTCTGTTGATTTCCCAACTGCCATTTCTTCCTTTTCCTTTGCTAACAGACCCTGATTTGGTTCTGAAATCCTAGGACCGCCTGTGAGAGGCAGACAGATTTCCCTTCCCCCTGCCCACACCAGTGGATACACAATGAGAGTTAATCATGGTGATCTCAATTCCTTGGCCAGGGACTGATTTGGTCTTTGGGGCTGATGGGGGAAATGTACACAGGAGGAGAGGCTTGCTCTAAAAAAAGACTGCCTCACATTAAAAATAAATGCATGGAAGGAAACACTCTTCCTCTCTGCTGGATGTTACATGTCTGTATGCGGTACCTAGGGCTGTTCCTTGGAGAAGGCAATGGCACCCCACTCCAGTACTCCTGCCTGGAAAATCCCATGGACGGAGGAGCCTAGTAGGCTGTAGTCCATGGGGTGGCTATGAGTCGGATACGACTGAGCAACTTCACTTTCACTTTTCACTTTCCTGCATTGGAGAAGGAAATGGCAACCCACTGTAGTGTTCTTGCCTGGAGAATCCCAGGGACGGAGGAGCCTGGTGGGCTGCCGTCTATGGGGTCACACAGAGTCGGACATGACTGAAGCGACTTAGCAGTAGCAGCAGGGCTGTTCCCTGCAACCAGAAGCAAGACATTGGCCAGGACTAGTATTGAGGATAGTAGAGTAGAAAGATGGACAATACCTGGGTTGATGATTGTCATGCTGCCTAATAACCCTGCAAATGTCTATATTTTCATCAGAGTATACCTTTCCCACCACTAACCATTTAAGCCACGCTTGGTATTTGTAGACAAAAGCATCCCAAATACCACAGTTTCAAAGGCCAATATGGAAATGCATTGTCATGTTTTAAAATATTCTGATAGGGTTTCCCTAGTGGCTCAGTGGTAAAGAATCAGCCTGCCAATGCAGGAGACACAGATTCAATCCCTGGTCTGGGAAGATCTCACATGCTGCAGAACAACTGAGACTGAGCGCCACAACTTCTGAGCCCATGTGCTGCAACTACTGAAGCCTGAGTAACTCAGAGGCAGTGCTCCGCCACAATGGAGCCACCACAAGAGACGCCGCCACAGTGAGAATCCCACGCATCACGACTGGAGAGCAGCCCCCGCTCGCCGCAAGTAGAGAAAAGCCAAGACCCAGCACAGCCCAAAATAAGCAAACAATAAATGTGTTTATGTTTTGGTAGACTTACTTAAAATAAGTAGTCAATGCCAGGACTCACTGAAGACTTTACCAGTGATAAAGGAAACATTTTCTTTTGTGGAACCAAATCAAGCTGTAAGAAAATAAACTACAGCCCCCAGGCCGAATTCCACTATATTTTCATCAGAGAATACCTTTCCCACCACACACCATTTAAGCAACCTGTTATGGTACATCCTGTGAGACAGACTGATTTTTACATTTTTCAATAGTTCAAAAAAAAAAAAAGAATATTTCATGACACATGAAAGCTATATGAATTAGAATTTTAGTGGCTAGAAATAAAATTGGAACCCAGCCATTCCCACTTGTCTATGGCTCTTCCTACATCAAGAGTCAAGTAGTTACAGCAGAGACTATTTGATCTTCAAAGCCCCAAATACTTACTGCCCAGTTCTGAAAAGGTTTGCTGACACTTGCTACACACCAGTAGACTTCAACCCTAGTGCATGGTAGAATTACTCAAGGAATTTTTAGAAATACTGATATCAGGACCCATATAGACCAATTAAACAGAAATAGAGCCAGAGATTCTAATACAAAGACAAGTCATTTTCTAGGTAATGTGAGTGGATACAAAATACAGGTGAGCTTCTATCCAGGTGTAAGGTACCATGTTTAGAGAAAATAAGTGTGTAAATCTAGCTTTGAGCCATCATTTATAACCCAACATTCTCTGTAAATACTTCCCTGAAGCCATCAGCGTAATGTGCTGTTGCTAAGGCACTTCAGTCGTGTCTGACTCTGTGCGACCCCATAGACGGCAGCCCACTAGGCTTCCCCGTCCCTGGGATTCTCCAGGCAAGAACACTGGAGTGGGTTGCCATTTCCTTCTCCAATGCATGAAAGTGAAAAGGCAAAGTGAAGTCGCTCAGTCGTGTCCAACTCTGGCGACCCCATGGACTGCAGCCCACCAGGCTCCTCCATCCATGGGATTTTCCAGGCAAGAGTACTGGAGTGGGGTGCCATTGCCTTCTCCACAGCATAATGTGCATCTGCTACCAATTCAACTCACAAAGCAGGATTTGCAAACAGAATATTAGAAACAATCATGTAAACAGTGCATCCTTTTTTAAATGTTGACACAACTGGCATACACGGGTAGTACTAACTGTTAGCACTCCAAGCCACAGAGTGGAATTTATAAAAAACCAGGGATGAAAGAACTAGATTTTAACAGCTAAAAAGTATTTGGAGAAGCAATAACTGTAGCCAGAAAAGATTAAGAATGGGAGGGAGGCGACTTCCCTGGCAGCCCAGTGGTTAAGATTCCATGTTTCCAATGCAGGAGGCCTGGGTTCTCTCCCAGGTCAGGGAACTAGATCCCACATACCACAACTAAAAACCCTCAAGGCTGCACTAAGACCCTGCATGGCCAAATAAGTAGTTTTTTTGTTTTTTTAAGAGGTAGTATAATAGTAACAGTGACCAGAATGTAGACATTTTCACTAAATTCTACATTGGATCAGAAAATATCACTAAGGCATCATTTTCTACAAAAGAAAAGGAGTCCAGTTTCTGGTCTGGCATGAAAGGAGCTTGAAAGTCATTTCTCCATCATAACAACAACAAAAAGCCCAAGAAACTGAAAAATCAACAGCTCCTCTTAAATTCAGCGAACTGTGGTCATAGGGCAAACCATTGGCCCCACACTCGAGAGAGATGGATACAGAAAATCACAACTTACCTTCAGCAGAAGCCCACACATAGAAACCTCCTCAGGAAACGGGGCCAGAGCTGGGGAAAACCGAACTGCAACTGAAGGACTGCCAGAGGCTCAGAGTAGGCAAACCTGAGAACTAAACACTCCAGAGGGACCCACACTCCGTGAATTTTGCCTCTAGGAGCCCTACCAGATTCTCACAGTGGAGTTCTGAGAAAAAAACCTTATTGTGCTTCCAGCAGAAGGAGAGGAAGAGGGACCATCCTGAAATCCATCACCACGTTCTGTTCTTTGTAACAAAGCCTGCCCTCAGGAGAACTACTTCTCCAGGGCCTAACCTGCTTGGGTTTTATCAGAACCTAACTCACCTGGGAGGGGGCGGGGAATCTGCAGGCCCAGCTGATTCTAGTCTTACACTGCAGAGTGGGCAAACACCCAACTAGCTTATTCTAATAAAGGGGAGAAAAGGAAAAAGCAACAGAGAAGCACTTACGAAGTTCACAGCCCAGTGGCACAGGCTCACTTAAAGACTGGGACCTAATCATAAAACTATAAAACATTTTCCCTTCCCCCACATCTAACCACCAACCACCACGTAATTAAAGGCCTATTTACTGCAGTTCTCTTTGCCTAGGACATCGAGTTTACCCTTCAAGAAAGAATTGTATACTAAAAGGCACAAAACACAATTTGAATTAACAGAGCAAGCATCAGAAACAGATCCAGAGATGGCAGGAATGTTGTTGGAATTATCAGGCCAGGAATGTAAAATAAATATGATTAATATGCAAAGAGCTCTAATGGAAAACACAGACAACAAGAACAGAAGGGCAATGTCTGCAGAGAGACTGAAATTCTATGAAGGAACCAAAAAGAAGTGCTAGAAACCAAAAACACTGTCACAGAAATGAAGAATGCTTTTGATGAGCTTATCAGTAGACTGGACACAGTTGAGGAAGGAATCTAAGGAAATATTAATAGGAAATTTCAAAAGGGAAAAGCAAAGAGAAACAAAAAACTGGAAAAAAAATAAAACAATATACAAGAGTCGTGAGACGACTGTAAAAGGTGATGGTGCGTGCATGCTCAGTCATCTCCGACTCTTTGCAACCCCATGGACTGTAGCCCACCAGGCTCCTCTGTTCATGGAGTTTTCCAGGCAAGAATACTGGAGTGGGTTGCCATTTCCTACTCCATAAAAGACCCTGATGCTGGGAAAGATTGAAGGCGGGAGGAAAAGGGGACGACAGAGGATGAGATGGTTGGATGGCATCACTGACTCGATGGACATGAATTTAAGTAAACTCCAGGAGTGGGTGATGGACAGGGAAGCCTGGTGTGCTGCGGTTCACGGGGTCGCAAGGAGTCGGACATGACTGAGTGACTGAACCAAACTGAAAAGGTGTTACATAGGTATAATGGGAATACCAGGAAGCGAAAAGAAATATTAGAAGCAACAATGACAACAAATTTCCCTAAATTAATGTCAATCACAGATCCAGGAAACTCAGAGAGCATCAAACAGGAAAACAAACAAAAAATACCCCTACACCTGGGCATTTCGAATTCAAACCACAGAAAACCAAAAATAAAGGAAAAATCTTGAAAGAAGTCAGACGGGGTGAGAGGGAAAGTTTTACATATAGAAGAGGAAAGATGAGACCAACAACTTCATCTCAGAAACCATGTGGTCCCAAAGACCAAATCAGTCCCTGGTGAAGGAACTGAGATCACTGTACTCTGATATTAGAATAAGGCATCCTAAGTCCCACCATGTTCTCAGTGCAATGCAGGACTTTGCCGTACAGAGTTAAAATAAAGCTTCTCCTTCTCCAATTCCTCCCCCCATATTCAGACAATACACATAGTTGGATGTTTTGAAAGGCCAGCATTAGCATTCATCCTCTCTATCTGGATTCTGAACAAGGCGAGGCAAAAGTTACAAATTCTCACTTTAAGCATTGAATCTTCTTGGTTCTAAATTATTCATTATTTACTCCTTTATCACACTAATAAGCCCTGCCTCAGAGAGTTGTTAATAAAAAGATCCGATGTTAAAACACACATCCACCATAAGGGCAGAGTAAGTATTAGTACCTTTCTCTATTTATCTTCCCATATACGATATCAGACATTCTCACTCTCTTGTAGGGAAACTAAGATATCAGAACCTACTCAGCCATCAGCCTTACCAGGCTAAATGCCCAGAGCTCACATCATTTTTAGGGGCCCATGAAAATATTTTAATTTCTTTTAAAACCAGAATTTAAAAAGTTAATTTGGGGGGGCATCAAAAATTATATTCATTTTTATAACAACAGAGACATAAAATACAAATGTTTGTATTTTTCTACAGAGGAAGGGACCCACCAAAGCAAAAGTGCTTTGGGCCCATCACAGTTATAATGCAGCCCTGGGAGGAAGGCTGTCCCAGATCAAAGGAAGCCAACTCTAGGCAAGGAAACCAGAGAAATCTGAAATTTTTTCAGAGGAAATACCATTGCCTTCTCCCGTGAGTTACCTAGTTGTGGTATATTTGGTTTCCACTTTTACTTCACGTCATGAACCTGTTAACATCAGTGTGGATATCCCTCTATGTTTTTTAAAAACACTCACTGCAGTCTCAGAAGTTATATCAGCCTCATATTGATTAGAATTGATGTTTTACTTTTAAAGACATTCCCAGCTTTAGACCTTAGCTTTCTTATCCTTAACCCCACATTGAATAAATGTCTCTTCATTTTCTGTGGTCCATGAGAAAGGTGGTTCACAGGTGCTTCTAAAGACACTCAATCACGATCAGTGTCTGATAAATTCAGATTGGCATTCATTCAACATTTATCAAGCAATTATGTGTCAGGCACCAAGTGTAAACGGGGCTTCGTGGGTTGCTTTGTGTCTAAATAATGGATGACTATTAAAATTCTTACCCAAACTAAAGGAGAAACCAAGCAAAAGAAAAGATTACATTTTCCATTAGAATACCAAGTTGCTATCCATTTTATAGTTATATTTGAGATTGTAGTAACTATAAAAAGACCAAATATTTAATTACATTGTGAGTACAAGAATGGCCTCTGAGTAAACAATGACTTGAATGTAAAATAAAAAAGGCTGAGCACTGAAGAATTGATGTTTTCGAATTGTGGTGCTGGATGAAACTATTAAGAGTCACTTGGACAGGAAGGAGATCAAACCAGTCATTCCTAAAGGAAATCAACCCTGAGTATTCATTGGAAAGACTGATGCTGAAGCTGAAGCTCCAATACTTTGGCCACCTGATGTGAAGAGCCTACTCTTTGAAAAGGACCCTGATGCTGGGAAAGATCGAGGGCAGGAGAAGAGGGCAACAGAAGATGATATGGTTGGACAGCATCACTGACTCAATGGACATGAATCTGAGCAAACTCCAGGAGATAGTGAAGGACAGGGAAGCCTGGCGCGCTGCAGTCCATGGGGTCGCAAATAGTTGGACTCAACTTAGTGACTGAACAACAACAGCAACAAAGGGCAAAATTCTATACGTTTCTAAACCCCACCAACACCCACTACAGCACCATTCATAGATGACATATAAATTACTCTTTTAGCTATTATTCCTGAAATAAACCACCTCAAACAGAACGGCATTTTAAAAAGCAGCCATTTTTTTAATGCTCACAGATTCTGTAGGTACTGCCTGTGTCTGCTCTGTGACCTCTGGGGCCTCAGCATGGAAGAAGGGAGGCTGTCTGGAGGACAAGGAGCTGGCGCTGTCGGAACCCCTGGTCACTCACGTGTGGTGGTTGTCGCCAGCTGTCAGTCAGGACCTCAGCTAGGAACCTACACGTAGCTTTCCTTGGAACTGCCTGGGCTCCCCTTCAGCAGGGTTGTTGGATTTCTAAGAGCCAGTAGCCCTAGAACTCGGTGGAAGTTTTTAATGACCAGGCCTCAGAAGTCACACAGTCTGCACAGTTTCAAGGAATAGGAGCAGAGGCCTCATTCTCTCATGGCAGGTGCAACAAAGTCACGTTATAGGAACAGCATGTTGGATGAGAGACAATGTGGCAACTGTCTCTGGGAAATAAAGTCTGCTTCAAGGATGGAATAATCCATGACCAAAAGACATCAGCAATTGGCATTAGTACTTCTCTCATATATTTGAATTCTCCTTTGACAACACGGTGGGATTGCCCTTTCACACCCTCCCAAAGTCAGTTAAGGCCTGATGATGTGCTTTGGTCCATGAAATATGGATGGAAGTGCAGGAAGCACTTATAGTCAATCCTCATGATTCCTAGGTTCCATACTTGCAAATTCACCTACTTGCTGATATATCTTTGTAACCCTCGCATCAATACATCACTTTCTGGCTCATGGGTGGACGTGTATATGCGTAGAGTGGTGAAAAAAACCAAGCCACTAAAGACACATTCCCGGATAAAGTCAAACAAGGCTAAGCTCTGTTTTCTACTTACAGGTCTCATACATTGTCCTTCTCATAGTTTATTTAGTGGCACATTTTTCACATTTTTGTGCTTTTTGTTGGTGATTTTGCTGTTTTAAATGCCCTCTCAGGCATAGTGCTGAAGTGCTATAAGTGATCCTAAGAGAAAAGAAGGATGGGATGTGCCTTTTGGAGAAGACACAGAAACTTCAAGAACGCATAAGTTACAGTGCTGTTTTTTGTGAGTTCAGTGTTAATAAATTAACAGCATATATTAGGGACTTCCCTGGCAGTCCTGTGGTTAAGACTCCATACTCCCAATGCAGGGGCACGGGCTCAATGCCTGGTTGGGAAACTAAGATCCCACACACTGCACAGTGTGGCAAAATAGATTAATAAAAGCAGAGTTTGTCAGAATGGATTTTAAAAAGGCTACATATTGATGAAAATATAACCAGAGGTTCAGAGGAACCTAAGTCTGTATTTCCTGTAGTACCAATGGCTCAGTATTCACTAGCTCAATGTCCATGGTGAGTGTATAGAACATACATAGCTGCCATGAATAATGAGAGATGGCTCAAATTCCTGCTGCAGGATTCTCCTGTGCTTGCTCCCCTGCTGGGATGAACTTGGAGACCCTGGTGATATAAAGGTGCCACAGTGCACCATCACAAATGCCATAAATCTTAAATAAAACATCTTCACAATGTCATGTAAATACTGGTTAGACATGAGCTAATAAAAAGAAAAAATTTTACTTTAATTAATCAATAAGAAAACTAGCTAGATAATTTGACATGTTAGTATAAAACTTGAGTCTTCTGAATTTCATTGTTCATTCTAACTGAAATTAATTTAAAATAAATCCCTTTCTTTCCTTCCTTCTGTTCTTTTACATGACTAATTATCAACTTGTAAATATATATAATTCAACTTAGTCACCTGTTATCTTAATTAATTGTATATTTCAAACCCTATAAAATGAATGTCTCCAAATGTAGCCTCAGTTTTTATACAAATAAAATACTCTTCCCCTCAAAAAGCATTGATAACTGTAAGGTATGCTACAGGTGAAAAAGAACAACAAATTTCTTAAGCAACACTGTAAATTACTTTCTTTTCCTCTTAAAAAAAAATATTGCTGTAAGGTAAAATTGTATTCTCAACTTGGCAAATTTACCTATGGAATGGATCACATCTGTTACATGAGTTAAAATTCATGTTGATATATGGCAAAACCAATACAATATTGTAAATAAAATAAAATAAAAATAAAAAATAATAAAAATAAGTCAAAATTAATTATTTAGCCTTCACTAAATAATTCAAACATATCTCAGTAATAGTAATAGATTTGCTATAAACCCTAGAAAGTGTCATATATCCTCAGACCACTGCATACCTGTTTGAGCAGGAAAGGGGAAGGAAACAAAAAGACATCAATTGCTTTAAAAGCGCTAGGCCCACAGAACATGATATTATCCAGGAACAGAAAGGAATGGAGCACTGATAGATGCTACAACACAGATGACTCTTGGAAGCATAACACTAAGTGAAAGAAGCCAGTCACCAAAGATCACATGTTATATATAATTCCATTTATATGAAATGTCCAGAATTGGAAAATCCATACAGAGAGAAAGTAAAGAGTCAGACATGACTGAGCGACTAACAATGTACTCTATACACTATTGAGACAGAAGATAGATTACTGATTGCCAGGGACCCGGAGGCTGGGTGTGCTGTGTGCTCAGCTGCTTCAGTCGTGTCCTACTCTTAGCAACCCCATGGACTGTAGCTCGCCAAGCTCCTCTGTCCATGGGATTCTCCAGGCAAAAATACTGGAGCGGGTTACCATGCCTTCCTCTAGGGGATCTTCCCAATTCAGGAATCAAACCCAAGTCTCTTTTGTCTCCTGCATTGACAGGTGGATTCTTTACGATCTGAGCCACCAGTGGAGATTAGGAGTAACTGCTAAATTGTATAGGGCTTTTTTCTGGAGTGATGGAATGCTCTAGAATTAGTGCTGATGCTTGTATAATACGATGAACATACTGAAAAACAATGAACTGTATTTGTTAAAATGGTGAGTTTTACACCCATGGCTGATTCATGTCAATGTATGGCAAAAACCACTACAATATTGTAAAGTAATTAGCCTCCAATTAAAATCAATAAATTAAAAAGATAAATAAATAAAATGGTGACTTTTATGTTATGTGAACTATATATCAAAACAAAAAATTTTTAAGGTAGACCCACTGCTGCTGCTGCTGCTGCTAAGTCACTTCAGTCGTGTCCAACTCTATGTGACCCCATAGACGGCAGCCCACTAGGCTCCTCTGTCCCTGGGATTCTCCAGGCAAGAATACTGGAGTGGGTTGCCATTTCCTTCTCCAGTGCATGAAAGTAAAAAGTGAAAGTGAAGCCGCTCAGTCATGCCCGACCCTCAGTGACCCCATGGACTGCAGTCCACCAGGCTCCTCCGTCCATGGGGATTCTCCAGGCAAGAGCACTAGAATGGCTATCATAAAAAAGTCAGATAATAACAAGTGTTGGGTAAGGATATGTAGAAACAGAAAGTTCACACCCCACACCAGTGTGGAAGTGTGTTCTAACCAATGGACCACCAGGGAATTCTGTGGTACAGTCACTTTAAAACACCGTCTGCCAGTTCCTCAAAAAAGTAAATATAGAGTTACCATTTGACCCAGCAATTCCATTCCTAGCTTTTACCCAAGAGAAATGAAAACATGCCCAACAGAAACATATATACACATGTGCACAGCAGTATTACTACTCAAGCCAAAAGTTTGAAGCAATTCAAATGATCATCAACTGATGAAAGAATAAACAAAACGCTTATCAAACTGAATATTTTTCAGCCATTAAAAGGACTGAAGTACTGATACATGCTACAATGTTGATGAACCTTGAAAATATTTTGTCAAGTGAAAGCAGCTAGTCAGAAAGGTCCACATTCTATATGCTATGTTTGTGTCCTCCTAAACATTTGTATGTTGAAACCCTGATGCCCAATATGATGGGTTAAGAGGTGGGGGCTTTGGGCAGTGATGAGGTCATGAAGAAAGACCCCCACATGAGTGGGATTAGTGCCCTTATAAAAGAGACCAGAAAAAACTCCTTCCGCCATGTGAGGGTACAATAAGCAGTCTGCCAGAGGAAGAGAACTGTCATCTGACCTTGCTGGACTTGGACTTCCGGCCTCCAGAACTGTGAGAAACACATTTCTGCAGTTTAGAAGTTACCCAGTCTGTGATATTTTGTTAGAGCAGCCAGATGTGTTAAGACACTGTATGATCCCATTTATAGGAAAGGTCCAGAACAGAAACAAAGAGCAGATGAGTGGTTGCCTAGGACTGGGTGGTGGAGATTTAAGAATGACTAATGGGGTTTCAGTGGGGTTTCTTTTGGGGGTGGAAGATGAAGACCGTGTTCTAAAATTCACTGTGGTGGCAGTTGCACAACTGTGAATACACACTAAATACCATTGACTGGTATGTCTTAGGTGGGTGAACTGTATGGTAAGTGAATTTTTTCTCAATAATTCTCTTAGGAAAACAAAAGACTAAATCTAACCAAAAACTTCTAAAATCACTAGGGCCTGGCCACTGTCCCCTCTTTCTCTTTCCCATCACACTTTCCCAGCCTGTTACATCTGATGGGGTGACTTAAGGGTTTGGGGGCTCTTTGGTGGGGAGAGGACAAGAAACCAGGACAGTTCAAGATTTTCTCAGGGTGTGACTGTGGCCTCACCCACTTCCTTCCCCTGGGCCCCTGACTGCCATTTGGACCCTAAGCTCCCGTCTAGGTGTGAGTGGGGCGGCCTGCTTGCCTCTGTCCCGGGATCCAACCCCGGGCACGGAGCATTCGGCCCACGAGGGTGCGGACAGGGGCGGCCAAGGTTAGAGTCGGGAGAAGCATCGCCTCACCCCGCCCCCCGCCTTCCACTGAGGCACTCAGGAGGGCGAGCCGTGCTCACCTCCCTCCGCAGGCGTAGACTCGTCAGCAGAACCGGCTCGCCGCGCGGCTGGGGCCGCGGGAGAGGTTCCCGGGCCGGTTACACCAGAAACCCCACGGGCCGGCTGCTCTGCCCTCCTCCGCCCCCGGCTCCCATGGTGGACGCCTCTGCGTGCCTGTTAACTAAAATACAAGGGCGAGGGCGGAGGAGACTCCCAAGGAAAGCCCGGCCAAGCCCACGGGACCCGCAGGAGAAGCGGCCGGCCGGAGCTGCCCCGGTCGGGATCGGGGTCGCTGCGTCCCCTCCCGGTCGGGGCCCCGCAGTGTTCCGCGGACTCGGGGCTCCCGCGCTGCGCGGAGGTGACCAGACGTCTGCGGGGCGGGGACTCGGGGACACGCAGGCGGGGCGGTCCCGAGCGGCCCGGCGCGGCCCCCTTCTTGGCGCAGCTCGCCGGGCTCTTTCCCCGGAGCGTCGGCGCCGCCCATGGCCGAGGTGCTGGAGCCCGATCCCCGGGCAGCCGAGGGCTCGGAGGCCCCCGTGGTGGAGACGCCGGGCTGGGAGGTCCCGGAGGATGCTGGCCCCCAGGTAGGCGCCGCCCGCAGGCTGGGAGGGTGCAGGCCATGGGGGTGGCGAGCGCGGGGGTGTCCCGGAGCTGATCTGCAATGAGGCCGGAGGGTCTCATAGGTTTAACTAAAAAATACATTAAAAAAATTGGTCTGAGTCCTAACCCCATTCCTGCACAAACAGGAAAAGGGGGTCGGGAGCCGTCGTAACTCTAGATGCCACATCTCAATTTTGTTTCTTTGTGGCTAAAAAAAAAAAAAATTGATCATGTCCCTAAACTCTAGATGGGACCCTCCGGGCAAAGGAGCGCAACAGTTGCTTGCTTTTAACCTGAACTGAGAGGCCGCCAGAGTCTCTAATCTAAATATGGGAGCAGCGGGGGAGGGGCCCTGTCGGCGCTGAGAAGTCAGAACCCCGGGCTGGACCCAAGGGCAGCGCCCCTGCCCGGGACAGGCCGTCCTAGTGGACCAGAGATCAAGGTATCTGTACTGCTGCATCTCACGTTCTGCCTTAGAATTGTCTCCTCCAAGTTTTCCCTGTTCCATCTTAGCCCGGAAGTTATGAGATCCGACACTACGGGCCTGCCAAATGGGTCAGCACTGCGGTTGAGTCTATGGACTGGGATTCAGCCATGCAGACTGGCTTTACAAGGCTGAAGAGCTACCTTCAAGGCAAAAACGAGAAAGGTGAAGGCGGTTTACCTTTAATGACCGTATTGTGGCCTGGCTTATTGGGTTTTCACTTATTAAAGAAATATATTTTTAGAATAGCAAAATAACCAGATGATCAAAGACTGTCCGAAGAGGAGGGAGGCCTATGCTCAGGATCCTTCCTGTCTTGAGGAGGGTACTCTTGGGCTTCTGTTCTCCTTTCTGTGACTCTTCTGAATGAACTGGGCCTCTGTGTACCTAGCCTTAAGGCCTTTTCATGGCTAATGTTTTGAGATAATTTGGTGACTGGTAAAACAAGAGATATTAAGAGGCAGGAAGGGTCAACACACACAAGGTCCAGAGTCTCAAGATCTGCCTTCTGGTTTGGCACTGATGCTGTTTAGATTTTAGCAGGTCTTAGCCAACGAGACCTCAGTCTGAATTGTATAAGTAAAGAATGACCTAGACCATGTGATTACTGATTTTCCCTTCTATCTCTAAAACTATGGACTAATGAAAAATATTGATAGTACATAAATAACTATAATGTTAATAGTACAGAAAGTGTTTAATGTGCACAGTCGCTAATTGTAATTTTGCCCTTATTTTTATCCAGATGAAAATTACCTTAAAGGTAAATATTTATGTCAAGAAACTCAGGTCAAAAAATAATTACATTTTAAAATGTAGTCATAAATACACTAAATCTGTTTTTCCTTTGCATCTAAATATATATTTTTGTGGCACAGAGATGAAAATAAAGATGACAGCTCCAGTGACGAGCTACGTGGAGCCCGGCTCAGGTCCTTTTAGCGAGTCTACCATTACCATTTCCCTGTATATCCCCTCTGAACAGCAATCTGATCCGCCCAGGCCTGCAGAGTCTGATGTCTTCATTGAAGACAGAGCCGAGATGACGGTGTTTGTACGGTAAGTGGTAGATGTCATTCACAGCACTGCTGACTGCTGGTTTTACTTGTGAGCTCTCATAGTTTAGCGCCTGTGCAGTTTAGCTCCTGTGCTTTTCACCCTTCCATGAAAACAGGCCTAATGCATTTTGTGGTGTTTTTCTAGTGACTTGTTTCATATGTTACTAAGGGTCTGTGACATGAAAAAATGAATTCATTTGAAGAGACGTCTCATGCATCCCTCCCACATATAAGAAGCAACACAAATTACACTCCCACCCCACCCCTCAAATGCATTAGACTGCCTTTACCTGCCATCGAGTTACATCTGGAGAAAAACGCTTTAAAACAGTGCATGGTACCCCTCCTCCCAAATCTAGGTTCTGATAACCTCAAACTCTTCCTTGTTCCTCCAGCCTAAAGGATGGTAGCTGCTTCCTACAGTTACTGCATTTCTCAGACCTTCAATACCTTTCCGCTCATTCCTTGTATTAAATTCTCTCTGTTGGTATTTTTAAAGAGCCCCACAAAGTACATAATAGTCTTGTATTAGAGTCCCTTTGTTATTCCCTTTCTCACCCTCTTATATCCCCTGGTGACTCAGACAGTAAAGAATCTGCCCGCAATTCGGGAGACCCGGGTTCCATCCCTGGGTTGGGAAGATCTCCTGGAGGAGGGCATGGCTACCCACTCTAGTATTCTTGCCTGGAGAATTCCATGGACAGAGGAGCCTGTGGGCTACCGTCCATGGGGTCAAAAAGTAGAAAAGGGCTGGGCGACTAACACTTTTACTTTTACCCTCCCTTGTTAAAAGACTCTGTCTCTCTGTCTCTGTTTCCTCAAGTCCCATGTACCCGTCAAACCAGCACAGCCTGGTACAGCCTCACCTGCTCCTTGGGCTCCCGTCACCCTCTGCAGCACACTTGAACTTGTCACTCGAGGGCAGTGCTTTCCCATGTGCCTCCTGCAGCATCCTTGTGCTGACCTGTCCGGCCCCATGATCCTTGTCCATCCTGTACCTCCGAATGTCACCCTCTTGTCTTTCCTCTCCTCCTGGTTCTCTCCCTCCAGCGGCACCTCATCCACTCCCCACCCAGGGGCCACTGTTGATGGCCCTCACTTACCCTCATGTCATAGCAGACGTGATCTGGGCGGTCTGGTCACACTGCTTCAACTATCTGTGGCCTGTGACTCAAATTCAGTGTCTCCAGCCCTGATTTTCCTACTAGCTGGGCATCTCCGTGTGGGGGTGGAAGATCAAGCTCAACAGCTCTGAAACCCAGCTTTCCCCCAAGCCTTCTCTGACCTTACAGTGCCTGTGTCAATAAAGCGTCTCAATGGTCTGACAGCCTCCCCAACAAGGACCATTGTGGCCATCAACATGCTCCACCCTGATAATCAGTCCCCAAATCCAGCCCATTTGCCTCAGAAATGGTCGTGATTCCGTTCCCTTCACCCCTCAGTCACTTCCTCGGGCCCTCACCTCACAGGGACCTCAGCTGAGACCCCTGTGCTACCCCCATGCCCAGCACATGCCTGATGCTCACCAGATACTCCGACGTTTTTCAATCTCAGGTTTCCCTTCAAGAGCCTCCGAACTATTCTCTGCCCACCAGTCTCCTCCTCTCTCCTGCCCTCCACTCTGGAACTCCGATCTATCTTACAACAGCAACAAAACCCTAACCTGTTACAGCGTTTAAAAATCTGTTGGTTTCCTCTTGCTTTAGCGTGACATTCAGACAGTTCACAGTGTACGCTTCGCCTTCATAATGTGGCCCAACCTGTCTCCCTGACATCTGTGCTCCCCTCTCCTCCTGCCCTTCACTGAGCAGGCCAAGTTCCTCCACATCTCTTTACCTTTGATTTTGGACAAGTTGCTGAGATTTTCCTTGCCAAAATCTCCTCATCTATGAAACTTGTATAGTCAGAGTACCTACCTACCTCACAGAGTTGCCATGGAAGATCAGATGAGTTAATTCACATAAAATACTCAGAACACGAGCAGCATCTTACTACCAACTCTAGCTCCCTCCCTCTTCTCTGCTTTCATCCTTTAGGACCTAGATCAATGGGCACCTTGTCCATGAGACCTTCCTCAGTGTCTGCAGTCAGCCAGCCACTCTGTCCTATGATTGTAAAATCTAATGATCTATTTATAGATTGTAACGTCATCAAGAATACAGCAACATGTTTCTCTGCCCGAATCCGACCGCTCCTGATGAGGCAGGTGTTTGGGGGAGGCTCAGTATTTGTCTGTGTCCTGAATAAAGCCATGGATAAATCACTGTAGAACAACATGTACTCAGAGGACAAAAGATGATCTCTAAGTAGGAGGTTCAAGAGTTGATTTCAAGAAAGAAGTGAGATCTGAAACAGATTCCCTTTAGGCAGAACATATTATACTAAGAATTGACTATTCCTTAAAGAGATAAATAATAAATTTGGCAGTCAGAATGTTTCCTAACACATGATTCAGAAGTATTATTATCAGTCAACATGATGAAGATTAAGGAGAGTTTTGTCAATTGTCTTCAACATTTTATTTTATATACATGTGCATAGATTCCTATACTTATTCAATTAGGATTTAAAAGGTACTGCATGCCAGGAATGACTAGGTGCCTGGTAGACATTGTTGAATAAGACAGGCCTGGTTTGTACTCTTGAGACTTACATCTTATCTGATGAATGGTAGGAATGCTTTTCCATTGGCATATTGATAATAAACTTTGTGCTAAAGAAGAATTAGAAATCCTATTAGAAACGTTTTTGTTTGTTTTCCTATTCTCAAACTTCAGACTCATCGTGTTTACATGTCAGCAACTCAGCTAAGTCAGTGTGCTGTCATGATTTCATCTCAGGGTGTTTTCATTTGTATACTTTAAAATCTATACTTAAACTTTTATTTTCCCACTTTTTATTAGAATCTTTTGACTGTCTTTTCATCCCCATCCTCTTAGCGGCCTCCTCACTGGTCCCTTCTCTGCAATCTAGTTTCTATCTCTCTGCCTATATTCTTACCCAGATCTGATCAAGTTACTTTGCTGCTCAATATCCTTTGGAATAATATAAAAAGGCTTTAGGATGATACACAAAGTTCTTACTTCCATGTCTGACTCACCTTCCTGACTTCAATTTATGCCTATGAAAATGCTTTGTGTTTTTTGGACTTTTGTTCTCTTATCCTTCCCCTTTCTCTGCCCAGGAAAACCACCCTCCATTCTAGACCCAACTCAGAGATACACCTTTACCCTTGATCTGATCATATCCTCAGTGTTCCCAAGCACTTTGATTCTGTCTCTGATAAAACTACTCAGACTGTATGGAGAGAGTCGCCAAAATGTCCATCTCTTCCATTAGACTGAAAGTTCATAGGATCAAAACTATATTATGTTCATCTGTCATACAGCACCTACCCTTTTCCAAGAAAAAGAGGTAGTGTTTGACAGAAAATAGAGAGAAGGCAGTGGCACCCCACTCCAGTACTCTTGCCTGGAAAATCCCATGGATGGAGGAGCCTGGTGGGCTGCAGTCCATGGGGTCGCTAGGAGTCGGACATGACTGAGCGACTTCACTTTCACTTTTCACTTTCCTACATTGGAGAAGGAAATGGCAACCCACTCCAGTGTTCTTGCCTGGAGAATCCCAGGGACGGGGGAGCCTGGTGGGCTGCCGTCTATGGGGTTGCACAGAGTCGGACACGACTGAAGTGACTTAGCAGCAGCAGCAGCAGCAAGTCTGAAAGGGAGCCACTGAGGGGGTTTCACTGTGGTCTGACCTGGTGCATCAGCATTATCAGGAGTTTATGAGAAATGCAGGCACTCAAGCCCCACCCCAGACACCCTGAACCAGCATTTTCCCAGCTGACTTGCATGCACATTAGAGTTTGAGAAGCACAGCATTAGAGCACAAGATGGTGTAAAGTCCAAATTTGCCCAACAGATGAGACCCTGTGCCTCCTCCTGGGTCCCTTCAGGGTGTGTGAGGTCACACTGAGCCTGGGAACCAGAGAAAGGGAACAGGTCAATTCAGGTGCCTAGAGGGAGGAACTCTGAAACTGCACTTCATCCAGATTTCCTTGTATCAGCCTCTGCTTTTTTTCCTAAACTAACATTCGCATCGGTATTAAAATCATTTATGGTTATTTACTTTCTCCTTTGTAGGTCTTTCGATGGATTCTCTAGTGCCCAAAAGAATCAAGAACAACTCTTGACATTAGCAAGCATTTTGAGGGAAGAAGGAAAGGTTTTCGACGAAAAGGTTTACTACACCGCAGGCTACAATAGCCCTTTCAAATTGCTTGATAAAAATAATGAAGTATGGTTGATCCAGAAAAATGAACCCTCCAAAGAAAGGGAATGAGAAAAGGAGAGAAAGGTCTACTGTCTGGGGCAAAAATTTTGTTTAACATAGACCTCATCATTACCTATAAGCAAAATGTATCTAGTATCTCTACCTGAGAGTACTACTATGAACTGAGCTTATTTCCACTGTGCCTTTTTAATGCTTGATGCCTTAGATACACAGATAATAGGGGACAGGATTCTATAAACATGTAAATCTGGCTTTTTGAGGCTCCAGGGAAATGGAATGTTCTCTCTTCATTGCTGTATCACAATCATGTTGCCTTATTTCTACTTGGATTTGCGTCATTACCCACTCCAGATATTATCAATAAAAATGGTAACGTTTATCCTGTGTGGAACTACAAGGCTGTCAAGCCTGGAGAAGTGAAGTTCAGTTGGAAACAAAAATCAAATCATCTTCTGCAGCTGCCACTGTTACTTTCTCTGTTGAGCCTGCTCTTCTATCCGCCCACTGCCCCCACCACACAAGAAAAACTCACAGGACTCAGAAGTCTTGCTAATATTTTATGATAAAAATATATTTGTGAAGTTAGGAACTTCTGACTTAATTTTGGTACTCAAGAAAGACATGCTTTATCCAAACAAATGTATACAAACATAGAATTTTAAAATTCACTTGAGTTTTTAATGTATTTTATGTGGTATTTCTGGAGATCACATAAAAATGATTAGGTATTCAAAGAGTGGGTTGTTGCAAAATGAGGAAGTTTTAAAATTGGACCTATTGTATTGGAGTGTGCTTGTTCCGGAGAAGACATCACATTCAAACACCTGGTAGCCTGTCATGGGAAGCTTTATTGTGGGCTCCTAGGGGATGATGGTTGTAGGTGTGAAGGAGAAAAGCAGGTTGGAGCTCAGTTCAGTTCAGTTGCTCAGTCGTGTCCAGCTCTTTGCGACCCCAAGAATCGCAGCACGCCAGGCCTCCCTGTCCATCACCAACTCCTGGAGTTCACTCAGACTCACGTCCATTGAGTCAGTGATGCCATCCAGCCATCTCATCCTCTGTCGTCCCCTTCTCCTCCTGCCCCCAATTCCTCCCAGCATCAGAGTCTTTTCCAATGAGTCAACTCTTCACATGAGGTGGCCAAAGTACTGGAGAACATCCATTGAATGACATTACTTCCTGTTCCCATCTTTGTGTGTGTTCAAGCAGGGATCATGTGATCACTTGTATGAAAGATTTGGGTATCCAGTGGATGAAAGATTGGGGCTAGATGATGCTCAAGGTCTTTCAGCCCCAACACTATACAGTACCTCTTAGAATTAACCTCCCTAACCCACTCCGGTACTCTTGCCTGGAAAATCCCATAGACAGAGGAGCCTGGTAGGCTGCAGTCCATGGGGTCGAGAAGAGTCGGACACGGCTGAGTGACTTCACTTTCATGCATTGGAGAAGGAAATGGCAACCCACTCCAGTGTTCTTGCCTGGAGAATCCCAGGGACGGGGGAGCCTGGTGGGCTGCCGTCTACGGGGTCGCACAGAGTCGGACACGACTGAAGCGACTTAGCAGCAGCAGCAGCAGCAACCTGGATACACTAGACCAACATACCTACAGTGAATAGCTTCCATAGCTATTTACGGATCACCTTCTAGGTACAGTCTGCTAAGCATTTCACTTGAATTCCCAGTCAACCCTCAGAGCAACCCTGGGTGTCACCTTGTGTCATCTCCATCTCACAGATGAGGACATGAAGGCACAGAGGTGTTAGGTAACTTGCCCCAGACAGCGTCATAAGGGCAGAGGCTGATTCCAGCCAGGCAGTGGGACTCCTGGGTCCAGGCTGTTAACCACTGCGCCTACTGGCAGTCCATGTTTAAGAGTGCAGTTTTCTCAGGCCATCAGCAAGCTCAGACTGTGTGGAGGGGTTCTTCCTGCATGTGATGACATGTATAGTCAACATGCTCATGACCTCAGAGAGGCCTTTTAGATTATAATTTTTGATAGAAAATAAGCTAGGTTTCCAGTTTAAAAATTACTATATGGATATACTTTTTTTAATCTTAGGCAATTATTTTCCAAAGGTATTTTGTTGCTTAATTGGTTTTGATTCTTTGCATTTTTGTGTTTGCTGAGAAGTTAAATTTCTTTCTTAGCTCATTTACCAGAATTAACTGTGGGTCTAACCCTTCTAGCCTTCCTACTGATGAAATGTCCACATACCTCTACTGGTATGAGGTAAATATTTACATATTTGCTATGCTAAGTCACTTCAGTCGTGTCCGACTCTGTGTGACCCCATAGACGGCAGCCCACCAGGCTCCCCCATCCCTGGGATTTTCCAGGCAAGAACACTGGAGTGGGTTGCCATTTCCTTCTCCAATGCATGAAAGTGAAAAGTGCAAGTGAAGTCTCTCAGTCATGTCTGACTCTTCTCGACCCCATGGACTGCAGCCTACCAGGCTCCTCTGTCTATGGGATTTGCCAGGCAAGAGTACTGGAGTGGGGTACCATCACCTTCTCCAACATATTTGCTCTATAACCCTATAAAAAATAGGCATCTCTTACGTAGTAAATTCCATTTTAGATGAGAAAAGCATATTTCAGATTGCCAAGATGTAGTTGTAATCTGAAACATGTTCCATAAAAAAGCAATTTTGTATTCTAAGTCCAAGGTATGCCATTTTTCCCTCCTCCTCCTCTGTAAATCATAAATGAAAACATTTTTCAACCCTAAATTAATCCAGACCAGACAGGATTTCTCATAGCAGTGAATCAGTTATTTTAATTATGTGGCTGGCACTGACTACAAAATATCCCTCAGTATCTCAGTTGAGCTTTCTCTTCTCTCATGGATAGGAAATTCGTGTCTAGATTCCTTTCTGAGGCTAAACCTTCCACTCTTCTTGTTGGTCTAATTCATGCTCCATCAATGAGACCTTCCTCCATCTTCAGGCCCTCCCTTTCCTCATGCTCCAAACACTCTGCTCACCAATAGGCTCTGATTCTGCCTGATCTTCCCCACCCCCCAAAAAAATAAAATCCTAGTTCCCCTAGACCCTTACTTGGGACAATAATTTCCATCTCTCCCTTGCCTTGATTATCTAGTTTCTCTGGCAAGAGTTGTCCAGAGGCTTCCTTGGAGCTCTAGGTTGGGAGGACATATTTCAGGAACCGTGACAGGGAATTAGGGTGCTAGTGTTAAAGAACTCCCCTGCCAATGCAGGAGAAGTAAGAGATGCAGGTTCGATCCCCGGGTTGGGAAGATCCCCTGGAGAAATGACAACCCACTCAAGTATTCTTGCCTGGAAAATCCCATGGAAAGAGGAGGCTGGTGGGCTACAGTCCATGGGGTCACAAAGAGTCAGAAATGACTTAGTGACCAAGCAGCAGCACGACAGGGAATTAAGATGGGCAACACCTCCCATCACTGTGTTTCCCACCACCCATTCACATTTGTATGTCAATTTTTCCTAAGATACACTTTCAAGTCTGCAAATTCATTTAAACTGAGTTCATTCATTCATTCTTTTCTAGTCATCCCTTGCTGCTGCTGCTAAGTTGCTACAGTCGTGTCCGACTCTGTGTGACCCCATAGATGGCAGCCCACCAGGCTCCCCCGTCCCTGGGATTCTCCAGGCAAGAACACTGGAGTGGGTTGCCATTTCCTTCCCTCTAGAAATCTTTCTTTTCCTTATAAATATTTCACAGATATGTCATTTCTTTTCATCTTTCAGTAAGTCATTACTGAGTCCCTCCTGTGTCGCAGGCTCTGCACACTGTCCAGGGGTTTGGCTATAGTGGCAGGCAGAAATGCCCCCCCCAATCAGTGGGGTGACCCCATCAAATTTAACCACGTGTTCCACTCTTCTACTCAGTCCAGGTTCCAGTTGAGAATACAGCAGTGAGCAGGACAGGCAGGGCCCTGTCCTCGTGGAGTGTACGATCCAGAGAGTGAGAGAGTGCAGATACCAGTGGGGCCGTGGGATAGAGTGTGGCTGGGCAGGGTGCAGTGGCCGTCATGTGAGAGGTCAGATCAGGCCTCCCCAAGGAAGAGACATATGAGACCTGAATGGTGAGAAGGTGCCATTCAGATGACAGCCTGGGGGCAGGGAGAGCCTTTTGAGCAGAGGTAATACGTCCAAGAGGCCACCTTGGGTATCCAGAACAAAGCTGCACATACTGCTTGCTGAGCAGGGAGCACTGGCAGGACCCAGCCTCTCCAGACAAAGGGAACTGCTGATTTGTACAGGGTTTCCATAAGTGCAAAGTTCTAGGATTAGCAGACTTGCAGAATCACTTAGGAACTGACTGAGCTTTAGTTGTCGAGGTGTGGTTACCAGAGTGAGGCCACTGCTGATAAGCATGTTTTAGGAGCCCGGTTCAGAGGTGAGATTATTGATGCAAAGTTGTCATCCATCACTTCTGGCACTTATTTGCAACTGTGGCCAAAGCACGGGCCTGTCTTGTCTGAGATTTGGAGTCCTGGCAGGCAAGCACAAGGAGGTGGACCACTTGGATCTACCTTCCCAGAAGGACCGTTGCCCAACTGTGAGGGGTGTGATTAGCTGATGTCGCCAGCTGTTACTTTCTTCAGGATCCACTGCAGATAAAGACACACTACTCTCAGGGAGGTATCTTCCCTACAAAGGAGCCAGGCAGTGAAAGCTGATAGCACACTTTTTTATGGCATCTTTCAGCCAATGACTGAACAAGGTTGTGGTACAAGGACCTAGGCATTTCTGTCTGACTCAGGACCCTTTGTATAAAGTCTTTGCTCCAGAGTTCCCTAGGGGGCTGGTGAAAAGTGAAGTGAAACTGTTAGTTGTTCAGTTGTGTCCAACTCCTTGCGACCCCAAGAACTGTAGCCCACCAGGCTCCTCTGTCCATGGAATTCTCCAGGCAAGAATACTGAAGTGGTGGCAGTTCCCTTCTCCAGGGGATCCGGACCCAGGGATCAGAGACTGTCAGATCTGTGTTGCAGTCTCCAGATCTCTTCTTCCCTTTCCCTTTCATTGGTACAATGTCACCATACATCTTTTGTATTCCCAACCCTGTCTCAGCATTGAACTGGCACAGCTGGTATCAGAGTGGTCCCAAGATCATGGTCAGTAAGACAGCACTTTGGGGACTGGGTCACAAACTGCCGGTCTGGTCCCGTCCCTGTGGACAGGCCATACATACACAGCTCCTGGCACGAGGCTGCCTAGTTACTAAGTTTAGATGCAATGGCATACTGGTGGGAAGGAATGCAGTGACTGGTGAAGGATTCAGGTGTTTTAAAAACTGGGGTTGGGGTGGATAATGAGTGTAAGGGCAGTGGACTTGAATGGTCATGACTGAGTTGGATTGTTGTCCCACAATGATCCAATGCCCCAGGTGGATCATGAAAGTTAAGGTAAATTAACATTTAAAGCTATGCGTAAGGGCCAGAACCTCTTTGGTAGCTTGTTAAACAGTCCTCATCTCATACTGAAGGCAAGTGCAGGATTGGATGGTAAAAGTAATAACTGCCAACAGATGTTCAACCAAGCCTGATGTGCTATGTCAAGGTCAGAATCAAACCTGGAATGTGAAATGGGGACATCTGGTGCGTGCGGCCCACAGCTTTGACTCCCTAAAGTTTCTGAACATTCTGAGCCTGTAGAAGAGGCCCACCCTCCCTCCATTAAGAGCTAGAACTATTGTCTCTCCCTCCTCTCACGCTAACACAAGGAAAGACAAGATACAGGTCTTCCCCCCCATAAGGCAGCAGGCAGCCCTAGGAGCTGTCCCTACCCATCTCCCAGCTACCAGGCATTTACCCAAGGTTAAGTCACAGAATAACCTGGCAGAAGCCAAGCTGGGCCTGATGAAGAGATGGACAATGTGCCAAGGTTGCCACATGGCTAGCCAGCATGTCCTGTCAGGGCCTGGGAGAATACCCTTGGGACCAGGCTTTAGTCTTGGTCAAAGATGCCAGGACACAAGACTGAAAAAGGGAAAGTTTGACTTGGGAATATTGCTCAGAATACAGCATTGAAGGCCATGAATAAAACTCCAGGGGACAGAGCAAACTCACTGCTTTAGGGCCATGCCTAGTAGCCAGAAAAAAGTAATAGAAATGTTGGAATGCCTGAACTGCTGGGAGAGGTAACAGAGGAAAGAAGTCTCACAGAAGGGGCGTGCTAGAATGTGTATAGCACATATGGCAAGGAGGCCTGTCAGATTTTTGTCTTAGTCTATTTGGGCTGTTCTAACAGATCATCATAGACTCAGTGGCTTAAACAAAGAGAAAAGTATTTCTTATGATTCTGAAGGCTGAGGATTCCAAGATCAAGGTTCTGGCTGAATAAGTGCCTGGTGAGGCCCACTTCCAGGCTTGTAATAGCCATCTTCCTCCCACCTTCTCACACAGTGGAGAGGGAGAGGGGATCCCTGGTCCCTTTCTCTTCTTGGAAGGACGCTAGTCCTACCTGGGGATTCCACTCTCATGACCTCACCTAAACCTAATCATCTCCCAAAGGCCCATCTCCAAATATTAATACCATCACTTTGGGGGCCAGGGCTTCAACATCTGAATTTGAGGGGGAAGACAATTCAGTCCACAGAAACTGTGTTCCATGGGAGGGTTCAGAAGACCCACCATTTACTAAGGCCAGTGGTCACCTTGGGGGCCAGGGCTTCAACATCTGAATTTGAAGGGGAGACAATTCAGTCCACAGAAACTGTTCCATGGGAAGGTTTGGAGGCGCCACCATTTTCCAAGGCCAGTGGGCATGCACTGGTGCAAGAGGCATGCACATCACCAAGGACTCTGTGGAGGCTCTCTCTGCAGTCTGGGCTGGAGAGGCTGGGATAGGGCTTATGCTTGCTGAGAGCAATGTGGATGATGATGCGACCTTGCAGAGGCCAGGTGGAAGTGCTCACTGCAAAAGTCAGGATGTATCAATTATACTAAACACCAAGGTCAAAATGGCAGCCAAGGGGGCCTGTCTTATTAAGTCTTAGAAGATAGTTAATGGAACACAACATCCTTAAGGACAAAACACTTTGGCCACCTGATGTGAAGAGCTGACTCATTGGAAAAGACCCTGCTGCTGGGAAAGATTGAAGGCAGGAGAAGGGGGTGACAGAGGACAAGATGGTTGGATGACATCACCGACTCAATGGACATGAGTTTGAGCAAGCTCTGAGAAATTGTGATGGACAGGGAAGCCTGGCATGCTGCAGTCCATGGGGTTGCAATTTAACGACTGAACAACAACGGATGAAATAGAATAACCAATAAGAGTAATTATATATAATCAAAAGAGAGCAAGGATGGATCAGCAGGGGGCTGAGATCATCTTCCCCCTCAACTCCTCCCAAACCCCACAAAACTGTAATCCCTTGCCCAGTTTCCAGACACAAAACTCACTGGCTGAATAACTGGATCCTTAGGGGGAAGATCACTGCAATATTTCATCAAGTGTGTACACTAAAGATTCTGCTAGTGTTTTTCCAATAGGTCCTATGATCATTTACTCAGGTGACTTGTACACTGGAGAAAGAAAAAAATACCCAGATATGTCAGGGTTCAAATTGACATTTGATACCTAGAAACTCCAAATATCATCATAGTTCCCCTTCCATTTTAAAATGGGAGCATATGGACTTTGGAGAATAAATGGAGTTCTAGTCAAAGTTTGGCTTATAGTGGGTTCCCTGGGTCTGCAAACCCTCACTGGTTGTTTCTCCAACCCTCAAATATATAATTAAGATTGACATACTTGACAGGCAAGATAACCCCGTACTGATTCACTGAGTCTTAGCTCATGTTCACCATAGCCAACCCCTCTTATCTTCCTCTGAGAACTGTATCAGTCAACTGCAAAGCCGGTGACAAATGACTTACCCAGTGGGTCTTGGAGGTAGACAGCCCAAGGCTGGTAGGGTGACTCTGGATGTCATCAATGGACCAGGCTCCTTTCCCCTCTGCTTTCCACACCACGTGGCTTCTTTCATCCTTGTTGCTGCCTCAAATGTTGCAGTAGCAGTTTCTCCTCCAGCCTCCCATCCATTGCAGGGATAAAAGAAGGAAGGGGATGGTACCTACACCAGAAAAGCAGCTTTCCTGGAAACTCACAGACTATTTCCTATCTCTCATTGGCCAAAACTGTGCCACGTGCATGGCCTTTCTGACAATGGGGGAGGAGGAGCGGAAGTGTTTTGGTTGGTCTGAACCCATTTCACGTGGTCTGTTGGTAAAGGAGAACTCATGTGGTGGGGGAGGGGGTCCCAGCAGGGTTTTCCCAGTGTTCTTCCTTTTCTATCTACTCTGACACTAATGTTTTATAGGATAGTTCATTGTACGTCTTTTTCACCACGTTTGATGTACATTATCTCCAATCCACATTTTTCTTAGAACTCCCTCTTTACCTAGCATATGATTAAGAATTTGATAAAGGGTTTCTTTTTTTCATTGCTAAACAAATGACTCTAGGTCACTAGTTCTGGTTCTGTGAATAAAGGCCTCTGTGCAAGGTAGTTTAGGGCAACTCACTGCGGAAAAAAAAAAAAACAAAAAACAAACTATGTTACAGTAACTGAATAGTTTATAAAAGGAAATCAGACCTCAAGGTCCATGTTTTCTTCAAAAGACCCTTCTTCCCCACCTCAACAATATTCTAATATTTGTGAACGTAAATTATCCTATTGTGCTCATTTCATGATGAAATCCCAGCAATATAAACAATTACACACATTCAATTAAGCACATTAATGCAGAACCAACAGGCCAATCTTGTGTTTCTCCTGTCCTCCTGGGATGCTCACCCCAGAGCCGGGTGTGGTGTTAGTGGATGGGAAATAAGATCGAGATAAAGAAATGCCTCCTTTTCTTTCCTCAACATTGTGATTCCTCAAACAAATATGCTCTCTTCACCACAGGAAAAGCAATGGTTACAATAAACATTCTTTAGAAACAGGAGGGCAGAGATCAGATGAAAGCTAAGGCTGCTTCCAACTGACAGACCAAATGGTCATTTGTTTCTCTCCCAACTCTCAGAAAAACAAGGTGGAAATAGCTTAGCCAGGGTGGTGGTGGAGGCTTTCAAGTCTAGGGTTTAAGGAAGAGTCAACAAGTCTGCCTTCACTGAGTTTTTAAATACAATGTGTTCATTAACAGTAGCCAGTCCCACAGAGGAAATCAAGTAGCAAACCTGAAGATGCCTGTTCTGGGATGAGTCTAGACTCTTGTCTCCCTATATTTCATCCATGCTGTGCAAAGCTCTAGCGTCTCTCCACATGTCACATGACCCGAACTCTCAGTCAACACATTATTGGGATTTTATTCAAAAGTTCACAAGACATCACTTAAGAGCTGCTTTTCCCACTGTCCTTTTAGACGACACCATCCACAGTGTCTGTGAGGTTCTCTCTCTTCTCTGTTGGGTCCTCACCTCCCACGGGCACCTTCTGGTCCTCACTGCTGCTCTGTCTGTATCCAGCAAAGCACTCAGCAGTTTGGTACAAGAAGACCTAACTCATCATTCAAAAATGCATGTACAAACAACAAGAACAAAAAAGGTTCAAATATTTACTTTACAATTGTTTTATTCAAAGCGAATGAAAAAACCTAGTATATTTTTCCTTTACAAATGGGGATTAAAAAAAAAGTTTTATCATTAGTTTTGAGGGTACTTATCTTACCTTCAACATAAATGATTTATATATTAAATTTGTTTTCTGATAGCCAAGTACATTTTAATCTTTTTTAGGTAGCTATGAGACGATTTCATGTCCGAGAGCCAATGTCATTTTTCTGAAATTGAGGATAAAAGATTCTTGTGCCCAATGTAGAATACACTTGCTCCAAATGGTAGACAGTCCTTTTGCTCTTGGCCAAGTGTCAGGTTTTGATATCTGGTTGTGTGAAAAGACGTGTTTTGCTTTCTTCAGAGAATAGGAGTCTTAATTCTTTAGATTTATTTTTGTTTCAAAGATCCATCTGAAATGGGTTTGTCACGCTTTAGAGTGTAAACCTTGCGATGACTGGGCCTGTGCAGTCCAGCTTTTAGACGATACTGTCACACAAAAAAGATGATAATCGGCAACCGCACTGTCTTTAGGCCAATGACCTCAGTATGCTCATCTGCGGCCCTTCTGATGAAGAACACAAGACTCTGATTTTATTGAACCAACAAATAAAGAAGTCTATGTACACGACAGTTGGGAGGAAGTGGTCACAAGAATATCACATAAAAATAAATACTTTACACACTTTTCTTCCACGTCTAAAAGTGTTAAAATTCTAACCGGAGAAGATTAGAAGGTAATTAGCCAAATTCAATTATTTATAAAAAATATAAAAACACACAAACCAAATGATGCAAAAAATCTTTTTAATCTAAAAACTCATTGCTCAGGGCTAATTAAGAGCCAAGCCCTGCCAATGCTTATCAGTTTATTTGACCAAAAAGAGCTAGTCAGCATTTTCTTCCAAGTAAGATAGTATATAATAGATTTTGATAAACCTTTCTAAGTGAGGACATGATACTGCAGGCAGTTCAAGGAAAAATAGCATTAACTTTTTCTTTGGTGTAACCAAAAGTTAGCAAATGTTGACATTTCAAGTGATAAGAAATTACCAAATGGAAGTTTAAACTCTGGTGTAAAAAAAAAAAAAAGAAAACAGTTGTAAAAGGAAAGGCTCCACCCACAGTTCTGTAGTGCAAGTTTTAAAGTTTAATTCTGAAAAATAATTTTATTGAATAAGCAGGAACCAAATTCCAGCAGTGTATCACTTATTCCTCTCCCTTACTCTCATCTCCATTACCCTCTCTGCATGGGCCCCTGTCATTCCTGTTCTCCAAGGAGGTCTCAGCTGCTACTCAGGGAGGCAAGGCATTTGAAAATGACCCACATTTCTTCCAACCAGGCTAGGAGTGGTGTCTCCGCTGCACAGCAGCAGACCCTGAGTTACAGCATTGCCATGTCCACACGTCTGTTGTTTTTACAAAAAAGGAAGTACCTGAACCAATTAGTCGCTTAGCCCTTTTCCAACTTTCAGGGGTAACCACAACCCGCTCGCCTGGAAAGCCCATACCCCCATGTGCTCAGAACCAGCAAACCTACCCCCTCTTTCCTAGAAGTAATGGTCCTCTCCCTGGAACTAATTTCCATAAACATGATACTTTTAAAGCAATTACCACCTAGCCCAGAAGGCTCCATTACTCTACCTAGCTTAACAGCTCTCTCCTATTTCTGTACATGCTGGTGGTGGTGGTGGTGGTGGTGTGTGTGTGTGTGTTTAATGTAAAAAGTGTTCTGAATGCACACACACATGCACATCCCTCCACACACACCCAGCATTTAGCAAAAAAAAAAATCTTCCCCAGGAAGCACTTTCAGAAGTTAAGCTTCTACTTGCGTTTAAACCACAGGGCAAGTGCCACGTGAGTCCTCAATAGCCCTTCCCCTCCGCGGCGAGGCTGGCGGTGCCCGGGCCCACAGCACAGATGCTGAGCGGGATCACGGGACAAGGCAGGGCAGGGGACCTGTCCGGCTTCCTAGAGCCATGTGCTGCACATCTCCCCACATCACCTGGGAGCTTCTAGCCCCTAACTCTTATCCCCGGCGAGACCGCCTCGCTGTTCTGAAGGGCCCCTGCCCTCTGCGCTGGGCAGCCCCACTGCCGGACCAGGAGCCTGGGCCTCCAGCGGGGCAGCGGGTCCCCCGGCACAGAGCAGGCTGCCCTCATCCACACCACCCCCTGCCAGTCCATCCAGCGAACATCCCCTTGTAGCACCCGGGGCCCGAAGAGCCGTGCTGTCTATGGGCTCCGTGGCTTCCCCTTCGCCCTCCGAGATGACGGTCATGGGGCTGCTCTGGATCCGGTTCCGCACGCTGTACCTGCTGCTGGCGGCAGAAGGCGGCGTTCGACTGCGGCCGTACCTGGGGCCGGAGAAGGACAGACTCCGAGGCATCAAGCCTTCGGTCTTGGCCCACTCCTCCTGCGCCCTCCTGTTCTTGCTCGGGGAGCAGTTTGACGGGCTCTCGGGCGTGTCTGGCGATGGCTCCGACCTTGACCTCTGGAATCTAGGGTCTGTGTTTTTGAGCATCTCTGCTGCTGACATGCGGGCGCTGGTATCCGAGCGGCTCCCCTTTTTCAGCAGCAGAGCTTTGAAGTTGTCACTGCTGGTGCTGCTCTTCCGGACGCTTCTCTGAATGGACCCCACTTGCTTCTGGGAGGCCAGGCTGGGGGCGGCACCAGTAGGTGTCACTGGTGGGGAGGGAGAATGGTTTCGGGAGTGATCATCCTCTGAATCTTTACGGCCAAGGACTTTCCTCTTAGACCTGAGATTTAATAACATTAAGATGAAGGTTAACTCCCGGTGGGCCACTGGATGTGGGCCACACACCACCCTGCTTCTCTTACTGATATTCAGGCCACCATCTATTATTTTCACTATGGAAAGTTCCAAACACCCAGGCAAAAAGAATAGGTCATTGTATTACTATGTGTGTCCATGACCCAGTTATGATAATTATTAACTTATGGTCACTGTGATTTCATTTCCACACTCACTGGATTATTTTGAAATAAATCGCAAACATCATATTAGCTTACTTTGGATAGGGTCATTTCCAGTTTTTCATAATTGCCATTTCTTATTTAACTCTTTGACATGAGACTGATATGGGGTGACCTTCCTTTCTTTCTGCTCTTCCATTTCTTGTTTGATGCTGGCACCTGAATGGCCTAGTAGGCAAGCCAACTCCTAGAACATCCCACACACTGAGACAGGCCCCCCACCTCAGATTCTAGGACAACACTAACTTTACATTCTCAGTCATTCTAGAGTTTGACATAAAACCAGTTTCCCTTAGCTCTTACTGGACCATATGTCAACTCCTAGAAATCCAGCTTTCCAGAAAACAGGAATGAACCTTCCACACTAGATCCTATTTCCTGACTGACATCCTCTCACTGATCCAGAGAATGTGAAGAATGGGGTAGAGAGTGAAAGAGGAGGGGCCTTCAGGGAGAGTAAAATTGTCCGGGGATAGTTCTTGTCCTGTCTCTAAGACCCTCCCTGCTCAATGTGTTTTCTGCCGAGAGTGAATTACAGGAAATGAAGCAGATGATCCAAGTGGCCCTTGCTGGTGTCTTCATAACCACCACTCAGTGTGGGATGAATCACTCAGCTAAGTACAGGTTGAGCTTGCTTTAAGAAAACGGTGTATTTTAAAAATATGTGGTTATACCTCTTCTGCTATAAAATCCTAGAACATGCAATGGACAAAGGTTGAAAGAATACTATCTGAAATAGAGAGATTAAGAGTTGAATCTGAGTAACTTTTAACTATGTAATCCTGGACCAGTAATTCATCTATTTATAAGTTTTTCGTACTTGTAAAATGCGGGTGATGATACCAGCCTCACAGGTTTGTGAGGATTCAGTGAGATAAAGGATCTCTGGAGTCATATAGACCTGGCTTTACCCACTGTGAAAGCTTCCTTGCTTTGTGACCTGGGGCAAGTTTCTGATCCTGTTTCCTATCTGGAAAAGGGGGAATAACAGTAGATAGCTCATAGCTTATCAGTCGCGATAAATGCAGTTACAGCCTTAAAGTGTCAGGCATAGAGTAGGTGCCTAACAAACCTTTCAGTGTCATTTAGGGAAATGTAATTCTCCCTTCCTGCTATCAGCTCAGGCTTCAGTGATGTTTTCACATGTCCTGCATGGCCAGGCATAGGGGAGGATAGGCCTGTGATGGCTGCCCTGGGCTAGGGGCTTCCAGGATCCTCTCTGTGCTTCTGGCCAACAAGAAGCTACCAAAATGAAAGATCAGAAGTGGTAAAAATCCAATTAAGAGGCTGAATGGGGTGACCAGAGGTGACTTCATGCCAGCTCCTTTGGGATGGCACTAACTGGCCTATGAAACTTAGGTTCCATGGTCCTCTCCACGGTCAACAAGAGCAGTACTTTAAAGTAAGTTACTGACCCACTGACAAAACCCATGGAAACAATAACATCCCAGGATTTCAGAACTCGAAAACAATTAGATGGATTGGTCCAGCCAGAAAAAGTAATCAATGTCCAGAGGGTGAAGTCACACAGCTTAATACAAGAAGTAGAATTTGATGGACTATCTTTCCACAAAGAGCACGTGACCTCACAATTTATTCTGGTTTCTTCCCAAAGACATCTCTGCTCATCTGATTCTTGCAGGTATTGGTTTTAGGATAATTTTTTTGTTGGGCTTTTAAATGGAGAGGGTGTTCTGAGATCCATATAATAAGCCATAGCTATGTTTGATTAAATCTACAATTAAAGGCCTTTTAATTGTAGATTCAGAATGAAGAGAAGATGGGAATTTATAAAAGTATCATTGTTTCTTAAGAGCAACTGCCCCCGAAAATGACAATTAAATCTAAATATAGGAATTCTTGGCATATTATGTATGCTATGTATGTATGTGTGTATATATACATACATACACACACACACACACACACTGTGTGTATTTCTAAGGAAGATGGCTATTTAAAACATGCTTAAACAGTTAACACTGGCTTAAAAACTAATTACTTCAATAAATATAAAAACTTCACACTTCAAGTGGTGGTGTTCTACATTTTCCATCTGGCTTTAAATCTGAAGTGAATTAATTTGCATTACAAAATTTGAAAGCTGTGTTTCAATTTAAATATTCTTTATTTTAAATTATTAGCTTAGCTACTGAAGGATATAAAATAAAGCCCTAAAACTCAAAGACTTTAGATGGCTTCCTATTATGTGTGCTAACATATTATCTATCTATCTACTAAAAATTAGCCTGTACCCTTGCTTTCACTCTGCACACCACACCCTGTTCGGTCTTTCCTTCTATCATGTGTACACGGAACACCACAGACTGGCCACCTTCTGCATCTGCAGTGGATGTAACTCCCCAGTAGGAGAAACCACAATTGTTTTTAGTGCCTTAAGAGGGTTGCCAAAATAAAATGTAGAAGATATTTTTCACATATTTTTAGGAAAAGTATGTAGTAATTTGGTCCCACAACAGTTGGGTTTGTCCCTGAGACTAAGTATTTAGTACACAGAGCAACCAGCAACACATCCTCTCAGTGGATGCTATTTTAAACATATATATGTCTGCATATTTGGCAACCCAGTGCATCCCATACCAAATGGAAGATGTCAGGCCTTGGAAGAATTTCCTAACAGTTAAATTCCAATTGGTTCCATTTAATTCAGAAAACATTCATGGGGAGCTTATTAGATGTCCAGCATGCTTCTGGTTAGAAACATCTGTGTAAATCTCTACAAATGTCATTGAAGTTGGTTTCAAAGGATGTGGAATTTTTCATTTCCCCTGTTTGCAGGAATAATTTGATAACTAGCTACTTTTTAAAATTTCTAATGACAAGAGACCAGTCAGACAATGTGACAGAGGCAGTGTTTAGGGTCTATCAGGACATTATACCAACACTGGAACCAAAAGTAAAGAACACAATTCTTGATTCATCAGCTTGGCTGTTTGGCCCCTCACCCCCATGCCCCGGGCCAAGTTAGATGTTCACACCGTGCACGAGGACTCTTAGGTAGGGACGGCACATCCTATGCTTTCCACCTCGTGTGATCACAGCCACTTCAGTTAGAGTCCACGAACCGGGAAAACACTCCTGACACAGGTTACTCACACAGAGAATCAAATGATTTTACAGATGTTTAGTTTCAGGAGGAAGAAAGGGGACCTTGGTTCAGAGAGATATAAGGCCTTGGCAGCACAGGGGCATTCATAAGTGTTATCTGAAAATACTGTGGTAAAGAATTCTAGGAGAAAGCAAAGGTTTTATACAGCATGCACCAGTTTAAAGTACTTACACAAATACAATCTTATTAATTTTTACGATGACACTGTTGTGAGAGAATTCAACTGCTTATAGCCAGAAAAATTAGGCAACAAATAAAACTATAGTGCTAAACCACTCTTTAAGGTGATCGCATGTAAAAAGCACAACAGTTCAGGCAGTTACTCTGAAAAATTTACTCCATATTTTTTAAAAACCCAATAATTTCTGATGCCAGCAGATGGCACCAGCAGTATACAATAATAAATTTAAATTCCTTTTGCTCCTGCTTAAAAAAGATGTATTCTTTTATTGAAACATTTCAGTAGCCAAAGAAGTTACACTATAAAAATCTAGTTTTTCTGTAAAATGAAAATAATAAAAGCAATAAAACAAACCACTTAGGAAAGAAGTCCTGTAGAGCTAGTCTGTGCATGTTAAGTCCACAGAACACAGCATCCCTCATCCTAGACCGGATCACTGGCTACTCTAACCCAACTCTTGTAAACATTCGGTCAAATATAGTGACAGTGCATTTCTTGCTAGCAAGAGGAAAGCCAACCAAATATCATCACACTGACACTCTGTCCCCCACATCTTCATAAAAATCAGTGGAACAAAGTAAAACAGAAATTGGAGTTAAGGGAAATAAAAATATAGAAACAAACTAAAAAATCAACAGTCAAGTTAATGAAGTCCAGTTAGGTGAGAGTAAGAACCTCAAGAAAGAAAAACACACTGAGAACCGATTTGGTAAAGGGGACTTATAAAGTAGATTCAAAAGAGGAAGGAGTTTTGGATACCTGTGAATAGCTGCAAAAAGGTCTTCTGTGGTCCTGGGTCTACTGGGGGTCATCACCTCATCACCCCCGTCGTCCTTAAGGAAGTCACAGGTCTCTGAAGAAGAAGTGGCTGTCTCAGCCTCCGGCACCCCAGCTATGGAGAAGCAAGCAGGCAGACACAAGATGCATGAATGACTTGAATTTCAGTCTTTAGCCAAGCTCCCAAATATGCTTCTCTGCCATTCCTGACAACGTGAGAATCCCAGGGAGAGGCAGCAGGGTCTGTTGTCTGATTTATCACAAAGATGGGGAAATGACACAAGCATGACAGTCAAAGCTCAGGCTTTTCTGTTAAAAGTCTAGATAAAACGGAATCTCTCTCTTAAATTTTGCTGTAACATTTATTTGCCGCTCTCTGGGGGGGATTACTCAGTTATTTAATACTCAATCTGCTGCCCACCACCCCACCCCTTCTATTTTCTGCCCTTCTATGAGCTCTACCCTTAGATCTGGATATTAAAAAAAAAAAATCATAGAAATGCCAAGTTGGTAACCTAAGCGCGAGGCGGCACAGGGAGCCCATATGCAGCCGGCTAGAACCTGAGCATGCACCAGCCCTACTCGCCTCAGCTGCGAACGGTCCAGGGGAATAAGAGAAAATCGGACTCACGCCCTGGGTCCTGCGGAGGCAGGCAGCGCTCCACACCGTTCCTGGTACCCGGCTCCTCCGCAGGGGCTGGCACCATGGGGACATTGGCTTCCACTCTGCCCGGGGACTCGGATCCTGCAGCTCCTCCCACAAGAACCACCGAGCTGCCAGAGTCGGTGTCATCGGAACCAGCCCCTGCTGCACCCCTCTCTCGTGCCTCTCCGCTCGTGGGGCTGGGAGACGCCACGCTCACGTTCTCTGCGGGCTCCGCCGTGAAATCCCTCTGCGGAGGTGACACCACGAGGAACAGTTTGGGCTTCTTGGAAATGGGGGGCGGCTTCCTGCTGGGCGACGGGCCGAGGGGCGGGGTGGCACCCGCTCCGGCCTCCGCCTCCCCGGCCGGGCTGTGGCTCCGGAGGCCATGCTCGGCTGCACTGTCCTGGTGACCCTGAGTCGAGCTCTTGGCAGGAGTCGGGAGCGAGCTCGTCGCGGAGGCAGGCTGGCTTTCACTCTCCATTTCATGTATGCTATTTCGGGATTTCAGGAAAGCAGATGGCTTTAAATGATACTGGGAAACAACCGGAGTTCGTTTTTCCTGAGATGCGTGTTCCTGTAAGGGGGCTACCTCGGTTCCTGAGTTCTTCTTCACCGGCCTCAACTGCACCATTTGCAACGCTTCGGTGGTGATCAGGGGCATGGGGAGTCTGCTGCCCTCCTCCTTGATGGAAGGCTGTCTGCAGGCCTCCCGGGAGGGCTCTGGCTGGCCAGGTTTCTTCAAAGAAGGCCTGGCATCTTTCATCAATTTGGGGTCAAGCGGTGGGGCAGGCGGGGGCACTGAGGGGGTTAAGGCAGGTGGCGGAGGTGGCAGGGAGTCAGATGAATCCAGAAAAGGGGCGCTCAGTGCTGTAGGGGGCGGAGGAAAGCAGGCGTCGGTGGGGGCACAGAAGGGAGTGAGCACTTCTGGTGGCGGAGGGGGGAAGAGGGGAGAGCGAGGCAGAGGTGAGCCCTCGGAGAAATCTGCCAGAGGTGGCGGGGGAGGGAGGAAAGGAGACTTGTCAGCGGGACAAGGGGCTGGAGGAGAGGTGTGAGGAGCAGCCGCGTGCGGAGACACCAGCGCTGAATCCAGCTTCTTCACCGTCCCGCTTCCTTCAGTGGAAGTATTCGAGGAAAGAGACGTGGAGGAGGAGGAGACGGATACTGAAGATACAAGAGACGACTTCCTTTCTGGCACCTTGGGTTTGGGCTTTCCCTTCCCATTGGCTGGTGACATTGATTTTAAGAACACAGGCACAGGGGTGAGAGCGGTGGGCGTGTTCGACTGACTGGAATACCCACTGGATGGAGAAGTGACTCTGTGCGACTTCTCCGGTGATGTGATCTTTGGTTTGACGGCGCCACCGGGCACTGGGGGTACTGCAGCCCGGGACCCCTCCAGGAGATGGCGGCCCGGCCCACTTCCAGGTGATGCTGCGCTGCCGGCCGGACCGGCCCTGCCTGCGTTCCCCTGATCTTCCTGCACTCCCGTGTAGTCAATGTAGTAACCCCACGGGTCTGTGTACTCGGACTTGACGCTGCTCGTGTCGCTCTGTGCCGGCGTGAGCCCGCACACGGAGTAGACGTTGGGGGCCGTGGCGGAGGTTAGGCTGCTGCCGGCGCTCACAGTGCTCTGGCTGCGGGAGCGAGGCAGCCACGGTTCTTCGAAATCACTGCAGGGGCTCTGGGAGGGCGAGCTGCCACCCTTGCCCGGGAGGTTCAGCTGCAGCGAGTGCTGGAGAGAGGCGATCAGGCTCTCGTTCAGCACCTGCCCGTTCGACTGGACGTTCTTCTTGGGAACCCTGCGCAGAGAGTCCGTCCGAGAGGGTGGCAGGGGAGGCTTCTTGGCTTTCTTCAAAGAAATGCTTCGCGCGAGGGATTTGTCTTGGCAATTGGACCGGTCCCCTTGGTGTCTCTGAGCTCTTCCATCAAAAACATTGACCACGCTGTGCCTGGGGTTCCCAAAGCCATCATTACTATTGCACAGATCCCCAGGTCTGTGTCCAGAGTCCGGGTGCAGAGTAGGGGAGTAGCCATCGTGGTCCTCTGAATACACAGACCTGGTATCATCCTTGTTAGAGGTCTGGTCCAAACTGCAGCTGCTCGTGTTGCTTACAGGAGTGGAGTAACCAGGAGCTGCCAAATGTGGCTTCAGTGGGGATGCCCGCCCACTACCTGAGCCACCATATTCCCAGGGCTCCACGCTACCACCCTGGCCCCGGCTGCCTGAATAACTGGACTCACTCTTGTTGTCCACATCCTGGGGGTGGGCTGGGATGCTAAGGTTATTTCTACAGTTATAGGCCATGGCCTGGGACCCATTCTCCCGATTTGCTGGTGTATTTAGAGAGACTTCGGAGTCACAGAGGGACAGCAGTGTGGTTGCACTGGACGAATGATGACCATCTTTCTGCCTGGAGAGGAGGTGGTCTCTGGATCTGACCTTTGAGTATGAAGATGAGCTGGTAATTTTACTGTCCAGCTGCCCTGAGCTCTGAGCAGTGTGAATCACAATGATCTCTGAAGAGGAGGAGAGCGTGGCATTTGGGATGATGCTGGTGGAGTAGCTCGTGTGAGGAGACACCACACACGCAGGGCTGGTTACATTTTCACCCTCGAAGTGCCTCAGCTCCTGAGATTTGGGCCTCAACAGTGTTCCCATCCTCGGGGCAGCTCCTAGATGCCCAAAGTCTTCATCTACTTGTGGGTGACCCTGCTGGTAGGGGAAAGCGCCACCCAGGTCTTCCGCAGGGCCCAGGGCGCCCAGCCGTGGCTCCAGGGCCTGAACATTTGCCCTTGCTCCAGACCGGGGAAGACTGTGAAAACCAGCGTCGCTGTTGAGGCGGGAAGGGAACACGACCCCGGCAGAGTCACTCAGCACTGACATGTTCCCAGAGGAGCCTGAGAAGTGACTCATCTGAGCAGCAATGCCTTGCCCCTTCTGGGCTCTGATTCTTCTCATTGAAGGTGGTACAACCTTCACTTCCTCAGTCTGACAGCTGGAATCCCTGGTTTCTGAGCGCTGTCCCATAGATCGATAGCTGTCGAGCCTTCCGAGTGTAGAGTAGTGGTCTGGGGTGTATGCTGAGTGACCACCAACATCATCTTGGCCAGTGGCTCCCGAAGCTGGAGAGAAAGCATAAAGAAGCTCATTACCTAAAAATAAAAATCAATATCTGCGTGCATCACCTTGATCTCTCACCCTCTTCTGATTCTGTGATGTTGTACTTAAAAGAAAAAAAAAATTTTTTTCTATTTGGCCTAGTTTTTTTTCCCCTATAAGCACCTAGGTGACAGTTTAAGTAGTTACTGATGGCCCCCCCAGATGAAGACCTGTATTATAAATTTCACATACTTCTTTTCATATATACCTCATAGCCTCCTATAAATTAAGTGCTGCATATGGAATTCTCAGGTACTCCCTTCAAGAACAAAGCTGAGGGTTCCTTGGAAGGTTTCCTTTTTACATAATCTCTTTTTGGTAAAGGTAAGACTCTCACCCATCCAGTGACTGTACAGAGCATCCATCTAGCAGTGACAGTCTTTCTCAAAGACAGATGAATGTGGCAGCTCAACAAAAGGGCTACAGAGGTATCATTTAGGAGGGATATCGGTATAAAACAGCGTTAATTACATTAATTTTTATGTCAGAAGGAAGTCCTAAGAAAAAGAAAAAAATGATTTACAGGCCCATCTGTGTTTCAAACATTTCATTATCCATCTTAAGCCATTATCATCTGTCTGTTAGTGACATTCAAAATTCAGTAGCAATCTGTTGTGTTCTGGGGAGGGAAAAAGCAGCAGGAACCGATCCAGTGAACATTTCCTCCAATTAGGATTATTCATTTCTTGGAGCTTTACAACCAAACAGAAAGAATAGTATGTTTAAAAGAAGAAGAAGAGGAAGAAGCAGCAGCAACAGCAGCACGAGGCAGGGTTTACAGAAAAGAGAGGGAGGGAAATGGATGAAAAAAATCCTTACACGTAGGTAAAGATCTCAAGCTACCTAGGAAAGAAGAGAAGCTTAAAATAAAATCATGAAGCCAAGAACTTACTCAAAGTGTATAGAGGAAAAAAAAATCCATGCATAGCAATCATTAGGACCAATTAAATCTTGAAAAATAGTAGTGAAACCATAATTCTTTCTAGGTTGTTATTATCCAACAAGGGCCCACAAGCATCACTGTTCACCGTAAGGACACTGGTGATGATGGGATTCCCAAGATCTCCCTCCCTACCCCACTTATACTAGCCTTCATATTTGGACAGCATAGCCCATCCAAACAGCAAAGCACCAGGCTAAAATGGCGGCAGTGGTCTTGAATCAACTGCACAGGAGAAGCCACCCAGCAATGAAGGTTCCCAGGCGTAAGGCTATTTCCTTCACTGTGATGATGGAGAATCATTTTTGTGCTCGTATCTTTGGCAAAGAAAATCTATTCCCCCCACCCACCCTCTGCCAAGTACACCTACTGCACACTTGCACTACACGTGTGCATGTGACGCTCTCCCTCAGGAAAAGGGGAAGTGGGCAAAAGGGTGGGAACAGAAGAAAGATCCACTTTAAGCAAAGAAAAACAAAAGGTGCAAATATTTGCAGTCTAGTATTTTAGAGTGTGTGCAATGCTAAGTCGCTTCAGTCATGTCCGACTCTTCATGACCCTATGGACTGTAGCCTGCCAGGCTCCTCTCTCCATGGGATTCTCCAGGCAAGAATACTGGAGGGGGCTGCTATGCCCTCTTCCAGGGGATCTTCCCAACCCAGGGATCGAACCCAGTTCTCTTACATCTCCTGCAATGGCAAGGGGCTTCTTTCCCACGAGCACCACCTGGGAAGTCCTTTTAGAAGGTGGAGGGTTGACTTGGAGGACTGGATCAGTTTGCACCAGTTCAATCCAAACATTCAGCACACCTTATTTCATTCTGATATGGATTTTCAGATCTTTTTCTTTCAAATTTGTATTAGCTTTTACATGAGGTCAGTGGTAGATTTTTAAATGTGTTTAAAGGTCATAAACAAAATCCTGATTCTTTCAGGTAACAATGTTGCATGTGAATTCTATGCTTCTGAAAATGGGACTATAGCCATTTCTTCACCACTTACAGTTCAAAACAATTTTTAAATCAAATGTTTTTCTAAAGACCTCTAAAATATATATACAAAACAACTCATATATTATTTATTATAGGGACCACTGAAATTCTATTCCTGAAACAGATACTTCAATATTTTAACAGTACAAAAAGTGTGACATTATTACAGGACACAGATGAATACTATCTTAAGTAGCAAAAATTACAAAAATAGAACTACAAATATAGTCCACTCAGCTGCTGCTAAAAATCTTGATGAGATTTACCTGATTTTAATTTAAATAAATATGAAAGCTTAAATTATTTAAAATAATTACACATTTTTTTAACTTATAATACTATAAGATCTATCCAACTTGTAAAAAGACACATGTAATAAAAATAATGATAGAAATCTACAAGCTAGTTTCAAGGCTTAATGTATGAATTTTTAAAAAAGTCTTGACAGGCCTAAAGTAATGCTCTCGGTATCAACCAACAAAAATTATTCAGAAGGAGATTCCTTTAAATAAGTCCTTTTCTGCTTGGAGAGTAACATACTGGGATAAGTTCCAGGAAAACACAGACTATTCAGTAGCCAAACATAATTATATATGAACAAAATAATCTTCCGTTCAGTTCAGTCCAGTTCAGTTGCTCAGTTGTGTCCGACTCTTTGCAACTCCATGAATTGCAGCACGCCAGGCCTCCCTGTCCATCACCAACTCCCGGAGTTCACTCAGACTCACATCCATTGAGTCGGTGATGCCATCCAGCCATCTCATCCTCTATCATCCCCTTCTCCTCCTGCCCCCAATCCCTCCAAGCATCAGAGTCTTTTCCAATGAGTCAACTCTTTGCATGAGGTGGCCAAAGTATTGGAGTTTCAGCTTTAGCATCATTCCTTCCAAAGAACACCAAGGACTGATCTGCTTTATAGAATAGACTGGTTGGATCTCCTTGCAGTCCAAGGGACTCTCAAGAATCTTCTCCAACACCATAGTTCAAAAGCATCAATTCTTCAGCGCTCAGCCTTCTTCACAGTTCAACTCTCACATCCACACATGACCACTGGAAAAACCATACCCTTGACTAGACGGACCTTTGTTGGCAAAGTAATGTCTCTGCTTTTCAATATGCTATCTAGGTTGGTCATAACTTTCCTTCCAAGGAGTAAGCATCTTTTAATTTCATGGCTGCAATCACCATCTGCAGTGATTTTGGACCACCAAAAAATAAAGTCTGACACTGTTTCCAGTGTTTCCCCATTTATTTCCCATGAAGTGATGGGACCAGATGCCATGAACTTCGTTTTCTGAATGTTGAGCTTTAAGCCAACTTTTCCACTCTCCACTTTCACTTTCATCAACAGGCTTTTTAGTTCCTCTTCACTTTCTGCCATAAGGGTGGTGTCATCTGCATATCTGAGGTTATTGATATTTCTTATCTGTTTCTAAAAGATGGAATCTCATAACAGGTTGCTCAAATACAATTCCATATATGTTTAAGATGAGAGTAAAGAAAAAGACACTTTGTCCTTTTGTTTAAATGGAAGGCAACAAATCACATACCATAAACATGCTTTAAAGAGAAAATATCATACCTTGATTTTAAAACTTTATATGCTGACCAATCTCAAGAGTCCACCACAGATTTTTAAGTAGAAGCTGCATACAGTTAAGCACTATTAATTCTAATACTAGGAGCACCTCTGGTTAGATTTTAAAAGTGAAAGTCCCAGCAATTTAGGCAGTGTTTTGTGGACAGGCTGTATCTTTTCCAGTGAATGTCTTTTTTTCAGATAATCATATCCTTTTAAAGTCTAATTTGACTCAGTCATTCTTCCCCATGCTTTATATCTAAGGAAGACTAATTCTTAAGAAGTGTCTACTTTTGATAATAATTAGTAAGATAGCACAAAGCTCTCAAATCAGAGGCCTTATAAGTACAAAATATTAGGAGAAAGGGCAAAGTCAACCCTTGCCCAAATGAATGAAGCAAAGGAAAGGTACAATCCAATTTTTTTTTTGCTAAATGTAGGAAGATCCTCTGGAGAAGGGAAAGACTACTCACTCCAGTATTCTAGCCTAGAGAACTCCATAGACTGCATAGTCCATGGGGCCACAGAGAGTCGGACACAACTGAGCAACTTTCACTTCACTTCACTTCACTGTATTCAAATATTCCTTTCCCTTACTCTACCACTAGTCCTTCCAACTGGCCTATCTATAAAACTAGAGGGGTTGTCTAATTGTCTTAAAAAAAAACAAAAAAAACCCAGCTCTAACTTAGATACAGCTGTCTCAGCTGACCTCCAGCCCTGATCCAGGTCATGTCATCAACTGTGCAATGACACCAAAAGTTTCTCATGTGACAACGCTCACCACACAGGTGATGTGCGGGAAGCTTTTTTTGCTTCAGTATTAGTGGTGTTCCTGTTATGGGCAAAAGAGAAATGAATGAGGGCCTCAGAGACTCTATCACCAGTTTTAAAAATATTAAAATTACAGAAGGTGTGATTTACCTATCTGATCAGCTACTTCCAGTAAGGTCAAAGAGGCAAATGAGTTACTGGCTCCATACTGATTGGCTGAGTTAAAAATAAAAAGTGTTAAAAGTTCATAACTTTGAGGCTCTAGAAATCAGATAGACAGATAGATAGATAGACAATTCATATTGAATATTTACGTGTATGTCTATCTTTATCTGGGCCAAACTATTCTTATACTCTGGGCACAAAGCCATCCAAAACCTACTCATTTTGACTGGAAAGTCAGTTAAAATGTAGCCTACCCAGAAACATCAACCTTGTTATCTTACAAAGAGCTGTCTGTAAAGTTACTTTTTTAGGTTAAGGCATCTCCTAAAACAGCAGTCAAATATAAATGTTACCTGAGTACTGTAAGAATTAGCCCATTAATATCTGCTAGACATACCAGTACACATTATTTTTTCTCAAATTAGTTGCCTGTCACCTAAAAGAGAAAGAAAAACGGTATAAAAGAATGGGATACAGGAGGCCTGGGCCACTAAAGGAGGTGATGTGAGGGCATGAACCAGAGGCAGCCTTCGTAAATCCTGTGGGTGCAATCTGGCCTCTGTTCATGATAAAACCCCCGTGTTATGAGGGAAGATGAGCACCCACTGTCATCTGGGCCACTGAAGCCACCTAGTCAGGTGAAAAGCATCACTGTTCATCCCTCTGTAGTTGCAGCCTGGAAGGCAGAGAACACATACTGTAGAATTGGATGGCAGTAAAGAGAGAAAATGCCAGGTAAACAAGAATAAGCCTTCCCTCCCTAAGACAAGGCATGTATGTGGGCCAGGGTGTCAGGAAAAAAGCACATAGGAATGATGTCTGTGACACCCAGAAGCTGAAACTACCTCGACGTGCTATAACATATACTACCATTGCTAGGATAAACTCATTTTGCCTAAAACATTGATAGGAAAGTTCAGAAGTAATGATTTGGAGTTTTTAGAGTATAGCCCTCAATAGAAAATAAAAGTAAAAATATCAGTTCAGTTCAGTTGCTCAATTGTGTCTGACTCTTTGCAACCCCATGGAATGTAGCACGTCAGGCATCCCTGTCCATCATCAACTCCCAGAGTTTACTCAAACTCACGTCCATTGAGTGGGTGATGCCATTCTAACCATCTCATCCTCTTTTGTCCCCTTCTCCTCCTGTCTTCAATCTTTCCCAGCATCCGGGTCTTTTCAATGAGTCAGTTCTTTGCATCAGGTGACAAAGTATTGGAATTTCAGCTTTAGCATCAGTCCTTCCAATGAATATTCAGGACTGATCTTCTTTAGTATGGACTGGTTGGATTTCCTTGCAGTCCAAGAGACTTTCAAGAATCTTCTCAAACAGTACAGTTTAAAAGCATCAACTCTTGGGTGCTCAGCTTTCTTTATGATCCAATTGTCACATCCATACATGACTACTGGAGAAGGCAATGGCAACCCACTTCAGTACTCTTGCCTGGAAAATGCCATGGGCAGAGGAGCCTGGTGGGCTGCAATCCATGGGGTTGCGAAGAGTCGGACACGACTGAGCAACTTCACTTTCACTTTTCACTTTCATGCATTGTAGAAGGAAGTGGCAACCCACTCCAGTGTTCTTGCCTGGAGAATCCCAGGGAGAGGGGAGCCTGGTGGGCTGCCGCCTATGGGGTTGCACAGAGTCCGACACGACTGAAGTGACTTAGCAGCATACATGACTACATGGGAAAACCATAGCTTTGACTTGACAGACTTTTGTCGGCAAAGTAATATCTCTGCTTTTTAATATGCTGTCTAGGTTGGTCATAACTTTTCTTCCAAGGAGGAAGTGTCTTTTAATTTCATGGCTGCAGCCACCATCTGCAGTGATTTTGGAGCCCCCCAAAATAAAGTCTGTCACTGTTTCCACTGTTTCCCCATCTATTTGCCATGAAGTGATGGGACTAGATTCTATGATCTTAGTTTTCTGCATGTTGAATAATTATAAGCAAAGAAGTCCACAGGTTGACCAAAGAGAAAAAGGCAAGATTCAAGATAGGTAGTGTTAAGTTGGTACAATAAGTACAATAGCAGCTAATACGTATATATTAATAGTAGTGTGTGTGTGTGCACACTCAGTTGTGTCCAACTCTTTGCGACCCCATTACATTGTAGCCCACCAGGCTCCTCTGTCCATGGAGTTTTCCAGGCAAGAATACAGGAATGGTTTGCCATTTCTTGCTCCAGGGGATATTCCTGACTCAGGGGTTGAACGCTCATCTCCTACACTGGCAGGCAGATACCAGGTACCACGTGCTCTGCCTGTATAAATTCATTAACTCCTCAAACAGCCCTAAGAATTAGGTTCTATTAACATCAGCAACCACACTTTTTTTGAGTGAAAAAGTAGACTCAGAGAGGTGAAATAACCAGCTTGAGGCTGCCCAGCAAGTAAGTGGCAGAGACAGGATTCAAACTGAAGCAGCCTGGTACTGAAGTCCCTGCTGCCTCAGCAGACATTCCTGTTGGACCATGAAAAAACAGGTGAGGCAATGTATACAGAAAGAAAAGAAAACGTTATCCAAAGCATATATAAAGATAAGCAGGAACAAGATGGGTGAGTGAATAATGAAGTGAACCATCTTCTGCACCAGTCAAAAGGAACTTTTGGTTTCTGTTTTTCAACCACATGTTGAGAAATACCAAATCAAAAAGCTACGAATTTGTTTCACCAGAAGTACCAGTAAGGCATTATCCAACACAAATGACTATTTTCAGTTTTACTGGTATTTACTAATGATGTTGGATGAAAAAATGCCACCAATATTGTCAGTATAACTAATGAAGTCCATACGCACAATCTGAAGTCCTAGAATAAGTTTTTGGTTTCATGCAAACTTAAGCTCTAAATTGAAAGTGAATTTTACCGTGGGCATGCCCACTGTTGAAGATACACAGAGATGATGACATAACTGTTTAATTGCTATCATCCCAGTCAATAGTTTTCATATAGCTCCTCTTCTTACCTTGTCATCAAAATTCAACAAATCACCTGCACGGGATGTTAAGATTTGTACCCAGTGCCTCGTTCAGGAAAGAAGCTGACCCTTTGGGGTACCAAAAGGCTATCAGAATGTATTGATTTCACAAAGACCACCGATAAGGTTAGGGTAGTAATGGTGAGTAGCAATGATGGGCAACAGAATACAGTTCTGATGAGCCATACCTAGCTCCTTCTGTATGCTGTCAGGGACTCCTGTAATAGTCTTTCTCCTTTTGACTTTCTTCGGTCGTCTTACCAGAGTGTCTGTGTAAATTAGAGACCGCCGAAGGCTGGCCTGGCGATCGAAATTCTCCCCTAATGCAGAGTAGTAGAACAAGCAAAGCAATGTTATTTTCAAGCAAGCCGACACCATGCACTTTCTTCCAGAAGCTTGTTGTAAAATGATAAGAAGGTATTAATAATGATGTTAGCCAGTCATACAATGATGAATGGATGCTGAAGGGCAAAAAAGGGAGGAAAGCACATTAGCATCATAAGGCTGTTTTCCAATTTCCGGGTGTATGTCCATTCAAAGAAAGCACCTTGAGCTCATTTGCAAATGCAAACTGGTGAATAACACTTCGGAAGAGTGATTTTGTGTTATTTAAAAAATGGGTTATTTTGGAAGTATTTCACAAAAGTCTTCGGTCACCAAAATCACGCTTCACATCAGCTGGAGATGAATTTATTTGCTTCATCTGGTCCTCACCAGAGACCAAAGTATTGTCTTGTCTGATGTGATGAAACAAATAACTTAATCAGGAATTCCTAGGTGACAACTTTTCTTCAGTCAAGGAGGCTCTTAATTTGAATAGACTGGTAATTGCTACGGTGTGAGACACAATGATAATGAAAAAGCCTTATAATGATAAAGTACTTTTATCACAATGAGACCCAGTAGCTCTGCGGTTTGTTAAAGCTAAACTGCTTCTCGCTGTTTCTTAATCACTTTTCAAAAGTTGATCTAAATTCATTACAGGTATGTTGAAATCAAACCCAGAATGCCACATCAAAGTTTTTTCTTTCTAGTGTGTAAGTTGTGTGATTATCACACCATGGAATAGCCTAAAATAGTAACATATCAACTACTGTTTGGTCTGCTTTAAATTACTTGACATTTGAAGAGAAGTTTTATAGCATTGACCTTATTAAATAGTTCTTCTCCTCAAAAAGAGATTTAAAAAATACATATGTACACATACAAAATATATACTTCCATATTATAAGAAAAGTTTAAAAATTATTCACTCTTTTTAACAACACCGACGCACATTCAAAAGTGGGTATGCTGTGAACAATGTATCTTCTATTTTAATAGGAATACATTGTGAACAGAACCAATATGGTTCTAATCAAAATAGAGAATAAAAGATCGGAATGGTCAAAACACATTTCACCTACAAAGCAACAAACTTAGATGAAGGCTTGTAAATTTGAAAATGCTCTCAACTTTGTTCCTAACGGAGAAAAAACAGAAATGATTTCGAGAAAACCCTGAAACACCAGAAGGCACCATCACTGTGATAAATGCATTACTACGTACAATAGCAAATACGGCCTATAAGAGGCCAGTCAGGACTTCACTGGTTTATTTGTTTTCTGTGGCAGAGGAAAAACATGTTCTTGGCTCAAATCATTAAGAATGGACAAAATATCAACAGACAGTTGCATTTAGTCTCCAGGTTTGCTTCCTACACAAAAAAACAAAGATGAACCACCCAAGCTCCAAGGAAATGAAAAAACAAACTGCGAGGATGAACGTCTAAGACATACACCACCCACTGGTGCCAAACGCTCCGTCCTTCATTGTGACCTAAAAGGACTCCAGCCTTCATCGTGACCTAAAAGGACTGTCTCCTCTACTGGGCTAAACATTTCTGAAGGGCGGGGACACGATCATGCACCCTGGGATTGCCTGTGGCATTCAGCTCGATGCCTGACACAAAGTAGTTATTCAGTAAATGTCTACTGAATTGAGAGGGATTTAATTATTTCTTTTCATTGAAAAATGGCAGTAGTCCGTCAGGGTTACTACTTAGAAATCAATTTAGCTAGCTCAAACATCAGTCCAAAGGCAATTTGTAAGAACTGCTTCAGCATGTTTACTCACTCTATTTATCTTTCAGGTGTAAGAGCTGCTATCCCACATGGCAGATTAAGCAACATACTCATATGCACATTTTATTTTAAACATTTTTCTTCTCTTCAACTCTTAGAACAGGATGAGTTCCCCCACAGGACACAGGCCTGTGACTAAAGGGAGAAAATCAATTTTCAAGCCAGCAGCTCATTGTACTAATGTCTTCTTCCTCTCTGCCTGGCAAGCATCTCTCTGCATTTGAAATAATATATTTATTGGCATTCTTTCCTCTGCTGAACTGAAAACCAAATAGAAGGTCAATGTTCACCCAAATAAATGAGCAGTGACAACGCCCTACAGGAAGCTACATTTTATCTTCTAGTGCTTTGGAAATGTATCATTTAAAGAGCCAGGAGTTGTATAATCTATGTCAATTCAACCACTAAAAGTAAACACATTTAATGCTTCTTTATACCAGAATATCAGAAAAACTACTTCTTTATGAAATGTATGTGTGTATAGTAAACACACAGATCCAGAAAATGGATCAATAAATATGTCATTAGGCATCTGCCTTCTACATTTCTGAAAATGTTAATCACTCAAAAGTAAACTGCATTTTGTCCTAACTTGTATTGCTCATTTCTTTATTGTCATTCACCTCTCCTGTGTGGCATTTTCAAGGCCTCCTTTTAAACTTTATGTAATTCATATCCACTTACTCATCAGACAGGAGAGAATAAAGTTCAGAGGCTGACACTGTCTGCTGTTGTGCCAATGTATTTCACTGTAAATTATTCTTTATTCCTGAAAATCTATTCTGCTTGAAATTTCCTAATTTCACGATAATGCATTTTATCTGAATTCCATTAAGGATTGTTACATTTCATAGCACAATCTTACAATATTAATTCTGAGGCTTTTAATCAATCAAATAATGTAATGCATTTTCTCACAGAAAATACACAGCCATATAAACATTACACTTTGTTCTGAAATACAACTATATATAAAAATACTTTTAAAAGTATGATTTGGTGAATGTGAATCATACTTAGAAAAATCAATGCTATTTGCAAAGAGAATGGAATAAAAGGCCATGCTATTCCTGCAAGGCTTAAGGACAGTAAATGTGGGGAAACGTCCATGGAATTTAAAATAATTCACGTACTAATTAAATTTCTCTGGAATTCAAAACAGAGTTTTAAATGTAATTTTTAAACATCTTGTAAGGTTTAAAAAAATTCGTCAATAACTATCACCAATGCCAGGGAAAAAAACTTTCTAACAATAGTCGAGAGCAGTAGCCTCAGAAACATAGCAAAGGTATGATGAGTTTTCATCCTAATTTTTTATGAAAACTTATCCTTATTGATCACCTGATTTTTTTAGGTTCTGGCCTTATAAGCCAGATTTTGTATGAGCTGATTATCAGTATGACTACTGGTAATGTTTTCTCTTGAATACAGTCTAATGTCTGAAGCTACCAACTCTTAACATGTCTATTTTGCATTTTGTACTCTCCCCAGATCAATGATCTATCTTCTCTGCAGGATATGGAAGTGACAGGGGAGGAAAATTTTGATACTTATTAACAGTTCTCTATGTTTGTGAAATACTGTCTTTGAGCTTTACATACCTTGTCACCTTAATTATCACAGATGATTAAAACCTGAATATAATATTCTGCAAGAACTTGAATTTCACATTTGGCAATTAATATTCATATGCCAGTCTAACATGTTCTAAATTTTTTATATTTAGAAGGAATGGATTTTTATTTGATGATTATAGAATTCAAATTATAGAAATGAAGATATAATTTTACTATCCTGTTAGATTTTTTAAAATGTATATTTCATGTTTTTATTTCAAGTAATTTCCCCCTTTTTCTACTTGAGGAAACAAGAAGGTAAGAAAATCATTCAGAAATATTAAATGTGTTCTTTTTCACTTTTATAAATGAGTTAAAACAGCCTTTTAGAAAGTAAACCTAATTTTTTCTCACCCAAGATCACATTTAGAAGATATTTCCATATAGCCAAAATATTTTAAAAAGGCAATTCAATTAAAAGAATTGAATTGTGTGTAAAAATGCCACCCTTTAGCTGAATGGCTGGACCACTGAATTCTCTGACATCAACCTTTGGTGATACAGTCTACAAATCTAAAAGGAACAGATATTTGACATGCACACACATATACATTTTAGTATTCCCTTCATTCAACAAAGAGCAGGAAGTCAGACCACAGCTATCTACCTCTGTTGTATGAATGACATGCTAAGAGCATATACCAAACAAAGAGCCATAGTCATTCTTCCAGAATATTTGCAACCTGTCCACAGAGCAAAGCATACCAGTTATGTTAATAGGAACCACGTCAGCCTGGACTGTTTGGGCTTGCTGCCGCATCTTCTCTTCCGGTGTTGGCAAGGGAAGTGACTTGGTCCAGTTGGTTTGAGTATGAAGGTCAGAGCAGTCACTTGACGTTGGCGTCTTAGGTCTCCTGGTGGAAGTAAGTCTTTCCTCTTCTGATGAAGAGACAGAACACTGCAGGGGAAAAATTGAGAGGAAGCCATAGTGTGTAATTGCTGGCAGAAACATTTAAAAATACATTTTAAAAAAATTAAACTGATTTGAAGCAAGCCAAAAGAAAAAAAAAATTGGTCACATTTCGGAACAAGAAGCAATGGTTCACAAGGGAACCGCTCATCATCTTGCATGTAACTCATAATATACATGATTTGCTAAGGCCTTAGTCTCTAAGCCATGAGGACTGGAAAAAGGTTTTGCTGACCCACAAAATTTTTTAAGTTCTTCCTGTTTCTTTCTATATTTACTGTGATCAGAAAGCTTATGGATTTAGTTTAACATTAAAAGCTCAGAGAAACATCATGGGTTTGGCCATCAGTCTCTATTTTTATTAAAATTTCTTTTTGCTCCAAGTAATTTCTAGCTTCAATCTCAATTCCTTTAGGCTCTGATCTCAAGTTTGAAAATGATAGAGCTATTGTTGTTCAACTATCCATGCTCTTTGGAAATCATTTACATAGAAAAAGAAAAATCAACTGTGAAATTGTTAAATTATCAAAAGCTGACTGAAGCTCTGTTTGGAGCCTATCATAGCCCCATGAGGAAATTTCTAGCAGTGTCTGTTTTGATACACATTAACATCCTAAGACTGGACATGAAACAACAGACTGGTTCCAAATAGGAAAAGGAGTACAATATACAATATACAAGGCTGTATACTGTCACCCTGCTTATTTAACTTATACGCAGAGTACATCATGAGAAACCCTGGGCTGGAAGAAGCACAACCTGGAATTAAGATTATTGGGAGAAATATCAATAACCTCAGATATGCAGATGACACCACCCTTATGGCAGAAAGCGAAGAGGAACTAAAAAGCCTGTTGATGAAAGTGAAATAGGAGGGTGAAAAAGTTGGCTTAAAGCTCAACATTCAGAAAATGAAGATCATGGAATCTGGTCCCATTACTTCATGGGAAATAGATGGGGAAATAGTGGAAACAGTGTCAGACTTTATTTTTGGGGGCTCCAAAATCACTGCAGATGGTGACTGCAGCCATGAAATTAAAAGACGCTTGCTCCTTGGAAGGAAAGTTATGACCAACTTAGACAGTATATTGAAAAGCAGAGACATTACTTTGCCAACAAAGGTCCGTCTAGTCAAGGGTATGGTTTTTCCAGTGGTCATGTATGGATGTGAGAGTTGGACTGTGAAGAAAGCTGAGCACTGAAGAATTGATGCTTTTGAACTGTGGTGTTGGAGAAGACTCTTGAGAGTCCCTTGGACTGCAAGGAGATCCAACCAGTCCATTCTAAAGGAGATCAGTCATGGGTGTTCATTGGAAGGACTGATGTTGAAGCTGAAACTCCAATACTTTGGCCACCTCATGCGAAGAGTTGACTCATTGGAAAAGATCCTGATTTGGGGAGGGATTGGGGGCAGGAGGAGAAGGGACAACAGAGGATGAGATGGCTGGATGACATCACCGACTCAATGGACATGAGTTTGAGTGAATTCCAGGAGTTGGTGATGGACAGGGAGGCCTGGCGTGCTGCGATTCATGGGGTCGCAAAGAGTCGGACACGATTGAACGACTGAACTGAACTGAATATCCTAACTGGGGAACCCTTTTCAATATCTTTCTTTCCTCACATCTTAAAAAGTGTAAGCAAGAAAGTTGTTTTGGCAAGCATTTCATGATGAACTTCACCGTGGCTTCAGCAGCTAGTTCTGTGACAAACGCCAAGAACTGAAAAAAATTGCCACAGGCTCATGCGTGCTAAGTTGCTTCAGTCGTGTCTGACTCTGTGACCCTAGGGGCTGTAGCCTGCCAGGCTCATCTGTCCATGGGGATTTTTTCAGGCAAGAATACTGGAATGGGTTGTCATGCCCTCCTCCAGGGGATCTCCTCAACCCAGGGACCAAACCTGCTTCTCTTATGTCTCCTGCATCGGAAGGCGGGTTCTTTACCAATAGGGCCACCCGGGAAGCCTACCACAGACTCAGGAACAACAACAAAAAAGGGTAAATGACTTTTGTTGAGAAATGGCAGTTTATAATCATAATAAACGCCTAAGAACTGCTCTTCAAGTTGAAAGCATTTAAACTACCACCTAAGGCATTAAGACAAATTTTACTTAAAAATGAATGAATGAATGAACAAATAAACATTCCCAAGGGAATACCTGTAAAACTAGCAGCCAAGTCAATTCAATACTCTCAACCACACTCCCCAAAGGGGCAATTGCTATCCTGACTTCTAACATTCAGCTTCATTTGCCTGTTTTTGGATTTTCTCTAAGGGAAATCATATTGTATATTCTCTTTTGTGACTTACTTCTGTCATTTAACACAGTATTTGTGAATATTTATCCATCTTTCAAAAGCATGTCTTGATACCTTTCTGGATCTAATGTAAGTTTCTAAGAAGACATTAGTAAGACATCTATAGAAATACATTAGTTAGATATCCTGAACAGAAGAACACTGCTCTGTTTACTGCTATTGAATTAGCCTTCCTGAAAAAAATCTGTGTTTATTCTACAACTAATAGCACTCCACATATCTGAAAAAGACTACTCTGCTGCTGCTGCTAAGTTGCTTCAATCGTGTCCGACTCTGTGCGACCCCACAGACGGCAGCCAACCAGGCTCCCCCATCCCTGGGATTCTCCAGGCAAGAACACTGGAGTGGGTTGTCATTTCCTTCTCCAATGCATGAAAGTGAAAAGTGAAAGTGAAGTCGCTCAGTCGTGTCCGACTCTTCACGACCCCATGGACTGTGGCCCACCAGGCTCCTCCATCCATGGGATTTTCCAGGCAAGAGTACTGGAGTGGGGTGCCATTGCCTTCTCCGAAAGACTACTCTAGAGCTATGAAAATAGTGCGGTACGGGGATAGAGTCCTAAGCTAAGAATCCAAAGACCTGAGTCTATTTGCTTTATATTTTTCAGTCAAGGGATCCTGAAGTTGTTCCTAAACATTGAAGTTTCCTTTGCTGTAAAATAGGGCTGTACTCTCTACCATATCCCACTAAGGATACTTGTGAACCTAATGACATGATAGCTATGAAAAAGGCATTGTGGAAATAAATATATGTATATATATATGAATAGACATCTCAATATATGATATTTTACATTATCAGTACATAATACATATAAAAATGAAAACCTACTTTCTTTGCCACCTAAGGAAAATGTGAAATGTTTGTAATTAAAACTGACAAATAAATATACTCAATTTATTGAGCATGTTACTGACATCTTATTATGATACTAAATTGCATTTTATCAATTCATGTTTGATCCAACACTGGTTACAATGATCACATCTACTACAGATCCTTGAAAGGTAATTAAGGCTTCCCACATGGCTCAGTGGTAAAGAATTCGCCTGCTAATACAGGAGACAGAGGACACATGGGTTCGATTCCTGGGTTGGGAAGATCCCCTGGAGGAGGAAATGACAACCTTCAACCAAAGGAATGTTTGAAAGAATTAAATTAAGTCATGGAGATCAAATCAGTCAATCCTAAAGGAAATTAATCCTGAATATTCATTGGAAGGACTGGTGCTGAAGCTGAAACTCCAATACTTCGGTCACCTGATCCAAAGCGCCAACTCACTGGAAAAGACCCTGATACTGGGAAAGATTGAAGGCAGGAGGAGAAAGGGACAACAGAAAATGAGATGGTTAGATGGCATCACTGACGCAATGGACATGAGTTCAAGCAACCTTAAGGAGAGAGTGAAGGATAGGGAAGCCTGGCGTGCTGCAGTCCATGGGGTCTCAAAGGGTCGGACACAACTGAGCAACTGAACAACAAAGTCATACCAATGTAAATCAATTGTGTCTACCCTTTATGCAGTTGTGACACTCAAAATAGGCTTGATATACAATACTTATTATCTACCCTCACACTGCAGGTACACAACACACACACAAATTAAAATTAATTTTGAGAATTTCATGACAGTTTGTGTAAAGTTCACATTAAGTGTCACATATCTGAAGTTGAATCTCAATTTAGTAAATTATGTTACTCTTTCTGATATATACATACACAGAAATAATTTTTCAGGAAACCTTGAAATATAGCATAGATAGCATAGACTTTAAAGGCCATGGGAAGCAAATCTTAATAGGCATAGACTTTAAAGGCCATGAGAAGCAAATCTTAATAGGCAAACTTCAGCTTGATGGAAAATGAACAGCATGGCAACACCCTACCGAGAGGGTTCCCTCTTCCATGAGACGTCTGCCTAGGGAGATGGTGAGGCACTGTTTTATGGTCTGTATTCTGCTCAGTGGGACTCATCAGCCCTGGTGACCTACTTTTCTTTCAGTTGACTGAGACTGTCAGATTTGATAACTCTCACAATGAAACAGATCTTCAGTTCAGCCTCGTTGCCAGGGGATGATCACTAGGGATTGCTGCAGTATAACAACTGACAAAGACAATCTAGTTTATAAAGTACTCCCTTCCTTTGTGAGAAAATTTCCCAGACAAGCAGGGCACAGATAAAGTTATATGCAAATGTGACTGTTGCACAGTGCTACAATCTACTAAAGAAAAATAAGAAGCCAGGATGGCGCACCTTTCAGAATGATCTGACTCCCACTGCTCTCAATATTTATAAATACAGAGGGGCACAGGAAAAACCTCATCCATCTCACCAGCAGAACACATCACAATTACTCCATTAAGATGGATACTGGAATGCCATGGATTATTACCTTAGCCTCTTAACTCTGATCTTGTTAGCCACCCTCCCCTTCTTCCCATCCCTGCTTTAATAGTCTATTCCTGTGGAATAGTTCTATTCCACAGAAGCCTGAGGGATCCTTTCAAAACATGTCAGATCATGCTGCTCCTGTGCAATCTTACTAGAACCTACAAGACCCTACATGACCTGTGAACTGGCCCACTGCTATCTCTGACCTCAATTCCTACAATCCTATCCCTTCTTTATCCTACTCTAGCCACACCATCTTCCATCCAGTTCCTTGTACAAACCAAGCACGCTCCTGCCTCAGGGTCTTTGCACATGATGTTCCCACCATCTGAAATGCTCTTCCTTTAGACATCCTCATGGATAGCACCTTCTTATTCTTCAGGGGCTTAGTCAAGAGTCCCCTTCTTGTTGAGGTCTTACCTGCTAACCTGCCTAAAATTTCAACTCCTCCCTAATATTTTATATCTCCCTGCTCTTCTTTCTTTTTTCCCTTTAGTACATATCACCAGTATACATATATTTTAGCTATTTATCTTGTTTGTCTCTCCCTTGAAAATGTAAGTTTCAGGAGGCCTTAAAGCAGAATTACATAGAGTGCAATTTCACAATTTTAGCTAAAAAGGAGTCACCATTTAGTGACTGATGTCTCAATACCTTGCCCTGGGTTAGAGGCTTTATAGAAATTGGCACTTCATTTAATCTTCATAGCATTAGCCTCGTTTTGTAAATACAGAAATGGAGTAAAGCAACTTTACTTGAGGAAAGTTGACAAGTGGGCAACAGATTAGAACCTACAGCTGGCCTCAAAGCTCTGCTGCTAAACAGTGTAAAATAACAACTTGATAATATTTGCAATAAATTACTATGTGTTTTCTAATCTAAAAATAAAAATATCCATTTATATCTCTGAATAAGAAAAAGATCTTAAAAAAAAAAAGAATCTACAGTAAAGTCAGCAGTGTGGTATAATGAATGGAACACTATAAGTATCAGCACACTGGCTCTGTCATTTACCAGCTGTATGTTTTGAGCAACTCAAGCTCCCTGTGTTAAGAACAGAATAATTTAAATAGCATCGCCATGCTTCATGTTAAGGGATCCCTTAGTACAGGGTGAATTTTATTTTATTTTTTTTAATATCGAGTTTAAAGTGGACTTGCTTTCAGAACTTAAATGCAGCTTGATTTATAAATGCAGTTTAATTGCTCAATAATGTTCATTAATATCTATCTGGAAGGAATGGAGAGTCACAAATGAAATGTAAGAAACCATGATTTCTTGTGTCAAATTGCTTAATTTACAAAGGGAGATCACCTGCCATACCAGGAGTTGTTTTGTGAATTTTGAATACTGTTAAGTCCTGCATTTTAGAACTTTGAGGTCCTGTCTGGAAATCAGACAAGTTCCCACCAGATGGATGGTGAGGCCTAAAACATGGTCTCTTTGGCAGACTGCCAAGTTATCAAAAAGTGGGCTTAACTAAAAAACACATTTGCCCAGGCTTTTTTTTTTTTTTATCTGCTAAGCTTTTAAAAATTAGAAAACATAATTATAGCCAGAGTTAAACTTAGCATTCATTTAGCAATTATTACATAAAAATAGATATAGAATAGATGAAACTATATAGAGCACCATTTAAGAGGAAAGCCACATACATTCCAGTCCTTTTTACAGGACACTTACTTAGTCTATGGTGTTTTCGTCTTCAGAATTAAATCCGTCTTGGGTGGACTTTTCTTTTTAAAGATTCTAGATAGTTTATAAGGTGCCAAAATGTTTGCAGTCTTTTTTGTCTATATGCTTATTCCACCTTTAATATACTCAGACACAAGCGATCCTGACTTCATTCTCTTCTCTCCTTATTCCCCTTCCCCCTCCCCTGGGCTCTGGACCCGACAACAAAAACCAGGGGTAGTGGTTTTGAGGGGAATACACACAGAAACAGTTTGTGGCCCATCCAGAGCTCCACAAAGGCCAGGAGGTGGTTTCCATATTCATGTTATCAAATAATTTCAATTGTTCCTTCTCTCCTATTCAATATATTACCAAAATTCAGCGCCTTCATCATGGGCTCTAAACTTTCTTACCACGTACTGAATTGAAATATTTTGGATTTAAAGTATCACACATAAAGTGAACATAAATGTTCAAAATGATAATGTAATTTCTTGCCTTTAATGGCCTTTTATTATAATAAATCATATATACAAAGTATATAACACAACAATGAATTTTTAAGAACCTATTACCCAACTCATGACTTAAAATATTATGAATAATTGCATCTACCCCATACTGTTACCTCGAGGTAACTGCTCTCCTGAATTCTGCGTTATTTATTATGCCTTTAACTTTTGCTATGTATGTGCATCAGATCAGATCAGATCAGTCGCTCAGTCGTGTCTGACTCTTTGCGACCCCATGAATCGCAGCACGCCAGGCCTCCCTGTCCATCACCAACTCCCGGAGTTCACTCAGACTCAAGTCCATCGAGTCAGTGATGCCATCCAGCCATCTCATCCTCTGTCGTCCCCTTCTCCTCCTGCCCCCAATCCCTCCCAGCATCAGAGACTTTTCCAATGAGTCAACTCTTCGCATGAGGTGGCCAAAGTACTGGAGTTTCAGCTTTAGCATCATTCTTTCCAAAGAAATCCCAAGGCTGATCTCCTTCAGAACGGACTGGTTGGATCTCCTTGCAGGCCAAGGGACTCTCAAGAGTCTTCTCCAACACCACAGTTCAAAAGCATCAATTCTTCGGCGCTCAGCCTTCTTCACAGTCCAACTCTCACATCCATACATGACCACAGGAAAAACCATAGCCTTGACTAGATGAACCTTTGTTGGCAAAGTAATGTCTCTGCTTTTCAATATGCTATCTAGGTTGGTCATAACCTTCCTTCCAAGGAGTAAGCGTCTTTTAATTTCATGGCTGCAGTCACCATCTGCAATGATTTTGGAGCCCAGAAAAATAAAGTCTGACACTGTTTCCACTGTTTCCCCATCTATTTCCCATGAAGTGGTGGGACCGGATGCCATGATCTTCGTTTTCTGAATGTTGAGCTTTAAGCCAACTTTTTCACTCTCCACTTTCACTTTCATCAAGAGGCCTTTGAGTTCCTCTTCACTTTCTGCCATAAGGGTGGTGTCATCTGCATATCTGAGGTTATTGATATTTCTCCCATAAATATGTCTAAATTACATATTTAGACTTGCTTAGTTTGTATGTAATTATACAGGAATACTTACAAAGATATAAAAGCATAGGATTATATGAAGTATTAAATCCAAGTTTCTCTTCAAATAAATGCATATCTGAGTCTATAAGATGCCTTCTTTATCAGTCATTATGTCAATGATACTTTGCCATTCTCTTTAGTGTTATTTACTTACCATTATGTTTCTAAGCCATATCCATGTAGTTAAGTGAGCCTATGGTTAATCCATTTCACTGAAGCATACATTCCATTCTAATACATTTATTTATCCACTCTTTTACTGATGGATGATAGGTTGAAAAAGATGTTCATGCTATTATCTCAACAAGTCAAAACTCCCCTAACCAAGACAGTGGTTAGCCGGTGAGAGATACAGCTAAGGCTCAATTCCACTACCCATTGTTGAGGGAAAACAGGCTCTGGAGTCACAGATCCGGGTTTCAATCCTAGTTCACTTTTAGGGGTGAAGGGTGTGTTCACTATCTTGACTGTGGGGATGGTCTCACGTATGTATAAGTATGCCAAAACATATTAAATTGTGTACTTTAAAGGTGTGTAGTTTATTTTATATAAATTATACCTCATAATGCTCTTTGTAAAGAGAGGGAGAACTCTGTTTCAGGATTTTAAAGCTTTCTGATCTTAAGCAAGTACTGTGATTCCTCCAAGACACATCTGTGACCTGGGTACAAGCTGCCTTACATGGTTGCAGTAAGAATTAAGCAGACACACAGGTAACACCAGCCCAGCTTCTGGCTCCTGAGCTTTTCCATGTGCCAAATGCTTGGCTCCATGCTGGGAATATCGAAATCAATATGATGAGGATGCTGTGTGGCCTCCCATCTCCGCCCTGATCTAGAAGGGAAGGCAGATATGAATAGAGTCTCATTCCAGTGTAATGGGATGCATGGAACAACACAAACCGGAGCAAGTTGAGAGTCGCCCTCACTACTTGAATGCATAAAGGCCTGAAATGACAGACCACAATCTTCTCACCCTGCTAAATAGGACAGAGCAACAAAGTGCCACAGATCACAGAGCAGCGAACACATGGAACCAGCAAAAACTCCTCTGGGTTTCCACTGTGTCCTGGAATTACTTACCCAGAGAGACCCAATAATAAAATAATTGTATCTAGAATCATGTTTTCTGGATAGTTAAGTGACCCAAGGCCAGGGGCTCTGTCTATATATTGGGACTAAGCAGGACTTAACATGGTTTTTTGAAAACAATACCGTGAATAAGTGAATGCTGCTACTGCTAAGTCGCTTCAGTCGTGTCCGACTCTGTGCGACCCCGTAGACGGCAGCCCACCAGGCTCCCCTGTCCCTGGGATTCTCCAGGCAAGAACACTGGAGTGGGTTGCCATTTCCTTCCCCTATGCAGGAAAGTGAAAAGTGAAAGTGAAGTCACTCAGTCGTGTCCGACTCTTTGCGACCCCATGGACCGCAGCCTACAAGGCTCCTCCATCCATGGGATTTTCCAGGCAAGAGTACTGGAGTGGGGTGCCATCGCCTTCTCCGAAATAAGTGAATAACACCAAACAAGTCAAAGACAGAGGGAAAAGTGACAACAGCAGGCATAATGAGAAGGAACTTGGGTAATTCAGCAATCTTGTCCTATCATTTCACCAACATGGTGCAATGAAAAGAAATGAAATATAAAGTGAGAAGCCCTGCATTCATGTCCTCTCAAATACTGGCTTTGTGATCTTGAAAAAGTAATTTAATATATCTGAGTCTCAGTTTCAAGATGGTTAAAATGCTAGCAATAATTATTAAAAATATTGACTTTATGGAAGGTCTTGTGAAAATGAGATATAATTTGTGAAAAAGTTCTAAAGTGTTCTACAATTATTATAAAATGAGTGCCAGTAAAATAACCACTGGTAGTTCTACACAGATAACCTGTAAAGTCACAACAACTAGAAAGTCTTGGTAATTGCTGAAACCTCTCAAATTTATTGCTTTAGGTAGGAAATTCTATGTTTGTGGAATAAAAGACTTAGAATGATTGAAAGAGTAGCCAAATTTTCATAAAATCAGACACTGTCTACTGAACTAATTTCTTTGAAGTCTGGTTTGAAAAACCAAGCAGTTTAAAGACATCAGTCATCATTATTTGAGCATATACTGTGCCAGGCACCACGCTTAAGGATTTAAAAAACATTAACTCACTTCAGCCTCATAACCATCTTCAAGGTGGGTAAGGCAATCAAGTAATTTATTATCAAAACCAGAATGCCTTTGAGAGTGAAAGGAGTACTTTTAATAATTACACAGAACAGCAGCCGTAAACCAGGACTATCCTGAGCAAAACCAGAACATGTGGTTTATGACTCTTCACAGTTAAGGAAAGTGAAACTCGCAGAGGGAAGCAATTTGCCAAGGCCACCAACTTCGACAGGTGGGAAAGCTCCTCTAGACCAGTCTCCCAAGCATCACCTTATACATGCTTCCTACATGTGTGGTTACAGAGGAAGGCCACTGTCCTTTTGTCATCCTCAAAATCCTCCTTCGATTTAAATCTCTCATATCAGTAGAGACCGAAACAGAACCTGAGATGATGCCAGTGCAAAGAAAAACAGAGACTAGAAAAGAAAATTTCAGTTTCTATCAATACCATGAAAGCCAATCATTTATTGCCACAATCCCAGTCTAATTTATCTGTCTGGGGAGAAGGAGGGCAAATTTTACGCAAGAGATTGAGTAACTCATGACTGACATCCTTTCTGCTGAGACAATGGGGCCTCTGTGAATGTTTCCCTGATTCAGTGAACATATCATCAAACATAACCTCCCACAATGGCAGTTGGAGATATGCCCTCTCAACTCACAGGAAGTATCCTGTCATCTCTAACTGAAATTTCCTTCAAATACCTGAATAACCTCTTTGGTAGCACCTGGCACACAATGCAAACTAACAAAACAAAGAACTGTCAAGACTAGAACAATACCAAAGCAATAGCTTACTCTTTGATTTCACAGTTGAATAAAAATGTTATTTTGTGAGATTTCTGAATCCCTTTGCAGACAGCGTTTTTCAAGCAGCATGTTTACTATGTAGATGACATATATAACATATACTTGGAAACAGTTCAAGCAACTTCTTTTCTTGCTACACTACATCACTACTTTGCAAGATATATATGTGGAGATCACCAGCAAAATAACTTTCACTACACCATAAACACAAGTCCTACTTGGGAAATGTTTTGCATTTGGATAATTACTTTGGAATGATGAGCCAGAATAAATAACCAAAACAGACATCCCCTAAGTTCTCTGTTCTAATTTATATGTCCTTAACTTCTGTCTTATTAGCAACTCTCATTTTAGGGGAGTGCTTTTATCCTAAGCACATAATAGATGCTTAATTATTACCTGTCCCTTCTCCAGAGTTCACTACTGTCCTCACCATAGCCTACTTAGAAATACAAAGGGTTTTCCCAGTAGAATTTTCCTTCTAAATTGACTTCTGTATACTCCATGTTTAAAATGACCCCAAATGCTAGAGTGACATTTAAGGACATGATTGCAGTCAGGGGTCTTGGAATTAACATAAAGACTATACACTGTTAGCTTGGAGCCCCTCATACAATGAATGGATCCCCACCTGATCTCAAATGCCAACTTTACCATCATATATGCATGGATGCATGCAAGTTGCATCAGTTGTGTCCAACTCTTTGTGACCCTATGGACCGTAACCAGCTGGGCTTCTTTGTCCATGGGATTCTCCAGATAAGAATACTGGAGTGGGTTGCCATGCCTTCCTCCAGGGGATCTTCCTGACCCAGGGATCGAACCCATAGTCTGTTATGGTCTCCTGCATCGGCAGGTAGGTTCTTTACCACTAGCATCACCTGGGAAGCCCTAAAAAGTTAGGTCACTTCCTGGACTTTACATTCTGTCTTTAACATTCTGTCCTACCAGTTTGTATATTCAGGTGCCACACTGCAGTGATTCCTGACTCTTTATGTTTTAATACCTCGTCAGGCTGCTTCTCCTTCCCCATTGCTCTTCTAGTTTACAGCTTTGCCAGTAGCAACCTTGGATCCGGCCTCTCCAATCCTCTTTCTCCTCCTCCCATCCCCTAAAATAATTCCACACTAAAACAGAACAAAACTACTCAATTTTTTATTCCTAGTGTGTTAATTTTTAAAATTAACTTGAGCAGAATTGACAGTTTTTTGATATTGAATCCTCTAAGAGAATGTTATATCTTTTCATTTATTCAAATCTTAGCTGTGTTCCCATAAAGTATTTTAAAGCTTTTTCATATGTAACTTGCATTTTTAAATTAAAATTTTCCCTACTTTGTTTACTATAGCTATTTTAAATAGACTTTTTCTACTATCTCTTCTAACTTGCATATGTAGATATGAAAGTTATTGATTTCTATACCAATATTATACCATATGTATATCTATACTATGTTATAGTAACTGCAAATGCCTGTCTTATTCTTTGTTTTAATGAAAACGGCCCATTAAAAATTATGTTGGATTTGGTGACAGGTAGGTACTTTTGTTAAGTTACAAATATCCACTTGTTCCCATATTATTATATTTTTTTAATCAAGAATGGCTGTAAAATTGTATCAAATGTCAATATCTACAGTTTTTATATGATTTTTCCCCTGAAGTATATTAACACAATTAATACATGATTGAATTACCTAATGATAAACATTCTTAAATTACTATGGAAATAAATCCAGATTGATTTTGAAGTATTCATTTCATAAATGAGTTACTAGATTATGTTTCCTGTTATTTTTAATTTCTAATGCCAATATTCATGAGTGAGATTGGCTAGTTTATCTTATGATTTGTGTATTCAGGTTTTGGTATCAGTGTTAAAACTAATTTATTATCATTTTTTAATTTCACCTTTTCCTTCTCTTTCTTTGCTCTCAGACAGTTTCAAGCACTGAATTAAATACTCTTAAAACTTTAGTAGATTCTTCTTCGTGAAACTGTCTAAGCTTGGTGTTCCCCCTCAATTTGGTTCAATGTTTTTTTTAACTATTTCAATTTTTCCCCAGTTTTATTGAGATATAACTGACATTAATATTGTGAAAGTTTAAGGTCTACAATGTGATGACTTGATGCATATATATTATAAAACATTTATGACAATAAGGTTAGTTAACACCTTCATCAACTCAGTTACTACTTTGGAGGTCAATACGGTGTAATTTTTGATACAATTTTTTTAACATGGGAATTAGTCTGTTAATATTCCCCCTCTACATGTTCTAAAGTCAGATTTGATACTTTAAATAAATTAGAAAATCAGTTTCAACATTAGCTATGTCTTGCATCTAACAAAAGATATATGTAATTTTTATTCCCAATCATAAAATCTTCTGTTTGAAAAATGTTGGTGATTTCCTATTAGCTATGCAATAAGAGCTAACTCTCTCACTTGGCATTGCCCGTCGGTAATCTTACTTCAGCCTCCCTCCACCACTATTCCTGTCATCACTCTTCGTGAACTCAGCATCCACTGAGCTGTTCCGTCTAACACCTGCTCTGATCCTTCACAACCTTACCTCCAGTGCGCCTCAGCCACCCACTCTTAGGGACACGCTCTAGACCTAGTTGCTACATAATACCTGAACTGCAATTCTGGAGTGGTTCACTAACCAATAATCCTACAGAATTTGCTCAAGGTGTGAGAAAAAGAAAAGAATCAAGAATGTGCCCGATGATCTTGACTTAAAAATGGGTAGAAAGAAGATGTAACTTACTGAGGTGAGGAAAACTATAAAAGAATCAGGTAGAGTTGTTTTTTTTTTCCTTTTTTTCCTTTTGGAAGAGAGATGTGAGAATCACATTTGAATTTGAATCAGTTTGAGATAGCTGTAAGAGACATTTAAGTGGCGATGGACAGTAAGCAGATAAATGCATGAGTGTGGACTAGAGCTTAGAAATTTAGAAAACTTCCATGCGTGGAATTTAAGAGATAAAGTTAAGAAGTAGTATTCTAGGAATTACGAGACACACTTCAAGTCTTAGCTCTGCCACTTGCTGTATGCATCACTTGCATCTTCAAGGCATTAATTTCTTTATTTAGAAAGTGGTGAGTGGAAGACTGTTCTCTAAGATCTTTTTTGAACAGGCTGTTCATCCTCCATTCATTTAATTCAATAAATATTTACACAGAAGAACAAAACTGGAAGAATCATACTCCCTGATTCAGGCTATATTACAAAGCTGCAGAAATCAAAACAGTATGGTACTAGCACACACAAAACTAGATCAATGGGTCAGGATGAAAGCCCAGTCGAGGATCATGCATTGAATTTAGAAGACTTACCTTTGGATCTGTTTCTTCATCCTCATCTTGGTAATCATCACAGAGGGGACTGGAGTTGGCTGCAAAGGTGGGTCCTTGGGAATAGTACTGAGAACTCCGATAGCCATCCCGCCGTAACTTATCACATTCTGCAGGAGTAGAGGCCAGGGAAGGGAGAAAGGGCTTTAAGAACCAGGATTTGCTTACTCCTTTTTATTTACCTTTTCTTGCAATATTTCTCTACATATAATAATGATTTAAAATAATAATAAAAATGATGATGAAAAGAACTAAGAGTTAGTAAAGCAGCTACCACACCTTATATGCCATGTTAATACACTTCAAAGGGACTGTTTTACACCTCTCAAAAACTCTCTGAGTCAGGGTAATTACATTACTTTTATTGAAGTATAGTTGATTTACAATGTTGTGTTAATTTCTACTGTATAGCAAGTTGACTCAGATATACAATGTATACATTCTTTTTTAACATTCTTTTCCATTATGGTTTATCACAGGATGTTGAATATAATTCCCTGTGCTATGTTATAGTAGGTTGCTATTGTTTAGTCACTAAGCTGTGTCTGACTCTTTTGCAACCCCATGGACTGTAGCCTGCCAGGCCTCTCTGTCCATCGAATTTCCCAGGCAACAATACTGGAGTGGGTTGCCATTTCATTCTCCAGGGGATCTTCCCCACTCAGAGATTAAACCCAAGTCTCCTGCATTGGCAGGCAGATTCTTTACCACTGAGCCAGCTGGAAGCCTGTCCACCCTATATATGATAGTTTGCATCCACTAATCTCGAACTCCCAATCCTTTCTTCCCCTACTCCCCTCCTCCTTAGCAACCACAAGTCTATTCTCTGTCTGTGAGTCTGTTTCTATTTTGTAAATAAGTTCATTTGAGTCATATTTTAGATTCCACATATAAATGATATCATATGATATGTGTCTTTTTCTGATTTACTTCACTTAGTATGATAATCTCTAGGTCTGTTTATGTTGCAGCAAATGGCAATATTTCATTCTTTTTTTATGACTGAGTAATATTCCACTGCATATATATACCACATCCTTTTTATCCATTCATCTGTTGATGGACATTTAGGCTGCTTTGATGGCTACTGCAAACAGTGCTACTACGAAACAGGGACGCATGTATCTTTTCAAATTAAGAGTTTTGTCTAGGTGTATGCCCAGGACTGGGACAGCCGGATGACATGGCAACTAAATTTTTAGGTTTTTGAGGAACCTCCATACTGTTTTCCATACATACTATAATTTTTGACATGTAACAATTGATGACATAATTCCACATCAAAAATCGCAAGCAATTCTCATGTGAGGCTTGCCTTCTAGACTGATCAACTGGAAGTGAGAAATCATGGATTATAATCTATCATTCTGTTTTTATTTCCAATTTAATTTGATGCTAAACAGCCTATAATCACTGTGTGGAGTTTAGCACAAAGCTGGGTGGCAGTCTGAGAAGTCTTCCAGTTCACGGAGCAATGACTGGGGCCGTTGGCTGCTCAGAGACCGGGGATTCTCTTCAAGAAGGAACCACTGCACTGCTAACTCCCATCAGTTGAGGGAGAACAAAGCAAGGGTTCTAATGACATTTTAAAGTCCCAGGAGCTCTCCTATGACTTAGATACCTCAGAAAAGTATTTGCCTTGCAAAAGGATTCCTCACAGTATTGCTTTAAATATCCATCTTGCTAAAGGAAGGCGACAGGTGTTTGGTTTTGGGCAAGTTTCCTCTTTGCACAGTTTTACAAAACCACGCACCTAATGGCACAGAACTAAAGTAGGGCATCTTCAGAGCTCCCTTTTAACACTAGGATCTAAGCTGCTTCTTCAAAGAGGAGATGAGCAGCTGCTTTAGTGGAGGGATAAAAATAAAAAAATCCTCACTGTCCTGTGTAACCTATCTCATGGTAGAAGCAGAGAGTCAAATGAAAACTACACATCAGATTTTTTTTTTTAACTCCATAGAAATAGTTACAAGGCTCTTTTAGAATGCCAAGCTAACTGAAAAATTGTACAGGTAATCATAAGATAGTTAAACACTAATACTTCAGTTACTTATGGGCTGAATAATGTGTGGGCTAGACTGGCAATCCATGCTAACTAACATTGAATAAAAAAAGAAAATTAAAAAAAAATTTCTGACACCTCCAGAGTACATTTGAAAAAATGAGGATTTATAACACTAATCAAACCCTTTTCAGTGAAAAAGACTTCCACGTTTTCTCCAATATTTCACAACTTCTCTACAAAAATAAATAGTACAACCAGATTCTGTTCTCATTCCTACAGGGATGTTACATAAAGCATGATGACTAGTTTTCAAATGGTGTTCAGTACAGAGTTCTTGGATTCTGTAAATATTTTACTTTTTAAAATGATTTTAATTATTTCCTTTTGGCTGTGCTGAGTCTTCATGTTGCATGAGCTTTTTTCTCTCTAGTTGCGGTGAGCAGGACTGCTCTCCAGTTGCAGTGCACAGGCTTCTCTTGTTGCGGAGCAGGGGCCCCAGGGCACATGGGCCTCAGCAGTTGCGGCTCCCAGGCTCTAGAGCACAGGCTCAATAGTTATGGCGCACAGGCTTAGTTGCTCCATGGCATGTGGGACCTTCCCAGATCAGGGATCAAATTCGGGTCTCTGGTACTGGCAGGCAGATTCTTCACCACTGAGCCACCAGGGAAGTCTGATTTTATTTCATATTTTTTTATCTTAAAGCTAAAATAAAACATAACACTCAACCCTATAATTCTACATGTCACTAATTTGTATTGCTAAATTAACTTTTCTGTAGTCCTATAAACTGAAGTCTCCTAAAGATTCAGGGTGAATCTTGTAAAACAAACTAATAAAACCTATTACCACTGTAAGTTACTTATCACATAATTTGGTGCTTTCAAAAATAGTTACCAAACAAAACAAAACACAAAGTTAAGGCCAAAGCCCTTTAAACCAAATCCTTTTCTTATTCAAAAAATAATCCTTTTCACCCTCATTCACCGACCTTAAGATAAGTACAAGTCTCAAATTATAGAATTTTACAGTACTAAATAATCTGTTCTCGATATCAGGTACCATGTAAGAATGTGTTTAGAAAAGATTCCTCTGCAAGGGACTGTTAGGCTAGGTCATCTCTAAAGGTGGTATTCATTCTGATATTCTTGGCAATAATATTAAAAACATCCAAAATGTTATCATCAAAAACGACAACAAATCACAAGAGTTGGCAAGAATGTAGAGAAAAAGGAACCCCAGTGCTGTAGGTGGAAATGTAAATTGATGCAGCCAGTATGGAAAACAGTATGGCAGTTCCTCAAAAAATTAAAAACAGAACTATCACACAATTCAGCAACTCTGCTTCTGGGTATTTATCTGAAGAAAATAAAACAGTAACTCAAGAAGATATATGTAATCCAATGTTCATTCACACGCACAGAGGAATATTACCCAGCCATAAAAAAGAATGAAATCTTGCCATTTGCAATAGCATGAATGGACCTAGAAGGTATTATGCAAAGTGAAATAAGTCAGACAAAGACAAATACCATACGATTTCACTTACATGTGAAATTTAAAAAACAAAACAAACAAATCGGAAACAGACTTAAAGATTCAGAGAGCAAGTGCGTGGTTGCCAGATGGCAGGGGGGATGGGGTTGGGCATAATAGATGAAGGGGATTAAGATGTACAAAATTCCAGTTATAAAATACATAAGTCTTAGGGATGTAATATACACCCTTACATAGAACATGCTCGATAATACGATAATAATTTTGCGTGGTGACAGATGTTACTAGACTTACCATGATCACTTTGCAACATATTTAAATATTAAATCAGTATGTTGTACACCTGAACCTATACAGTACATCAATTACACTTCAAAATTTTTTAATTAAAAGGAAATTTAAAATAGCCAAATGACATACCTATTAAAGCTTATAAAACCAAAATACTGCAAAATTGTTATCCATATATTAAAATCATGAAAAGATGACAATTGTTAGTATTCCCAGTATGTGTCATCTTTCAAGCCTAGTTTAAAGGACAATGTCTTTTCTTACCATGGTTAAATTTATGTCACAAAAATGTTTAAATAGTGCTATAACAAACTAGTATATCAAATGAACATGGTGCTCATCTAAGATTAAATTAGGCCATATAAATTTATGGCAGATAACCAATTTTTTAATTCTTACCAGATTAATATAATAAACTCATTAATTAATCTAAATAATTAATAATCTAATTAATCCAAGAAATTCATCAACTTCCACTGTCATTCATCTTCAACTCTAATGGGAAATCTAGGAAAATTTCCTCTTGTCAAGTTGCAGTGGCCCTCAGCTTCTAAAACCTTGGCTTTGTTCATTAAAAAGTGAGTTTATTGTCTATGGAGTGAGATATAAGCAAGTGTTGCTGCTGCTAAGTCGCTTCAGTCGTGTCCGACTCTGTGTGACCCCATAGACAGCAGCCCACCAGGCCCCCCCGTCCCTGGGATTCTCCAGGCAAGAACACTGGAGTGGGTTGCCATTTCCTTCTCCAATGCATGAAAGTGAAAAGTGAAAGTGAAGTTGTTCAGTCGTTTCCAACTCTTCGCGACCCCATGGTCTGCAGCCCACCAGGCTCCTCCATCCATGGGATTTTCCAGGCAAGAGTACGAGAGTGGGGTGCCATTAGCAATCATGAATAAACAAAGACTTTTCAAACGCTACACTGATGGTAAGGGCAAGGCAAAGTATAACTTAAAGCCAGGTTATGCCAGCAACCACAGGTGGGAAACATGATACTAAATGTAATAGAAGCTCCATCTTTAACACATATGCTTCTTGCAACAGAAATTTAGAGTAAAACCATGCTATTGTTCTCACAGTACTGCTCAGATAAAGGTGTCACTGTTTGTAGTCTCCTCTGGTTTTCTAGCCACAAATTTCCTCCTCCTTCCTTTCCTGTCCAGCTATTTTCTTTAGCACAAGAACAATGGACAAATAACGTGGGTGACCAAAGTTTTAAATATAGAAGCAAAAAATACTGTCAGAGGCTTAAAGGGTTACCTAACCGTCTTACAAATTTAATACTGTTTTGTCCTCCCAACCTTCACATATTACACTATTTGTTGGATTTTCTGCTTTAATATTTTAGATATGTTGAGGGAGTCTGCTGCAAGAAGATTTAGAGTTATCTTCAAACTCATTTTCTCTACCGGAAATCCTTGATGAATTTCCATGCTCTCTGTTTTGCTCCTAAGTGTAATGAATTAGTGACAATGAGCTGGAGTATAAAGCAGTCACAAACACTTCCAAGCCCCAGGGGCTTAATACAACAAGAAGATGTTTTTATGACTCTGCATGTTCTCCCGGTCCAGGCAGTGGTGGCAGTCACATGGAGATCAAGCCGTGGGAAGATCCCCCTCAAAGAGTGCTCAGACCATCAAGCAGCAGCACTACTGGCTCTGGAAACTTCTGCCAGAAGTAACCAGGTTACTTCCTCTCCTGTTTCTTTGGATACAACAAGTCACACGTCCACATGTACCTTCAGAGGTGAGAAGAAGGGCAACCTTACCTCATAAGCAAGGGGAAAATCAAACTATTTCAAAACAACTCTAATGACTCCTCCAGAAACACCACCAAATCTAAGACTTCTCAGATCCTTGTCACCCATTCTCCCAACACTTGGTAAACGTTTACTTCTAATCCTTCCTATATAACATTGAGAAATGTGGGATTTGCAATGAAAAGCTACACTTGTGTGTTTCAGTAACAGGACGTTAACCACTGGCAGGGGTGGGTGGATGGGTGGGTGGCACGGCCATGCGACAGCTCTAGGGAGAGCAGCTGAGTGTCTGTAATTCAGACAAACCAGGTACCACTCACTACCTGTGAGACCTGGGGGACAGCATCTTATCCTCCTAGAAATTAAGATTCCACTTCTAAAGCTGGGCCATTACTTCATTTGGGAAGCTGTCATGAGAATCAGTCAACAAGTATTTCTGAGAACTCTGCTCTTTCAGGTAAGAGACTAGGTCAGCGTGCGTCAGGACTTGGTACAGAACCTTCCCACTTGGCCAGTGCTCAAAAAACACGGTCACTGATGTCAACAATTACCACGGAAGCCATAACTACCTCAAATCCTCTCACTTTTAAAAGTCAGTAGGCAATTCCATAACAAGACCTCCCTGGCTACACAATTCTTTAAGATTCTAAGGTCTGACCAAACTGTTGGCTACATCTTGACTAAAACATCATGAGGTTGTATTTCTTCTGCATATGACACTCATACAGGGATCCTCTTACTGTCAGTGGCCTAAACATTTATTTCTAACTCCTCTCAACCCAGAAAAAGAACATAAATTTTTGAGTTGATCTAAGTACAACAACATGCGAAGAGTTGACTCATTGGAAAAGACTGCTGCTGGGAGGGATTGGGGGCAGGAGGAGAAGGGGACGACAGAGGATGAGATGGCTGGATGGCATCACTGACTCGATGGACGTGAATCTGAGTGAACTCTGGGAGTTGGTGAGGGTCAGGGAGGCCTGGCGTGCTGTGATTCATGGGGTTGCAAAGAGTCAGACATGACTGAGCGACTGAACTAAGCACAAAATTTATTAACCTAATCGGTTTCATGTAATGTTCAAAATTCTCCAAGCCCGGCTTCAGCAATACATGAACCATGAACTTCCAGATGTTCAAGCTGGTTCTAGAAAAGGCAGAGGAACCAGACATCAAATTGCCAACATCCGCTGGACCATCGAAAAAGCAAGAAAGTTCCAGAAAAACATCTACTTCTGCTTTATTGACTATGCCAAAGCCTTTGACTGTGTGGATCACAATAAACTGGAAAATTCTGAAGGAGATGGGAATACCAGACCACCTGACCTGCCTCTTGAGAAACCTGTATGCAGGTCAGGAAGCAACAGTTAGAACTGGACATGGAACAACAGACTGGTTCCAAATAGGAAAAGGAGTACGTCAAGGCTGTATATTGTCACCCTGCTTATTTAACTTCTATGCAGAGTACATCATGAGAAACGCTGGGCTGGAAGAAGCACAAGCTGGAATCAAGATTGCCAGGAGAAATATCAATAACCTCAGATATGCAGATGACACCACCCTTATGGCAGAAAGTAAAGAGGAACTAAAAAGCCTCTTGATGAAAGTGAGAGGAGAGTGAAAGTTGGCTTAAAGCTCAACATTCAGAAAACGAAGATCATGGCATCTGGTCCCATCACTTCATGGGAAATAGATGGGGAAACAGTGGAAACAGTGTCAGACTTTATTTTTCTGGGCTCCAAAATCACTGCAGATGGTGACTGCAGCCATGAAATTAAAAGACGCTTACTCCTTGGAAGGAAAGTTATGACCAACCTAGATAGCATATTCAAAAGCAGAGACATTACTTTGCCAACAAAGGTCCGTCTAGTCAAGGCTATGGTTTTTCCAGTGGTCATGTGTGGATGTGAGAGTTGGACTGTGAAGAAAGCTGAGCACTGAAGAATTGATGCTTTTGAACTGCAGTGTTGGAGAAGACTCTTGAGAGTCCCTTGGACTGCAAGGAGATCCAACCAGTACATTCTGAAGGAGATCAGTCCTGGGTGTTCTTTGGAAGGACTGATGCTAAAGCTGAAACTCCAGTACTCTGGCTACCTGATGTGGAGAGTTGACTCATTGGAGAAGACTCTGATGCTGGGAGGGATTAGGGGCAGGAGAAGGGGATGACAGAGGATGAGATGGCTGGATGGCATCACTGACTCAATGGACATGAGTCTGAGTGAACTCCGGGAGTTGGTGATGGACAGGAAGGCCTGGTGTGCTGCGATTCATGGGGTTGCAAAGAGTCGGACACGACTGAGCGATTGAACTGAACTGAACATGAAGCCTTATACTTAGGAGCATTTTTACACTAAAATAGTATCAGCCAGATGCCTGATAAATGTATTCAATGTTTTGAAACTTCCAAAGCAAAGATAAAAAAGGATCAAGGTTTTTTGATCTGAAAGTATGTGTGCTGGGTTGAACTTTGTCCCCAGAAAAGAAATGCTGAGGTCTTAACCTCGGTACCTATGACTATGACCTTATTTACAGTCTTTCCAGATGTAAGCATGTTAAAATGAGGTCTTTTGGGTGGGTTCTAACCCAATGTGACTGATGTCCTTATGAGAAGGAAACATAGACACTGGGACCATTTGAAGATGCACTGACACAGAGGAAAGACAGCCAGGTGCAGACAGAGGCAGAGACAGATTGGAGTTAAGCTGCTGCACGAGCACAGGGTCACCAGAAACTGGAAGAGGGTGACCACAAGAGGCTGAAAGGAGTATGGCCCTGCCAACACCCTGATTTTGGACTTCTAGCCTCCAGAATTATAAGACAATAAATTTCTATTGTTTTATGTCACCCGGTTCGTGGCACTTTGTCATGGCAGCCCAAGGAAATCAACAAAGATGGAACCAGGAGATGCTAAGATGTGAAAGATGTTCATAAGGATCTTTGGAGAAATGGGGTGGGGTTCCCTTTGGTAGGAATCTTAGAGCATCATGGTGAAGAAACTGCAACAGGAATTGGGCATCTGGAGTTGGCTGTTTGGCTGCTGAAGAGCTGTGCAACTCTGGGCAAGAAGCATCTGTCAGCTTCAGCACCAAGCTCTAAGGTTCCAAGAAAAGTTAGCGGTTGTAGTAGGAAAAGGCAAGACGTAAAACAACTCTCAGCAGACATAGAGTAACTGCTGTGTATTACTAATATTAACTTTGATTGAGGGTTCCCTGTGAACAAGCCATTGTTCAAAGCACTTTACGTACAGTAAATCATTTACTCTCCACAATGACCTTAAGAGATGGGGATTAATATCCACATTTTATGTACAAAGACCTTGAGACACAAAGAAACTTGCTCCAGTTGGTGGAACCAATATTAGACTCCAGGTGCTCTGGCCACAAGGCTGGTGCTCTTTCCTGAGAGTGTCAACTTGCTTATGATAAGAAACCCTCCTCCTCCATGTCTCTGGTTTGTTGTTGTTGTTTAGTCGCTCAGTCGTGTCTAGTTGTTTGTGATCCCATGGACTGAAGCCCGCCAGGCTCCTCTCTGCATGGGATTTCCCAGGCAAGAATACTGGAGTGGGTTGCCATTTCCTTTTCTAGGAGATCTTCCTGACCTGCGGATTGAACCCATGTCTGCTGCACTGGCAGATGGATGCTTTAGCACTGAGCCACCAGGGAAACCCGTATGTCTCTTTACCACACTTAATTATGTATAAAATAACACTGGTCTTTATCTGATGAATCAATAATACACTTTTGGGTTTTAGAAATTAAGAAATTGAACTAGTTTTACTAGAGTTTTTTCCTATACTTAAATTTCCATAACAACAACAAAAATATAAGTACAGAATGTAGTAAGTATTGTTCATCTTAAGGAATGTTGGTATTTAAGGTTTACCACAGTTAAAATTAGAGATGGACTCTTAGCTTTTCCTCAAAGGGAAAGCATGTCTATAGGTGAAAACACTACCTATCTCATAAATAATGAAAATATTAGCAGACTCAGCATTTTAAGAAGAAACAGAAAATTCTTTGATCCCTTCTGAAAATGATTTTATAAATTCTTCAATTTATATTAATTATACATATTAATATATAATATATACTACCATCACCAGTTCCCAAACTCTCCTAGAGCTGATGGCATTCAGGGTTTACTGGCTGGCAGTGGCAGCTGCCATGCTTACAGGGAACCCAAGTCACTGCACTACTTCATGGCAGCTTCCCCCAAATCTTTTGAGGTTTACTTCAAATCCCCTTCTTCACAAAGCCTTCCCCACTTACTGCAACCTTCTGTGTGTGTGCACACGTGCACCTAAATGTCCACCCACAGATGGATGGATAAAGAAGATGTGGTATATATACACAATGGAATATTACTCAGAAAAAAAAGAATGAAATAATGCTATTTGCAGCAACATGGATGGACCTTTAGATTATTAACCTAAATTTGGAAAACTCAGCAGTGGCCACAGGACTGGAAAAGGTCAGTTTTCATTCCAATCCCAAAGAAAGGCAATGCTAAAGAATGCTCAAACTACCACACAATTGCACTCATCTCACACGCTAGTAAAGTGATGCTTAAAATTCTCCAAGCCAGGCTTCAGCAATACATGAACTACGAACTTCCAGATGTTCAAGCTGGTTTTAGACAAGGCAGAGGAACCGGACATCAAATTTCCAACATCCGCTGGATCATCAAAAAAGCAAAAGAGTTCCAGAAAAACATCTACTTCTGCTTTACTGACTATGCCAAAGCCTTTGACTGTGTGGATCACAATAAACTGTGGAAAATTCTGAAAGAGATGGGAATACCAGACCACCTGACCTGCCTCTTGAGAAACCTGTATGCAGGCCAGGAAACAACAGTTAGAACTGGACATGGAACAACAGACTGGTTCCAAGTAGGAAAAGGAGTATGTCAAGGCTGTATATTATCACCCTGCTTATTTAACTTATATGCAGAGTATATCATGAGAAACGCTGGGCTGGAGAAGCACAGCTGGAATCAAGACTGCTGGGAGAAATATCAATAACCTCAGATATGCAGATGATACAACCCTTATGGCAGAGAGTGAAGAGGAACTAAAAAGCCTCTTGATGAAAGTGAAAGAGGAGAGTGAAAAAGTTGGCTTAAAGCTCAACATTCAGAAAACGAAGATCATGGCATCTGGTCCCATCACTTCATGGCAAATAGATGGGCAAACAATGGAAACAGTGGCTGACTTTATTTTTCTGGGCTCCAAAATCACTGCAGATGGTGATTGCAGCCATGAAATTAAAAGACACTTACTCCTTGGAATGAAAGTTATGACCAACCTAGATGGCATATTAAAAAGCAGAGACATTACTTTGCCAACAAAGGTTCGTCTAGTCAAGGCTAATGTGTGAGAATTGGACTATAAAGAAAGCTGAGCACTGAAGAATTGATGCTTTTGAACTGCGGTGTTGCAGAAGACTCTTGAAAGTCCCTTGGATTGCAAGGAGATCCAACCAGTCCATCCTAAAGGAGATCAGTCCTGGGTGTTCACTGGAAGGACTGATGTTGAAGCTGAAACTCCAATACTTTGGCCACCTGATGCGAAGAGCTGACTCATTGGAAAAGACCCTGATGCTGGGAAAGATTGAGGGCAGGAGGAGAAGGGGACGACAGAGGATGAGATGGTTGGATGGCATCACCGACTCAATGGACATGGGTTTGGGTGAACTGTGGGAGTTGGTGATGGACAGGGAGGCCTGGCGTGCTGCATTTCATGGAGTTGCAAAGAGTCAGACACGACTGAGCGACTGAACTGAAGTCAGAGAAAGACAAATAACATGTATCACTTATATACGGAATCTTAAAATATGATACAAATGAACTTATTTATAAAACCAGAAAGAGATTCATAGACATAGAAAACAAACTTATGGTTACCAAGGGGAAAGGTGAGGGGAAGAGATAAATCAGAATTTGGAAATTATATGTATACATTACTATATACATAAAACAGATAAACAATAAGGACCTAGTATATGCTCAATATTTTGTTACATATATGTGAGAAAAGAATCTGAAATATATATATAATAAGAACATACACAAATATAACTGAATCACTTTGCTGTACAACCAAAACTAACACAAAATTGTAAACCAACTCTACTTCAAAAAAAATTAACTTAAACTTTTTTATTTACAAAACAGAAATAGAAACAAACTTATGGTTACCAAAGGGGATAACAGGGGTGGATGCAAGAGATAAATTAGGAGTTTGGGATTAATAGATATGCACTACTATATATAAAACAGGTAAACCACAGGACCTATTGTTTAGCAAAGGGAACTATATTCAACATCTTGTAATAATCTATAATGGAAAAGAATCTGAAAAATATAATTTAATCACTTTTCTGTACACTTGAAAAGAATACAATACTATAAATTAACTGTATTTTAATTAAAAAAAAAAAAAAGAAACAGAAAACAAGCACTGCTGCATTAAAAGCCAGAAGGACCAGTTAAAAAAGGCTGTTTTGTCATTTTTCAGGTTGTATGGATAGTGGTGGTATATACAAGTATGAACTGCTAGGAAAGTGTCTAAACATTCAGGTCAAAAGCACACTGCTGGTATTTCACAACAGTACAGCATTTTAGACATACCATACTTTAAAATCTGAAGGTGGTTTCTTTCTAACAGTATTAAATCTTTCATAATCCTCCTCCTATAATTCAAGGTCATTAACAACTGGGAGGACTCCAGTTCCAAAGTTAATTATAAATAATGGCCACGATGTACTGCTTCAGTGAGAATGTCCCGTGATGAAGCACAGTCTAAACAACTCTTTTTTTCACATCACTGATTTTTAAAGCCATTACTCCTGACACTTAATAAATGCATTATTTTCTAAACTGAAAGCCCTTGGCCATCATTATTTGATTTGTGTGTAAAATATTTCTGTGTGAACTGAAGGAAAGCAGATATTATACCTGTCTTATGGATTATGAGACACAAATGTTTTACATTTCTGGTAGATCCAGGTTTCCAAACTTCTATCCCAGTTATTTATCCATCAGATTATCAGTGACAGGGCTGAAAGCCAGTTCTTATATCTTTGTCTGGTACCAGAGGGCTGAGAACATGGATGACTACAAACATATATTTAGAAGAAAATCAATAATCAATTCCAGTCCAACAGCTGTATCAGGTCTTACACAGCTAAAGATTCTAGTTTGAGCTTTCATTTAACAAGCAACATAGGAAAAATTTTACTGCACTCAAATATTATGCTCTGTGAACATTAGGGAAGTTATTTTCTTTCTGAAAATAAAATCAAAATGCATTTCAAAGTAGAAGGAATCTGCCTTCTAGTACATTTATTGCGTCTGGCAATCCTGAAGAGGAAATCATACTGATATTGTAGTTAAGATTCTACCTTGCCAGTCATGTACACTGGATTTTCCAAAATTACATTTGGACTGTCCATAAATTCTTTTCTTTAAAGCAGCTAAGCCCCCTTCAAAGCGGATAGCTGTACTTTAATTTATTGAAATTGTTTTTAAGAATCAACATAATTAAGGGACTATAAATGGTCAAAAGTTTTTTAAGTTACTCAGTTACTTGCAGCATATCAAGTGAGCTGAAAAGCTATGTTAAATCTTAAAGATACCATGGATTTAATATAGATACTTTCAACGGATATTGTCCTAGATAATTTGAGAGCAATTATAAATAATAGATTCCAAATAAATATAACTTTTTGGTTTACTATTATACTAATGATCCATTCTTTTCTTCCCTCTCCCCTTAAGAGTAATTGTTTGTATATAGTTATACAGGAATACTTACAATGATATAAAAGTATATTATTATATATGAAGTATTAAATCCAAATTTATCTTCCAGTACATCCATGTTTGAGTCCATAAGATGCCTTCTTTATCAATTATCATGTCAATGATACTTTGCATCCAAAGTACCATAAAATATGAAAGGAGAAAATACATGGCTTTAAGGATTAAGCCCAAGTCTCTCTAAAAGTTCCAAAATCTCTCCTCTCTTCATGTCTTAATGGTGCATGGACATGATGCACCGTTGGACATAATGCTCCAATGAACAAAATGCTCCAGGTGCTAGAGTATAATTTATTAACTGCGTGTAAGAAAGAGATGGCCAATCAGAAAATATGCCAATAATCACCCACGTTTCAAGGAAAAGGAAGCTTCCTGGAAGGAGATGAATCAATTCATTCAAGTAACCTTCTGCTAACAGCCAGGGAGATGAATGGTGGTGGCCAAGATCTTAAACTCTGGCAGTGAACAGCTGTGTGTTTGAATCTTAGCTTACAATGAGCTAGTGAAACTGAAAGGCATACAACTTTCAAGGTGTTTACAATTTGGTGGACTGATTAAACAAGTTCACATGACAATTTACGGAGCAGGGTCCTCCCGATGAAGGCGCATCCGAATCCCCTGGGGGCTTGTTAACCACTTGGCTGACCTGAGTGTCTGACTCAGTAGGTCTGCATTGGAGCCTGAGAACTTACACTTCTAATCAATTCCTAGGTGATATTCCTGCTGCTGGTCTGGGAGCCACACTACAAGAAAACTGTTTCAGAGGAAAGTAAGTAGCCACAGAGAAGGAGAACCAAAATGAAAGGTTCTTGATGTGAAATCCATGAACCCATTTAGGGCAGGTATAAAGTAAAAGGAAAAGCCTTCCATTTGATGGAGGTGCTAGGTGAGGCTCCTGAAGACCAGAATTTTCCTCCTTATTCCAGGTGAGAAAAGGTAAAAGGCCCAAGGGGAAAAGAGGGTTTCTTTTATTTTATTTTAAGTGTTTCTTTTATTTTGCCATGATGATCCACACTCACCAATGGAATAACTAGAGAGGAAGATGGGGAACGAAGGATGAAGAAGAATTTAGCTGATAGAGTATAGAGAGCACTGTGGAAGAAGAAATGCTTTATCTGGTATCTACTTTCTTTTCAGGCCACTTCCACTTCTCCCTTGATTACTGCGGTCATCTCCACCCAATGTCCTGGGTCACTCCAATTCTTTTACTTTGAACTTTTAACACAGAACCAAATTGAACCACTTAAAAAGTATGGGTCACATTATGTCACTCCTGAGCTCAAACTTCTCCAATGGCTTCCCAGGCCCTGAAAGTAAAAGCCAATGTCCTCCTAAAGAAGTCTAAGTGAAAGTCACTCAGTCGTGTCCAACTCTTTGTGACCCTGTGGACTGTACAGTCCATGGAATTCTCTAGGCTAGAATACTAGAGTGGGTAGCCTTTCCCTTCTCCAGGGCATCTTCCAAACCTAGGGATTGAACCCAGGTCTCCTGTATTGCAGGCGATTCTTTACCAGCTGAGCCACAAAGGAAGCCCTAGAATACTGGAGTGAGTAGCCTATCCCTTCTCCAGTTGATCTTCCCGACCCAGGAATCAAACAAGGCTCTCCTGCATTGCAGGTGGATTCTTTACCAACTGAGCTATGAGGGAAGCCCTAAAGGTGCCTAAGCCACACACGATTTACTCATTGTAGGTGGCCAAGAGTTCACTAAATGAATGAACCTTCAGTGCTTGAAAGGGCCCTGTGATTATGTGATAGGGGGGCTGTCCCTAGCCCTCACCCAGGTGCATTTTATCTTTGGCCATACTTTTTATCTTAATTTACCCAAAGCATGTGACCTGCCTATCTGGTACACCAAAGATGTCATCAATCTTTATTAAGCATAATTGATACATATGGGTTAGGGCCAGCATAAACACAGAATTTAATGGGTGAGGGGCACCTATTATACATATGTTCAGTAAATAAGAGGATGAGGGAAGAGCAGGTAGAGAAGATGATGCTCCCTGCTCTATTAGGGTTATCTATCCAAGAAAATTTGGTCCCAGTAGAACTTTAGAGACACTGACCAAATCCAACATCACAATACTTATTCCATCACGGGCAACTCTTGTGATTTCTGGTCAGATAGAACAGATGTCACAGGAAAGCTCCCAGAGAGGTTCTGGGAAGGAGTAAGGTGGAAAAGAGGGCTTCCCGTGTGATTCAGATAGTAAAGAATCTGCCTGCAATGCAGGAGACCTGGGTTCAATACCTGGGATGGGAAGATCCTCTGGAGAAGGGAAGGGCTACCCACTCCAGTATTCTTGCCTGGAGAACTCCATGGACAGAAGAACCTGGCAGGCTATAGTCCATGGGGTCGCAGAGTCAGATATGACTGAGTGACTAATACTTTCACAAGGTAGACGAGAGATGGTGGAAAAGCTGCCTTTGAAGTAAATGGGTTCCACCAAGGGAGGGGGGAAATGGCAAGCAAACTTCTGAATTCATACACCTAATACTCACTTTAGAACAATTCCAAATGACTTCTCATTTCAATCTACTTAGTGTGTTTGGGGAGATAAAGTGGTCAGGACCTGGAAGGTGGAGTACCATGAGAACACGTACCAGAGTCACCCAGGAAAAGAATTTGCTGACTAATACACTGAAAAGCCATTGAAAAGAGTCTCCTCCCTCCATATCCTGGGACAAGTATCTCCTTCAATGACTAATATTAAACACCATAGGCACTGTCGTTTATGCAAAAGGGCAAAAAGAGGTCATATTGATTGATATTCTCCCTCTATAGTTAATTTCTATTAGAGTGGAATAAAACCATCCCTAAACACTTAGGGATTAAATATTAAAATTCACCACACTGGATAAAACTGTTAGCTTTATTTTTCACTGCAAACCATGAAAAGAATTATTCCTCAAATGTTATTTGCCATGGCAGAAAACTGGCTTTTAACATTACTTTTCTTCATATAGCCAAAATCATTTAAGGAGACTTGAAGAACTAAATCTGACTTAAATTAAGGTGAAAGCGTTCTCGTACCTATGATAAATGTGAGGGTATGGGTGTGCAAGTCCTAGTTGAGCGCCACCAGAGCACAACCAAATTGGAGGTGATCTCATTTCACTTCAGAATGAAAAAGCCCTATCACTGGCAGCCGTGGAGCATCACCAAGGTTACTCAATATCAAATAACTTGCAAAGAGTCTAAACCAACACCAGGGACTTCAGTTGCATGGGGAATGATAACAAACCTTATCCACAGTACCTTCAAAGTAGCATTTTTATGCTGCACTGGGCGAAAATATAGCAGCCGCTCAAGTTACTCAGTTTATCGGGAATTAAACTGGAATTGCTGAAACAGCAGACTGGCCACGGACACAAAAACAAAACAAAAAGCCTTTTGTTCAAACCATCCATGGTGCTTTGTTAAGACCTGGATCATTCAAATGACTGTCTACGCTATTCTGTCTTTTGTGTGTTGCTTGCTATTAAAGGCGACAGGTCTCTTTACCCACTGAAAAAGCACAGATTGTTCCTTTTTCCTTTGTTCTTGCATCTGACTTCCCTCACACAGGTTAACTACCCGTTCAGGGTTACCATACCCAGAGTTAGTATTATAAAAAAGTTTGTGTGCCACTGAATCCAACAAGAGAGGTTAAGCCACTCCTTTGTGTATCATTCCATTCTCTTAATTTTTTATTTTTGTCTTGCACTTCATTTTTCTCAATAGGGAATTTAATCCATTGTTTCATCATGTTGCGCAACTTTCCCTAAGGACAAAAATTCCAAAGGAAGTACAATAAAATACTAAACATTACCAAAAAAAAAAAAAGTCTTTAATAACATTACCATTTGGCTTTGAAAAGTCAAACTAATTACATTCACAAGCACTGAACCAGTCAGCTCCAATGAAGTCATCCTTCTCACCAAGGAACTGGCCACACAGTGGGGGCCACATTTCTATCAAGACTCTAATAAATAACGTCAATGTTTTTTTGCTCCATCTCAAAACGTGCTTTCTCCAGTTTTCTGTCTGGGAGTTGGAAGTCAAAACCTGACCTCTGCCTGTGCCCGTTCACTGCCTTCTGACTACTGAGGGAATATGATCCCTTTATAATATAATATAATAAAACAAAATACAATATGCTCTCTTTATAATATTTGCAACCTTTCGTCCTCCTGTGGGCTCTTTTGTCTAAAAGCATGTTTTAACTGGCTCTAGTTTTTAAAACAAGTAATAGTACTACTTTTAGCCTGCGACTCCCTCAAAATACTCTTTGCCTTGGCAACATCATTTATTTTATTTCTTTAAAAAACTTAATTATATTATTATTTTTCTGCTTATTAAAATAATTATCTCATGACACCTGGCTTCTTAAATCCACAGACCCCCTGGAAACCACTCTTTTGACAGTCACCAATGGCTACCTCCTGACCAATTCAGTAGCCTTTCTTCCAACTCTGCCTGTCCCTGAGGACCATGACCAATGCCCCATCCTGATTTGCTGTCTTCTTCCGCAGTTACTCTTTTCCCAACTTCTTCCCAAGCCCCTAAAATAAGAGCCTCCCAGGCTCAACCTTCACCACTGCTCTCTCTGTATCTCGTCTCCAGTCTCCTCGCTCCCACGTTCTCACCAGTTGTTCCCCAGCTACGACTGATCTTCCTCATGAGTTTGAGATGACTATTCCAGGACCTCCACAGACACAACAGTATTTACAGTACCAAGCGCTGGGGTCACACAAATGACAAGAAAAGGTCCTGCTCCCAAGGGTCTTGCTGACAGGTGGGCGATAAACATGTGAACACAATTACTAGCAGTTGATCGGAGGGGTGTAAGGTTCTGTGGGCATGTGTGGAAAAGTGGGGAAGGGATGTCTGGGTCTGCCCTGAGGAGTCCAGGAAAGTGCTATGGGAACCCAGGCAGCCACCAGCTGATCCTCACAAGGGCAACAGGAGTTGGCCAGGTGTGAGCGGTTGTGGTTCAGAAGGGAGAGGAAGTGGATTGAGACATGTGTGGACAGACAGAAAGGGCAACACAAGCCAGCTTTCCAACGGAAGGACTTTATCCTTATGTGTGAGGCACAAAGTGAAGAGTTTGGGAGGAGGAACACAGCAGCACAGGGGAGAAAGGGTCATCTGGTAGGTGAGGCTGGACAAATGGGGAAGATCAGGAAGGTTCTCAGGTGCCACAGAGGTTATGTTTTATTCTGCCAAACGTGGGAAGCTGGTAAAGAATTTTTAGTGAGAGGCATGATCAGATTTGTGTTTTAAAGACAACACCCAGCGACAAGGGTGCGGGCTCAATGATACCATTATCAACCTTGTCAGAGAGCTATTCATACACTTATCTCTGACTGGGTGTAAACTAGGAAAGCAGCCATGTCGATTCATCTCTGACTCTGCTGCAGCTTCCAGCCCAGCACCTCATTTGCTGGATGCACTTAGCAGTTTTTGTGTCAACACAAACTTAGATTCTAGACAACTCAGGGCTTGCATTTAGCTGTGAATTCTACTTTTGTGTCAATAAACCCCATACATATCACCCTTAAGCAGTTAAGTACTGAGAGGCCAATCAGAATTTTGGAGCTTAGAAGGGAACTTAGAGATTAAAAAAAGTTCTTTTCCTGAGGGAGAAGCCAAGTACAAAAATGGGATACGATTTCCCAACATCTTCCAGGCTATAGGCAGCACTAGAATCACAATTCTGGCTGCCTATCTCATTTTTCGGAACAGGTAATAACAGCAAAAGATGGCAAGGCCGCTGTGGTTCAGGGAAGATGAGACAATTGCACATCCTACTTCTGTGCAGTGTTTCCCACAAAAGAGAGCCACTCCACCCCCACGCTCTCCACTCTATGCCTATTTTTGTTTAAACTAGAAAACAAGTTAAAATTCTATATGAGTGAGTGTAATTTAATGTTTCTTACTTATAACATTGGTATATTTAGTATTTCTAATCCCTTATCTTTCTTTCCTTTGTCCCTTTTATAACCTGAGTCTTATTACCATGTTTTTTAAGTTCAGTTCAGTTCAGTCGCTCAGTCGTGTCCGACTCTTTGCGACCCCATGAATTGCAGCACGCCAGGCCTCCCTGTCCATCACCCACTCCCGGAGTTCACTCAGACTCACATCCATCGAGTCAGTGATGCCATCCAGCCATCTCATCCTCTGTTGTCCCCTTCTCCTCCTGCGCCCAATCCCTCCCAGTATCAGAGTCTTTTCCAATGAGTCAACTCTTTGCATGAGGTGGCCAAAGTACTGAAGTTTCAGCTTTAGCATCATTCCTTCTAAAGTACTAATGACTTATTATAACCCTAAAATAAGCACCAAAGCCTATTAGGATGAAACAATGATTACTGATGTTCATTACATACAATGTCTAACGATGAAGCTTCCTTTATTTCCCTTAAACATGTTTGAATTTTAATGAAATCAAGAATGAGTGAAGAGAAGTTTGCAGGTGCAACAGGGAAGTCACCAACTTTAGTCTATTTTGCATTTCTTAAATTAATTGGCTGAAGAAACTAAATCTGCCTTGAGGCTCTGATTTGCAAAGTGAACTCCGTCCCAATGACCTTTTCGGAAGTTGAGGGCAGCTAAAGAAGCATCAGAGATAGGCCCTTGGGATCTGAGATCAAAACAGGCCAGCATGGGCTGGGTGAGAAACCTGACTTGGAGTTCTTGGCAGAGTTATCTATAAACTGTAAAGTAGCTATCAATTAATCCCTTAACTTCCATAAATCCTGGTTTATCATATACAAAATAAAGTGAAAGTTGGTGGGTCATGTCCGACTCTTTGTGACCCCATAGACTATACAGTCCATGGGATTCTCCAGGCAAGAATACTGGAGTGGGTAGCAGTTCCCTTTCCCAGGGATCTGCTCAACCCAGGGATCGAACCCAGGTCTCCCACATTGCAGGCAGATTCTTTACCAGCTGAGCCACAGGGAAACCCAAGAATACTGGAGTGGGTAGCCTATCCCTTCTCCAGTGGACCTTCCTGACCCAGGAGTTGAAGCAGGGTGTCCTGCATTGCCAGCGGATTCTTTACCAACTGAGCTATCAGGGAAACCCCTAAAAGAAATGGGATTCAAATGCAGAGGGGATTAACCAGAGGACCAGGGAGGGGCCTTCTGCTCTAGCATCCTGGGTATCTTTCAGAGACTGATGGGGCGTGGAGGAAAAGGCGTCTTGCTCATGTGGATGAAGTGAACGTGTCTGTGAGCGTCACTGTCATCTGATGATATCTGTCTTTTGTTCTCTTCCTCTCTCCCTCCTCCCCAGTGTCTATCTCTGGAGTATAATGGCTGGGAGGGAGAGTGTCAGCTAAATCATGACAGCATCTGGGAAAGAGGACTGAAAGTTCTATCTGTATCCCACTGCACTTATATAAAAGACACTCCTCCACAAACACCTTCTGCTTCCACATTGAGGGACAGGTACTTTGAGATACTATAAATAAGTTGGTCTTATTCCCATGAAAATAGGTATTGGGATCTTTATCTTACAGATAAAAAACAAGTTCAAAATCTTAAAGAGACACACTCAAAATTAAACTCAAACAATATATTCCTAGTATACAACAGAGGCAGGACGTGAACCTAAACATCATCCATGTACTTTTCATGAAACCTGGCCTTTTCCTATTAGAAAGCAAGAACAACAAGAGGTTTCTGGCAGTCAGATCATGCTCTATTTTTGACCAAAATAATAGCACCATAGGATTCCTTAGTGGCTCAGATGGTAAAGAATCTATCTGCCTGCAATGCAGGAGACCCAGGTTCAATCCCTGGGTCAGGAAGATCCCTGGAGAAAGAAATGGCAACCCATTCCAGTATTCCTGCCTGGAGAATTCCATGGACAGAAGAAGCTGGCAGGCTACAGTCCATGGGTTGCAGAGAATCAGACATGACTGAGCAGCTTTCACTTCACTTCACATTACCAAGGGTTAGACACGTGTCTTCCAGGAAGTCCTGTGAAGAATGCCACAGGATCCCAAGAAGGGACTCTACAGCCAAAACCCATGGACCCATGTGCCCAACGCACACAGATGTCACCATCAAGCCCCCTCATCAAATCCAGAGAGGCCCCCACAGCCTTTCCCAGAACAGACTCACTTGTCCAAGTCTACATGGAACTAGTTGATGGCTTCCTGACAATAAAAGGTTACGCAGTGACCTTCAGATAAAGATAAAGTCTGTGTGTCAGGAACTGTCAGAGAAACCTGGCTAGAACAACTTAGAAACTGTGTCCATAATTTTGAAAAAGGTATAACGCTATTTAATGTCAAACAGGTTGGTTTGTACACACACGCACGCACATTCTATTGCTTTAAATTACTTGGTATAAGTAGTCATTTCTTCACAATGTATATCCTCAATTCCTATGTCTCCAGATATAATAAATATAACCTTCTGACTCTGAATTAACACAAGCCAGATCCAACATTCCTCCCTGTGCTCACACTTCTAATTCTGGAGCCACAGAGCATGCTGACCTGCTAACGTGTGGTTTTTCAGGAAAGAGAGCTGTGACTAGACATTTCTGATGTCAACAACAGACACTCTGTGAACTAATTCAGGCAGGAGTTACACAGATGCAGGAACCAAACTGCCTGCTAAGCACACTGAGAAAGTATGTTCATCTCTCTCCCAAGTTGAGCTTTTAGGGGATGAGGGCTTGAAGTAACATTTTTTCATTACAACCTTTAATAATCGTATAATTGCCAAATGAGGCTCACAGGTTATAAAGAAATAAAATCTAAAACTTTCATTGAGTCCAAGCAAGCCTACCCCATCCCTCAATTCCCCCTTTCCCACTGAATTGTGGCCTTTTCAATAAAAGCTAAAACTATCCAGTTAAACATTTAGTTAGATAGAGGTTATTCATTATCACAGCTAACTCTGATGAAGTTTATGAAGGGTTTAAACAACCATGGAGATGTAAAGAGTAGAATTCTTCTGAAAATTTAGTAAAATTTACTATTCAATAAAATTTATTATTCATAACTAGCCAGATGTCCAGTTGGGCCTAATATCAAAATACTCTTAAAATCTTGGTACATTTTTGTGTTATTGTTAGCAATAAATCACTACCTAAGTCTCCAGTAACTAAATACATCAATTAAAATATAAAATCATTTGATCCAAGAGCATGGCCACTAAATTCTATCAAATTCTCCAGAGATTGGTCCCTAAGAGCAAACACAAAAGATCTGCCTGCATTAGTTGGGCCAGAATGGAAGCTACCTCCTCTAGGCACTTCACATGCCATTCGACACTATAAAAGCCCATCCTCTCTTCAACGGGGGAATGGGAGAGTGGGGTCTCCCAAGGCTTTTCTGGTGGATCGAACTCTCCTCTACATACCCAGTGTACTTCATACGTTTCCATTACTCTACTGTTTGTTCATTTCAGTCTTGACACCAGACGGCAAGCACCTCAGCTCTTTAAAGCTGGGGACCCACGACCTTTTGTCCATTCATTTAAAAACTCTTGGCACAGCACAAAATTGATCCTTAAAATACACAAGTAGTATCTACATCTACCCTTTAGGTACTAACGCAAGCTTAGCTTTTTCATAAAAACATTTTCGGTAAACCTGTGGTCTACTGGTCTACTGACCATTAAGCATTTCCGCATTATTTTAACATAAGCCAATATTTACAACACTTACTTATTAATTTCTTGTTGTTTAATCGTTCAGTCATGCCTGACTCTTTGTGATCCCATGAACAGCTTCCTCTGTACATGGGATTCTCCAGGCAAAAATACTGGAGTGGGTTGCCATTTCCTTCTCTAGAGGATCTTCCTGACCTAGGGATCAAGCCTGCATCTCCTGCTTGGCAGGTGGATTCTTTACCACTAAGCCACCAGGGAAGCCCTCAAAGGATAGTACTCCTTTTTTAAAACTGTGAACAAGGTCACAGTAAGAATAGAAGGAACAAAACAGATTACTCATTGTGAATACTGACTTACCTTTCTATATTTTTAATCAAAGAATGCTGAGGTTAAGTTATCTTAGACTAATAATCTTACATAACATCATACTTTAATAGTACCATATATTCAGGGACTGGATTTTTTCTTTTTAACCTTCACTGATAATGATATAACAAATACTTTGCATTCATGTTATGTTTATTACAGGTTGCTAACATGATGTCGGGGAAGTGGTATGTGAAAGTACATGTGATTAAAAGTAAATAAATGAGAAACAAAAGCACTCAGATATTCTTTCTCGTTTCATCTCTCTCAACCACTGTGCTTCAAGTTATCAATTATCTAAAATCCCTTAAGGCTCATTTAAATCCAGACTTTAAAAGTTGGGCTCTAAGGATTTTCCAAACTTATTAATCTTATTAATAGTAGATCCCTTCGATGAACCACTTTAGGGCACTTAAGCAATCACTATAGAATTTACCTTTTCAAAATAAAATCTAAGTGTAGGCAAAATGTGGATGATGATATTTCATAGGTATCTACTGAACAGTTCAAAAGAAAATGAAGTTAGAAAAATCTATACATAGATATACAGTGTCCTAAGGGCAGAAAAGAGAAGCTCTGATTAGGTGCTTGAAAATACACGAAAGAGGTCATGAAGCACAATTTCCTGGAAAGTGATCAAAAAACCACTGGGCCTGAATATTCAAACTCACACATACCTTCCTGAAGGTATTTTCTACAAGCCAGACCAGGCAGGGCTTGGTCTTCAGAGCAACAAAAGAAATGTTAACAATGGCACTGCCTCCGGGGTTTGTCCTGGGAACTGTGCCATTTAATATTCTTATTAATTCTTCGGTGTATGAACGTAAACTCCAGGTAAAGAAGTACTTTGTCAAAAGTTCCTAAAGACAAATCACTAGGAACTGAAGGGATCGAGAAGAAATTCTGGTTGGATTTAGGCACATCATGAAGGCAACACAGCCAAAGTACATCTCTAAGGCCACACAGAAGAGCCCAACGCACATGATTCTTTTCACCTAGGCTTGTAGTCACTAAATATGTAGCTTGTGTGCTGAGTTGCTTCAGTGGTGTTCGATTCTTTGTGACACTATAGACTGTAGGCCGCCAGGCTCCTCTGTCCATGGGATTCTCTAGGCAAGAATATTGGAGTGGGTTGCCATGCCCTCCTCCAGGAGATCTTCCTGACCTGGGGATCGAACCCGCATCACTTGCATCTCCTGCAGGCAGGTTCTTTACCACTAGTCCCATTTGAGAAGCCCATATAAGGGGTTACTCAGGCTAAATGTAAAATGGAGCCCAGTAATGTCCTCTTTTCTAGACAGTGCAATGCCAACATTATAAGATACATGATAAAATACATAAACCTGTAAGATACATATGAGATAATCAAAGCATTATACAAGATAAAAGGAAGAAAAAACAGGGCTATGATTAAAAATGTTTGTACAGTTCTGTTCAGAATATCACATCTATTGTGACTCTACTGACAGCTATTCTTTCTCTAAGCAGAGATGTTCTGCTTTCTTTAACTGCAATACAGCAGTTTTTGGCACCTCTCAAGTATTTTTCACATTGTGATTTGTTCTCCAGATATAAGTATAAATTTATCGACAGCTGAGATCCTGCTGGTGTATTCTGCATTTTGCTAGAATAATAGATTTCCAACAAATGGTTGTTAAAGGCAGCAGTTAAGAATGTGGGCTCTGCAGCCTGAGATGGTCCAAGTTTAAATCTTGGATCTATCGCTAAGTCTGAGATCTCAAGCACATTTCTAAACTCTGTGTCTCCATGTTTTCATCTGTAGAACTTGGCACAGTAATGGTTTGTAGTAGGATTACTGTGAGGATTAAATGAGATACAATGTGCAATAGTTTAGAACAGTACTTCATATACAGTTGAGTGTTAACTGTTAGCTAATAATCAGAGCACATTAATAAAAGAATTAATTAATGACTGATACATAAGTGAAAACTATAACAAAAATAAGAGGGATCCTCAAGCTGGGGTTTCCTTCAATCAGTAACAGTATTTCTCCAGATATAAGTCTTTCACAATTAGATAAATACAGGATATGTCCAGTTAAATTAAATTGCACATAAGCAACAAATATTATTTTTAGTATAATTAGACCCCAAACAGCACATGGTAGGAGAAAACTGGTAGAAACAGCATCCGGGAGAATAAGAATGTTGGTTCTTTGTTTTAAGGGAAAGTCTCTAAATCTGAATTGATACTTTCAAACTGGGGTGTTGGAGAAGACTCCTGAGCGTCCCTCGGATTACATGGAGGTCAAACCAGTCAATCCTAAAGGAAATCAACCCTGACTATTCATTGTAAGGACTGATGCTGAAGCTCCAATATTTTGGCCACCTGATGCGAAGAGCTGACTCATTGGAAAAGACCCTGATGCTGGGAAACATTGAAGGCAAAAGGAGAAGGGGGTGACAGAGAATGAGATGGTCAGACAGTATTACCAATCCAATGGACATGAATTTCAGCAAACTCTGGGAGACAGTGAAGGACAGAGGAGCCTGGCATGCTACATACAGTCTATGGGGTTGCAAAGACTTAGACATGACTTAGTGGCTGAAAAACTGAATCTTAAAAATCACTTCTTCTTTAAAAATCACTTCTTCTTCCCCTCTATCACTTTGTCCTCTTTGCCGTGTATACACTTTTCTTAACATCACCAAGTTGAGGTAAAAATGAGAATTTTAAACTAGATACAAGTGTCTACTCTTCTTGGATTTCCTACCAGCCACAGTGCACTCTGCCCACCTGGACTAGAAGGAGTACTGCTGGGGTGAGCCCAAATTCTGGTAAATCAAACCACTCTGCATGTCCTCAAAGTATGTATTTAGGTCTCCTTTCCACCCAACTTGAATTAACTGAACAGACCATTACAAAGTACTAACTTTAACAATTTGCTCTGAATATTTAAACTATGGTCTTAAAAAAGCAGTGGCAAAATTTGGCAAAATTTCCCATATCAGCAGGGGTTTATTTGAGTACTGGTGGTTGCACTCAGTATGCCAGCAAATTTGGAAAACTCAGCAGTGGCTACAGGACTGGAAAAGGTCAGTTTTCATTCCAATCCCAAAGAAAGGCAATGCCAAAGAATGCTCAAACTACCACACGATTGCACTCATCTCACATGCTAGTAAAGTAATGCTCAAAATTCTCCAAGCCAGGCTTCAGCAATACGTGAACCGTGAACTTCCAGATGTTCAAGCTGGTTTTAGACAAGGCAGGGGAACCAGACGTCAAATTGCCAACATCCGCTGGATCATTGAAAAAGCAAGAGAGTTCCAGAAAAACATCTATTTCTGCTTTATTGACTATGCCAAAACCTTTGACTGTGTGGATCACAATAAACTGTGGAAAATTCTGAAAGAGATGGGAACACCAGACCACCTGACCTGCCTCTTGAGAAACCTGTATGCAGATCAGGAAGCAACAGTTAGAACTGGACATGGAACAACGGACTGGTTCCAAATAGGAAAAGGAGCACGTCAAGGCTGTATATTGTCACCCTGCTTATTTAACTTATATGCAGAGTACATCATAAGAAATGCTGGAGGAAGCACAAGCTGGAATCAAGATTGCTGGGAGAAATATCAATAACCTCAGATATGCAGATGACACCACCCTTATGGCAGAAAGTGAAGAAGAACTAAAGAGCCTCTTGATGAAAGTGAAAGAGGAGAGTGAAAAAGTTGGCTTAAAGCTCAACATTCAGAAAACTAAGATCATGGCACCTGGTCCCATCACTTCATGGCAAACAGATGGGAAACAGTGGAAACAGTGTCAGACTTTATTTTTCTAGGCTCCAAAATCACTGCAGATGTTGACTGCAGCCATGAAATTAAAAGGCACTTACTCCTCAGAAGGAAAGTTTTGACCAACCCAGACAGCATATTAAAAAGCAGAGACATTACTTGGTCAACAAAGGTCCATCTAGTCAAGGCTATGGTTTTTCCTGTGGTCATGTATGGATGTGAAAGTTGGACTATAAAGAAAGCTGAGCACCGAAGAATTGACGCTTTTGAACTGTGGTGTTGAAGAAGACTCTTGAGAGTCCCTTGGACTGCAAGGAGCTCCAACCAGTCCATCCTAAAGGAGATCAGTCCTGGGTGATCATTGGAAGGACTGATGTTGAAGCTGAAACTCCAATACTTCGGCCACCTGATGCGAAGGGCTGACTCATTTGAAAAGACCCTGATGCTGGGAAAGGTTGACGGCAGGAGGAGAAAGGGACAACAGAGGATGAGATGGTTGGATGGCATCACCGACTCAGTGGACATGAGCTTGGGTAAACTCCGGGAGTTGGTGATGGACAGGGAGGCCTGGCATGCTGCAGTTCATGGCGTTGCAAACAGTCGGACTCGACTGAGCGACTGAACTGAACTGAAAGGGTTCTAACCCAGAAAAGCCTCTTTGAGGATACATTTGCCTATCTGTAAATAGGCAGCTTTCTATAGACACCAGATCATACTTAGCATGTATTAAGCTGTATTTATGATAACTTACAAAGACACAGCATAGTATAAGTTCATTTTAAGTAGTCTTTTACAAATAGCAACCGAATCTATGTTTTCATTTCTAACAGCCAAGAATGCAAGAACATCAAGCTTGGCGGGTTTCATCTTACCCCTCAGTACTGATTTGAGGTTGAGCTTGGCTTGGCGGTGCAGGTCCTCCACGCAGGGGGGTCTTGTGGTGGGGAGGAACACATTCTCCTGCTGGTGCCATGGAGCAGTGTAGTGGACCGTCCATCGACTCTCCTCATCTAGGTTGGAAACAGCTGTAGAAAGAGAGAATACATTCAGGTTTTAAAGTAACTGTGTTACATCAAGATGAGTTCTGGGTACCTAAAACACTCACAGGTAAGGACCAGCAAGGGAGAAATGGAACAAATTCTGAATAAGATTCAATCTTAGACCCCAGGGGTCTTTCCACTGTGTTTTGTGTTTGTTTAGTTAATTGCTTCCCATCTTTTTAGGCCCTCCTTTTACTCCAAAGTTAGAAAATGATTAACAAAATCAATAAAGACCTCCTGCTTCACTCCATCATAACAAAATCTATTAATCATCTATACTATGTCACTACATTATAAATGTTAGATTGCAAGACAGAAAACAACTTTTCTACTAAGAACCTGGCACCAATTCCTTCCCCTCTAAAGCATTATTTTAAAACACCACTGTTATAAACTCATTTAAAATTTTAAAAACTAAGCATAAACATTCAATGTAATACATTTAAATAGCATAGTTCAATTAGAAATCCATTCGTGCTGAAAAATTTTCTCTGCACTTCCTGCTTTCATGGAATATGTTCATATTCAAATGTTTTTAGAAACTCCAATGCAATTGATTTTTCCCAACACAATCCAATTCAATTCAATTTTTCCAACACAAAAGAGACTGAGGACATCAGAGGAAGAAATGGTAGGTTAAATCTCTATGATAATTTTCCTTTTACATTTTAGGGCTTAAGATTGCTTTGTCTATTTGATTTTTCCTGACAACACAACCCAAGAAGGGCTACCGATGGATCCCAACATGAAACTGACAACATCATACAAATTCAACAACAATTTTTTAAAATATTTTTTATATAGCCGTTGCTGTAAGCCAGCATTGGAGAGACCAGAGAAGTTTGAGAAGGACTCTGTGTTGAGGTGTTTACTGAAGGTGACAAGTCTAACACCTGTAAACCAGCAGATATGACAACTGTGAGTCGGGGGTAATCTTCCCCTCTCTGACCTATGCCACAGAGGATACACTGGGCATACACGTTTCTACAACATAATACGTCCCTGGAAATGAGACCATAAAGTAGATTCATAAAATAAAATGAACAGGCACACATGAACTATTGAACCTTTCTGTGTGAACATGTTTAAAATTAACTCAATGTACCTAACAGCACAGCTATTAAAACCATTATACAGATCAAATGAGCTAATATATGGAAAGTCACAGCTTATGAAATAACTCATGAAAAGAATGGTTGTGGCAAGATTAGTGCAATTACCTGAAGGGAGTCCCTGACTTTTAGAACCATCAATGAAGAGGAACTTGGCCTTTCTCAGTGCCTCTGGGAACATGAGTCACCCCACAGACCAGAGTGAGGTCAGCACTCACTACAGGTAGTGAATTCCACAAGCCCACCTTTAAATAATTCACTTTCTAAATCATCCCACTCTCTCCAGTGATAAGATAAATTAGTACTACGTATGTAATATACAACATTATGAACACAATTAACACTGTTGGGTTATATATAAAAGTTGCTAAGAGAGGATGAGATGGTTAGCTAGCATCACCAACTCAATGGATAAGAATGTGAACAAACTCCAGGGATAGTGAAGGACAGAGGAGCCTGGTGTGCTGCAGTCCATGAGGTCACAAAGAGTCGGATATGACTTAGCAACTGAACAACAAGATAGTATGTCCTAAGAATTCTCACCACAAAGAAAACATTTTCTTTTTCTTTTGTATCTATATGAGACTATGAATGTTCACTACACTTACTGTGAGAATCATTTCATGATGTCTGCTAGTCAAATTATTATGCTATACACCATAAGTGGATACAGTACTGTATGTCAATTATACATCAATAAAACTGGACAAATTTTTAAAAAAATCATCCCACTTTCCCTACAAACTGCCAAATGGAAAAATAAACATTGAGAACTAGACATCAAGTTAAAAACAGAAACGTCCTGTGTACTTTCTGCTTTTAATGTTTACTAAAAGCTGCATGTAAATTCGGAGAAGGCAATGGCACCCCACTCCAGTACTCTTGCCTGGAAAATCCCATGGATGGAGGAGCCTGGTGGGCTGCACGCAGTCCATGGAGTCGCTAAGAGTTGGACAAGACTCAGCGACTTCGCTTTCACTTTTCACTTTCCTGCATTGGAGAAGGCAATGTCAACCCACTCCAGTGTTCTTGCCTGGAGAATCTCAGGGACGGGTGAGCCTCGTGGGCTGCCGTCTATGGGGTGGCACAGAGTCGGACACGACTGAAGCGACTTAGCAGCAGCAGCAGCAGCATGTAAATTAGGCACTTGGCATTTCACATATCTGTGGAACAAATGTTTTACATGGTACATAGAACTACAGTCGTAATCTATAAAATCCAAAGAGCCCTGACTTAGTTCTTAGTTATGATCTGAGAATCTTGCACAGGATGGAGCTTGCCGTGTGTCCTCCAAAGAGTAGCCAGTTAATTATAATGTTTTGTGCTGATGCCCATTGATTTCGAAGACTGAATTATCATACTTCATAGTTGGAAAATAATGAAAATGGAAACTCTTCCTACTCGCCAATTACAAATCAAATCCAAGTGATAGTGTCCGTGTAATTGCACATTCAGCCCCACCATGCGACTACCAACTGGCTCCTAAGAAAGAACAGTTGTCTCTCCCTGGTGTATCTCACTCTTGCCAGGGTAGATTTTTATCAGTCCATCCAAAGACAATCTATGATGAGGGGAGCTGTAGAAATGAACCCCGAGGGCTGTTCATTTGCTTTCTCCAGTTTCTCTTACTAATGCTCCTACCTACATTTATCCAGTTTAAACCCATGGCCCCAAAACTAAAATAAAATAAACAACTATGTAAAAACAAAACTGTTTATAAATAAAATTTATACTTTCCAAAGAATGAAGAGGCATCTGGATTTAAAGAAATTGAAACCAACAGTAAGTACATAATGAAGCCACATCACAGAAGTTGTGTGCTTTACAATGACTGATCAGTCTAGACAGAGGCTGTCCTTGAGCTCTTAAATAACTAACAGAGTGTAGGAGACTTTCAGAGGATCATCCCCACCAAAAATATGTGATGCATCACTCAGAGGCTCCTCGTATTTAGCCAAAGAATTGAAACATCATACACTGTACATCAAGGCAGACATAAAGTAAATACAAGGGCTTTTTTCCCCCTTCTTCAAAGGATTATTTTTTTTTTTTTTTTGAGAATCCCAATAGAAGTGAATTCACCTAAAATCCCAACCATAAACAAGTAAGTCATGCTTTTAAAAAGAAAAAGTCACATAATTCTGCCCTAGAGTTATAAAAGTCTGAGGTATTTGAACTTGGTATAGAAAGGAGTTTAACAAACACCAATTATGCTGTTTTACACTCTTAATTTCATCACTCAAAAGGATGAAGTCGTACATAAAACACACACACTTACTCACATATAGTGCAGAGAAAAGAAACTACTTACTTTTCTTCTTAAAAAGTTTAATCAAAGACTTGATCTTTGTATTAATAAAGACCACCATTTCCAGGACATCTACGTAGGATTAAACAATTTGAATCCTTTAAAAGCTCAGTCCAGCAAACAGGTGGTAATCAGCATTCTTCTGCTCCACATTCCAACTTTTTCCCTCTGGTCTTGAATCCTCAGACATCTGCCTGGACTGATGTAACTTTGAGGTTGAACTTATTGTCAGGCAGTTACAAACCATTAACAGTCCTTGAACCTGAAAAGCTCCCACTGAAACCTAATCTTTAAGGCCGAGAGTCACCAGTGACAATGTATACAGAAAGAGAAAGCCAATCGCGGTTCTTATTTGCATGAGAGCCACATCTGTCTTTCTGCCTCGGTGCTCAGTGAGTCAGTTTCCTCTCCAACTGATCTGAAGTGCCTCCTCTCTGGAGTCCACAAAAACAGTAGAGAGTTTACTTCGTGGAAGTCAAGGTGAAGCAAAGGTGTTCCCCACTTTCACTGGGCCACTAAGAACATCCAGATCTTTTTACTGGAGCCGACAAGTCTTACGGCAAGTCTGTTGATTCTTTGACTCCCTAGTTAAGTCAGGCATTTGAACCGATTCAGGGGGGAGAAAGAGCCAAACTATTGTTTCCCCAACCACGCCCCCAGGCTCTGCCTCCCACACTAAAGGAAGGTTTGCAAGCAGTAAAACTTTATAATACAATCTCCAGGGAGCTGTAAATGATGACTTGGTTGTATTTTAGTTGCAAATTAGTACACCCAGTCTTCTCACCCAGTTTTTTTTTTTTTTTCTTGCCAGTGACGGAGAAAAGCATTGTCATTGTTCCAAAGGGTGATCTCGTCTGCATCTAGCTGCCACAACTCTCACCACCCCCGGCCCCCAAACTCTTAACTTTTCCCACTCCAAAGAAGAAAACAGATGATAAAGTAGCCTAATCATTTAAATCCGTATTTTAAATTTTAAAAACCTAGCCTAAGCACCAGGTTTTTAAAATTTCCACACCAAACACCTCCCCAATGGGAGAGAAGAGGAACAATTTCTAACAAAAATTATCTGAGTTTTTCTCTTCAACGTGAATGTACTGTACTAAGTTGCAGTTCTTTTCTCGTGTGCAATTGGCCACAGAGAACTGGGTAAATATAAACAGAGAAGAATCAGAAATGTGGTACCAGCAGGCACTAGAAAAATACACTTCGGGGTAAAGAGACAGGAACAAAAAGGAAAAGAATACAAATCAAACAATATTATGATAGGGGACAAAGGAAAAGAATGCGCCTCAAAGCTCTCCCCAACTTCACTTCATGGCAAAACAGTTTTTGAAACATGTTAGACAACCTCTTATTTCATAGCTTTGGGCCAGACTTACAACTGAATGGAAAAATGTAATAACCCACTAATTCAAAACATTTAGTTTATAACAAAAGCTTTTAGTCAAAGAATAAAATTTATATAAGGGGCTCCCTCTAGGGAAAACTTTGGAATGATTCCTCCTCAAATCATCCCCCCCAACAGACACACAATCTTATTTTTTATACAACAAAATTGAAGCAAACAAAACCCAAAACACACATATTATCCTACCACCATACCTATTATCACGGATTTCCAACTTGTGTTCTTTCACCTATACACTGCTTTATTTAAAAGTAATTACATGGCCAGATGGCAAATGAGAAAAGACTGAGAGTGTAAGTTAAATTATATAACTGCTTGAAAAGTGTGCAAAGTTCCCTTAGGATAACACATTTATAAGCAAGAGCTGCCTCTTAGCTCACTATACTCAAAACAGGCAGTAGTGGGTTCTAACCAGAAGCACTCCTTATCCACAGTCCACGAATTTCTGAGGTTGAACATCCCCATCTGGACTTCCAACTACAAACAGCACATGGCCTTTCACGTACGAAACAGTGGCACTGGAACTTTGATTTACTCATTCAAAGACAAATACTGAGCATGTACGAAGCGCCATTCATTTGAGATCCCTCTTGGAGCTTACATTACTTGACCATAAACCACAATTATATGGTATGTTAGAATGTGGTGAGTGGAATGGACAAAAGAAAAAGTTGCATAGGATAAAAGGGGTTTGAGAGGAGGAGGGTGTGGCCAGGTTGTAATATTAAATAGAGTCAGGATAGAGCTCATTGGAAAGGTGAGACTTGAGTAAAAACTTGAAGGGGGCAATAGCAATAGAACAAGAACAAGAATCTGTGCAGTGAGTCCAACTGGCTCTCATTTTAAAGAGGGAGGAAAGAAGTTTATTGGTAGTGAAACATTTCTAACCCACCAGGACTAGTCAGAGAAGTGCTCTAAGAAATGAACTTTGGTAAGAGTCACACATGGAGTAATCTCCTTTCTCATTAATAAAACCTGATATCGAGCGACCACAGTCATGTAAAGATAATGCCACTGGTTACACAGAGATCAGTGGCAAGTCTGGGGGTTAAAAAGCAGGGTTCCACCCCAGCATCTCACTTGGCGCCAATAGCAACGAACCCACCTGCCAATGCAGGAGACATTAAGAGACATGCGTTCTATCCCTGGATCGGGAAGATCCCCTGGCGAAGGAAACAGCAACCCACTTTGGTATTCTTGCCTGGAAAATCCCATGGACAGAAAAGCCTGGCAGGCCATAGTCCATAGGGTTACAAAGAGTCAGACACGACTGAAGCAACTTAGCATGCACCCCAGCATCCCAGGGCACACTGTCCTCTCGGCATTATTTTATGCTGCCTCTTAACTCCCTAAGTCCAGAGCTTCCGGAAGGAAACACATAAACTATGGTATTTATTGCGTTAAATATTAAGAAGGGTTTGGAAAGAGCTTTTTAATTATAAAGATTTCCCCAGTGGTTTTCTCATCTCTTACTTTACAATCTGTGTGTGCTGTGCTGTGCTTAGTTGCTCAGTCATGTCCAACTCCTTGTGACCCCATGGACTGCAGCCCACCAGGCTCCTCTGTCCATGGGGCTTCTCCAGGCAAGAATACTGGAGTGGGTTGCCATGATTGCCTCCAGGGGATCTTCCCAACCCAGGCAATGAACCCAGGTCTCAAACATTGCAGGCGGATTCTTGACTGTCTGAGCCACCAGGAAAGTCCAAGAATACTGGAGTGGGTAGCCTAGCCCTTCTCCAAGGGATCTTCCCAACCCAGGAATCAAAGCAGGGTCTCCTGCATTTCAGGTGAATTCTCTACCAGCTGAGTTACCTGGGAAGCCCCAGTGATTGCTCTAAAACTATCAATTCCAGCTTTGATGCACACATTATCTTTCCTGCTGTCTAAAATTCTATCGCCAATCATTTAAAAAAAAAATTCTCCATGGTCACCATGAACTTCTAACCAGTACCAATGGTCTTTTTCTCTCCCATCTTTCTAGTTACCTTTTTAATCATATATACTAGTGATCCAGTTGTGGAGCTGTTTTTCATCAACACTGCAGACCACTATTTCCTTTCCTACATCTGACTGCTCCTTCTTTGGATTCTGACAAACTCTTAACAAGCTTCCAAGTGCCAGGTGTTAAATTTCTGCCCTATGCTATTGGTGGCTCAGAGGTAAAGCATCTTCCTGCAACGTGGGAGACCCGAGTTCGATCCCTGGGTCGGGAAGATCCCCTGGAGAAGTAAATGGCAACCCACTCCAGTATTCTTGCCTGGAGAATCCCATGGATGGAGGAGCCTGGTAGGCTACAGTCCACGGGGTCGAAAAGAGTTGGACACAACTGAGTGACTTCACTTTCACTTTCATGCTATTTACTTATTCCCCCTTAAAACCTTAATGATTTTGCTGGTGTGAGGTCAAGTCAGCAAATTATGGCTCTTGGGTCAAAGCCAGCTGCCCCCTTTATAAATGGTTTTAAAAAATTAAAACATAATCTCATGACATGTGAAATTATAAGACTCAAATTTCAATGTCTGACAGTAAAGTTGCTGCTACTGCTGCTAAGTCGCTTCAGTCGTGTCCGACTCTGTGCGACCCCATAGACGGCAGCCCACCAGGCTCCCCCATCCCTGGGATTCTCCAGGCAAGAACACTGGAGTGGGCTGCCATTTCCTTCTCCAATGCATGAAAGTGAAAAGTGAAAGTGAAGTTGCTCAGTCGTGTCCGACTCTTAGCAACCTCATGGACTGCAGCCTACCAGGCTCCCCGTCCCTGGGATTTTCCAGGCAAGAGTGCTGGAGTGGGGTGCCATTGCCTTCTCCAGGGACAGCACAACTATGCCCATGCCTTCATCTACTGTATACTCTGCTCTCAGGCTGCACACAACTGCAGAGTGGAATCATGTGCCAAAGACTTAATACATGCCCGAAAGCTGAATATATCATTCTCTGAGAAGCTGACTTCTGGATGAAGCCACTGCCTTTAAACAGCCCCCTCAGTCTTCACTTCCATCTGCTGTCTTTCACTGGTCTGCCCTCCAGCTCCATCTTAACCACCCTCTACTCAAATCTCACATTATCTCTAGCTGAATGCCTAATTTAAGCCAGTTTCCTTAAATCTGCTGCTTATCAAGAACTTTTTGATATCTATTAGGGATGATGGTCAATTTTTCAATGAACCAGACAGGTACATTTAAACGCCACTTAAAATGAGAGAACGGAGATCTAGATGCTAATGCTGTTGGAGCTAAGATGAGACTCTATGTGTCTTGATCCATCTCTAATTAGCACATACTAAGTTTTGCAAGGGGCTTCCCTCGTAGCTCAGCTGGTAAAGAATCCACCTGCAATGCAGGAAACCCCAGTTCGATTCCTGGGTGGAGAAGATCCCCTGGAAAAGGGATGGCCTACCCACTCCAGTATTCCTGGGCTTCCCTGGTAATTCAGATGGTAAAGAATCTGCCTGCAATGAGGGAGACCTGGGTTAAAGATATCTTTAGTTAGTATGTTCAAGTTAATATATCTTAACACAAAAGTCTTTATTAGAGTTCATAACTAATAAAAATATTTAAGACTAAAAATCTTCAGCTCATGTATTCAAGTTAATGTATCTTATATAAAAGATACATAGGGACCATAAATAAAAATATTTAAGAGTAAAGCATTATGCTCTAAAAATGCTGTCAAATATGACAAAGAAAAATATATCTAATATCACTTGAATAATCCTGGCAGATTATCCTGGTCCAGATTTTTTAAATTCTTTACCACCACTATTACATAAAAATTCCCATCCTTATTTCTAAAATTCCAATTCTGCTTAATCTTTCACTGAAATGAAATCTTACTTTTAACCAACATTTAAGTTTTTTCTTCTAGGGAGTCATCTGATCATTTCTACAGTTATTCTATTACTTCCCAGGAGTAGGTGTATAACATACCAGCAAAGAGATAGAGGAATATTTTTAAAAGTAATTCATATTCTAAACATCTTAATTGTAAACGTGCACTTATGTTCCACCAGTCAGCAAGTTCACACTGAGTACTTATTAGCTGCCTTGTGTTAGGCATCCGGGTTAAATGTGAATCTAACATGGGCACTGACTTTTTTAGGAAGGTCATAGTCCAGTGGCGACGGCACACCCAAACAGATAAAAATAATAAAATCATGAATAAGTACAGGGAGAGAGATAAGACAATGCTGTTAACTGAAAAGATGACAAAGGGCACACAGCTCATTTATTTAAAAAAAATTTTTTTATAAACTAGTTTTTTGTGTTTGCATTTAGCTTTAGCCCTATGTTGTGATCTGAAGCTTTAGGTCAGGAAACAGTATCACAGTTTTTAAGAATTCAAGCAAATTCAAACATATTTTTAGTTAATGGTAGCTATTTCCTCAGAGAAGGCAATGGCACCCCACTCCAGTACTTTTGCCTAGAAAATCCCATGGACAGAGGAGCCTCGTAGGCTGCAGTCCATGGGGTCGCTAGAGTCAGACATGACTGAGCGACTTCACTTTCACTTTTCACTTTCATGCATTGGAGAAGGAAATGGCAACCCACTCCAGTGTTCTTGCCTGGAGAATCCCAGGGACGGGAAGCCTGGTGGGCTGCCGTCTATGGGTTGCACAGAGTCGGACATGACTGAAGCGACTTAGCAGCAGCAGCAGCCATTTCCTGGGTTTTCCCAATGGCTCAGTGGGTAAAGAATCCACCTGCAATGCAGGAGACACAGGAGGCGCAGGTTCAATCCCTCGGTCGGGAAGATCCTCTGGAGAAGGAAGTGACAACCCACTCCAGTATTCTTGCCTGGGGAATTCCATGGACAGAGGAGCCTGTCAGGCTATAGTCCAAAAGGTTGCAAAGAGGCGGACACAATTGAGCAACTAAGCAATTAAATGATACAAAGCATTACATACATCTTATGTGTACACTATTATATTTAAACTTCTGTCCAAACTTCAGACGACTCACCACCAAAAATTTAGTTTCCATCACCATACAGTCAACCTCCTTTATCCATATTGCCCTCCCCTACTCCCATCCCTTCTGGTCATCACTACTCCGGTCTCTGAATCTGTGTATTATTTGGTCTGTTTATTTAGATTCCACATATGACTGAAATTATATGGTATTTGTTTTTCTCCATCTGACTTATTTCACATAGCATGATACCCTCAAAGTTCATCCATGCTGTCACCAATGGTGAGATTTCATCTTTTTGTATGGCTGAGTAGTATTCCATCTTGTGTGTGTGTGATCTTTATCCAGTCATCTGCTGATGGGCATTTAATGGTGTTTGGAAAACTAGTGAGCCACATGACAAGAATGAAACTAGACCGCTCTCTCTCACCACACACAAAAACCAACTTAAAATGGATCAAAGACCTGAATGTAAGAAACCATAAAACTTCCAGAAGAAAACACAGGCAGTGTGCCCTTGACATCAGCTGTAGCAATCACTCTTTGGCTACGCCTCCTCATGACCTCATTTAGAAGACAAACAACTGTTAGGGAACAGAGGTGAAGAGTGGACCTGTTGGAAAAGTCCAGTCCTGGGACACAAGGAGAACTGCAAAGGCCTCAGTGTAAGTTTAGGGGAAATTAATGTAGAGAAGAGTGGCAAACGAGGTGGAGAGAGAGGCAGGGGCCTGACCCTGAGGGGCCTTGCTTGTCCTAAGAGGGCGGAATTCAGTGGGTGGCCTAGGGAGTCACTGAAGGAGTTTAAGAGAGGAAGTTGTATGGCCAGTGTGAAATCATAAAGACATCACAGGTGGAGGTGAAGAGAGCGCCTGAGTGGGCTTGACTGGAGGCAGGGAGAGAAGGCAGGGGGGACCCAGTCCAGCAAATCACGCCAGCAGTGAGGTCAGAACCAGTCCTCATCAGATCAGATCAGTCGCTCAGTCGTGTCCGACTCTTTGCGACCCCATGAATCACAGCACGTCAGGCCTCCCTGTCCATCACCAACTCCCGGAGTTCACTCAGACTCACATCCATCGAGTCAGTGATGCCATCCAGCCATCTCATCCTCTGTCATCCCCTTCTCCTCCTGCCCCCAATCCCTCCCAGCATCAGAGTCTTTTCCAATGAGTCAACTCTTCGCATGAGGTGGCCAAAGTACTGGAGTTTCAGCTTTAGCATCATTCCTTCCAAAGAAATCCCAGGGCCGATCTCTTTCAGAATGGACTGGTTGGATCTCCTTGCAGTCCAAGGGACTCTCAAGAGTCTTCTCCATCACCACAGTTCAAAAGCATCAATTCTTTGGCGCTCAGCCTTCTTCACAGTCCAACTCTCACATCCATACATGATCACAGGAAAAACCATAGCCTTGACTAGACGAAACTTTGTTGGCAAAGTAATGTCTCTGCTTTTGAATATGCTATCTAGGTTGGTCATAACTTTCCTTCCAAGGAGTAAGCATCTTTTAATTTCATGGCTGCGTCACCATCTGCAGTGATTTTGGAGCCCCCAAAAATAAAGTCTGACACTGTTTCCACTGTTTCCCCATCTATTTCCCATGAAGTGATGGGACCGGATGCCATGATCTTCGTTTTCTGAATGTTGAGCTTTAAGCCAACTTTTTCACTCTCCACTTTCACCTTCATCAAGAGGCTTTTTAGTTCCTCTTCACTTTCTGCCATAAGGGTGGTGTCATCTGCATATCTGAGGTTATTGATATTTCTCCCAACAATCTTGATTCCAGCTTGTGTTTCTTCCAGTCCAGGGCTGTTTTTCTACAACACCCTTGGTCTCAGCGGCCCATCTTTAACAGCGTGTACTATGTTTCAGGAACCATTATATACTTAATGTATAAATTTTTAAAAATTAGACCTTAGTTATTAATAAATGACCCTGTTACCATTAATGCTTTCATTTGTAGTAAACCTTAAAATATACCCTTATTCCTTTTAATAAGGACCAAAGATTGCACATGTAAACCTAAAAGCTTAAGAGCAGAGCTGTCTAAGGACTCATGGATAAGGCCTCTATCCCCATGGAGCCCTTCCCCTCTCCTACCCCATTCCCCATTTACACAAAGCTTCAGGCCCTCTTCAGTGCGTTAAATGAAGCTAGGGCATTAAAAGTGTTTATTTTGAATCCAGAACTTTCACAAACTTTGTTTAAAAGTATTTAGTAAAAGGGAACATTTTCAAATAATAAACACAGGAGTTATAAGCAGAAACAAGGCATGATTATGTCACATAATATATATACACATTTTGAATTAAACAAAATGAGTCCTGGATCAATTGAAAGTGGACTGTATAATCAATAAAGATCACCATGGTCTTGTAAGTGGGGAGGGGAGGGAAGGAAAATAAAACTCAGATGTAATGGAGTTCCGGTCAAAGCTCCAGATTCTAAATGATAATGTAAGCATGTCTCAAAAGAATTTAGCTCTTGAAAATAGAAAATATTTCAGCCCAGCCTTATCTATAAATGGTGTTTTTAATGACTGTTGATGTGTTTCACACTTTTTTTAAAATCAGACATCTGAAATAGAAGACCGTACATGACTAAGTTAATTTAAGTGTACTGATTATCTTTATGCATGGTTAAAATACTTAAAATACAGTGTTTAAATCCACAGACACACCCATTCATTCTTCTGCCTTTCAGACTCACTGGATTGGAAATCATCATAGCAGAAGAACATCCAATATAAGCCCATAGGCCTGTAGGATAAAATGTACACATTTAGTAGTAAGAGATTTGAGAAATTTATAAAAATAAACTAGTAACACAATCTCCTTAATAAACATTCATAATAATGCTTTAGTAATAGACTTATAGAAAACTTAGGCCTGGCCTCTGTTTATTAAGGAACAAAGCTTCCCATATTTCAACTTTTGGAAGTGAGATTTATGCTTCATGTTTTTATAAATACTTTCACATTGAGAGCAATTATATACAGTCCATATTTTTTATCTATGAAAATAACAATCATTAGAAGCTGCAAAGCAAATTAATAACATAGGCTGATGAATGAATGCAATCAGTAAATATATAAATAAGAGTAAATTCAAAAACAGGGCTGTCAAATAAAATACAGCATGCCAAGATAAAGCTGAATTTCAGGTAGATGAAATTTGACAAGGGACTTTTAAAAAAATGTACAGTTAAATTCATTTGTTAATACAATTGTAATTTATGGTATTAAAAGATAGCCTTAAGTATTTCATACAACAGACAGAAAAATATACTTCATATTATTCAAAACAAATTGAACTGACTATAGGCTCTTGCTGTTTGGCATTTAATTGATTAAAAACTGAAAGATGGGTTGGTCAGTTGTTTACTAAAGAACTGATCTCTTATTTTTCATATCAGGCATTTTTCTTACCAGTTACTACTCTTCATCTCTGTAGTCTAGATTTTAAACCTGCACAACTTCTTCTTTGATTCACTTGCCAGTTTTATACGCCATTACAGAAGAGATGCCAAACACGAGGTCTGCTAGAGCAACTGCACAGCACGCACATCAGCCTGCCATCTCCCTAATCCAGCAGGTGCTCCTGGGACAACGCTATTACGTGGGTCCCAATGCGATGCAACACCAAGGATAAACATCACCCACGGTGAATCCAAGGTAAACATTGTTGTTGACAAGTTACATTTTTCCAGTTTACAGGAAATGCTAGAGCTAGAGGGAAAAATGAAAACGTCACTCAGACTAAAAGGCTGAATGTTTACCTGGTCTGGCCTCTCTGCAATAAATTAATTAAATAAAACAATAAAGAGAATGTGCCAGATTTAAAGAGCTTTAAGGAACATCATCACAACCAGATGTATGATCCAGATGCTAGTTTTGGATAAACCAGATATAAAGAAAACCCTTTTAGACAAAGAGGGAAATTTGAATATGCACTGGGTGTAATCTTACACATTTAACATTTGAATACTGTTACACACACACACGCACACACACATTGTAGAGATGCTGGCCTGGAATGAAAATACTGGTATGTGTCTGATGGCAGATGCTCATGAAGAGTTTTTTAACTGTCCCATGAATCATGTTATTTCACACACATGAAAAAAGCATTAAAAACCACCAATATTCTAGAACCTCATTGGTACAATAGTCTTTTCTTTCTTCTGCTTCTGAATTAATCTTTAATGATGAATCATATGGCACACTGAAAACAAGACAAATGGAAATCTCTCTTCTCATCAATATCTGGTTGGGGGAGTGGCTGGGAGTAGAAAGGGAAACCCTGAGAGATGACAATGTATCAATTCTTTAGAAGGAACTTGATCTGGCATCCACTTTGCCAGTTCATTCTAATGCTAGGAAATACCCTTTTCTCTGCAGTGTTGAAGCTAAAGCCTTCAGCTACGGATCCTAGTTAATAATTTAACCTAAAACCACTGGTACCATCTGCTCAGTCAATTTTGGAGCGTCTGCTATCTCTGTGACTAGTTTAGTCGTGTCACAATGTTCACGTGACAAATGTTGAACAAATGAAAGGCGAGGCAGACAGAAAGCATGCTATGGAAAAAGGAACCCCCATCAACAGTCTAAAACACAAAGGGAGCCCTGCTGACTGAGCATTCAAAGTTCAACCCTGCCTGAGGGGACGGGAGGATGCATCTCTCTAATGCAGGGAATGAGACAATCCAGAGGCTGTCCTGAGATGATGGGCATAAAGTGGGGCAGACAGGGGAGAGCTTTGTGAAGGGAATGGGCCCTGAGATTGGAAACACAGATGTGTAGGGATACAGCAAGGGCAAACTGGAAAAGGGAGATGTCACAGGCAACGAGAAAGTTATAGCTGAAAAGAGCCCCAGAGAAAACCCAATCCACTCCATTTATTTTATAACATAAGTGACCTGATCACAGGGCTACCCAGCAGCTGAGTGGATTCTCCATCTTGTGCTCCAGATTTCAATACACTCCATATTGCTGCCTGCACTGCAGAGGGTTGATGGGGTGGGGTACCGACCATCCACACTCATTTCTCCCTCCATGCTTTTGTAATTCTTCCATGGGGATGCCAGATCCCTGACTCATCTACTTGGTAAGCTCCTATTCATTCCTTAGGGCTTCCCTGATGGTTCAGAAGTAAAGAATCCACCTGCCAATACAGGAGACATGGGTTCGATCCCTGGGTGGGTAAGATACTCTGGAGAAGGAAATGGCAACCCACTCCAGTATTCTTGCCTGGGAAATCCCATGGACAGAGGAGCCTGGCAGGCTATATAGTTCATGGGGTCACAAAAGAGTCGGACATGCCTTAATGACTAAACAACAATTCATTTTTTAAGTTATAATTCAAGCATTAACCATCCTTAAGAAGCATTCCTTAACAGCTTTCCTGTTTCAAAAACTGTGTCATTTTATTTGAAGGATAATTTCCTCCAAAGTGAACTATGTCTGACATGCAGAAAGAGAACAAATAATTTCATGAACTCTAAGTCTTTATACTTAGACCAATTATGTGCCACATGCTTTTTAGTCCTAATCCATTCACCTGAGTGTCCTGATTCATCGAATTCATTTTACTCAGCCTGTATCAAGTATATAAAAGCTCATTTTAGGAGGGAAATTATATGAGTAGAGTGATATAACAACTAGTTCAACTGTAAAGTTAACACTTTACCTTTCCCAATATAGTCATTTGAAACATATTTTCTGAATGTATATAAAGGGGCTCGCACATCTTAGAGAGTAATCTTCAATCACTTGGAAATGAAGATGTATTTTCTGACAAGGACCTACTGTATAGCACCGGGAACTCTGCTGCATGTCATGTGGCAGTCTGGATGGGAGTTTGGGGAAGAATGGATACATGTATATGTATGGTCAGTCCCTTTGCTGTCCACCTAAGACTATCATAGTGTTGTTAACTGGCTATAGTCCTACACAAAATAAAAAGTTTAATAAAAAAAGATATATTTTCTGGGCTATTAAAATTTAACATAGTTAAATCCTTTTATAACAAAAATAACTTACAGGGAAATAAATTTTTAAATTTGAAAAGAAAAATTAACACAAACTTTCTTCTAAATCTTCAAGGAAGAAAAAAATAAACCTTATCGTAGAATGAAAAGCCAACATATAGTGTGATGATCTTGGAAATAGAGTCATGTAATTAGCTAAGGTGCTTTATAGTTTGGGCTGTTTCGTATTTTTAAAATTGGATGATATTAAGGACCTGCTTGATTGATAGTGTTACAAAACCTACAAAGAATCTACATTTGAGAAGAATTTTCTACCCAGAAAAAAACTGAGAGCAAAGGATACTTCCTAATCAGGACTACCAGGGGAAAACTGACAAAATCAAGTCGAAGATTGCCACCTACAGGGGGACACTGTCCACTCACTGAGACACTGGAAGAGGAAGGATTTCTGCTGCTGTCTCTCAACAGAAAAGCTTGGGGAAAAGGGCTCTGGTTTAACACACCCCCTTTCAAGGTCACGTCTCAAAAGAATGCTCTCATATTCTTCCACCAAAGAAAGACCATACTCCATAATCTCCGTGCCCTTTCTGAGCCTCAATTTAAATGAAGTTGATCTCATGCCTCCAGGAAGATTTGTGAATATTCCTAAACTCCCTAGTATCTACAACCAAGCCCAGATTAAGGAAGCACTCCTATGTTAGAAAGGGCATTTCTGAATCAATAAGGGAGAAGCTACATGACATGTGAATAACTGGGACTAAAAAAAGAGGTCCACATCAATTTACAAGCAAAAGGTAAAATTTTATAACAAAGGAACCCAAAGGAGTGTTTTCCATTTGGAGAGAAGATGATTTGAAGCCATACTGTCTGTGAATACAAAAAGTACGTTATTTAAACGAACGAGGGAAAATCAGATTCTTGATTGCCTAAGTTCTTTCCAAGTAATCATCGATAAAGTACGAAGAGTTAGAGAAAAGAATTACTTAAGCTTATTATTTTGCAAGCAATGGGACAATCCTATGAACTGTTTAGCTTTTCTTCTATTTCCTGTGATTTCTTATATTGTTTCACATATGGTTAAGATGAAGGCTACAATTAATAAGCTGGTGTGTGATCAACTACTTTTGTTAAGAGGCCAGCTGGTTCACATGCAAAATGATAATCAGACAAATTAAGACAGACTGCTTTGGTTTGCTGATGAACTGACAGCAATACTTATAGTTAAATGTCTCCAACTGTATCTGGTTTTCCAGTAATGGTAAAAGTTGATTCAAGTAAGGATAATATTGATCTGATTCATGTTAGGTTTTATTTTTTAAAAAATTATATTGCCCTAAACCACTGAATAAACAGTAGCAGAATTTTTCGGAGAAACCACCGCTCCCCATTAACCGTAAGAGCTACAAAGATTTTATAATCATGCTAGATAGAGGTATCCCAGCAGGAGCAAAGGAAAGTCAGCCTGGCATAAGAGGACATTCAGGCTTAGTCTAGAGACTACAGAATGTTTACTGAAGTTAGGCAGTCACAGACTTTTGACATGAATAAAACCTTTCTATAAACTCAATTTTTCATATATTGCCACTGATTTTTCTTTTCAATTCAGTGATAAATGTTAAATATATGTTAGCTACTCAGTAGTGTCTGACTCCTTACGATCCCACCAGGCTACTCTGTCCATGGAATTCTCTAAGCAAGATTACTGGAGTGTGTTGCCATGTCCTTCTCCAGGGGATCTTCCCAACCCAGGGATTGAACCTGGGTCTCCTGCATTGCAAGGCAGATTCTTTACCATCTAAGCCACCAGAGAAGCCCAAAAGCTAAATAAGTAAACAACAAATGACAGCAAGAGGCAAGAATAAAAACACTGATTATTTTATGGAGATAACTGTTCAGTATCTCTAGATTCTAATATTTCCAAAGCAAGGATTTCATGATGTAGACTTCTGAACTGACACTGTGGAAGTGTTTCCATGCTTGTGGGCATTCAGTGGTGCTCAAAGAGTATAAAACTGCAGACAGCTGGAAGGGAAGGGAGGTGACTGCTGTGCCCACAGATTAGGCCCACAAATGATCTGAGAAAAATCAATGATAATCAAAACAGTAATGCTACTACTAGGTAATAGCTGCCCACTGGTTTTGTAAAAAAAAAAATTATATGTTTATTAGCTCCTTTGCATCAGCATCATGACAGTTTAAAATGGAAAGCAGAAAAAAATGGAAATTTTTCATATCTTAGCAAATATAATAATATTAGAAAGGATTAAGGTCAACAATCTTATGTGCCTAACAGTATTTTTAATATGCAGCCAAAACTATGAAGCTGGAAACTATAAGGACAGGCAGGGTATTTCATAGCTGGTCTACTGCTCAGTGTGTGTGCATGTGAGCACGCTGCAAGCTTTTTCCACTAAAGAAAAAAGATAAAGTCATTATAGGAATTTGGTAATGAACACACAGGCAATCACTGTTTTCCTCCACCAGAATTATTTGGGGAGAAAATAAAACAGTTAAGTTCTTACAATCCAAATAGTTTCCTCAAATCTCTCTCAAGTTACATGTTAGTTCTGTGAAGACTCAGCTCCATCCATTTTTATCACTTCATCCTGAAACATCTCTCTCTCATATGAAAGGCAGCCCACACATATCATTCTATGATAAAACAAGTTCAAATGAAGCTGCCACAATCAAATCTCATTAGCGAATTGCATTTAATTAAGTATACATTTAGGCTATCAAGGGTGGTCCTAAAATAACTGTACTTTTCAATGCTTGCCTTGATGTCCATGTACAATCACCTTCACCTTGACTTGAATTTAATTATTTTATTATAACTGCTTTCTGAGGAGAAGTACCAATTGCACCCACCAATAGTGCAACCAACCACAGACTCCAGACAATATATTATATTCATTATCAATTAAGCCCCTGAGCATCTCCGGAGAGCTAGTTTTAGTAGGACACTCCATGTTAAAATAGGATAAAATTCACTTCTTCGCTCAGTAGCCTCCCCCTACCTCTTGTCAATACAATCACAGCCGCCCATCAACAAGGATAACTCTATATTCTGAACTTTCTAGCTTCACTCAAATTGTTTAACATCAACACTCCCCTCCCTGCCAAATGGCCTCTTCTTTCTGCAGCTGCTGCATGCCACAAATAGCTTCTTGTATAATTTGACTTAGAATGCACCCCAAACTAAACATGTTGAATGGCAACGTGAATGCTTCATTCAGAGAGTGCTAAAATGTGTAGAATGTCCTAAAAACATCGCAGCGGCAAAGGGATTCGTTTGGTAGTCTTGGGGCAGACGACTGCTTTCAGCCGTAACCTGCAAATTCTCCTCAGTTCTGTGTAGCTGGCTTCAGAAGATTCCCATGGTGATCAAAGGAGGATGAACTAATTCCCCTCAGCTTGCCCTGTCTACAAGGGCTTTCTCTAATGTTGCCTCCATTCCCCACAACAAATAAATTCCTTCTCGCTTTCCTAAGTAAATGTACTTACTCTCAATCTATTCATGCTCTAGCATCAGTTATCCATTCTTGGGTTAATTCAAATGGTTTAAGTTGTTTAACTTAATGTTCTGTGTACGCTGGGCTTCCCTTGTGGCTCAGCTGGTAAAGGGTCCACCTGCAGGAGACCTGGGTTTGACCCTGAGTTGGGAAGATCCCCTGGAGAAGGGAATGGATACCCACTCCAGTATTCTGGCCTGGAGAATTCCATGGACTGTACAGTCCTTGGGGTCGCAAAGAGTAGGACACAGCTGAGCAACTTTCACTTTCTGTGTATGTTACACATGGCAAGACCCCTCCCTCTGCCATTTTTGTAAGGTCCTAGGGAGAAGGCGATGGCACCCCACTCCAGCACTCTTGCCTGGAAAATCCCATGGATGGAGGAGCCTGGTTGACTGCAGTCCATGGGGTCGCTAAGAGTCGACACGACTGAGCGACTTCCCTTTCACTTTTCACTTTCATGCATTGGAGAAGGAAATGGCAACCCACTCCAGTGTTCTTGCCTGGAGAATCCCAAGGACAGAGGAGCCTGGTAGGAGGCCATCTATGGGGTCGCACAGAGTTGGACACGACTGAAGCAACTTAGCAGCAGCAGCAGCAGGAGGCTGGGACGAAATCCACACAGATCTCTTTGCACAGGGCCAACCTTGATGCCAGGCAAAGTCAGATGCTTGGGAACTCGATACAATGTGAAAACACGTAACATTCATGTGAAGTGAAGTGAAGTGAAAGTGAGTCACTTAGTCATGTCCGACTCTTTGTGACCCCATGGACTATACAGTCCACGGAATTCTCTAAGCCAGAATACTGGAGTGGGTTGCTTTTCCCTTCTCCAGGGGATCTTCCCAACCCAGGGATCAAACCCAGGTCTCTCGCATTGCAGGCAGATTCTTTACCAGCTGAGCCACAAGGGAAGCCCAAGAATACTGGAGTGGGTAGCCTCCAGTGGATCTTCCTGACCCAGGAATAGAACTGGGGTCTCCTGCATTGCAGGTGGATTCTTTACCAAATGAGCTGCCAGGGAAGCCCAAGTGAAAGTTGCTTAGTCATGTCCGACTCTTTGTGACCCCATGGACTACACAGTTATGGAATTCTCCAGGCCAGAATACTGGAGCAGGTAGCCTTTCCCTTCTCCAGGGGATCTTCCCAATCCAGGGATCAAACCCAGGTCTCCCGTGTTGCAGGCGGATTCTTTACCAGCTGAGCCACAAGGGAACATCCATGGGCACATTTGAAAAGGGGCAGGAGGCGGGGCACGGTAATCATTCATCTTTACCAAACAGGTGAGGGAGGGAAAGAGCCTGGAGAATTTTAAAAGCATTTGTCTATAGGGCCATAATTGTCTAAACTCAGAAAATTTCCCTTTAAAGGTAGCTTGTAAATAAATACTAAACAAAAATTTCCACACAGATAATGGTCATTTTCACTTCATTTATACAAGTCATTTTTTGAAATGCTTCCCAGTGTGTTGAAATTGGAATTTATCTTCTTCAAGTCTGTGTGTGTGTGTGTGTGTGTGTGTGTGTGTGTGTGTGTGCCTGTGCGCTTAGTCGGTCAGTCGTGTCAGACTATTTGTGGCTCCATGGACTCTAGCCCACCAGGTTCCCCTGTCCATGGAGTTCTCCAGGCAAGAAGACTGGAGTGGGTAGCCACTTCCTTCTCCAGGGGATCTTCCTGACCAGGGGAATGAACCTGGGTCTCCTGCATTGCAGGAAGATTCTTTACTGTCTGAGCCACCAGCGTATACTGGCAACCTAATGATTGCTGGAGCTGATGCACCAAAGGAGAGGAGTTAAAGGAAAAAAGCTCCCTATTATTCATTCATGGAGACCTGTTCTCTTCTTCCATGACACTACTACTTTGCTTTTGCTTAGTTATTTGTTTAGTGACTGTATGTCCCACTAGACACAGGATCTAGTCTGTAGAACAGAGGCCATGGCTCAGTGGGTCTGCCTGATCTGATCAGGCACCAAATCTGATGCACAGTAGGTATGCAGTTAATATTATTTTATTAAAGGAATGAGTTACAGGAAGAAAAGAAACAGTTTAAACACAGCTCTAGAGAATTTAGCTTTATTCTATGGCATTAAAAAGTAACTAATGTTAAAGTATCAGTAGCGACAGAGAGCTTTAAACAAGAGACAAAAGTTCATTTTAAAAAACCACTTTACTCCTTCCCAACCCAGTCTCCTTTATTACAGACACTATATACCAAGCACTGCTCTAGGCACCAGGACACAAAGAAAAAAAGAATTTTTTTTTAAACAAAGTCTTCCTTGATCCTTTCATGTCCCTATTACCCCAAGAGTGGATAATCCACTCCTTTTTGGTTTATCCATTCCATCATTGTGCTCATCTGTCTCCCCTATTAGGACTTTCTCTCCTTGAGGACAGGAATTAGGCTTTTATTGGCTTTGGAGATGCCAGTAAGTTTGGTGATTGTAAGGAATTCTATCGAATAGAAGACAGATATAAGAAAATGGTAATAAGACACATTTTAAAACAGAGGGTAACCTCTAATGGAAGCCAGGAGGAAATGATATCAGGGTAAACATGACAAAGCAAGATGACATGTGTGCTAGACCTTGATGGGCTTGCTACATAGAGAAGGATATGAAACACATTCCAACTAGACAAAAGAGCGAGAGCAAAGGCATAAAGAAGAGAAGGATGCATCTGTGTGTTGGGAATGAGTCACATGGACGGCAGATGGTGGCGGCCCCAAACCCCCTTGCAGACTGTGCCACACGTGAATATCTGGGAGCTGGAAACCACATTTCCCAGACTCCTGTACACCTGAGCCTCTTGGTTTGAAAAACCGCTATACCTTAACTTGACTGAGGACTTGAGTCCACACTCCTGGGGCTTCAGCTAGTTCTGGTGCTAAGTCTGGCTGTTGAGGCATTTTGGTGGGAGTGGTAGCTGCAGTCTCAGCGCCCGGTACCAACTTTGGTGGAGATGGTAGGCAGGACCGGTGGCCCTCACTCTGCAGGGAAGGCACATGGAGGAGGCAGTGTGGTCTCAGAGTCCAGACCTGGCTGCCAGCTCTCTGCCTGCAGCAGAGGTTAATGGCTCCCCTGGTAAGCTCCCCTGAGCTGGTTTCTTGGGAATCGTTCCTGGGAGTTCAGCTCGAATCTGTCCCCCAAAACTTTCCAATGATCTTTATTTTACACCCTGTTGAATCCTCTTCTGCTTACATTTGTTATCTGAACCTGCCTGAGACAAACTGCTGGTCCTGCCGATGACACAGTGGGGCTCCCAGGGGTGGTGATGGGAATATGGCTGGAGGAATCTGGCCTGTTGACTTCATTCGCTTAGTAATGACTGGACATCAAGAGTTTTCATATAAAACAGTGATTCTGTGTTTGAGAAAAATTTTAGAGACATAGAGAAATGAATTGAGAAAGTAGGCACATTCTATAAAACCAGGGTAAACTAATGTTGATGAAAGAAGGGACAGAAGTAAGTAGTCTGTGCCCCTTATTATGTTAATGACTTCCCCCATGCCTAATTTTTGGCTGTATCCTAATGCTGCCTCCCTCTCTTAAATGCTCATTTATGCCAGGTAGGACACCAGCAATCTGGAGGGTGGGATATAGCTATCCACTGACTCATGTAAGCCTCTAGTCTACCAGTCTCCTTTCAATTTCATACTGTTGAGCAATTCTGAATGACTGTTTTAGTTCTTGATTACTTTTTACCTTGACAAACTGATTTTTTTTCCCTAAGAGTGGCTTCTGTATAGACTGTATGATTATGGGCTTCCCAGCTAGCACTAGTGGTAGGGAACCTGCCTCCCAGTGCAGGAGACATTAAGAGACAGGGGTTCGATCCCTGGGTCAGGAAGATCCCCTGGAGGAGGGCACGGCAACCCACTCCAGTATTCTTGCCTGGAAAACCCCATGGACAGAGAGGCCTGGCAGGGGTCCATGGGGTCTTAGAGAGTCAGACACGGCTGAAGTGACTTCGCAGGTATAAACTGTATGGTCATGATCAAAGTCCATAAATGATGAGCAACAGGCATGTGAAAAGATGCTCAACATCACTAATTACTAGAGAAATGCAAACCCAAACTACCATGAGTTATTCTGATCTCACACAGATCAGAATGGCCATCATCAAAAAGTCAACAAATAGTAAATGCTAGAGGGAGTGTGAAGAAAAAGGAACTCTCCTATACTGTTGGTGGGAATGTAAATTGGTACAGCCACTATGGAGAACAGTATGGAGGTTCCTTAAAAAACTAAAAATGGAGTTATTATATAATCCAGCAATCCCACTCCTGGGAATACATCCAGAGAAAACTCGAATCTGAAAAGACACAGGCAATAATAGTCACAGCAGCCCTATTTACAATAGCCAAGACATGGAAGCAACCTAAATGTCCATCTACAGATGAGTGGATAAAGATGAGCTGAAATACTACTCAGCCGTAAAAAGAAACAAATAATGTCATTTGCAGCAACATGGACGGACCTAGAGATTATTATACTAAGTGAAGTCACAGAAGGACAAATATCATATGATATTACTTATATAAGGAACCTACAAAAATGATACAAATGAATGTATTTGCAAGACAGAATCAGATTCATAGACTTAGAAAACAAACATGATTACCAAAGGGGATAGTGAGGGGATAGCAGGGATGGGAGGAAATTAGGATTGGGGATTAACATATACACACTACTATATATAAAACAGGAAAACCACAAGAACCTACTGTACAGCACAGGGAACTATACTCTATATCTTATAATAATCCACACTGGAAAAAATAAAGCAACATTCATTAAAAAAGACCATAAATGAAAAATAACATAGTCTCTATTTATTTTAAAATGCTGTCTTTTCTTCAATGTTGATTACATATAACTCTGAAATATTGCATCAATTCTGATAAAGAATACATTAAGAAAAGCTAGCCACAATCAGTATTTAGGGAAAGAACATCCAATAACTGAAACAAGACTGCCAACATTTTGTTGAAGCAGCTGACGGCCATGCCAGAACACTTAGATTCAAACAGAATCCACTCACTATACTAAGCTAAAAGGCATTACTGAGAGACATTAAGAAGCTTTCAGAATCTCCAGGTGGCCGGAGGATAAATTTACACACCACACAGCTATTACCATGAAACACTGCTGCTGTTACCACCTGCATCAGTGGCTATGACTGATCGTGTACAAAACTGGGAGTCAAGTGCCCACATAAACAAATGCTGGAAAAGCAAGAAAGCAGCGCTGCTGGGCTTGCCCGAGGACCCAAACAGCTTCCACAGCTACTGCCTACAGCTCCTCAGTTTGCCATCCAAATTCAATGAGTCTGGGCGACAAGAGCCTAGGTCACATACCTGCAACTCTGGATATGAGCGAGTCTGGTAAGTGAAGATGTTACTTAGCTCCCGTGATAGAAGTCAGGCCAGACAGGAAGTGAGATGGAGCTGAATGAGCCGTGACAGAACCTGCTACAGGATGTCTGACTAAGTTCTTGAGCAAGAACAATGACTAAGAGGCTCCAAAATGAACTGGAATTTGTCACCTCTTATATCTGTTTTTGACTCAAATCCAGAAATATGGTTATTTACATCTGAACTTCTTAAATCAGAAGCTGAGAAAGTTGAAGAATTCTTTTACACAAATTACACCAGTAGCCCACAAGTAGTAGTCGACATGGTCACTCACTAAACACATCAACTCAACACAGCCTCAGATTGGTTTCTTTCTATAGATTCCCTTTTTGGAGAACTTGAAAAACTACAGCAGATTCTTTAAAAGACACACTCAAATTCACATTATATATAAAAATAATGGCAACAGAAGTGAGGATGGAAGGTTCAAAGGAATGGTCTTCAAGAAACAAGATTCCAAACATTGTTGCACTCTGACTTCACATATTAAAAGACCAAGTTCAATAAACTCACTTTCTCAATTACCTTATGTAATTAAAACTGGGGGGAAATGAGCAGAAACAAAGCTTAGAAAAGTTTATGTTTGGCCTTAATTCTCTAGTATATCATATTCTCAGGAAGGAGATGGAATAATCTAAGCAATGACAGAAACTTTGACACACATTCTAAAACATCACTGAAGAATTAAACACTCTATAGGTGAGCATTTCTTGAGAGAATATAATTTTTCTGAGCACACTGCACAAATAAGGCTTCTTTGAATGAGGCAAGGAAAAAATGCTTTACCATGTACATAGTAATTATCTTCAACAGTATTTTTTAAGGCATAATTTAGTGGTAATACTAGAAAGTGAATATTAAAAAAAATTCTGTTCTGCTGTCCAATTTTCCTTTTGATAAAATAAAGACCTCAAAAAAGTCTTATCAAGAAACAAATGACAATCAAATGGAATTTCTATGTACCTCATAACTCAAAATATTTACTTCCTCATAAACACTGTGATATCATAATAATAAAAACATTAAATATTAATTTTCTTATCCAATTTTTTAAAAATCAGAGAAATGGCATCTTGGATAAAGAAAGTAATTTGCTGCCATCTCTATATATGAATTATTTAATTTTGCAAGGCGAGAGTGACATGTGTACAAGATGTTTTTTTAATCATCATGATCCATAGTCCCTCTCAGAAGATCAGCAGGGAGCAGACGAACTTTCAGAAATGATCTTTGAAAACAAGCACAGTGCTGTTGTCTGGTACCAGTTTTTCCTCGCACTTCAGAAAGGACACTTCTCCACACACAATCAAGGGTTTCTAACAGGATGTCTGTAGAAGGATCCAGAACACTTACATGGGCCGTATTTCTTATTCCTTCTATTTTAGGATTCAGAGAGGGTTAATTAGTAACTCTTTGCTTCACATTTATATAATGAAATGTTCTGTCTCTAAAAAAGAAACATGTCAGAGCCCTCTCTGGCGGAATGAACAGAGAACACAGCAATGCTCACCACCCAGTTCTGCAAGGGTTAAGCCATAACTAGCTCCAGTCATTGACCCACAGGGCATCCTGGGAGGAAATTAAGATGGTAATAGAGTGAGGCCCTCTGTGCTTTAGACAAGCAGGTCTCTTAGGCAGATGCATATCTCAGGGAGAATTTAAAAGACCCCATATCTTTGCGTCTTCCCATACACAGAAAAGCACTAAAAATCATTCACTTGAGATATCAGGTCTTTGTGATCAGCAGTAACCTTTTACCAAGACGTATGCTTGATTGCACATATTTTCTCACCAAAAATCATACATAAACTGGTTTCTACCTCTGCCTCTTCGGAACAGTTTCCTCAGAGCCACTGAATGGCTGTCTCCTGGGCTGTAGTCCTCAGTAAGACCCTGAATGACTCATGACTCTTGACGATGGATATTTTTCTTTCAGTGGCTAAAACAGCAGGAATGAGAAGTTGACCATTCCCACCTTGATTTCTAATTTTTGGGACAAGTACATGAGTACCAGATCTCTTTGACCACTGTATGGAGAACAGACTATGTACGAGCAACAAGAAGTAGGAAGTTATTGTCATAAACTGGGCAAGAAATAATGCGGGCTTGTGCTCATGCTGAAAAATGAGAGAAATGTGTGGATTCAAAATATATTTAGGAGGCAGAACAGAAAGGTTAGTTAGATGTGGGACAGAAAGAAAGGGAGAGATCAATGATAATTCAAGGGATTTTGTTTGTTTGGTTTGGGTTTTTGTTTTGTTCTGTTTTGTTTTCCAGAATTTGCCTGGGGGGACGCTAGTGACGCCATTTGTTGAGACAGGGAACTCTGGAAGGGGAATGGTTGAAGGAGAAGGGAGTCAAAAACATGCTTCATGGAAACCCTCAAGTGCAAAAGGAAATCTCACATGGGCTATTGCATCCAAGTCTGAAGCTCAGAGGAGAGGCCAGGGTAGGGGATTAAAGACGACTTGGAAAACAACAAGGTCCTACGTTAGAGCACAGGGGACTATATTCAATATCCTGTGATAAACCATAATGGAAAGGAATACAAAAAGAATGTACATATATACAACTGATCATTTTGCTGCACAGCAGAAAGTTAACACTACACTGTAAATCAACTATACTTGAATAAAATAGATAAAAAAAAAACACCCTTGGAAATGAGCATACAAAAAGTACTTAAAAAGCACTGAATGAGAACATTTGGGGAAAGGAGGTGGGTAGAGAAGAGGAAAGAGGATTAACCCTAAAGCTCTTGGTTAGAAAGAGGAAGAGAGAGTCACGAAGTGGTCAATGAAGTAGGTTTTTAAAATCTAAGGGAGGGAACTGTTTCAAGGGGCAGGTGGTAGGGGTAGTAAATAATAGCCAACTCCACAGACTGTGCTCCTAAGTGAGGCAAAGACAGAAATGTGAGCGCTGCATTTGCCATGGAGAAGCTGTGAGTACCCCTGTGGAGGACGCACAGCACAGCAGAGGACCAGGAATGCAGATCCATGAAAAACTATGAGGAAGAGGTAGGAAAGTGAGGAGGCTGGATGCAGAGGCAGACCACGGGTTTTATTAATTTGTTTATTAATATGTTTTGCTCTGAAGATAAGTAGAAAAATGGGTGGGCAGTAGGCATGGAGGGATATGTGAGGTCAATAAAGTTTCAAAATCTGAAATTCATCATTATAACATCCTTTTCCAGAAAATTTTTGGTTTATTTCTCATTAAGCTCTCTGGTTTGTTTCTGTGTTCACAGGTCACTGAAAAATCCTTTTCAGATTCACATTGCAAAACAAGATTCAACAATCAGGGTTAATGAATGACAATAATCTTTAGGCATAAAGGCAGGGAATTATTTTCTGAATTGATAAGTTTCATTAATGGAAAAAAGAAAAGGTCTCCATCCCCTCACCACACCCTTTCATGATCTCTCTGCATAATGTGTGCAACCACCATCTTCTCACCAAACAATGGCTGGACCCAGGTTCCGAACATTCTTGAGAAGAATCACTCATTTGAGCAAAAAGTATCCAGCAAAAGCAATTAAAGGAAGTCTGTCCACAGTGTCTTGCAGCTCACCCAGCAATTTTTGTATTTAGGAAGAAGAAACTATCAGTGAGGGAAGGGGAAGGCAATGTATTAAAGAGAACTTTTTAAGGTAAAAAAGCTGGAGCAAAAGAGCTCAACAGCTCCGAGAATGGAAGACAGTGCCCTGAGATGGGAATTCTCGATTTCCTTGATTGGGAATTCTTGACATGGAACCATCATGAATAGGAAGTCCTGGAATAGAAGAATAATGGAGAGCATGAAACCTGGGAACGTTAAGAACAGGAAGCCCCAATCCACGTCTATGTTGTAGGTCTACCCTGGTGCCAAATGGTAAGACTGTTGTGTATTATAAAGCACAGAATAGCCTTTAGGGAGACTAAATTTAAAAAATAGCTAGAAGTTAGCCCTGCTTATTCTGAGCTGAGTATTCCCATACATGGTCTCATTTAACTCACCGATGCTAATCAGAGCCCTGAGGTGTCTGAGTTGCTGTTGAGGAGATGGAGACACAGGAGCAAAGTACTTTCCAAAGGTCCTACACATGTCCAGTGGTGGCCCAAGGATTAGAACCAGGTTCTAGAACCAGGCATGAGTTCTAATGAACCTGGTTCATTAGAACCAAGCATGCCAAGGGCTACCTCCTAATTACTCACCATTCCATAGGCCCTCTAGAGATGCTTATGGCAGGAAAAAGCACTTACGGAAGCAGAGAACCAAGTCCCACACAAATGCACATAAAGCCTGAGAACCGAAAGCTAAAATTAAGCATGAATTTTAAGTGCACTTTTTATCTGGTACAGAAAAGTGCACAAATGGTAAGTGAGCAGCTTACTGAATTGTCACAAAGTGGATGCCCATGTAACAGCACCCAGATCAACTGGGAAAGTTGGACAACTGCATGTAAATCAATGAAGTTAGAACACACCCTCACACCATGCACAAAAATAAACTCAAAATGGCTTAAAGACAAACGTAAGACAAGACCCTGTAAAACTCCTACAAGAGAGCATAGGCAAAACACTCTGACATACATCATACCAGTGTTTTCTTAGGTCAGTCTCTCAAGGCAATAGAAATAAAAACAAAAATAAACAAATGGGACCTAGTCAAACTTCCAAGCTTTTGCACTTACAAACTTACAAGCTTTTCCTTTTTCAAGGAAACTGTGGGGAAAAAAATGAAAAGACAACCTACAGAATGGGAGAAAATATTTGAAAATGATGTGATAGACAAGGGCTTAATCTCCAAAATACATAAACAGCTCAAACAACTCAATAACAACAAAAAAACCCCAAACAACCCAATCAAAAAATAGGCAGAAAACCTTAACAGACATTTCTCCAAAGACATACAGATGGCTAGCAGGCACATGAAAAGATGCTCAACAGCACTTATTATTAGAGAAAGGCAAATCAAAACTACAATGAGGTGTCACTTCACACTGGTCAGAATGGCCATCATTAAAAAGTCTACAAATAATAAATGCTGGAGAAAGTGTGGAGAAAAGAGAACCTTTCTACATTATTGGTGGGAATGTAAGTTGGTGCAGCCACTATGGAAAACAGAATGGAGGTTCCTCAGAAAAACTAAAAACAGAATTACCATATGATCCAGCAATCCTACTCTTGGGCATATACAGACAAAACTATAATTCAGAAAGATACATGCACCTCTGTGTTCATAGCAGTGCCACTCACAACAGTCGAAACATAGAAACAACCTAAATGTCCATCAACAGATGAATGGATAAAGAAGACCTGGTTCTTATATGCAGTGGAATACTACTCAGTCATAAAAGAGAAGGAAATAATTGCAGCAACATGGATGCAACTAGAGACTATCAGGTTAAGTGAAGTAAATACCGTATGATACCACTTATATGTGCAATCTAAAATCTGGCAGAAATGAACTTGTCTACAAACCAGAAATAGACTCACAGACGCAGAGAACAGACTTGCGGTTGCCCAGGTGGAGCGGGGACAGGGAGGGATAAACTGGGAGGGTGGGGTTAGCGGAGACAAACTACTCTACACAGAATGGATGCACAACAAGGTCCTACTGTGTAGACCGAGACACAGGGAACTGTACTCAACATCCTATGACAAACCATAATGAACAGAAGAGCATTAGAGACATCGAAAATATAAGCCATTTCAATAACTATGTACCTTCATACTTTTCCTGGAGTCAAGAGCTTTTTATTCATTTTTTTTGTTTAAAAACAAAAACATGTAAGTTTACTAATTTTCCTCTGCATGCAGTTTTGGCTACAATTCATCAGTTTTGAAACTTAACTTCCTCTGAGTTACTACTCTCAAGAGTCTACTTATGTATTTAAATATCCTCATTTCCTTCTATCTTTTAGCTGCAATACCAATGAATTTTAAATAATCTGACACAGGGTATTAAGTAGAATAAAGTCTATCTTGATAACACTCACAAAACTTTGTCAATCTTGATCCTTTTTTGAAATCACTCCAGTATCTGCCCTGCTTCCTTACACTCAAACATATGCCTTAAAAAGGTAATACACCCTGTAATGTATGACATTAGCTTCTTTGTCTTGGCTTTGCAGTGTTTAAACAAGAGAGCAAATTGAGCCAGCTGTATAAGCAGCACGCAAATCAATGTTGTCTCTCTTCGGGCTCCTCCTTTTAATCCTATTGACATATGAGGTCAAGATCAGTGCTGTGAGGCTGCACTGGATTTTGTACGGATAAGGATTTTTTCATAGTTACATATTTTAGAAACTAAAGTTGTGTGTGGAGGAAAAAAAACTTCCACAGAGAATGGATGCGTGTATACGTATGGCTGAGTCACTATCACAACATTGTTAACTGGCTAGAGTCCAATATAAAATAAAAAATTAAAAATTAAAACAAAAACAAAAACCCACAACAAAACACCAAAACCATTTAGACGGCGGTCCCAATGGTGCTCACAATTGGCAGCCTGGGACTGTGGAGCAGAAAAGGCAAAAGTGCAATGACAGTAAAACAAGTTTCTGTTCTTTCTGAAATCTGAACTGACAAGAGAGTAATAAGGCTTGTCACACTATGAAAACAAATCCCCTCATTTTCATTCGTGAATAGCAGCTGAATTATAGCTCCCATTACTGGCAAGTCAGAGTGCAGTAGGATTACCAGTGTTCAGGCACTTGCTGAGAGCATTTGCATATGAACCATAAAAACAAGTGGGTGAGTACCATGATCCCCACCAATCCACTTGGGAAGCAGAAAGCACAAAATGAAAGGATCCTCTCTGTGGAACAAATAGTGTTGCTTGTTGCTGTGGAACAAATAGTGGCTAGATTAGCAGAGAGTATGCCACATTGACCACATATATAGGACAGAAAGAAAAACAGTAGTTAACAGTTACCGGGTCTAGCAGGTTCCAAGCAAGCTTCACACGCATTATCCCACTTAAAGTGCATGAACAATCTCCTGAGTGTTAGAGGTGAAAGAGCCGAGACATAGCGAAGGTGAGTGACTCACCCCCTGCCATACAGTCTCCTGGCAGAACTCAAGTCATCAGTGATCAGACAGCTCCACAAAGGAGCCTGTGAACTAGATGCCAGACTTGTCTCCCAATTTATCCCTCCATATTCTGGCTTTTCCATTAGTCATGTGCAGATGTGAGAGTTAGACCATAAAGAAAGCTGAGTGCCAAAGAACTGATTCTTTTGAACTGTGGTGCTAGAGAAGACTCTTCAGAGTCCCTTGGACTGCAAGGAGATCAAACCAGTCAATCCTAAAGGAAATCAACCCTGAATATTCATTGGAAGCTCCAATACTTCAGCCACCTGATGGGAAGAGCTGACTCATGGAAAAAACCCTGATGCTGGGAAAGACTGAAGGCAGGAGAAGGGGACAACAGAGGATGAGATGGTCGGATGGCATCACTGACTTCTTGGACACGAGTCTGAGCAAACTCCAGGAAATAGGGACAGGGAGGCCTGGTGGGCTGCAGTCCATGGGGTTGCAAGGAGTTGGACATGACTGAGCGGCTGAACAACAACATTCCTCCTCTGAGGTTCATGGGCCATATTCCAGTTCATACTTTGTAATTTACAAGAAACTAGTAAATTGTAAACAAAGGACTCAGATGAGAGGATCAGGAAGAGAAAGCAAGTTATTTGACATAATTATAAGGCTTTATAAGTAAATATAATATCAGACGATTATATAAAAAGCCTAAAATATCAAGATTTTGTTTCTGATAATATTTTTAAAAATACATTCCTAATAGAAACTGGAGTAATAAAGAAGTAAAAAAGAGTGGTAGAATGGAGAGGGGGCGGGGGGAGAAAAAAAACCAAAGGTTTGCATTCAAAAGGAAGGTATGAAACAGTAGAAAAAAAGTGAGCAGATCTGGGTTAACAAGTACGCCAAGTGTGAGGGCCAAGAAAGAAAGGAAAGGGACAGGGACAGTTTGGTAGCCAAGCTAGTCTTCAAACACCACTGGGCAGGAAGTTTGCTCTCACACTAAGTAAATATTTCTTTTGAAAAAATGTGCAGAGACAAAATGAAAAAAAGCAAGAAAATGGAGACAATATCTGAGTGATGAAATGAATGTGCAGAAGGTCAAATGAAATTCATTTCCAAGGTCAAAATCACCTCAAATTCACTATGCATATACAATAACCAAAGCAAGAAAATTAGAAAAACTCACGTTTTAAAACTTTGTTAGTCGTGTTGGTCTATTAAGCCAGCAACACATTCTTTTTAATTTTCATTCTTCAACTAATTAATAATTCAAAGAATTATCTATAAGGTTGTTATTTCATATTCTGAGAGGAATACATTTGTGCTCTAGAAAAATGGAAACAGCGGTCATTTAATTTCTACCAAGGTAAGCAAGCAAGCAGGTTATCAGCTCTGTTTATTTCTGACTCTGCTGTCATCATCCTTTGCAGACACAACTGTTCCCTATTTTGATATCAAGCCAACTATTTTAGTGTTTAATAAGAACAAATTTACCACACTGACAAAGCATGGCCCCTGCCTTCAGTCTTTGCCTGTCCTGTACATCACAAATAAAATTAAGAGCTTTTAGAACTGCAATATGAGAGTACAGTGTTTCTGAAGTGATGTCAAAATCAAATCCTCTCTGTTTTCATTAACAAATGATTTTTAGTGTGCTTCGAGTGTTGTGGGCTTGAGGAGGCCTTTGACAAAGAGGATGACTCTCATAAAGACAATATTAGAGAAACTGTGCTAAAAGGAAGCAAACATCTTACATGTCCTACTTTGTACATCACTTGGAAAAACTGAGACTGGAGCCTTTGATATTGTACTACCCAAAACAATCTCCATTCCTCTGATTTATTATTGTTAACCTTTCCTGCACAAAGTCAGCATATAATAATGTAAGATTCCCCAGGTTGATTTTTCCACTGGAGCCCTTGAAGTCTAAGACTCACTCGGGGGCATGCTTCAGGTCAACTCTGATGTTCTAGAGGTTAGGGAGTGATCTCAGATCAGCCAGAAATAAAGACCCCCTCATGGCTGTCAGAAAGAGCATTTAATTTTAGGGTTTGTCAAACATAGTCCACTCAACATGAAGGGACACTGGAAATCAAGTCTTCCTAACAAATAGATTCCTAAACTAAGAAGCTCCCATATGCCAGCCCCAACTTTTGCTTTGTTTTGTTGGTGCGGTCATTTTCTATGCTGTTGTAACAAAATGCCATGAATTTGGCACATTAAAACAATACCCACTTATTTATCTTTCGGTTGTACAGGTCTGAAGTCCAGTGGGTTCAGCTGGGTTCTCTGCTTAGGGTCTCACAAGGCCTGAATCAGGGTGTCAGCTGGCGTGGGCTCTTACTTGGAGGCTGTAGAAGAAGAACTGCTCCCGAGCTCATTTAGGCTGTTTAGTTCAGTTCAGTCGCTCAGTCGTGTCCGACTCTTTGCGATCCCATGAATTGCAGCACGCCAGGCCTCCCTGTCCATTACCAACTCCCAGAGTTCACCCAAACCCATGTCCATTGAGTCGGTGATGCCATCCAACCATCTCATCCTCTGTCGGCTGCTTCTCCTCCTGCCTCCAATCCCTCCCAGCATCAGGGTCTTTTCCAATGAGTCAGCTCTTCGCATGAGGTAGCCAAAGTATTGGAGTTTCAGCTTCAACATCAGTCCTTCCAATGAACACCGAGGACTGATCTCCCTGAATTTAATTCCTTCTCAAGGTTCCCCAGTCAAGCCAGTGACAGCACACTGAATCCTTACAACCTCTCCCACTTCCCCTTTGCCAGCAGCTCTGCTCTTAAAGGCTCATGTGATTACAAGAAGCCCACCTAGATAATCCAGGCTAATCTCCGTTTCTTAAGGTCACTGAGTAGTAACTTTGATTATATCTGCAAAGTCCCTTTTTACCAAGCAATGTAAGAACCTGCCTGCCAATGCAGGAGACATAAGAGATGCAGGTCCGATGCCTGGGTTGGGAAAATCCCCTGGAGGAGTGCATGGCAACCCACTCCAATATTCTTGCCTGGAGGATCCCATGGACAGAGGAGCCTGGTCCACAGGATCACAGGGTCCATAGGGTCACAAAGAGTCGGACACGACAACTGAAGCAACTTAGCACACGTGCACATAAGACACTGACAGGCGTGGCACCCGGTGATGAACGTCAAGGGGCCCCAAGCTTGCCTGTCACGGGAGAGGAGAGAAGCAGTGTTCCATAATTTGGGTTCCTCAATTCTAGAAGACTCAAACATACCATTTTACCTTGATAATCAATTATGGCTCAATCATTAAATTGCTTATCTGTACTTTTCTTGAACAGGTTAATATTTTTAGCTTGCACCATCATCCAGGTAATAACATCCATGTCATTTACTCCTACAGAAAACTGTGGTACTGCATCCCGATCATGATTTTCCCAGGTAAAATCCAAATTATTTTAGGACTTTTTTTTTGCACAGTTACTTCTTCCCAGATAAAAAAGTTTACCTGTGCAATTCTTAGTGCATTTCAACTCCTTAGAAATTACTTAAAGAGAACAGTTGGAATGAGCCTCAGTACCCCAGGTATGGACAGTTTATAACTTTATATATACAAGGGCAGGATAATGTTTTCTATTTTGCTTTTAATACTAATCCAGATGATACACCAGAATTTTCCCTCCTATTTTAAAGATTTTTAAACATTAATGAATTAATTCAACCAGGTTTTACGTGATTTTTGGCATCAAGGACAATGACTAATACACATGCTCTGCCTTTTAAGTTCCTATTGCCTAAAACAAGACACTACACGACAGTGTGACAGGCAGCACAGAGCAGGCGTTAAAAACTGGCTTTGGAGGAGGTAGCATATGAAATAAGTCCTGTCAGTCCAAAATCAATGTTAGGTAGAAGGGACAAGAGAAACAGATAGTCCTTCTAAGCAGAGGGTCCCAACAAAGAAAGATGAGCAAAAGTTGTGAATGTGGATGTGAGAATTGACGCTGAAGAGGAAAACAGGGAGGTGTTCTTTAATAAAGGGCTCCTCCAAAGTTAAACTTTATCCTAAAGGCACTGTACTGGTAAGGGGCTGGGCGGGGGAAACTGAAGAGTTTTAGAGAAAAAACATGATAAGTGAAGTCTGTTATTCACGTCTTGGATAGGGTTTGGAGTAAGGGATTAGAGAGCAATTAGCTGAGAATCAGAAAGTTAGGAGCACAATAAACTAAAAGCATGAAATGCTAATAGTCATCACACTAAGGCAGTGATAGTCCAGGGAATAAAAAGCAGAGATGGGATCCAGGACATACTAAGAAGGTGGAAGTGACAGGAAATGTAGGAGAATGAAAGAGGGGGGAGCAAAGAGGACTGCCACTTTCCGCCCCAACATCCCAGGTACTTTATCTCATTTGATTCCCACAAAGAGCGCCCCATCAAGGAGGCAGGGGAGTCACTTCTATTTATCAGATGAAGAAAATGGTTCTGTGGTTAAGTGACTTCCTCTGAGTCAGTAAGCAACAGACTCAGATGAGAAAAACTCTGATTCTTAGGTTAAAAGTATTTCTGCTTCACATGTGAGAACTTTACTCGTGGTTAATCACAATGTGCAAATTTCAGGTTCACCATCCTGAATGTGAATTTTATTAAGATCTCAACTGGCCTGACAAATAGCTGTGAAAAGAAGAGAAGCGAAAAGCAAAGGAGAAAAGGAAAGATATAAGCATCTTAATGCAGAGTTCCAAAGAATAGCAAGAAGAGATAAGAAAGCCTTCCTCAGCGATCAATGCAAAGAAATAGAGGAAAACAGCAGAATGGGAAAGACTAGAGATCTCTTCAAGAAAACTAGAGATACCAAGGGAACATTTCATGCAAAGATGGGCTCGATAAAGGACAGAAATGGTATGGACCTAACAGAAGCAGAAGATATTAAGAAGAGGTGGCAAAAATACACAGAAGAACTGTACAAAAAAGATCTTCATGACCCAGATAATCATGATAGTGTGATCACTGACTTAGAGCCAGACATCCTGGAATGTGAAGTCAAGTGGACCTTAGAAAGCATCACTACGAACAAAGCTAGTGGAGGTGATGGAATTCCAGTTGAGCTATTTCAAATCCTGAAAGATGATGCTGTGAAAGTGCTGCACTCAATATGCCAGCAAATTTGGAAAACTCAGCAGTGTAACAGGACTGGAAAAGGTCAGTTTTCATTCCAATCCCAAAGAAAGGCAATGCCAAAGAAAGCTCAAACTACCGCACAATTGCATTCATTTCACACGCTAGTGAAGTAATGCTCAAAATTCTCCAAGCCAGGCTTCAGCAATACATGAACCACGAACTTACATATGTTCAAGCTGGTTTTAGAAAAGGCAGAGGAACCAGAGATCAAATTGCCAACATTGCCAACATCCGCTGGATCATCGAAAAAGCAAGAGAGTTCCAGAAAAACATCATTTCTGCTTTATTGACTATGCCAAAGCCTTTGACTGTGTGGATCACAATAAACTGTGGGAAATCCTTCAAGAGATGGGAATACCAGACCACCTGACCTGCCTCTTGATAAATCTGTATGCAGGTCAGGAAGCAACAGTTAGAACTGGACATGGAACAACAGACTGGTTCCAAATAGGAAAAGGAGTACGTCAAGGCTGTATATTGTCACCCTGCTTATTTAACTTATATGCAGAGTACATCATGAGAAACGCTGGACTGGAAGAAACACAAGCTGGAATCAAGATTGCCGGGAGAAATATCAATAACCTCAGATATGCAGATGACACCACCCTTATGGCAGAAAGTGAAGAGGAACTAAAAAGCCTCTTGATCAAAGTGAAAGTGGAGAGTGAAAAAGTTGGCTTAAAGCTCAACATTCAGAAAACGAAGATCATGGCATCCGGTCCCATCACTTCATGGGAAATAGATGGGGAACAGTGGAAACAGTGTCAGACTTTATTATTTTGGGCCCCAAAATCACTGCAGATGGTGACTGCAGCCATGAAATTAAAAGATGCTTACTCCTTGGAAGGAAAGCTATGATCAACCTAGATAGCATATTCAACATTACTTTGCCAACAAAGGTCCATCTAGTCAAGGCTATGGTTTTTCCTATGGTCATGTATGGATGTGAGAGTTGGACTGTGAAGAAGGCTGAGCGCCAAAGAATTGATGCTTTTGAACTATGGTGTGGGAGAAGACTCTTGAGAGTCCCTTGGACTGCAAGGAGATCCAACTAGTCCATTCTGAAGGAGATCAGCCCTGGGATTTCTTTGGAGGGAATGATGCTGAAGCTGAAACTCCAGTACTTTGGCCACCTGATGCGAAGAGTTGACTCATTGGAAAAGTCTCTGATGCTGGGAGGGATTGGGGGCAGGAGGAGAAGGGGACGACAGAGGATGAGATGGCTGGATGGCATCACTGACTCGATGGACGTGAGTTTGAGTGAACTCCGGAAGTTGGTGATGGACAGGGAGGCCTGGCGTGCTGCGATTCATGGGGTCGCAAAGAGTCGGACACAACTGAGCGACTGAACTGAATTGAACAACTTGTCATTAAAATGACAGGTCCATCACTCTCATTTTATTGAGCTGAAAACACAATCTACAAGTCAAAGTTCCTGTAATTTTTAATAATCATAATAGTTCACAGAGGTAAAGAGGAGGAAATAAAGTCCTCAATGCGGTCAGGCACTCATTCAATCAACAGATACTAATAGCACCTTGAGGTACGCTCTGCTGAAAGGTCCTGAATAAATAACCCGCTTGTTCTCATTGCACCTAAGATGGACAGGAAAATCGCAGTGACCAAATTGTAAGCACGTTAAATGGAAAATGGGGAACAGTGTTGTAATGGAAATAGAATGAAAAGCACACAGGAGAACCCTGGAAAGTAATCCAGTGGATCTGAAAATTTTAGAATAAGGAATAAGAAGGTCAAATAAGATAAAATGTCAGTAGAAATATTTAAACAGACATAAAAAAGTCCCATAGTTACATGATGACTTGCTATGAGAAAATGATCTCATATTTCTAAAGATAACTTTATCACTTTTTTCCCTTTAGTCTACAGTCAATTGCTCATTCTTGGAACTATGCATTGGAGTGTGTTAGTTCTTTGGTTTTCTTTTTTTCCAATTGAAAACTCAAGAGGGAAGAAAGTGCTTGAAGGCTGTTTCTCTGTGGTGAGTAAAACCTCAGTCCTCTAAGAGAAGAGTAACCACTTCAGAACAGTACTTGAGAGGAGCCGGCAGGGGACTGGCCGTTTTGCTGAGGGTCCCTGGGAAGCGTATCTCCCGCCCCGTCACCACAAAGTCTAGACTCATTTGTCTTGAATGTTTGAATTTCTAGAAACACATTAACCTTTCTCCTCTTCCATGATCAGCTTCCTTCCCCCTCTTTTAAGTCATTACTGATTGAAACTGTCACACTGGGTTTTTCTACCCAGTTGTTATAGAACATAAAACTTCGAAAGTTAAAAATCTTTCTTGCTCTGCTTATTGCCTTCATATTTTCAGTCCCATTGGAAGTAGAAAAATCCATGTTTCTATTTTTAAGTTATACTCAAAAGAATCCTTTTATTTTCATGGAGAGTGATGGCTCAAGTCCTCTTTACCTGAACTAGATTGAACACTACACTTCATTTCTTCAATTACAAACCGTTGTTGCTGTCTAGTTGCTAAGTGCTGCCTGACTCTTTTGCAACCCTATGGGCTGGAGCCCGCCAGGCTCCTCTGCCCATGGGATTTTTCCAGGCAAGAAAACTAGAGTGGGTTGCCATTTCCTTCTCCAGGGGATCTTCTTGACCCAGGGATCAAACCCATGTCTCCTGCAGGCGGATTCTTTACCACTGAGCCACTAGTGAAGCTCCCTTAATTACAAATATCAACTAGGATTCCTTCTTGGTTAAGACAACGGGATAAGCCCTCAAGGAGTTTATAATTTAATAGGGAAGCCACAGCACCTATCACTACCACACACACGACGTAGTGTATGTCCCAAAGAAATCCCACTCAATGAGTGGGGTCAAAGCCTGCCCTCCATTTTAATAATGCTATGAAAGGAAAACAAACAAACAATGGTTCTATGAAAGAGTAAAATATCAAGCACTTATCATGAGAGCACTTTCTGATATTCCTTATAACAAACCAAGCTCAGCAAACCAAATATATGCACAAGAATAAAAACCGAGCTGCTTTTTAAACATTTCAGTTAGCTTCTTAACTGAATATGGACAGGTTCCCTACTATTTAGTTCTAACTGAATCCTTATTATGGGAAAAAAAAAAAAGCCATAGGAATCAATTTTCCAAAATTCCAACAGAAACTCTATCAAACTCGTTTTATAAAAACTAAAGGTACACCTGTAGCTGCACTAAATACAGATGGCTACATGTGATGATAAAATGACAGAGATTGGAATGATCTTTACTCCCACTGCAGAAAAGACGAAGGCCTCTCAGTAGACTACACCTTCCAGGAGCACCAGACAAGAGCACGGCTAACCTGGGGCTGTAGTTTCAGCACGGAAACCTTTTCCTTTTCTGCCAAAATAAAGGATCTGACCAGCTACCAGTTCTGTAGCTTAGAAAACCACCTTTCTCCTCCATGGTTTGATTTTGGCCTGTGACTGATGTCCCCAAAATACAGAGAAATTGCCAAGGCTTGAGCTTTTACTCTGAGTAAAATCGTGTTTTGAGCAAAGGAGTAGCATGAACTCATAGAGGCTCACTCTGGCTACTGGGTTGAAAATAGGCTGCTGAGGGAAGCTGTGATAGCTGCCCAGGTGAGACCCAGGCAAGCAGGTGGCAGTGAACGGGGCAAGAGGGAGTCAGATCCCAGAAAAGATACAGAGTCAACAGGATTTTCTGACACATTGAACCAGGGCTGGGGTGGGGGTAAGAGAACAACAGGAGTCATACATGACTTCAAGGTTTATAGCTTATTCAACTGGGAAAAAAAAAAAGGTTTGTCCCTTATGGGAATGAAGAAGGCTCCAGCGGAATAGATGTGGGGGTAAAGGGATGGAGGGGGCACCAGGAGTTCATGAAGCCCATTGGACACCCAGTTGGAAATGTGGAGGAGACAGCTGGATATTCATATTTGAAATTTAGGGGAGCGGTCTTGGTTGCAGAGAGAAATGTGGGAATTATCAGTATATCACTAATACTGGATTCCCCTATCGGAAAGCAGCAAAAAGTTCTTGACACTGATTAGAGAACTGTCTTAGAACTGATGTGAGAAGCCTGTGACCTGATTGCAGGCCTCACACAAGAGTTGCTAGAGGCCAATATCAGGCAGGAGACAAAGAAAGCTTGTCTTCATACATATAGCAGGCAGATCACTTTCCAATGTGGAAATGAGGCAAAGGGAAATTTAAAGGAAATCCAGTCGGACACTGGCCAAAACAGGAATCAAGGAGAACCCTTTGGTATGTCATGTGCTAAAGGAATCTCACATATTTTAGGGGTTCCTGTTTTCCCGTCAGTTCACAGACACTTTATCTTTTGCAGATAACAGTCCCACAATGAATCTATTCACCAATTTCATGAAGGTGAGTGACAGAGAGCAACTAAGACAAACTCAATTTCAGCCAAATTTGTTACCATAAGCCAAAAAGCATACAAATAAAGATTCATAATATCTGCCACACCAACATGAACTTTCTGTGGGAAGCAGAAAATGTACAGGACTTTAAATTTAGGTGTTCTCAGTGGGTGACTGAAAACAAGCTATCTCTGTCACAGTCTTATAATTTTAAACCTAAAAGTTGATAGCAAATATCAAACTAATGTTTTATCTCATGTTAACCAATGCTTTAAATCATGCTTTAAGCCATCAAAAATTTACTCTTTTTGGAATTTATGGACCCTGCAGTTTTGGAAGGATGGACGTACGATGTCATCTTTTGAGTCTGCTTTTTTTAAACTTCCATTGTAACTTACTGATAATTCATCTGGACAACTCTTACACTCACTCACTTTTCTCTCTGAGATGGAAAATGGGTCAATTACCAGTGGAGGAAGGAGCTGAGTGAAAGGAGAAACACTCGAGTACGGAGAGCCAGTTACCAATTCCTCAGCAGTTAACATGAAATAAAGACATGTCTACCAATGAAGGATAAAACCGCTCATCTAGCCATTCCTCTCATCCAGATATGGAGAGATTTTTCTTTTTTTTCAATACACGCAATTTTATAAAAATTTTATAAAAATATACCACATGAGTAGTCCAAATCTTGTTTAGGATTTTTATCAAGTGTATGTTCTGCCAGAAAACATTTCCATAAAGGAATGGTTTTTGTCTCAAATGCTGTGGCAGCAAATACTTCCGCTGGAGCAGTTAGAACTGTGTCAGGATATTCTCCTTGGCTTCCCTGGCTTTCAAAATATTTGTGTTGCTATAACGTTCATTTGCCAGTATATGTGACTTATGAATCTTTGTATTCACCTGGGTGTATTTATACAACTGTGATGCCAGAAAACTTTACAAAAGTTGGTGTAAATATGTTGCAATGAAAAACCAGAAATATATCTGCCTTTCTCACTATATAGTTACACCGTCTTCCTAAATTATGGTATTAATACAAATTAGTTTTTACTTTCAGAAAACCCAAGGAAGCTCTAATCAGTAACTTTATGAAGCACTTTACTACATACTTGTGATAAAATGTCTAGCATCTTATGTAAGTTATTATTTACTCCTCAATCTTTTGTCAAGTAGATGCTACTCTCATGCTGCTCGGTGGTAAGAATCCACCTGCCAATGCAGGAGACATAAAAGACATGGGTTCAGTCCCTGGGTCAGCAAGATCCACAGGAGGAGGAAATGGCAGCTCACTCCAGTATTCCTACCTGGAGAGTCCCACGAACAGAGGAGCCTGGCGAGCTACCATCCATGGGGTTGCAAAGAGCTGGACACGACTGAGCGACTGAGCAGTCACGCATGCTACTGTCACAGTTAAGAGATTTTTATTCAGGCTTATATTATTAATGGACACAGCTGGGATTTCTTGAATCTTCTTCACTAATCTGTTGATGTTTTATTATCTGGGTGGTCATTAGCAGAGAAAACCTTAAGAAAAATCTCTGGCCTTGCTTTGTACTCAAAGTAAACTTGGGGAAAGAAGAACTCCCCCTGCCCCTTCAAAGCAGGCACAAGCAGTGGTGCCTTTTGAGCGGACAGGAAAGCAGCTGGAAAGGGCTTGGGTGCTGAGAAGACCCAGGCCTGGGGAAAAAGTCTGGGAGTATGGGAGAAGGGGGGCTTTTCTGGGGCAAGGGAAACCAGGCACAAGGTAAGTCCCATTAACATCTGATGAATACTTACACCCCAAACTCTGTCAAAACATTTCAGTCAGATGTGATGAACCTCAAGAGGTATTTCAGGGTATCAACAAATTTTGGGTGAATCTATATATATATAAATTAGCCACTGTGGGATAATATGCATTTTTTGCATAAAACTAGGTAGTCTGTTTCAGCAACACTTTTTGTAAGGAATAGAAGGGGCTAAAGTTTCTTTTATCCTCTTAAGAAAGAGGAAAGGGGTAAAGAAAAACTCCAACAAATTTGAAAGAGATGGCCAAAGAAGGTAAGATGCAGGACCACCTGGGACTAGGGGCTCCCCTATGCCTGGCTCTCTCTGCCATGCCACCTCATGGGCATCTTCTATGGTAGACTGGCTGAGGAAACTTTTCTGTTTGAAAACAGAAAAGTCACTACTTACTTAGTTTCCCCAGCCAGTCTTCTAACCAACTCTGACATCTCCTGTACACCTGCCTTCTCCTGACGCCTCTTTAACCCTCCTGGATGCCCTGTGCCTCCTTCTCCTAAGAACACTCCCTAGGCATGTGGCAGTGTCCCTTTCCCTCCCTCCTCCTCCGCTCACCAGTGACTCGGGAGAGTGGAGGCATGTGGCACAACTTTCATTCTAAAAGTTTCCGAAGCTTGCACAGTTTCACTCCGTGAAATAAGACCAGAAATAGCACAGATGTCCTCTTATGGTCATCAGAGGAGGGAATTTTCCCCTTTTGTTTCCAAATGCAGTCTTGCCAAATTTCTCAAGAGCAAACATGTAATATATAACCTGACCTTTGAAAACCATACTCCACTTAAATATAAATTAGCTTAAGACTATATTTCAACTCCTGGTTCCTAAAGCTCAGTTTATGCTATTTATATCTTTTTGTTATAAGAAGACATTCCAATGAAGAAGTGGCAATGAGCACTTACATTTCTCTTATCATGCAAGTAACCCAAATTATCATGTAATTAACCCCTCAAATTAAATCCTCGTTCAAGTCATCACGGCCTTTGTTTCAATGGCTCTTGGCATTAACCACATTTTGGCAGTAACAACAATACAAAGTCTAAAGTCCAAGTTAACAAAACCTGATAAACATGACCTAATCAGCAGATGGACGATGGACATTGCTAATATGATACCCAATAGTTTGTCATTATACTACTGCCCGTCAAATGAAGACCTCTTTATCTCAAATCCAACTGCTATCTATGATTTAATAAACCAAGGGACATTTTTCAAATTTAAGAATATCCATATTCCTACTCTGCATCACCAATATGTCCAATCATGCAAAACCTATTAATTGCTTTTAAAGCCCTTAGGTTGTTTCAGCAGGATTTTTTCCTGATGTTTAAAATAGAAAAATACATATCCCTGCATACCTTTGTGTCTGGCTGATGGTGGTGACATGACGTCCTGAGGGGTAAATTGCCTTTATCACACTGGTCCATCTGCCTTCATCTATTAACTATCACCTTTAACTAAGGCATGTGCAGATTACTGATCACACCTTCTTAACTAGAGGGAGATCAATCTGGCATAGGGATAATACAACCCCCATCAATATGCAATCAGAGGAGGAGGAAAGGAGCAAACGGAATAACTAGAAAAAAGATATGGAAATCAGCAGATAAAGAAAACAAGAAAAGGTAAAAATGGGACAGGAGATCCTCAAATGGAGAAAGAAACTCATGGGAACCTTTGCCAATGCTTTTGGTAATTCCTCATTTGATTCAGTTCCAACGAATCACAGGACACTCTCCTTGCACAGAGCATGCTCCACAGACAAGCAGACCCCTAGCCCTGCACGCTTCTGGCAGCAAAGCTCTGTTAACTGCTCTTTCATACCTTAAGGATAGCATCTCCTAGTTTCTATTATATCATCTCTTCAGCACAGTGATCTGGCTTCTGCTGCAATATATTTAAAAGCAAGATTTTGATTAGTAGTGGAAGGAAGAAAGAGAACCGGAAAGCATGATCAAGTTTTCAAGGGAAAGACAAAGGAAATAAAAGGCTAGCTTTATTTGGTTTATTAAATTTCAAGGGCTTTGCCTGCCAGTTTGAAAAATGCATGATATCATCAGTGTGTTTATTAAAAGTGCTACTTTAAATTGCAGATTGAGCAAATGTGAATTCCCCCCGGTAGCTGTAGGTTACTGGCTAGCAATTATATGCAATTTTTAAATGAAAGGAGGGAAGAAAGTCTTACAGGACTATGGCTCTAAAGGCTATGGCTAATTTAAATTTAAGTAAAATTCAAAATATTAAAGTATGATAACGAAATGTCCAGATTCACCCAGATACAAGATTCCTGAGGTCACTTCACATTTTGATTGTTCAAGCGTTTCAAAATGATACTCAGAATCAAATAGTAAAATAGCGTCAACTCTGCTCAATGCTTACTTGACAGTTTATTACTGGATTTATAAAAGGTGGGAAGAAGGGGTAGGGGAACCGTCCAGAGCAAATGGTTGCTTGCTAACTTGAAAAAAATGCACTTGTTTCAGCACAGAAATAACAAATCTGTTTCTGATTCCAGACATTATTTTCCAAATGCTGCCAAGAAAAGAATCTGAGGAATCCTTTCTCATGTACAACACGCACGAGACAACTGGGAAGAGGTCTGTGATCTGCTCTGGGGTGCACGACGAGGAAGGACAGAACAGGGTTTCTAGGATGAACTGCCCTCTCGGGAGCAGACGCACATGCCTGACATAGTTCATCGCTGTAATCTCCAACATAACTCTGCTATTATTAGGCAACCTAAAGGCTTTCCTAAATCTGTAACTTGTGAAGCAGAAAAGGATATAGACGGGACCCTACCATGCTAAGTATGCAGGCAGCTGGGATACACCCTGTCGACAGAATGCACCACTTTTCTAATCCATGAAACTCAATTTCTAGATCTTGGACATCCCATAAGAGCAGAGTAAGGGAAAGAATCTAGACCAACATTGAAGCCAGGTTGAAATCCCTGGAGAGAATCCGGACCAGGTAAAATCCAATACTAAATTCAGAAGCTTAAGATCCATGATGCTCACAAAGTGTACTGAAATTATTTTTAGAGTACAAAAGGATGTATATATTTATCATTTCCACATTCAGAGAAAGGACATTTTCAAAATAATACCTTATTTTTTTAAACTCAACTATATAGACGTATCCTTCTCCAACATTTCAAAAATTATGTAAGGAGCAAGTCCACAATACAAAAAGTACACAATTTAGCAGGCATCACTTTTGTTATATTAACAAGGGAGAAACTGAACAACAGAATCCACTTTGAAGAGAAGAGATAACAGGAGAATTCTGAGAGACCGAGTCATCCCACAGCCTGAGCTAGCTAATGCAACTGTTTAAATTTTTGGCTCACACTGGGTTGACTGCAGTGAAGTAAAGTTCGATTTTGTTTTTTTGTTTTTCCCCCTTCTCAGCAGGATCAGAGTATATGAAGGAAACTGGGTAATTTATAGGAAACAAAAAGGCAATGTTTTCTTTTGCATGACTGATTGTAGTAGGCACATATTCAACCCTTCTAACTACACAGACTGGTCAAACTTACAATGCTACACATTTCAAATATATTATCAAAACAGCTATACTGGATGGCCATCCTTACAGCTCTCCACTAAATACATCTCCTATGATGCTACTCTCAACCCAAGCAACTAGGCATCCTAATGGGGTGTCTAGTGCCCCCCAAACCATGTCCACTGGGAACCTGAGAATGTGACCTTATTTGGAAACAGAGTTTTTACAGATGTAATCAGCTAAGATGAGGTCATATACCGGAGGAGGGTGAACGCTAAATCCAATGACAGATGTCCTAATAAGAAAACCAAGTGACAGTCACAGACAGACTCCTAGGGAAGAAGGCCATGCGAAGACAGAGGCAGAGGTGCTGCCACAAGTCATGAAATGCCTGAGGCCACCAGAAACTGGAAGAAGCCAGGAAAGATTCCACCCTCGAGACTGTGGAGAGACAATGGCCATGCCAACAACTCGTTGTCAGACTCTGGCTTCTAGAACTGTGAGAGAAGACATTTCTGTTTCAAGCCACTCACTTAGTGGTAATTTGTTGCAGTCTCTCTAGGAAACTACTACAGATTTGTCTACTAAATAGTGCCAACGCCTTGTTACCAGGACACAGTAAGATTACAACAGGAAATGAAATAAATGTTTAAGAACTTTATTACAGCTGTTTGACATTGTGGTGATAGCCCACAGCATGTGATTCTATGTTTTACAAAATATCCATGATGGATTGGAAATTAAAAGCCAAAAACCTAGTCTTCACAGTTAGAGATGCACTGAACAGATAATTAATATTTATAAAGATGAAGCTGGCACACTGTAATTAAGAAATTTGCATTTTCTGAAGTGTCTCAGGAAAACTTAATTGTATTCCATGCAATTTTAGAAGTAAAGATATTTTATTCTAATTTTTCTGAATAAAGTAATCCATGAATGGTATACAATATATGCAAGGTAGTTTTCTGTTAATCATATTATTTAATAAGCTGGAAACTCACTTCCAAGACCCCTGATTACACAGTGAAGAACAACACACCATGGCTTTGTTACCGACAGGGACTGGGCAGAACTTGAGAGAACATGTTCCCAGAGACTGGGAGCTCAGATGTTGCTCATGGGGAAAAAACCTGGGTGGAGTGAATGTATTTGAGTTATTTCAATGGCAACAGTAGAGAGTAGAGATTATAACTACATGAGCTATTATAGTCAACAGCAATGATAAAGATGACATCTCTCTTCCAAGAAGGCAATTTTGCTAGCACCAAATCGACCAAAAACTGAGTAGACATGACTTCAAGAAAAAAAAAACAACTAGCCTGAATGGGGAAAAGGAAACTCTGCATGCATGTGGGAGGCTGTTTGATGTGTTTTCTTTTAACAATTAAAAGAAATACACAAGACATGATTTAACCCAAAAGAAGGGCAATCATGCTTCCTTTAATATCCACGCAAATCATAAAGACAGACTTAAAGAGCTCCTAGGACCTCAATGAGCCACAGAAACAGGCCAATTAGTGAAATCCTCTGAAAAAGCCTCCAACAGAGGCAAACACAAATGCAGGAAGGACACAAGCATCCCAAGCAGCCCTTGATATTCCTGCGCTTAATCTCACCATGACTTTATCAGGGGTTGGCCATACACGTAGGGCCTAGAGGGCAACCTAAAAATCATTATTATAAACCAAGAGGCTACAAATCACAGGAAGAGAGCAAATGTCAATGGTTGTCCTGGCTGCTGGGAAATGGGAAAGTAGATTTTAAAAGGGATTGTGGACTCCTGATTAGAACACACACTTCAGCATAAAAGCACTCACTCAGTTGCTATCATATGCCACTCATTTGACTTTCTCAAACTCCCAAGTTACCTCGGAAACTAAGAGTCCATGAAACTGGTAAGATTCCTTTATAAAATGAAATTGCTGTGATGGGAATGGGTGGGGCAAATACACTGAAGCAACAGAAGACATGCCCTGCAACAACTGCACACCTGCATTCAATTAGAAACTCTAAACCGGAAGCTATCATTAGATCATAATGACTTCAGCTGGGGAGATGACACCAGGATCGCAGGCATCCTCATCCAATGATACTGAACTGTGGCTCTTCTTAGTCACACTTTTTTGGGAGCAAACAATTTTTTGAGAAACAGCGTCAGGAGGGCCCATGACTCATTTCACCTAAGAATATTTTTTCAGAAACACTCAAATTCACTTCAGCTGATGGGTTGCCTTAGAAATCCATTTCAACTAAATACACTAAAATAAGAATTAGTTGAACTCTTAGGGAGGAAAAGATGTGAAGTTCTTTCCTGTTTTTACCTTGTCAATTTGATCAAATTTGTACCAACCATATAAACAAATAACTCAAACTCAGAATTCAATATTAAAGACTTGGGTGGCTTTTAAGGTGTCAGGTTAGGGTTAAAACTGTAAAGGCTGAGAGTAGAGAAAACTGGTCTGCAGCTTAGAAACACAGTGAGGACAGAGGGAGGACAGAAAAGCCATCAGCAAAGCAAGCCAGGCTCACTTTACTTCCCCAAATTGAAAAACTGTCAAGAATTTCACATCAACAGGCTGACATACACTGAAAGATATGAACAAAATAGTCGACTCCAGTTCCAAGGAAATTCATTTGAACTCCCCCATTCCAACAATCTCATTGAAGAACACATTCTCAAATGCTTAAATTATAATTACAATGAGTTGGAAGAAAAAGAGTTGAAGAAAAAATAATAGCTTAAAGAGAGAAAAGCACTCTGCAACTAATGGGAGAATCAGTACATATATTCTATATAGTTACCATCTTCCAGTACTTCCCAAAGCGCTATAGTCCATACACACATAGCTAGGACAAGAATCTCTATTCTATGGTAAAATTAATTTCATTCCTAAGTTCATACATTAAAGCTGCAAGTAATAGGATTGCTCCCCCCTTCTTATTCTCTCTAGCCCTTTCCACGAGCAACTCATCACATGAAAACTTCTCTAACAGGACTCATACCCCAACTGTAAACCATGCCCACTTAGATGATGAAGTTGCCTTTCATTCTAAACTTTTAATTACTTAGTCTATGACAAAACACATCCCAAACGCATCCAAACAGAGAAATATCCTGTCTAAAAGAAAAATTCCATCTCCCCAGCAGGAGGTCTTTCTTCCTGTTTGCAACCAGAAAAGAACAATGACTTTTTCACTTTCATACTTAACAAAACTCTCTCCAACTTTGATTTTAAGAGAATCAGCCCTCGTTTCTGATGCTGAATGAACATTCTTCTATTTCACCACCCTGGTGGGCCCAAAGCCCCCTCACCTTTCAGGCAGAACATGGTGCGGCAGTTCCATGAGGGGCCAGTGCTCCGGGCCGCGCAGGCAGCAGGGCTCACACAGCTGTCTCCAGCCCACCGCCCAGCCCTCACTGCCAAGAACGGGGCAGCCAGCCAGCACCGGGGATTACAGGAAGCCACTGCCCAATCCCCAGCTTTCTGGGCTGAGCTGCTGACACCTCCCTATCTTTCACGGGGAGTTTCACACCCTGGAATCGGCCAGGATCATCTGGGAAAGTGAGGGGAGCCGGGAGGTGGGCAGTGGCTGTTCGTGTGGTCCAGTGCTGGGCAGCGCGAGGGCCGGGTTTAGTTTGTCTTTATCTCTCAGCATTTTCCATTGAAGCAGATGGAGCACCTCACGTGATCGACAACACAAAAAAGAAATCCCTCGATTCGGTTTCACTGTTTGCTATTAATTATCACGACTATGCTTTGTCATCATTATTCTTTTGCTAGTCACACTCTTTCTCATGTGGAACAACTCATATACTACTACAGATCTGGCACTAAACGTTGCAATATGAAATTGTACACACAGCTGAGTCTACATAAATGGGCTCAAAACAGAGCCAGACAAATTGTAAAGTACTATGGAAGCACTGACTACTGTTGTTATTACTACTACTATAGATACCACTACTATTAACATGGGCTTCCCTGATGGCCCAGACAGTAAAGAATCTGCCTGCAATGCAGGCAACCTGGGTTCGATCCCTGGGTTGGAAAGGTCCCCTGAAGAATGAAATGGCAACCCACTCTAGTATTCTTGTCTGGGGAATCCCATGGGCAGAAGAGCCTGGGGGGCTACAGCTCTTGGGGTAGCAAAGAGTCAGACATGACTGAAGTGACTAACATACACACACACTATTAATATGCTTTTGTGTTAGGATAAAAAATGTGAAGGGTGTTACACTTCTATGGCATTGCCATTTTTCAGATGTGGAAATAAAGACACACACACAAGATTCATTCACAAGTATGTGAACTTCTAACTCTGTTGCAGTTATTAGTATATCACTAAGTATCTCATCCTCCACTAGAAAGCTAAAATTCACTCTGGCAAGTTCAAGGCTTACTTTACTGTACACTCTTTAACACAGATTTAAAAAGTGACAGATTGTTTTGAAGTTTTATTACAGATCTGAAGAGGCCCCAGGAGTACTCCTGCCTGAAAGCGCCCGATGAACAGGGAGTGTCCTCCAGTCCTTAGAGACTCTCTCCAGTCTCCTGGTCACAGGAAGTGACCATTGTTCACAAGCCCGCTGCTGTGTGCAGGTCTTCCTCTTGACTCTACAGGATACAGGAAGCTGACTCAGAACCAATCTATCTATCTGTCTGTGTCCTAGGGTGCTTGCTGCAGCCATGGCTACAGACTGTGGATGCTCTGAGTCTTCTGGCTTTCAACACTGGGCTCAGCATAGCCTAGTTGGGTTTTGCTCCTCATCTAGTATCACTAGCAAGGCCTGGTTAACAAGCTCCCTACCATAAGGAAGTCACTGTAGTAATACTAGTTGCTATGACCACTGAGAAACAGAAGTGGTCCCTAGCCAGAAGCTACTAGGAATGAAAAGCCTGCACGCAGAATGATAAACAGTGATACTCACTCTTAGAACAGAACTAGAAGGAACCTAGTAGCTCATCTGATGGGGAAGAACGGTTCAGAGATAAGGTGATTTGTCCAACTAAGTAGCAGCCACTTCAAGATCAAAGTCAAACCACCTGACTCAGCCTTGACCATCTCAACCACCTGACCCTCCCCCCAGAGTGTTGGAGTCATCCTTTATCCTTTCCTATCTTGAGTGGTCTTTCATGCCATGTATGAATTGCAAAGATATTCCTGAAAGTATTCTTGTGGGTTAGACTGAACTTTTTAAATTGCATACACAGAGAGAAACTCTACACCTTGAAGAGTTAAGGCTTCTGAACATAGGTTAGTACCCAGGGTTGGAATGACTGCATGCTTTTAACAGCATTCTAAGGATACTCACATTTAAACCTTTTAATACGGAGACAACCCGACAACGTAGAAAGAACAATGAATTGGAAACTAAAGAGAACATGACTGCAGCCACGTCTACAGCCTTATCTAGCTGGTTTGTATATTAGCTCATGACCCATAGAGGTGTCGGAGAAGGCAATGGCACCCCACTCCAGTTCTCTTGCCTGGAAAATCCCATGGACGGAGGAGCCTGATAGGCTGCAGTCCATGGGGTCGCTAAGAGTCGGACACGACTGAGCAACTTCACTTTCACTTTCACTTTTCACCTTCATGCATTGGAGAAGGAAATGGCAACCCACTCCAGTGTTCTTGCCTGGAGAATCCCAGGGATGGGGGAGCCTGGTGGGCTGCCGTCTATGGGGGTCGCACAGAGTCGGACACGACTGAAGTGACTTAGTAGCAGCAGCACAGAGGTGCAGACTGATGGTAGGGACTGAACTAACTCTAAGGTTCTATCCTAACCTACTTGATTTTTTGCTGTGACATATACAGAAATGGATATTAATATTAACATAAATGAGCATTTTGTTAAGTGCATTATGTCAAGAAAAAAGACAATCTTTGCTTTCTTATGATTTAATGTAAGAGGTAAGTGAGTAAATATAACAAATAACTATAATACAATAGGATAAATTATATAATAGACGAATATGCAAAATTAATAATGATCAATGATAGCTTCTTGCCTATTACCATTTAACCAAGTTACTCTTGCTATCCAGGTTAAATCATCTGTAATCTAATGGGTTAAACAGTGTCCTCTCCCCACCAGTTCCTACCTATCAGAACCTCAGGTTGTGACCTTGTTTGGAAATAGGGTCTTTGTACACATACTTGAGATAAGGATCAAGATGAGAGGACACTGGATTAGGGTGGTATTAAGTATAATAACAACAATATTAATAAGGATAATAAGAGACAGAAAAGAACACACAGAGACACAAAAAAGGCTATGTGAAAACAGGCAAGGATTAGTGTTATGAAGCCACCAGGCAATGAATGCTTAGAGCCATCGTAAGCTGGAAGAGGCAAGGAAGAATCCTCCCCCAGAGCCTTGGCAGGGAACATGGTCCTGCGTGTGTGCCTGCTCAGTCACGCAGTTGTGTCTGGCTCTTTGTGACCCCCTGGACCGTAGTCCACCAGGCAAGAGTACTGGAGTGGGCCCTATAGGCACCTGAACCACGACAGAATAAATTTCTGTTAAGCTACCCCATTTGTGGCCCTTTCGTACAAGAGCTCAAGGAAATGACTACATTTAGCAAGGTAGTGACTGTGGGAGAAGGGGTATAATTTTTTTTCTTTTTAAACTGACTTCAATTTATGATCACAAGGGCTTAAAACTTGTTTTTCCCAAATCACTGCATGTACTGTGGCTAAATTATTACTGCAAAAGTATACTACCAAAAAGAAAACCTTTCCATGATGTAACACTTCTAAAGAGCACAAACACCACCTTAGATTGGTGACATGATAGACATCACTGTCTGAAAAGCTCACGGCATTAAACACAAGCAGTGGAAACAGAATAGGCCTTTATTAAAATTGAATAAGATTATCATTTTTAAAACGAAACCCCTTGTTTTCACCAAACAATTGTGAATATGTTTGAGAAATAAAGTATGAAAAGGCATGCTGTTCCAACTAGGAAAAATTAATAAGAACTATTCATTAAAATTATTATCTGGGGGTGGGAGTGGAGGGAGGAGAGAAAAAGGTGAGAGAGATTGAGGTACAAATTCTCGCTTACAAAAGAAATGAGTCACAGGCATGAAACATACAGTGTGGGGATATAGCTAACGATTATACCATATCTCTGTACAGTGACAGATAATAACTAGACTTACCAGGGCAATCATTTTGAAATGCACAGAAATATCAAATCATCTTGCTGTGTACCAGGAACTAACAGTGTTTTGGGTCAATTATATTTCAAAAACAAACAAACTCATAGAAAAAGTGATCAGATTTCTAGTTACCTGGGGTGAGAAGGAGGCAAAGTTGGATGAAGGTGGTCGAAAGGTACGGACTTCCAGTTATAAGATAAATAAGCACTAGGGATGTAATGTACAAATTGAGAGATATAGTTAACACTGCAGTATGAGATGCAAACTGGTGTATAAAGAAAGGATAAACAACAAGGTCCTACTACATAGCACAGAGAACTGTATTCAAATCCTATGATAAACTGTAATTGGAAAGAACTTGAAAAAGAATGTATATATATATACTGAGTCATTTTGCTGTACAGCAGTAATTAACACAATAGTGTAATTCAAATATATGCTGTGCTTAGTCGCTCAGTTGTGTCTGACCCTTTGTGACTCTTTGAACTGTTACCTGCCAGACTCCTTTGTCCATGGGATTTTCCAAGCAAGAATGCTGGAGTGGGTTGCCATTGTCTCCTCCAGGGGATCTTCCCAACCCAGGGATCGAATCCGCATCTCCTGTGTCTCCTGCACTGCAAGTGGATTCGTTACCTGCTGAGTCACTATATTTCAATAAAAAACAAATTTAAAAAAACTGCTGTATTTGAATATGAAAGTTATTGAGAGTAAATCCTAAGAGTTCTCATCACAAGAAAAAAAACATGTTTTTTTTTTTCTATTTCCTTAATATTCTATCTATGTGAGATGATTTTCATTCCAATCCCAAAGAAAGGCAATGCCAAAGAATGCTCACACTACCGCAGAATTGCACTCATTTCACACACTAACAAAGTAATGCTCAAAATTCTCCAAGCTGGGCTTCAACAGCACATGAACCAAGAACTTTCAGATGTTCAAGCTATATTTGGAAAAGGTAGAGGAACCAGAGATCAAATTGCCAACATCCACTGGATCATAGAAAAAGCAAGAGAATTCCAGAAAAACATCTACTTTTGCTTCGTTGAATACATTAAAGTCTTTGGCTGTGTAGATCGTAACAAACTGTGGAAAATTCTTCAAGAGATGGGAATACCGGACCAACTTACCTGCCTCTCAAGAAATCTGTATGCGGGTCAAGAAGCAACAGATCTAACAGTGTCAAGTTAGAACCAGACATGGAACAACAGACTAGTTCCAAAATGGGAAAGGAGTATGTCAAGGCTGTATATTGTGACCCTGCTTATTTAACTTATATGCAGACTACATTATGCGAAATGCTGGACTGGATGAAGCACAAGCTGGAACCAAAGTTGCCAGGTGAAACATCAATAACATCAGATATGCAGACAACACCACCCTTATGGCAGAAAGCAAAGAGGAACTAAAAAGCCTCTTGATGAGTATGAAAGAGGTGAGTAAAAAAGCTAGCTAAAACTCAACATTGAAAAAACGAAGATCATGGCCTCCGGTCCCATCACTTCATGGCAAACAGATGGGGAAACAATTGAAACAGTGACAGACTTTATTTTCTTGGGCTCCCAAATCACTGCAGACGGTGACTGCAGCCATGAAATTAAAAGATGCTTGGTCCTTGGAAGAAAAGCTATGACCAACCTAGACAGCATATCAAAAAGCAGCAACATTACTTTACCGACAAAGTTCCGTGTAGTCAAAGTTATGGTTTTTCCAGTAGTCATGTGAGCTGCTGCTGCTGCTAAGTCGCTTCAGTCGTGTCCGACTCTGTGCGACCCCCATAGACGGCAGCCCACCAGGCTCCCCCATCCCTGGGATTCTCCAGGCAAGAACACTGGAGTGGGTTGCCATTTCCTTCTCCAGTGCATGAAAATGAAAAGTGAAAGTGAAGTCGCTCAGTCATGTCTGACTCTTAGCGACCCCATGGACTGCAGCCTACCAGGCTCCTCCGTCCATGGGATTTTCCAGGCAAGAGTACTGGAGTGGGGTGCCATTGCCTTCTCTGAGTCATGTGAGAGTTGGGCCATAAAGAAGGCTAAGTGCCGAAGAATTGATGCTTTTGAATTGTGGTGTGGCAGAAGACTCTTGAGAGTCCCTTGGACTGCAAGGAGATCAAACCAGTCAATCCTAAAGGAAATCAGTCCTGAATATTCATTGAAAGGACTGACGCTGAAGCTCCAATACTTTGTCCACCTGATGCGAAGAGCTGACTCATTGGAAACGACCCTGATGCTGGGAAAGGCTGAGGGCAGGAGAAGGGGAAAACAGAGGATAAGATGGTTGGATGGCATCACCAACTCAATGGACATGAGTTTGAGCAAGCTCCAGGAAGATGGTGAACGACAGGGAAGCCTGGCATGCTGCAGTCCATGGGGTTGTGAAGAGTTGGACATGACTGAGCAACTGAACAATAAATGTTCATTGTACTCCAGTACTTTGGCCACCTCATGTGAAGAGTTGACTCATTGGAAAAGAGTCCGATGCTGGGAGGGATTGGGGGCAGGAGGAGAAGGGGATGACTGAGGATGAGATGGCTGGATGGCATCACTGACTCGATGGACGTGAGTCTGGGTGAACTCCGGGAGTTGGTGATGGACAGGGAGGCCTGGTGTGCTACGATTCATGGGGTCACAAAGAGTCGGACATGACTGAGCAACTGAACTGAACTGAACTGAAGCTTATTGTGCTAATCATTTCACAATGTATGTAAGGCAAACCATGATGCTGTACACCAGTGCTATATGTCAGTTATATATCAATAAAATTAGAAGAAAAAAATTATTATCTACTACCACTGATCATGAGTGCTGGAGAAGAGTCTTGAGAGTCCCTTGGACTGCAAGGAGACCAAACCATTCAATCCTAAAGGAAATCAACCCTGAATACTCATTGGAGGCACTGATGCTACAGCTGAAGCTCCAACACTCTGGCCACCTGATGCAATGAGCTGACTCGTTGGAAAAGCCCCTGATGCTGGGAAAGATTGAGGGCAGGAGGAGAAGGGGATGACAGAGGATAAGATGGTTGGATGGCATTACCAAGTCAATGGAGATAAATTTGAACAAACTCTGGGAAATGGAGAAGGACAGGGAAGCCTGGCGTGCTGCAGTCCATAGATTCTCGGAGAGTCAGACATGATTTAGCAACTGAACAGCAACTAATCATTGCTGCTGCTGCTAAGTCGCTTCAGTCGTGTCCGACTCTGTGCTAGTGAAATTCAAAACTTAATCCCTAGGAAGACTAAGTGAATGAAGCGGGCCAGGGATGATGCTTGTTTGAAGAATTTACAGTCCTCTGGACAGAACAAATGTCCTGCCTTTGCCAACCATGACTTTAGAGACCCAACTTCTTCACTCCCTTGTAGGATTACAACATTCTGCATCATGTTAAAGTTTAATATTATTGTCTCAGACAGAGGGAGTGGTAGCCACAAGTACAGCCAAAAATGTTTAGATACTCATGTCTTCCAAACCACTCCAGTGCTATTTCATTTGCCTGCTAAAAAAATCTTTGGTTTCAATAAAATAGTAAGGATGTGGGTAAATTAGGAATTAATTTGCATAATACATATAACGAGTGAGTCTAGATGGGGTCAAAATTGTACTTTGTTCCTGGCAAAATGGAAAACAAAATTATACAGGAAAAACAGGCAAACCATAGTTTAGTTGTTGTTGTTTTTTTTTAATGCATCCTGATTTTGACTTTTACTCAAAAAGCCAAAGATGGAAAAACCATTTTCCATACCCATTTGAGGATTTGTTTCACATCAACTAAAAAGGTACTCAATCAGGCAAGGTCTGTTTTCAGACCTGTATCTTTGGCAGCAATGGAGACGCAGACATACAGAACAGACTTGTGGACATTGTGGGGGTAGGAGAGGGTGGGAAAACCAGCATGGAAACACGTATATTACCAAACGCAGAATGGATGGCCAGTGGAGATTCACTGCGAGGTACAGGGAGCTCAAATCAGATGCCTTGTGGCAACCTAGAGGATGGGATGGGGTGGGAGGTGGGAGGAGGTTGAAGAAGGAGGGGACATATGTATACCTGTGGCTGATTCATGCTGATGTATGGCAGAGACCAACACAATATTATAAAGCAATTATCCTCCAGTTAAAAATAAATTAATTATAATATATTTTATAAAAGTCAGAGGAGACCGAACACATATTCCCCATCACAGGTGCTCCTATTTCCACTACACTGCCAGAGACTGAAGATGTTGAAACCTTGTGAGACTGTTTGTATGAGAATGTCCACAGAAGAAGCCATGCTGGTGGCCAAAGCTGACTGACACCATCTGAACATCTTACCAAAGTATTAGTCATTCTCATCTCACCCACTGTGCTAGGATACTTCGGTTCTTACCAATATTCAGAATTTCTCAGAAGAAAGAGATTCAGTCTGGGTTTTTCTGCATATTTATCACTCCCACAGACCCAAAGAAAGAAGGAAAAAAAAAAAAAGATAACATAGTACCTTTAAACTGGCTAGTTTAAAGCTACTATTGGTGGCCCTTATGGTGAAGAACTTGCCTGCCAATGCAGGCGATGTAAGAGATGCGAGTTCAACCCTTGGGTCAGGAAGATCCCCTGGAGGAGGGCATGGCAACCCACTCCAGTATTCTTGCCTGGAGGATCCCATGGACAGAGAAGCCTGGCAGGCTACAGTCCAGAGGGTCGTATAGAGTTGCACACAACTGAAGTGACTCAGCATGCACTGGTCACAGTGCCCCAGTCTGGCCACCTCTGTAAGCAGCTTGCTCATCATTAGGAAAGTTGGCACACAGGACTTTGTTATGGACACTTCCTCCTCCTAACCTCATCTAACCTGGTATCCTGTTTGATTTTTGTGCACTCTGCAGCCAGGGCTGACCAACCTGATCCTAAGGACAACCTTTATCCTTTCCTGCAGTCACTTTTCTTTCAGGAGACCTTTGAATCCTGGGTCATTAAAGACAGCTAACTTTGTGCTGAACACAAACCAAACATGAAGCTCCAGGGTGTCCTGCAAATACTGCACTGGGGGCTCTTGAATGGTTTCTGGCTGTAGGTAGCCTCTTTAAGTCACTGTATTTCCTCCTGGAATCATGGAAAGTCTGCTTTAATTGGCCAGTTTAAAAGCAGTTTTTAGAGTTATTTCATTTTTTTTTTTTCCTTCAGAGCCAAATCTAGACTTCTTGACATCACAACCAAGAAGGAAGCCCTCATTTGTCTCTTTATCATGAAATTTGTCACATTCATGAAACCCTAGCTCTTCTAACACTCAATGATTTCTTTCTTTTTTTCTTCTTTTTTTAAGAACCCTTGGGCCCCTGCGGTTCTATGTCCCTAGGGAATGTAGGATAAGTGTCCACGTTGACCTGAGCTCTTACATCATCCTACAGCCTCTCCTGTTCCTCTTAGATGTGCAGAGATTCCTTGACTCCATTGCTGTCCACTGGGCTTCAGTCCACCCCACACAGGCGCACAGGATACTTCCTAGGCAATGACAGGAGGAAGGAGCCTTTAATGTGAAACCTCGCTCCATTCAATCCAGCCAGAAGAAGCTTCAAAAGGTTGTGCCAATGGCTAAGATATTTCTTCAAGTGACAATATTCCTTTATAACTTTATAGTAGTTTGTTTTTTTCTAAGTCAGACTTCCTAAACCACTGTCATACCTACAACATCTTTCCAAAAGAGCCCCAACTGCTCTATTCTCTCCCTGAGGGGAGAGGAAAACAAAACAAAACACATGTTTCTACTTATGTAAGAAACTCAAGATAAGAATAAACCCCAAATTCCTCATCCAGCAATAAATTTGGACTTGAACTCAATTCTCTTCTGCAAATTTTCTGGCCATTTCCCTTTAAGCCACCCTATCAGTAGGCTTTGTTCCATAATCCATATGGTCTCCTAGCTGCACCGTCCTAGATCAGACTGTCACTGTCTGGAATACAGCCCTACCTTCACAGCTTGTTTATTTTGTTTTTTTACTTCTATGAAGTCACCCTTGACCACTCTTCTCTCCCCAGCTTTACTTAGGTAGCTATGATAGTGTCACAATTCTGTCTGCCCATCTCAAATGAGTTACTTGTTAAAATAAGGACTTGCTCATGCACACCTACTTCCAACCCTTGAGAAGTACCTGAAACACAACAGATGATGAGTGCTTATAGCCTAAACCAGAATTACCATCACTCTACTATTTCATTCAAAAGCAAACAGAGGAAAGTGTGTAAAATCTGCATGAGCTATCTATCCAACAGCACAATGATTCCTGTGAAAAGCCATAAAAATATTTAACATATTCCTTAGAATTAGATCCTACTGCCCCACACACAATTGTACTAAAACTCATCATTAAATAAGTTATTAAATAGTTGAACATACGGTAGAATTTTTATAAATCATTTCTTTTAAGACTACTAGTCCAAAGAGGCTTCATTTTCAAACATAGATGCTATTCTCTTTCAAGGCAAGTTCGTCAGAACAAATTCAGAAGGCAGTTTTTCCTTCTCTCATTCAGCCTAAATTAAATATTTGAAGGATGATGGAAGTAGAAAAGGAAAAAAAAATTTTTCTGGAAGTATCCATACAAGAATGCTGAAGTCAGTGTGTCCAGCTGGAGGGAGTACACCAAAAGATGTCATAATAATGACCCCAGATCCCCTTTCTTGGTGCATTTACAATGGATGTAGTATAGAAGCAAAATAAAACCACTAGAATGTGAAATTTTATTCTCTTCAAGGTTTACCATTGTCAGGGCACCAAATATGTGTATATTTTGGAGCATCAAAATAACCTCACATCCTTTCATGCTGTGCATTTCATCAATGTGCTTGTGAAGGGACTGACTCCAAACATACACATTTCAATGGCAACCCTTCCCACAAAAATCCAACTAACCTAAAATAAAGAGGTCATTTGTATCATTTTCTTCTAAGCATCTGAGTAATGTGAGGAAGTTAAAACATTAGTCAACCTTCAACTATAGAAACAGGTGCAACACAAGATCTTCTATCCACAAAATCACGGTCCTAAATCATTCTAAAGAGAAGTCAGACTACAAATCAACAGAGTTCAAGATCACGTACCAGCCAACCAGGAGGAACACAAGTTCAGCCACAATTTACTTATTAATAAAACATAAGCCAGAAACCAGAGACAGTCACTGGACTATAATTACTTAATTACTTTTAATCATCAAGCAATATCATAAACATTAAAAGGTAGATACCAAGTTAAAATGCTCAGGCTCCTGAAAATTTCTGCATAGATAATTAAATAGTCTAACATTTAAGTTACTTAAGATTTATAAATTTAAAATATTTTGATTTATAAAATATTTAAAAAACTGAAAGCTCTGTATAAAGAGCTAGAGAATCTCCATTTAACAAGAGTAGTTTATCTCTGACGTCACCACATTCTGCAACTTCTGACCCACTTAGACCTTGCAGACGACACTTGAAGGA